>NC_037332.1:56187500-56812500 GCF_002263795.3 Bos taurus
CACCGAGCCCCAGACACCCGCTCCTTCCCATGATCAGGAAACCAGAGGTCACCTTCCCATAGAAACTTTATTTTTCACAAATCTCAAGTGCAGAACATAGATGGCCATTTTAATAAGCACAGTCAAATTTTTAACCAAGAATTTACAAGAATTAAGAGTTTTATAGCTTTAAAACATACCGCCAATATTTTATTTCAGAAATAACTCAACTTCTTAAAAAGTAAAAAAAAAAAACAAAAAACAAAGACTTGAGTTCAAATTCTAGTTCTACCACTAACTAGTTTTGTGAAGCTGAGTATGTTACCATGTTACTTAAACTTAGAACCAGACCTCAGTTTCCTAATATATAAAATGAGATTAATCACATGTAAAATGGAAATAATCTTATCTGCTTTCTGCCTTGGCTATCAAAAGCAGTATAAAAATAAGATGAGAATATGATTTAAAACTTCAGAGTGCTCTGAAATACAGTATTTATCACCAATAATAGCTAACACACAGGTGCGATATCTTATAGTCATTTAACTGCACCAGTGCTGATGAGAGAACATACCCAACATCCCATCTTCAGAACAGAGACAGAATTTGAATATAGTCTGGCTACAGGTCTCTCTTCTTATCTACTACACTGTATTTCCTCTCATCTAAGTCAGAAACTTGAGCCTTGGGTTTAGGGTCAGAAGCAACTATATGAGAAATAAAAGACAGTTATAAGGGTCTGTAGGTTTCCTCTAGGGCCTTTTGTCTTCAATGAACAGAGCCCTTCTTCAAAGATGCTGCTGCTGCTGCTAAATCGCTTCAGTCGTGTCCGACTCTGTGCGCCCCCAGAGACGGCAGCCCAACAGGCTCCCCCATCCCTGGGATTCTCCAGGCAAGAACACTGGAGTGGGTTGCCATTTCCTTCTCAAGTGCATGAAAGTGAAAAGTAAAAGTGAAGTCGCTCAGTCGTGTCCGACTCCCAGCAACCCCATGGACTGCAGCCTACCAGGCTCCTCAGTCCATGGGATTTTCCAGGCAAGAGTACTGGAGTGGGGTGCCATTGCCTTCTCCGTCTTCAAAGATGAGGGAATCTAATAACCCCTTTTGTCCAAGATACAACTGAGAACCAAGGGGGTTAGGAAGACAGACAACGCTTAAAATCAGTGACATGGGCACTCCTATCAAAGAAAAAGTAGGAATAGTATGCATTGTTGCAGTCCCATCTCCAAAGCCCCATGAAGTACAGAAGTCATACCAAATAGCGCAAACTCCCAGAAAACCACCTGTGCTTCCTCCCTAGGTGATGGTCGCTATTCCCTCTTGGGCCAGCCGTTACAGTACAATCTGTCCATCTGCCCTCCCCTGCTCCATGGCCAGTCAGCTTACTCGGTGCACCAGGTAAGGGTGTCTCCCATCAGCCTCAGGGCCACTGGAGTCTCCTTCTCATCCAGGCCCCTGCTTCTGAGCCATCATCTCAACCAGCTGGGTGGACAAGGGAGACAATCCAGAGAGCATGGACGCAGTGGGGGCAGCCTTTGCCCCACTCCTGTGCTCATTCTTCTCACCCCTTCCCAGTGCCAATTGGGAGGGGCTCTTTATTTCTCACTGGCCACTCTCTGGCCAGTCTGACTGGTAGGGTGGGATCCTTAGGGTCGCATACTGTTCCTTAATCTCTCAGACAGACTGGGATGCAAGGCAGTCAATATTGTTTACCTGGAATGAGAGTTATCTTTCAAATGTTGAAGGGACAGAGCGGATTGAAGCATGGAAATCGGAGCAAGAGACAAGCACTCAAATCTGCCTCCACTGACTTGGGGACAACAGACGTTGGTGAGTGATATGATGCTGCTGCTACTGCTACTAAGTCGCTTCAGTCGTGTCCGACCCTGTGCGACCCCACAGACAGCAGCCCACCAGGCTCCCCCGTCCCTGGGATTCTCCAGGCAAGAACACTGGAGTGGGTTGCCATTTCCTTCTCCAATGCATGAAAATGAAAAATGAAAGTGAAGTCGCTCAGTCGTGTCCGACTCTTTGCGACCTCATGGATGGCAGCCTACCAGGCTTCTCTCTGCCCATGGGATTTTCCAGGCAAGAGTACTGGAGTGGGTTGCCATTGCTAAATCCCCACAAGAAGAGCTTAACCCTCCAGCTCTGCATTACCAGTCCAGGCTGGTGAGAAAGGCCAGCTTAGGGTCAGCCGGCATTCAAAAGAGGACCTTTTTGTATTCAAGAGCAAGGAGAAGCTGGAGAAGTTGTGTCTCAGTCCTCCTTACCAAGCCATTCCAGGTCTTGGGGAAGATGAGGGTAAAAATTGGGAATAATATAATGATGAAGTTTGTTGAGCCTGCTATTAATAGAGAATCTCACGGAAGTGGTCCTGACCCTGATCTAGAATGTCTGTCTCTGGTAGTCCTAGACCCAGTTTAGGAGAGGCTTGATACTAAAATGTGAGGGAGTAGCTCTCCTCCTGCAGGCCTTCCAAGCTAGGCATACAAGCTCTCTTGGAGGTTCCCCTGTTTAAAGCAATTTGCTAAACAAGAACAGGAAGGGAAACTGACTTCCCTAGATGATAAGGAAGAGGAATCTACCTGGGCCAGCCTCTGGGAAGAAAATGTAACATATTTCAGATTGAGCTGTTAACTTTGTGAATGAACATCACCAAAAGCCATCCTTCCTTCATGGTGATGGCACCTTGTGCAAGAGCTGAGGTATAGGTTTCCAGATCTTAACTCTGGCATTCTGATTCTTGGTCTCTTCTTGTCTACATCTCTGGCTAAGAGAAGAGAAAGGTTCTTTGTGTCTCCTAGTTGCCCTGGTCAGAGTCTGAATGGTGGGGAGTTGGATTGATGTGGGAAGGAAGGAAAGAACTGAGTGAGAAAGGCTGGGCTTTTGAGGGCATTGTATACAGACTTAGTCAACTAGATCCTCCTTGGCCAGGCCACTGTCCAGTCCTGCCTACTCTGCACCTCTCACAACCGTATCCTCTCTCCTCCCCTTCCAGTTCTGGGACGGGTACTGGAGGTGACAGATCTCCCGGAGGGCATCACCCGTACCGAGGCAGACAAACTCTTCACTCAGCTTGCCATGTCCGGTGCCAAGATCCAGTGGCTCAAGGATGCTCAGGGGCTGCCTGGTGGGGGTGGGGGGGACAACGGTGGGACTGCTGAGAATGGCCGCCACTCGGACCTCGCTGCCTTGTACACCATTGTGGCTGTGTTCCCCAGCCCCCTGGCTGCTCAGAATGCCTCCCTTCGCCTCAACAACTCTGTGAGTCGCTTCAAACTTCGAGTGGCCAAAAAGAACTATGACCTGAGGATCCTGGAGCGAGCCAGCTCCCAATAAATGGAGAAGAGAAGGGACCAGCATGGCAGGGGTGGGGGCAGGGTGGAGGGGGTCAAGAGGTCCTGTCAGACCACAGACAGGCAGAAAGTAAGATAAGGTCTACAGACAGACACTAAACTGGAGCCTAAGACAGTGGGATGAAGATGGAAACAGACAAACACTCACACTGGCACTGGACTTTCTCACTCCCCTGCCCAGGCTCCCTCCAGTTCCCTGGTTGGCCCATGTCCGCTTCCCTCTCTTTCCCATCCTCTTCTATCATTTTTTATCTCTTCTCTCACCATGAAATTAATTCATATTTTTTGGTCAGGTAGAATTGGGAGGGTCCCACACTCCCCTGTTCTATTTCCTTACCATCCCGAGCTCCCTTTTCTTTTTTGGTCTTTATGAATATATTTATATGGACAGAATTAAGAAAAACAAAATTGATTTCCCCTTTCTCTCACCCCATCTTGTCTCTCCAAACCCCACAGAGTTAAAACTTGGGCCTCCTTCCACCCGCCCCTACCCCCAGAACACTTGTATATTGTTTGTTTGAGGTTTGTGCCGCAGTAACAGACACAGTATTTAATTGCACATACAGATGTTTGCTGGGTATATTCACTGTAAATTTTATTTAATCTGATTTTTTGTTTGTTGGGGGGTTCTTTGGGGGGAGGTTGATTTTGTTTTTAAATATAAAAAAAAAAAAATCTGTCACTGGACATCAGTCCCTGTTTCCTGTTGCCACCTGGTGTGGATGAGGGCTGGGTGGGTTTGGTGTGGGCTGGATGGCTTTCTCTGGCATATGCACACATATCTGCCTAACACAGTTCCCTGCGTCCCGTCCTCCTTAACAAGTGTTTCTGATAGATGGCCGGGTCTCTGACAGGACTCTGTCACGAACTGTGGTTTATCAAGCACCTCACTCTAGACACTGGGCCTCTGAGTTCTTACCAGTAAAATAAGAGACTTGGACTAACTAGGTGACCTCCAGGTTCCTTCCACCCTGTTAATGCTGTGATATTCATTTAGGGTTCTGGTAGCTAAGCCAGAGGGGTGTGAGTGAGGTCAAAACTGGGTCAAGATGCTGGCCTCGTACCTGCCCATCTCTTCTGAAAACTCTTCGAGGACTTGGGCCTTTCTTTAACTCCAAAGCCAGAGGGCTGGGTTCTACCTGATAGGAACAGGATTGCATGTTTCTTAAAATAAAACTGTGTCAGTTGAACGTGCTATGCCAAGATGCCATACTGTCCAGGTGTGCTTAGCAGTCCCTGTCCTGTGCAGCTGAAGAAAGGTGAAGAACAGAAGTCACGTGCCCGTAAGACAGAGCTCTCCTCTGTCTTTACAAAGCTAACCCTGGTGTTCAACCAGTCAGACCAGGGCCGTTAAAGAGCCTGTTGACCCAGAACCATCCAGCAGCCCCTTCTCAATGTCACCCTCCCCTTAAAAAAAAAAAAAAGAACAGTAGGTAGAAATGACATAGCACATTGCCATGGAAATCCCTGGGGTCTGGATAGCAGTCTCTCTAGCCAGCCTCCTCTGAAGTTAGTCTGACCCAACCTCTAACATAATCCTTTACTTCTTGCAGATACACAGGATAAAGCAACACGACATTATCGTCTCCAAATTACTCTCCTCTGAGATGGGAGTATCTCCTTTTTCAACCATGTCATAGCTCAGACTAGGAAAAGGCTGCATCCCTGTGAGATAACACTGCCAGATATATATTTGACCCCTTGGTTCATATGCCAGGGCAGCAGAGGAAGGAGATGGAATCAGGGAATCAGAATGACGAAGGAAGCTTGAGGCTTGGCCATCCTACCTCCAAGAGTTTGCAGATGGCAAAGGGCACATGACAGATGACAAAGACTCCCTGTGTGACAGCTGTTGCTTTCTGTCCAAGATTAACAGAACAATCTCTGTGATCATTAGACCCTCACTCCCCCAGAACCTCTCAAATGGAAGTCCCAGCCTGGCTTTTTAAAATAGCTTTTAGAATTCCATTCACCCTGAAGATAAGATTTTAGGGGGATAGGGGACAGATACCTCTGGGGCTACTGCAGGGAACAGAGCAGTATCACAGGTTCTTTACTCCCTCACAGAATAGCAGCAGGGCACTCTTCCAGCTTCCCCTGGATAGAAAAGCAATCAGCTGATTTTGAGGAGTTCTGAAAATTCAAGTTTCCCTTTCTTCACCAGTTTCCAAGCCCTTTCCTTCCTAAAGATTGGAGGCTAGATCAGTGCTTGAGGGTACAAAAACACGTGGCCACAAGACGACAGTGGCTGAGAGGCTGAAAGCTAGATTCCAGGGAGAGTAGAACTGGGGAGGTGTTTGGACCTTGGGATAAGGGGATGAAGAAGGCTGTTTATAATTCATCTTTACCTTTAGTTATTTAAAGTCATTCTCACGAGGGAATTCCTTGGCAGTCCAGTGGTTAGGACTCTGAGCTTTCACTGGGCCCAGGTTCGATTCCCAGTCGGGGAACTAAGATTCCACAAGCTATATGGAGCAACCCCCCAAAATTCATGCACATGAGTATGCAGTATGGACAGTGCCTTCCTGAATTTAGCCAGTTCTGACCTGCACACCATAGATGAAAAGCTGGGCAACAGCACTCGGGGGGGTGGGAGGAGTTAGGGTCCAGCCCGCCCCGTGTCCAATTTCTCTGTGTCAGCTGTGTCGCTCAGCTGTCCACTTTCCTCTAGCCCTGTCATTTCAGCTCTGACACCAAGGCAAGAGGCTAGGAGGTCTACAAACACCGTCTGGGTAGCTGGTGTGAGTACAGAGGGTACTGGGGGGGCTTAGCCCCCAAGGAAGACGACCAGTCCTCCCCCAGCACCACCATCAAGATCACAGGGGCTCCCTCTTTTCCTCTGCAGGCTGTGAACTGACTTAGGGAATCCCAAACGTAAGTTGCCTCTTCATCCTCTTTCCGTTTCCAGGATTGCTCACCCAAGCTTCCCCAATCCATAGTCTATTCAGCTTCTTCATTTCTCTCCTTGTTTGTGAGTAGTTTGGGTTTTAGGAGTGAATTTATTATGCTACTCCAGGACAAGAGCTAGGATTGGAGGGTGGGGTGGGGGTGGGATCAGGAGAATGGAGCAGTAAGGGAAGGAAAGGCTCGTATTACTCTGAAAACTTAAAATAGCTGAAGCCTGAGGCAGGCTGGGAACTAGGCACTGGGCCCCCAGGGCTCACGAGAGAGCTAGAGGAGAACAACTGTCCTCAGCCCATCCCTCCACGCATGCTTGTGGACACACACATTAAACCTCTTGAAAGAGGATCTAGGAAGGTGTGTGTGTCACATTTCTGTTGCCCCAGGTTTCCAGGAGAAACAAAGTATCTGTAGGAAAATCCCTAAACCATGCAGCCTTGGGGCTGTAAACTTGGGTTGTCCCTCAGGGCAGAAGGATGCTTACTGGTTTGAGGAGCTAGTTGGGAAGTTCTTTAGTCTGCTGGGCTTTTCTCTGGCCCTCCCTGCTCATAAACCTTGTGAAAGGATCTCTTTTTAACCAAATTTCTCGAAAAGCCTCCCCTTCAAGGACCACCCTACTACAAGGGACAGGAATAAGGGAGGGAAGAATGGCAGCTGGGGATGAGATTTCACAGTGGGTCCAACTTCTTGCAGGATGACAGAAAAGGAGGTGCTGGAGTCCTCCTCTTTTCCATCAGAGACTCGGAAGGGTAGGGTGAGTCTGGGCCTCTGACCACCGGGGGTGGGGAGCTGGGGAGCCCCTGCAGCTTTTGAAGAAAAATGCTTGAATTGATCTCACTTGTATATGTTAAAATCTTACTTACTGTTAAAATGCTCAACAGCACCCGCAGCCCCCACACCCCCTAATCCCGGAGTGTGGCCCTTGTCCCAGGTAGAAAAATGTATAGATAGCCTCAGCCTTACCTACTCTAGAAAGCAAGACAGTTCTTTCAACACTGGATCTCCCTCCCTCAGCTACAGCGGCTGAAACAGTTATTCAGGAAGGAGTCTACAGGGACAAAGGAGATGGAGCTTCCCCCAGAGCCCCAGGCCAATGGGGAGGCAGTGGGAGCTGGAGGTGGGCCCATCTACTACATCTATGAGGAAGAGGAGGAAGAAGAGGAGGAAGAGGAGGAGCCACCCCCAGAGCCTCCTAAGCTTGTTAATGATAAACCTCACAAATTCAAAGATCATTTCTTCAAGAAGCCCAAGTTCTGTGATGTCTGTGCCCGGATGATTGTGCGTGAGTCACAAAGGGAAGTGGAGAGTGTGCTGTTGAAGGCAGGGGTCGGGGAAAGGGTTTAGGAGAGAAGTATTTGTCTTATCAGACAGGCTGTGGCAAGATCTGGCTCTAAGAAAATACTTAGAGACAGTGCTGGCTCCCAGACAGAAAGGGGACCTGGGAGCTAGAGTAGCAGCAGCCCTTCAAAGCGGGAGGGAAACCAGTAGCCTCACCCAGCATTCTCTCCATCTCCCAAGTCAACAACAAATTTGGGCTTCGCTGTAAGAACTGCAAAACCAACATCCACGAACACTGCCAGTCCTATGTGGAGATGCAGAGATGCTTCGGCAAGATCGTGAGTAGGCTCTGGGGAGCAAGAAAGTAGAAGGGAGGGGACATATGGCCAGCTTCCTCCTCTGCCAGCCCCTCCTCAAGTCATCCCACCCATTTCCCTGCTTTTTCTTCCTCAGCCCATCTCTCACTCCAAGAAGGGGCAAGTATTTGTGGGAGAGATGGGGTTCTGGGCCCTGCCTCGTATCGTTAATGTTGTCTCCTGTCCAATCCTACAGCCCCCTGGTTTCCATCGGGCCTATAGCTCTCCACTCTACAGCAACCAGCAGTACGCTTGTGTCAAAGATCTCTGTAAGTGCCCCGTATGGAACCTGAGGGAGTGGGAAAGCCTAGAGGTGCTTTCATCACCATCTCCAGATTTGGAAGCCAAATTCTGAAACATTCTATTTCCCATCGTTTTCACTCAATCTAGTGTTTTAGCCATCTTGGATACAAAGTCAGTATCCCCGTGTTTTATGGCTGGGGGAGATAAGATTTAGCTCTATATGGTAAGGAAGAGACTGAAACTTTCATCTGCCTGAATTCAAACTCTGTGCTCTTTCTATGCAAAGCCATTTGTAACCATGAACTACACTCTCCTCATCTCCTTATTACAAAATAACGCCAGGCTCAGGGCCAGATCAAGAGCTGTGGGCATCCTGGGAAGATTCATAATTTGGCACCCCTTAAAAATGTATTCATTGATAATTTGCTCAACCTTTATCTGGAGAAGAGACTGAACTCTCTGTGAGGAGCATGGATGGAAAAAAAGAACCCACTGCTGGTAGTACCCCAGCTTGCACATGCCACTCAGAGGAATAAAAGCCAACAGTAACACAAAGGACCCACTCTCCTTGAAAAGAGTGGTTCTGAGCATTCCCCAGCTCCCAAGCAACTTATTAGTAGAGTTGTCTTTCTAACAACATATAATGCTCGGCCTGGAAGGAGCGCGGATAAATATTTTTCTCCATCATATTTCCAGTGATGTCTTTAGAGTTCTTTATAAATTGATGATCTAGGTATACCCAGCTGACGCTTTTCTAATTCTAAACACACACACTCGGGTATCTATTACTCAATCCCATCTCTCCCTTACTTAGGTGGTCTCTTTTTCCTCCAAGCCTTTTCCTGCCTCCCCACTAATATCTCTTTTCTTCTTCCATTCCAACTAGCTTCTGCCAATCGCAATGACCCTGTGTTTGAAACTCTTCGCACTGGGGTGATCATGGCAAACAAAGAAAGGAAGAAGGGACAGGCAGATAAGAAAAATGTGAGCACCCAATCTTCCTACTGAGATCCGTTCCAGAGACCCCAATGAGCAGGTCCTGTCTCCTCTCTGGAAAGCTGACAAAAGTAGGAATCCTTTTCCCCTAAAACTGCACACAACCCGACAGACAAATTTCTGTGTGCAGTTTTAAAGGGCCTCAGTTTAGCATCTCCTTATAGCATGTGTTTACTCTAGGAACTCCCTTCTGAACTTGTCAGATTAACCACCATAATTCAACTAAAGGCTAGGACCTAGGCCTCTGGCATTGCCAGGCAACAGAAGCGATCTATGCTTTTGGATTTGGGAAGGAGAACTTGTCATGCCATTCTAGAACCCCATAAGGGCCCATGAAGACAATCTGTTCTGACTCATCTATCCTAAAGATGAGGAAACTGAGACACAAAGCTTGTGGCCAAGAGCACCTTCATTTCCTAGATTGGTAATACAATAGACTTGTATTCAGCTCAGCAAGGGATTTGTTAGCATATCCTTATATCTTTCTGGACAAGGATGGACTAATGTGGATAATGATCACAGTTAGATGGATTCGTAAAATTAGTTGAATGACAGCATCCAAAGGATCCTGGTCCTTTAGGGAGTTTCCAACTGTAGGGAGGTTTCTGATGCTTTTTGACCTGCTTTAGTCCTTGGTTCTCACCTATGGACATTTTTCTCACTGCTACAAATGAAGATATAAATGATATGTCCCATGAAGTTTGTAGGAAACCTATGAGGGAAAACTTATACACTGAATAATATATTCAAAAACCTTACAGACTAGCAGAAAGACCAAGAACTAATAATCCAAAATTTTTGTAAGGAAAAAATACCTAACTGTTCTTGGATCAAAAAAAAAATCAACTGCACAAAAACACAACTAGAGATCTGGCCTCAAAGTAGTTGATATGGAGGTTAGGTGCAAATTAGGGATTTCTGTGGAGTGAGCCATGACTTCTAAGGTACTATCAGTGTGATCTGACTGCTTCCAGAGAGGCTAGCCCACTCAGGTTCTATCGTCTTAAAGGAATTACAAAAATTGTGCTGCCTGTTTTTCTCTTACACACTGTAATATTTTGAAAAGCAGACATTACATAAAAGACAAGGATTTTTGCAAGGTAGTGAACTTCCTGTCACCTACATTCAAACACAATTTAGGTGGTAACCTAGCAGGATGTTTCAGAGCAAGTCCGTGCAGTAGGCAGGTGGTTGGCTAGATACTTCCTCCAAGGCTCCTTCCAAACCTGAGATCCTATTCTGTAGTTCTCTGGACTGACTTGACAGCCAGGGCAATGTGGGTTTTCAAGACAGCATCTTCCTAATGCTGGTGCCCTCTCCAGTCTCTAGCGGCCATGATGGAAGAGGAGCCAGAGTCTGCCAGACCAGAGGAAGGCAAACCCCAGGATGGTGAGTAACACCCACCTCTGTCCATTGAGATGGAGGAGGGCTGGGGCTCAGTCATGGCCCCAGGGATGGAGAGCCAAAGGGAGATAAGAGATAAGAGGCCCTGGAACAGAAAGGTAAGGGACTGAGGGCTACCGTCCAAAAGCCAGAGACAATTTGTCAGTGTTTCCCATTCTAGGAAACCCTGAAGGGGATAAGAAAGCTGAAAAGAAGACACCTGATGACAAAGTGAGAATCTTTTCTCCCTAAGGGGACCCCGGTCCTCTCCCCAACCCAGGTCTGACAGCACTCCCACATATTCTGTGGGTTCCAATCCTTAACCTGCCCTTTTCACCACCTCACCCATACACATGACCAACACATTCCTCTCAGTTCAGGGACACAGAAGAGAGGTGGAATGTAGCGTGTCTGGAAAATGTCCCTGCCTTGGCCTCCTGCCCCTCAGTGTGGGACAGAGGAGCCCTGAGACTCTTCACCCCCTTTCACCCTCAGCACAAGCAGCCTGGCTTCCAGCAGTCTCATTACTTTGTGGCTCTCTATCGATTCAAAGCCCTGGAGAAGGACGATCTGGATTTCCCGTGAGAGACCTTAGAATTGGGGTGGGGGTGTACTGGGAATGGAGAGGGAGAACCCAGTTCCCTATGGGAAAGGAAAAGGGGGGACTCAGGGCATGGAGCCTATTTGGGGCTGGACCTGGGCACAGCCAAGGGACCGAATGTGTAAGGTCCCTGAATCTCAGAGGCCCCTTCCTTCCTGTCCCAGGCCTGGAGAGAAGATCACAGTCATTGATGACTCCAATGAGGAGTGGTGGCGGGTAAGAGAGATGGCTAAGGCTCAGGTGGGACGTGGGTTGAGTTTAGAGCCTGAGACTGTGAGATTAATTCTTCCTACCACCTCCTCTAGGGGAAAATAGGGGAGAAGGTCGGATTTTTCCCTCCAAACTTCATTATTCGGGTCCGGGCTGGAGAGCGTGTGCACCGCGTAACCAGATCCTTCGTGGGGAACCGCGAGATAGGGCAGATCACTCTCAAGAAGGACCAGGTAGCTCTGGTGCCCCAACTCAAAGCCAGGCCCAGAGGCTCCTCTTCCAACTACACTCCTTTCAGATCGTAACTCATTCATGGGACCAGATTGGGCCTCCATGGCTTTGGGCTCCCTTGCTCAGCTCTTCCATTTTCTCTCCCTCGTCCTTTAATTCTTTAGATTGTGGTGCAAAAAGGCGATGAAACCGGCGGCTACGTCAAGGTCTACACCGGCCGCAAGGTGGGGCTGTTCCCCACCGACTTTCTGGAGGAGATTTAGGCGTGCTGACGCCTGCCAGTGGGAGATAACCCAAACCCCATTCTGGGCCGGCCCAGTGGAGGTTGGGGAGAAAAGGGGCGAAAGCAACTACATGGCTGGGTTGGGGAGGGCTGGGAAGGCCACCGAAACGTGACGGGGCTTCCAGGAAGGGACTGGTTCCCGTCCCCCTCCCCCGCCGAGGGCGTCGGATTCTTGGTGCCTGGAGCAGCCTCATTCGCAACCCTCAGGCCCAGCCTTTTTTCCCAAATGTGGCGGGGGCGTGGGGGTAGAAAGAATGCCTCTCTACTAGGGAGACGGGAGGGGTGGGGGTTTGAGACGAACCATCGAATATTGAGAATTTATTAAAGTTTTGACAAAAGTTAAGAAAAGTTTGCTGTTTAACTGGGGGCCGAAGGGGGAGGGAGGAGAAGCCCTCCGAAGGGGTGGAGATTCTTCCCCAGCAGTCTCCCCTCACTACCATCGAGTAACCCGAGACCCACCTGGGCTGAGGCTGGCGCGAGGTGGGGAGATAGACGCGTCCGCTCGGCAAGGCCTCTGTCGTCAATGAAGAAAGAGAGTCGGACTGAGGTCACGGTCCCCGCGCCCCTGCCGCTGGGAGCAGGATCCAGTAGCAGGGTAGCTCCCTAGAGCTCTGAGCGATTTCGCCGTGGGCAGCCCCTTGCCATTTTCGAACCTGGCTCAGTTCCGAGCTAGGCCGCCAGGGGGCGATGCAAGATCTCGGTTGAAGTGCGAGGGATGGGATGGGCGGGGGTCGGGGGGAGAGGAGAGAACTGGAGACACCAAGCTCGAGACCCTCGGCCTGGGAGGGGGTGGGGTGCGTGCCGTCTCCATGGCAACACTTAAATCCTCCGGGAACTGAGCTAGCGAGACCGGGGGGCCTAACCCCTCCCGCGCGGCCCCCGCCCCAGCCCTTAGCGACAGGTAGAGAGACAGGGCGCGGGGCAGACAGCTAACCGGCTCACGCGGAGCCTTCCCTGTGGTGTACCGTATGCAAATGTTATTATTTGCATATGTAAATATGCAAATATATCGGCCCCGGTCACGGTGGCAGGTGGCCGGGAGCCGGAAGGTGTGGGAAAGGGAGCTGAAGGAGATGAGGAGTTTAGGGACCTGGGAGCGGAACAGAGAGAGGCAACCTGGGGTGGTCCGCTGGAATGAGGCCGGCTGAGGGTCTTGAGCTTGATGGCGAGTGGGGGAGGGTCACCCTGGCCAGCCAAGAGATCCTCTTCTCGTCTGCTTGTTGTCTGCCAGGCCTGAGGTTGGCACCGCCTAGCAAGGTTGGCAGCGGGAGCCCGGGCACCATCTGCTGCTGGCAGGGGGGAGGGCAGAGGCTCAGCTGGGCTGGGGAAGAGGAGGGCCCCGGACGGGAGCGCCCCTCTTCCATCCAGAAGGCTGAGGTGCGTTGGGGGTAGGGAAGCACACGAGAAGACGCGTCTCAGAACCTAGTTTGGCTTCCTTTTCCCTTTGCCCTTGATTGTCCGGGATGCCTCGGGGCGGCGGCGGGGTTATAATGAAGAGTCAGGCAGCCCCTTTGAACCGCACTTGGGTTGGAACGGGAGTAGATCACAAGCCCCCATCTACCGCCGCACACCTTTTGCCCCCATTCCTCCTTAGGATCCACCTACCACCAAAGGGCGGAGGGAGCAGGGACGGCTAGGGCTTGGGTCGCAACTCTTCATCAAGAGGTCTAAGGGACTCAAAACCAGAGCTCCCCAAGATCATCGAGAGCACCCCCCCCCCCCAATGCTGAAGCAAAACCAATTTACTGGCTCATTGGGCGGCAGTGCTGGTGTGGGGGTACCGAGAAGCAGAGAGAGCTGCTGTTCTCTCCCCCTACACTCGGGGGGGGGGGGCACCCTCCTCCCCCTCCTCCCAGAGCCGGCAGCTGTCCCTAATTAGAGCGGCGGTTTAATTGGATTTATCAGCAGTTAATAGGAAATTAAGCAAAGGGCCCGAGAGGGAGGGCGGGAGGAGCGGGAAGGCTGACTGTGCCGAGCTCGAAGGACAGGGTGCTGGGCTATCAGGGGTGGGGACACAAGGCCCATTTATAGCAATTGAGCACCTTGGTCACACCCTCCCCGCAGTACTTACCCCGCCCATTGAGCCCTGGCCCACGGCAGAGAGCAGGTCTCAAGAGATGGAGGCAGGAGGGACAGCGACCCTGTGTGAGCCCCCAGAGCCCCTTATCCCACTAGCAGCCGCCTGGGTGATGGATGATGCTGCCTCAGGCTGCAAAGGTCATAAGTCTGGGCCAAGGAGCTGACTGAATTGAAAACAGACGGAAGGAGGGTTCGGGTTAGGAGGGTCCAAGATAACCCACATCCTACCCCTCCCCAGGGCCCCCTGGCTCTGAGCAAGAAAAGTGCTCCTTGAAGTGAGAAGATTGGGCAGCACCAGGTGTGAGCCTGCCTCCTGGCTGTGTTGGGGATCCTGGCAGTCTCCCTCTGTAGCCTTGATACCCCTCTATGGCTCTCCTACCTCTCCCCCAGCTTTGGGGGTTGAAGCCAGCAGGGCTGGCTGTAGCCAGAGAGGCCTAAGGCCTACACCACTGGCTCTGGGGGCCAAGAAAGGAAGTTTGTAGGCAGTTAAGTAGCGGCTCAGTGTCCATGGCCCCAGGCATCTCCTGTCATCAGAACCTCATTACATGGCTAGACTAACAAGGCCTTCTTTGGGGATCCCAGTGACCTCTCAGAGGCAGCAGCTTCAGCATGGGTGGGTGTGAAACTCTGAGTGTGTGAGGGGTGCCTCTGTGCCCCTGCTGTGCAATGTATGTGTCTGCCCTGAAGGTGTGAGGTGTGTCTATCAGAGTCCCAGGTGTTGTGTGTGTGTGTGTGTGTTGATGTGTGTACCCCTGAAACTTGTGCCCTGGTGTGTGTCTGTGCCACTGTGTGTCTTGTCCCTATTCTGCTCCACCACCCCACCCTCTGAGGTTTTTGGCTGTCTTAGTCCCAGGGTGTCAGATGGGCATATGTGCTTTGATGTGTCTACGTGTCTGTGCATTCTTCACGCCTGCGTGTGCCCCACGTGTGGGCATTTCCGTGCGCCTCTGCCTGCAGGACCATGTAGTGTGAGAACCAGAAAAAGCCTCTGGTGAGTGTGTTGCTCCAGCGTCTCTGCCTGCAGGTGTGTGTCTCGGTGACAGCGCGTGGGCGTGTGCCTGGGTGTGAGCCGCGCGGCGGCGTGTATTCGAATGACAGTGTGACGCACGCACGCTCGTGTGTGTGTGTGTGTGTGTGTGAGCGCGCGCGCGTGTGCGTTCGCCAGGGTGAGTCCCTCGCCCCCGCCCCTACCTCTCCCTATTTCTATTCCTCTCTCCTCTCCGGGCGGGCTTGGCTCCGCCGTCCGCATCATCTCCATCCATTATTGAAGAAACAGCCGCGTCCGCTCCAATCACATCAACACCCCCCGCCCCCCTCCTTTCCGCTCGCCCCGCGTCCCCTCTGGGTGTTGGGGAGTTGGGAGCCGCAGCGCGGCGGGGCTGCAGCCGCAGCTCCTGCGAGCTCATGACCCTGTGCCCAGAGCCGGGCCAGGCACCGGGACGCCGGGGTCCCCAGCGGAAAGCGCTTTGCATAAACAGATGGCGCGGGAGTCTTTGTCTAGATGGTTCGCTCGCTACGAGGCTCCGGGCTCCTCGGCTGTCTGGCTGATGCAACCATGATCATCTCAGAGCCTCGGGACCCGGCGCCCTTAATAGCGGCAGAGGGGGGTTAGGGGCCCCGGGGCTCCCAAGCAGATGCTGGGCACTGTGTCTTCCCTCCCTAGCGCCCCCTCCACGCCCCACTGGTGCAGAGGGAAAGCGGAATCTGCGCCAAGGTGACGGGCGTGTGGAGGTGACCAGGAAGGGGACCCTGGGCAGAGCCCCAAGGTGCCCGCGGGCTGTCCCCCGTTGGACTGCTGCAGACCCCCAGGAGCAGCAAGCCAGAGAATAGGAATAGAACCAGGGAATGGGAGGGGGGAGAAAGACAGTGACAGAGAGGGAGGCATTTATAAAGAGAGACACGGCGAGGCAGATGTAGAGGAAAGGAGAAACAAACGCAGGGAGACGCAGAGAAACAGATGCAGGGGGACAAAGGCAGGTAGGGAGCTGCGGAGGGAGAGACAGAATGGGAAGGCAGAAAGAGACAGTGATAAGGCCTGAAGAAGAGAAGAGTCTCGGCGCTGAGACGGAGCCCTGGGCACCTGGGGCCGCCCAGCCCCGCAAAAGGAGCCAGCCTGAACCTGGGATGTCCGCAGCTGGCGAAGTGGGAGCTTCTGAGTTCCCTCTCCTTCCCCCACCTCGGCCCCTCCTCACAATGGATGAGTGGAAGTTGCTGGACCCACTGCCCTGGCGGCGGGAGTGGCGAGAGCGGCCGGCCGGCGGGACCCACACTCCTGGCAGTAACTTCCCAGCTCGGAAGCCGCGAGGCTCAGGGCCGCTGTGGCCCGATAGGGGGCGCCCGAGGCATCGCCCCTAAGAATTTGAGAGCAGCTCGGCCTCCAGGGGGCGCCCGCGCCCATGGCCCCGCGGCCTGCTCGCTCCCGCGAGTCCAGCTGCTTTTGAAGTTCAGCTCCACCAGAGCGCGGATTAGTGTCCTGTGCGGGTTAGCTTTGAGACAGATCCCAGCGGGACCCCCGCCTGCCCCTGGCCACGCCTAATCCGCGGCTAATGACTTCTGTCTGCTCGGTCAGCGTAGCCTGAGTCCTTCTGGTGGGAAGAAATGAGATCTGGAATTCAAGGAGTTCTGAGTCTCAGTTCGGCCCCAGGGACCAAGATCCAAAGACGGAAGGAGCCTTAGAAATAGGGTCACAGACAAGGGGTCAGAGACAAGTACCAGAAGCAGATGAAGGGTCAAGGAGCCCCGGAGAGGCAGAAGCAATAACGTAGTAAGAAACTCGAAAAGCAAGGGCGGAGGCCCAAGGCAGGAGGATCACCGGGGCTGCCAGGAAAAAAGCCGGGAGGAGAGCCTGGAAAGCGCGAGGCGCGGATCACTGGGACTCAGAGAAAGGGCTCCGCAAGAAAGGTGAGGGCCCAAGAAGCAAAGGGGCGCGGCACCGGAGCCAGAAGTCCCTATCACTCCAGCTGTGCCACAGGAGTCACATGTGCAGCCCAGCTGTGCGGCCCCTCGAGCTCGAGCTCCAGAATTGATTTTTAGCCCCAGAGACTGGAGGGCTACGGGGCACAGGTGAAAGGACACCTCAGCCCCTGACCCGGCCCTGGAAGAGCAGGTACTCAGGGCCAGGCTCTGAGCTGCTCCAGGCTCCGACATCCCGTCAGTCCCCCGCCCCCGCCCCCCACACACGTAAGCACAGAGTCTCTGTCTCTTTGTTCTCGCCCTGTCTCTGACACTTTATCTCATTATCCGCCGGAGGGAGGCGGAGAGCTCGGGACCCCGCAGCCTAATTACAGCCGCGCTTGTCAGCGCAGGAGGTGGGGGAGGTATCAGGCGCGGGAGGGGAGAGCAGGAGGCCCTCAGGAAGGGACCCCTACCTCTCGGTACTCTAAGAGGCACAGCAGCGGGTGCACGGCTCGCCCCTGCCTGGGCACCACGAAGCTTTGGAGGGGAGAAGTGGGAGCTCTCTATAGGAATCAGCTGCCAGGACAGCAGTAGGGGAAGGAGGGGTTAGGTTAGCGTGGAATGGGGAGAAGTGGTTAAGGCTCAGCTCTTGCAGGGCTCCCTAGGACCCCAGTTCCCCAAAGACAGGGGCAGAGATAGTATAGCATCCCACCTGATAGTACAGCATGCACCCGAGTTGATCATCCAGTGGGATGCAATCACTCTAGCTTCTGTCTCTATGTGTTCTCTTTTCTCTTTCAACATCTTTTCTATCTTTCTTCCACGATTTCCTTCACTCCATTCTCTTTCTCTCCATCACAGTCAGAGGCAGAAGTTGTCTCCTTGGATGGATACCCGAGGTAGGTAGGGGAAGGAAGACTCTTAATCCCCAGATTTAACCAACTGTTTTACTCTATCCTGAGCCAGGCTTGAGATAATGCCCGGCTCCCCTGGCCTCCACACTCTTCCAGGCTAACCATGACACAAGTTGGAGAAGCCACCCAGGTCTAGAGCGGCTTGGATCTGTCTGCGCCCCCACCACCACTCCCCACTGTTCTTGGAGGGAGGTGGCCCTGCTAGCTCCTGGGTGGCTCTAGGGGTGTCAGGGAAACATTACAGAGGCCCTCACTTGTCCCTGATCCCCATCCCCCCACCCCCTCCGCCCCACTTGTGAACACCCTGCAGCTGCACTTTACTGGAGGTCTGTCTGCCTGTCCCCTGTTGAGCCCCTTCCTCCCACTTCAGGATTCCCCTCAGTTGGGCTCTCAGTTAGAGTCTGGGAGGCCTCTCCCTTGGACCAGCCCAAAGCATGATAATGTCTCCTGGGCCAAGATCCGATCCCTTGGAGTGGAGAGTGGATGAGCAGAAATCCTCCTGCTCCCCAACAATTCTCTTCCTGGCCGATCCTGGAACTGCAATAAGGAGAGAGATGGGGGTTGGGGTGAATCTGATGAAGTTGCCGGGGCTGGGCCAGGCTGGGCTGGGCTGACCCCTCCCCAGAGAGGGGCGGGACCCCAGGAGGAGCAAGGGCTCAGGGCTGCTGGAGAGGAGCAGACACTGGAGAGGCGCTATGGCGGGAACCAGCCTCGGAGCCCGCTTCTATCGGCAGATCAAGAGACATCCCGGGGTAAGTTTGGTCCCAGGAGCCATGATTCTACCTTCTAACTCTCTAGCTGCCCTGGCAGCCCCGAAATCTACCCGTACCCTGCCTATTGCTAAGTTTCCCCAAAGCTCCTAGTATTTTTCTGCAGTGCCCTCAATCCAATCCCTGCAATATGTCCCCGGGTCCCTTGAAGTCACCTCAAACAGGTTAGCTACAGGTTGAGGGAGACTATGGCAGGAAATGTGGTGGGAGGCTGTAGGTCCTCTCTTCCCAAAGGGAGAGAGCGCCAGACCTGGGATGGGGTGGCGTGGGGGTTGGCCGAGCAGAAAAGCTTGTAAAAGGAGATTGGGAGGGGGCTGTTCCTGAAAAAAAGTTCTTTCTGTCTTCCCGCAGCTCATCCCGATGATCGGCTTCATTGGCCTGGGCATGGGCAGCGCTGCGCTCTACTTGCTGCGACTCGCCTTGCGCAGCCCCGACGTCTGGTAAAGGCCGGGCTTGGGACGCAGGAAGGGGTCCTGGGTGGGGCAAGATGGGACAGGAATGCACAGGACTCTCAGGAATGATGTGAATGATGGTCCTCGAGGGGACTCCTAGGCAGGCTACATCTCGGGACTGGAGCCTACTCCTGACCTGGGAGGCCCCCCGCCTCCCCTCGGGCCCACCCTCAGTAGCTAGAGATTCTGCCGGCTTTGGGCTGCGGAACTAGCACCGCTCCCGGCCGCGTTACCATGACGACGCCGCTCTGCCGGGCGCCGGCGGCCTTTGGGTACCTCTATCTCGCTGCCCAAGCGCTGGGGGTGTGGCCGGGTGAGCTGCTGGGGTCGCCTTTGCAACCAGGGGAGCGCGGAGACTCCAAGCCGCGCCAGAGGCGGCAGGAATGGAGGGTCTGCCATTAGGCAGGAGCACCCATGGCGTTGTCTGAATTCAAGTCACATCACTGCAACCCCAGTACCTAGGGATTTCGGGATTTCTGCCTGATTCCCACCGCCCAGCTCTGCGGGGCTAGCCTAGGGTGGCACCGAACCGGCGGGAGTCCTTGGGCCAGGTTGTCAAGTCTATCACCTGGCCCCACGCTGACAATGGTGACAGCCTTCTTGCTTCACTTGTCAGCACCTGCTAATGTGCCCCCTCCCCTCTCAGTCTCTGGGAAATGCACACACCCCCATCTCCCGGGAGGATGGAGGGTGCTGGGGTGGGGGGACAGACCTTATGGGTCCCCTTAGGCTCCAGAGTCCTAGCTCCCAGAGAGGAAACCCTAACCAGCACCACCCCCCACCCCCACCCCCACCTCCGTCTCCACAGCTGGGACCGAAAGAACAACCCGGAGCCCTGGAACCGCCTCAGCCCCAATGACCAATACAAGGTACCTCCCAGTGGCCTTCGGGTTGCACCGCCATTCGCTCATCTCTTGATCCCAGCTGGGCACCTCCCACCCCAGCAAAGGGACGAGTGGGGCACTCAGTGCAATCCCCCTTTCTCTCCATAGTTCCTTGCAGTTTCCACTGACTACAAGAAACTGAAGAAAGACAGGCCAGACTTCTAAGCCTGGCTGCAGTGCCAGTCGACGTGAACCACCAGCAGCCAGCCTACTCATTTCTTCCACTCTCCACCCTCAACCCCAAGGCGCCACACTGGCCACCCTGTCCAGTTTCTGCTTACACAGCCGGGTTCCCACGAGGAGGGGAGGCAGCCCCACCCCCCTTCCCTTGCTCCCAGCAGCGGAAGCGCCTCTGACCCTCAGCTTCAGTCCCACGAGGGGGAGGAGCAGTTAAAGGGCAGGCAGTAGCCTAACCCAAAGGCTCATGCCAGCCCCTCTGCCCCGTTACCCTGGCTTCGGAGGGCGGGGTGCATGCTACATGTTGAGCGTGGCCTACGTGAGAGACAAGACCAAGCAGGGGCCTGAGTGCCAAATGACGTGGCGGGCCCCACGTTAGCCCAGGCTACAGGCTTCCTGGCGCCAGCCTGGGGGCGGTGCTACTCTGGCTCCCTGGGCTCGACCAGGCTCGTTGCTGACAGTACAGCCAGCTTGAGGCACCCACACTCAGGAAGGTGTGGCTTGTTCCTCCAGTGCCTGCGCTGCTTCCCTGCTTCCGCTTCCCTCCCGCTTCCGGTACCACTGGGCACCCCCTCCCGCCTCACACCTGGGCCTCCCCAACCCCTCCCCTACTTCCCTCGGTCCCCAGGGATCAAACAGAAGCAGCCGTGGGCAAAATACAATTTCATTTAACAAATTGAATTTGTTGCGCCTGCTAATCACGTCTGGTGTCGCCTCTGATCAGAGGGAGAGGAGGAGGCAGCCTTGGGGGTCCTTGTGGTGGTGGTGGGAAGGAAATGAAGAATATGCTGAGGGAGAGGAATCACCACTTGGCCCAGGGGGCCCCCGGGGGGCCCCTGCCCCAGTAACAGAAGCTCAGGGCAGGTTAGTATTTTATTAGATAGAAACAGAAAGAAGGGTGCCTACCCACCCCTTCCTCTGGCTCAGGAGAGGAACTCCCGCCTCCCCAAGAAAGGGCAGGGGTCTATAATACTGAGATAATGGGAGAGGTTAGGGAAGAAAGCTCCAAGCCTCCTCCTTCTTAGTCTTATCCTGAGAAGTGGAACTACACATGGCTCTTGCCCTAAGTGGGGGGCCCTTCCCTCCGCCAGCAGAAAGCTGAAAGAGGAGCAGTTACCACCCCTCCCCAGCTTGTCCAGGAAGGCCAAGAGGGAGACATGTCAGTCGGCGGGCTTCGTTTCTTAGGTGCCTTCAGTGATCATCAAAACCAGGCATGGGGAAGGCCCTGGCGAACTGCTCCACCCGTTGCCTAAGGTCGGCCAGCTGATGACTTGTTTCTGGGTCTTTGAGCAGGAAAGATTTGAAATCCTGGAGTTTGGCTAGACACGGGTGACGAAAAAAAGTGGTCAGAGCTTAGGAGAAGGCAGTGAGATCAGCTGGAGGAGGGGGGAGATAGTCAGTATGAACTGGCTGGGGGGCGGGGGAGGTCTTGTCCACTCACTGGTCTTGCTCTTCACTTCCAAGCCAATGTTGACACCTTCATCTATAAAGCCTACAACTTTCCGGAAGTCATCTTCAAGGAACCCTCGAGAAGTCAGGGCTGGGGCCCCTGTGAGAGGGGCAGAAGAGGATTAGTACAGCCCCAGTCCACCTGGCAGTCAGCCCCGCCCCTACCAGAAAGCAGGTCTCACCCAGCCTCAGGCCCCCAGGGGTGATGGCACTTCGATCTCCAGGACAGGTGTTCTTGTTGGCCGTGATGGATACAAGTTCCAACACCCGTTCTGCTCGAGCTCCGTCCAGGCCCTTTGGCCGAAGGTCTACCAGCACTAGGTGGTTGTCAGTGCCACCTGAGGCGGGGAGAGTGAGCAGGGAGTGGTGGTAAGTCCTGGGCCTCTGAGGCTACGGGGGCTTGCACCTCCCCCACCCCACCTCCCAGCTCACCAGACACCAGGGAGTAGCCTCGCTCCAGCAGGGCATTAGCCATGGCCTGAGCGTTCTTTAGAATCTGCAGGGAGTACTCCCGGAACATGGGGGTGCAGGCCTGGAAAAGAGGCAGCAGCACTGTTGCCTTAAGCCCGGCTCCTCCTGCCCCACCACCCCCAGCATACTTGGGACCCCATCCCCACGCCCTCCCAGCCTGACACCTCCCTTCCATCAGCTCCAATTTCAGCTAGCAAGGTGCAGGGTCTGAGCCTCCAAGCCCTGCCCCCTCCCATCCCACAAGAGTAGGCTCCCCAACCTGCTTTAGGGCCACAGCCACTGCAGCAATGGCATGGTTGTGGGGGCCCCCCTGCAGGGATGGGAACACAGCAAAGTTGATTCGGTCCTCAAATGTGTAAGGGATCTCTCGGCCAGTTTTGGGGTCCACAGCCTGCACCCCCTTCCGGTAGAAGATGAGTCCTGACCTGTGTGGGAGGTAGGCGGTCAGAATCTAAGCTGACAAGACAGAGCATAGGGGTGGGGAGAGCAGAGGAGACTGGCTGGCCTGGCCCCCACCGGCTCTCAGAGTCCAGCCAAGTAG
Organism: Bos taurus; assembly: GCF_002263795.3. Lineage (NCBI taxonomy): Eukaryota > Metazoa > Chordata > Mammalia > Artiodactyla > Bovidae > Bos > Bos taurus. Next base: position 56,209,953 of record NC_037332.1, read on the forward strand.
TGTTCAGTGTGGTGGACTCCAGGGCTTGAGGAGAGCAGACCTCACCTCCACCCCCAAACTCCCTGCCGGGGAACTGCCACCAGGGGCAAGAAAAGGAGAAGTATCCTAGACAGGGCTTCTGGTGGGAACAAACTCACATCCAACCCCAACCATGCCCTGGGGTGGGGCATGAAGACAGGGAGAGGCAAGGAAAGCCCTCAGGGAAGCCTGACCTGGCCCCTCGAAGGGTCTTGTGAGTGGTCGTGGTGACAATATCCGCGTGCTTGAAGGGTGAGGGGATCACCTTGGCAGCCACCAGGCCACTGATGTGGGCCATGTCTGCCAAGAGGTGTGCCTTGACCTCGTCACACACCTAGGTGGGTACAGAGGAGGACAGAGATAGGCCTCAGCCTGGGGAGGGCCCAGATAGGCCTGCCCAAGGCTTGCCCCTCCTCCCAAGTCTCCTCACGACCCCTTGGGGAGGGGCAGAGATTACAGCCCACCACTAACTTCTCTCATGCGGGCGTAGTCAATGAGACGAGCATAGGCACTGGTACCAGCTATGATGAGTCGTGGTTTGAAGAGCCGAGCAGTGAGTGCCAGCTGGTCATAGTCAATGAGGCCGGTTTGGGGCTAGACAGACAGACAAAAAGCTAAAGTTCTAAGAGAAAGCAGAGCAGCTCCTCAGAGCTCCCTCCTCACACCCCAGAGCACTCACGTTCAGCTTATAAGGCATAGACTCGAAGAAGATAGATGTAGCTGAGATCCGCTTGACATCAGACATGTAGCCGTGGGTGAGACTGGGAGGAGAGGAGAGGAAGGAGGCAGGTTCAGAGTACAGGAACTCTCCAACTCAGCCACTGGCTTCCTGCCCCGCTCCAAAGGCCGGGGTCTCTGGAACACTGCTCCTAGCAAGTTGTACCCCTGTGGCTCTGAGCAACACTTATGGGGTCTTATCTTCCTCAACCACTCCTGGACTGGGAGAGCCCTGTTCCATCTGCATGGAACACAGTAGCTGTTCAATAAATTACTCTTCTCTCATGCCCATACTGCCTACAAGCCCACCCGCCACCCCACCCACACTCACTGGCCCCCATCGGGCAAGTCCAGCCCCATGATTCGGTCGTGAGGCTGCAGAAGGGCTGTGTAGGCAGCCAGATTGGCTGGGGATCCGGAGTAGGGTTGGACATTGACTCCCCACTGAGCAGGATCCAGGTCAAAGGCCTCCAAGGCCCGGCGCTGACACAGCAGCTCTATCTCATCCACTACCTCTGCTCCTCCGTAGTATCTGCAAAGGGAGGGGCGCAGATCAGGGCACAGAGAAAGGGTGCCCCCATCCCCTGGACCAGCAGCAAAGGACGGGGAAGACCATCCTCTAGACACACTGGCAGGGCGCAGGCGGGTCTCCCCCACCGGGAGCACGGTCCCTGAGGCTGTCCTCCAGCCTCATGGTGCCTAGCCCTCACCTCTTGCCAGGATAACCCTCCGAGTACTTGTTGTTCAGACAGGACCCCAGGGCCTCCAGCGCAGCTCGGCTGCAGAAGTTCTGAGGTGGGGGAGGGGCAGTGTCAGAAGGTACCGAGCCCCCTTCCCTGGACCCCATAGCCCCCTCTGGCCAGAGCCCCAGGCTGCAGGGAGGAGCCGGGTTCTATAGAAAGCTCTGTTCATTGAGGATTCCTTGCCAGGTCAGGGACAGGGCCAGAGCATCCTCCTCAGAAACCCAGCTGCTAGGACTTCCCTGGTGGTCCAGGGGCTAGGACTCTGGGCTCTCAATGCAGGGGCCAAGGTTCAATCCCTGGTTGAGGAACTGGATCTCAGTGCCACAGGGAAGATCCTGCATGCTGCAACTAAGACCAGGCACAGCCAAATACATAAATATTAAAAAAAGAAACCCATCTGCTGTGATAGGTGTCTCCAGCAAGGCCTCCTGTCCACGTGAGCCTGTGCTTCCAGGCTTCTGTTTCCTCCTCGGATGGAAGAGGGACCAGACTGAACTACAGAAGCTCCAAGAGACTCTGGGGGGCTTCCTAATGCCCCTGCCCATAACCCAGACTGGCCCTGCCTTTGCTTCAGAGATCAGCAGAAGATTCGGAGATGAGGCCCAGCAGGAAGGCCCTGAGTTTGAAAGGGAGATCTGGAGAAATAGCAGGAAGATGATCTGTTACTTCCAGCTGTGGCCTAAGCCCTGGCCCCTCTCCCCAGGCCCACCTCTGAAGCAATGAGCTCCAGGCCGCGACACTGCCTGTCCTTCTCTCTCCGCAGCAGCTCCCACATCTCAGGGTCACTGTCTGATAGACTCTCCTGGCCTGACCAGCCCTTGCTTGCTTCTCCAGTCTGAGTCTGGGCCGCCTCACTGTGCTGGCACCGTACGGCCATCCCAACCAGCTGACCACATCTCCGCAGAGGCTAGGGAAAGAAAAGCTCGGGTCAAAGAAAAAGTGTCCAGGCGAGAAAGAGTTAACAGTGCTTAGTTATGCTTATCAGATCCTCAGGCGCCATACCCAGCAGTCAGTTGTACAGTCAGTCCATTCAGTTCTCCTTTACCCCACTTCCACCTTCAAAAACCAGGTCTAAAGCCAAGGTTGAGATAAACATCCAGCGGGTGGTTCTGATTTGATCCTTTCAGCTAACCTCGGAATCTCCCTCCACCTCTGCCCTTAAAACACTCTGCGAAGCCTCAGGGCAGTTTCTCCTCTAGAAGCCTGTGTCTCTGGAACGCCGCCGGGCAGTCCCACAGAAACACATGTTTTCCTGCAGAGCCTTAACAAAGTGATACTCTAGTCGGGGGTGGGGGGTGAGGGTGGGGGGCCGTGGTGGCGACCAAGCTGGCAAAGATTAGGGCAAAAAGCTGTAGAGGTGGTTACCAGAGCAATGGAGGTGGGAACACAGACCTTTAGCAGCCTCTGGGGAAGCGGGCCAAAAACCTGCATCTTGTCCTTTGTGCTCCCCACTCTTTCCACCTCCTTCCAGCCCAGAGCCGCTGGACCCCTGATGCAAGCATGGGTGACCAGTTGCATCATTTGCATGGCTCAGATCTGGCAAGAAAGACTCAGCTCGAGGGTCCAGGCCAAGAACCGTGCTGCCTCGCCAGCACAGGGTCCACGGGGCATTCAGTATGGTTCTCTTCCCTAACGCCACGTCAAACGGGCAGTCACAAGGCCCTGGGGCATCTGGTTCCCGGAATGAGAAGGGGCCCTAATCACCCTGCGTGCAGCGGGGGTCTCAGGGATCCCCTAGTTGCACATCCGCACTCCCCTCCGCTCTCCCTTCCCCGAGGACCCTGACCACGTGCGTTTAAAAGCCCAGAGAAGCCCAAGTTTGTGAATCGTTAGAATAGGACTAACTGGGATAGGTTGAGAACTTACTTTCTATGGGTCACCTACTCTCTGGAGCCCCATCCTTACCCGAGTCGCCCAAATAAAAGAGAAGGACAACATCGCAACAAGAGATTCAAAGTCCACGAGATCCGGGTACCAACTCCGGCGCGGGAAAGCAAGGGGTAGAAAGGCGACCGATCGGAGGGCGCAGGCGCGATAGAGCTACCGGGAGGCCACGGAATTAGGGCGGGACCTACGCATGCGTAAGGTGGGCCCTTTAGGGTCTGTTGGGAATTGTAGTTTTTTCTCTCTTCAGTTTCGTTTTCCAACTGGAGAAGCTCTTGCCTGAAAGATGAGAGATCCACTGCCGCCCTGTCTCCTCATTGTCCTGAAGCTCTTCAGCGTTTGTTTTGTTTTGTTTTTTTTCGTCTGTTCAGACAATAGCAATTTATTGGGTATCTACTGAGTGAATGTGTTGTGCTTAGTTGCTCAGTAGTATCGGACTCTGTGACCCGTTGAACTGCAGCCCACCAGGCTCCTCTGTTCATGGGGATTCTCCAGGCAAGCATACTGGAATGGGTTGCCATGCCCTCCTCCAGGGGATCTTCCCAACCCCGGGATCGAACCCAGGTCTCCCACATTGCAGGTGGATTCTTTACCGTCTGAGCCACCAGGGAATCCCAAGAACAGGGTAGCCTATCCCTTCTCCAGGGGATCTTCCCGACCCAGGATTCGAACTGGGGTCTCCTGCATTGCAGGCAGATTGTTTACCAGCTGAGCTACCAGGGAAACCAGTATTATTAGGCTCACTGGGAAATACAAAGACTCCTGTACAAGCTGTAAAACATCCTGGATTGGAAGGGTGAGAGACCAGAGTTCAAGTTCCCACTCTAACGAATTAGCTGATTTGAGCCTCAGTTTCCCCACTTGCAAATCAATAATAAAATAACATGTGGTGGGATTTAATGAGACTGTATGTAAACATGCTGTTGATGGATCACCCCCTCACCTCATCCTCACAAACCTGCCTCCTCTATGGCCATCTCCTCCTTCTCTGGGACATGTGGGAGCTGACTGAGGTGCCCCCTCCTCACTGCACCTGTTGAATTTTGTTACCAATTCAGTCTGGATGCTCCAGCAATCAGTGAGCTCTCTTTGTACCCTGGGGCTATAGATTCTTGGAGCTGGAAGGGATTTCCTTATAGCCTGACTTCATCTGGACTTGTCCTTTAGGGGAGGGACTCACTGATCCCTCGAGGAGTAGGTTCTCAAACCTGGGTATCAGAATTGGCTGTGTGATATAAATATATGAGTGTTGAGAGTTTCCTCAGAGGTTCTAAATCTTAAAGAGTGGATCTTAAAGAGTGGGCATTTGCCCACTCACACTGACATACAACAAAACCTCTCCTTAGTGATTCTATAAGCAGTGATTTTGAGAACCACTGCCTTACATAGCAATATTACACATTCATTCAATCATTCATTCATTCAGCAAACACATTAACTCCTTCACCATGCTAGGCATGCCTTAGCCCTAGAGATATCAGAATAGATCACTGACTACCAGGACATCAAGAGGTGAACAAGTGCAATTACCAGCAGGGGCATCTCATTCTGCTCCCAGGTGTCCAGACATCCTAAGAACAAGGAAAGGAGAAGGAGAGGATGGTGGTGGAGGCAATTTGTGAGTCAGAGGGGGAAGACAATCCATCACAAAGCATGTTCCCTTGCAAAGTCTCTTTCAGTGTCCAGAACTATTTTATTATTGCATCACAAGTGAGGAAACTGAGGCCCAGATGAGCTAATTTGCTAATTCCAATTATTCCCACTTGGTTCTCATTTCAGACCTTAGAAGTCCCCCCTTAGCTCTAATCTCCTTCCCTCCCAACTCTAGCCTCAGGTGCTTTCAGCTTTTTCCAATAATAGGCTTGGTGTTGGGAGTCAGCCCTGTTCCTGTCCCTCTTACAATCTCTGACCCAGAACCACTTCCAACCTCCCTCTTCCTTTCAGTTCGTTCATCCATCCATCCACCCACCCACCATCCATCCATCACGCATTTATTTTCCCCTTACTGACTTTCCACTCCTCGAGTGAGAGTCAAGGTGTCTGGGTGAGACTCACCTCTGACTCAGTTTCCCGGTACAGCCAGCGGGCAATCCTCCGGAGAACACTGCTGCCTCCCAGTTTTACCTTGACCCAGGACTCAAAGCAAAGGAAGGCTACAGAGGAGAAGGTGTCGTTCTGTGCCTCAGCTTGTCTGTACCTCCTCCCTAGCCTCGTCGTCAGGGGTCCCCCGAGGGGAAGGGGGCTGCTGAGCTTGAGAACTGCTAATGAAGCCGCAGCCAATTAACGCCCGGGCCAGGGTTGGGGGCGGATAAAATTAGCAGCTGCGTCTGCAGGGGTGGGAGGGTGGACAGCTGGCTGAAGGGGCCCTTGTTTGCGTTTGCAGACGGCTAGTGGGAGCGGCGCTGCCCAGTTCTCCAAACTCGCAGTCGTCCCTTCCCCCACCCTCTCGTCTCAGGCCTCTCTCCCTCCCTCCTCCAACCGTCTGCAAACTCAGCGCCCACGAAATTAGGAAGGAAAAGGAAGATCGATGACTCCAGATGCCGCAAACTCTGTTTCCCCTCCCCCTCCACCTGCCGCCTCCCGCCAGCCCGCGGAGCTTAGCAGGTTGTCAGCGCTCCGCCTACGCGGTCCCTCCATCTCCATCCCATTCAGGGCCTTATACCTCCTCCCCCAGAGAGCCCGCTGGTGGTCCCCTCTCAGGTCTAATCCCCGTCCCATTTTCGGCAGCTTCATTCCGCCCACCTCTGGGAGGAAAATTCCCACCTCCTGCAGGGCTCAACCCCAGGGGTCGTCCTCCTCGTCTGAATCTGGTCTCGTCTGGGATGTCCTCCAAGGTGACAGCTCCGTCAATATTTGCCTCAGTTTCCCCATGAGCCGCCGAGGGAGGAGGCCCTGGCCCGGTCTCTGCCAGACAGAAACGCACACCACCACCCCCTTGCCTAAAGGTCTCACACAGACGCGTATTGGATTTCACTTTATTTTGTTCCCTTTCCCGTCTGTTTTGGCGTAGGAAAAAAAAAAAAATCACCGAGAGGAAGCAGCCAGAAGGTGGAGCAAGGCTGGCAGGGACTGGAGGGAGGCGGGCAGAGTGCAGACGAGTGGATCGCCTAAGCACGGGAGTTTTGCTTCCCCTACCCTAATTATTGGGGTTCGGGGGAAATGGGGACAGGCATACGACAGGCAGAGGGATTGGGAATAGGCCAAGGTGTATAGGCCTTTATGGTCTTTACGTGGGTATAGGGTGGAAGACAAGCGCCTGGGAGTAAGAAAGGGGTGGGATGAGGGTGCCAGGCAAGGCGTTATTAAAGCTGCGGGCAAAGGGAGTATCCATCCCAGCGCCAGGGGCAGGAGTGAAGAGGACTCAATGGGGACGCAGGGGACGCGGGGACCGCCTCCAAGCCCCGCCGATTCTAGGGCTGCCTTCTGGGCCCTCCACTTGAGGCTGTAGCCCTTGGGGGGCTACCCCTAGCCTCGTGGGCACTCCCCATAAAGAAAAGGGGATCCACACCGGCTGAGTCTCGGAAGGGCTGCTCCTCTCCACCCCCAGAGTGGAAGGGGGGGACGCGGCCACAGGAGCTGCTGGGTAGGGGCAGGGGTTCCACTTAAGGGAGTCCGGGATTTCGCGGGAAGCTCAGGGGCCGGGGCGAGGGCGGGGTGGGCTATCCAAAGTAGGGGTGCTCGCTCTGGAAGTTATAGTCTGGGCACACCTTCTGCACCAGTTTGTAGTCAAAGCTGAGGAAGGAGACGAAAATGCAGATGACTTTGAAGGGCTTGGCACACAGCCAGGCGGCCTGGCTCTGCGTGTGCTCGGTGAAGCACACCTGCGACGGGTCGTACAGGCACGGGCGGTGCTTGCGCGCGCGGTTCGTCTTCTCGTACTCCACGTGGCAATTGAAAGCGCGTGACTCTTTGGCCCCAGGCACTCCCAGCGCGCCCCCGAGCGGACCCGCCAGCGCACCGCCGAGCGTGCCCCCGAGCCCCGGCCCCGCCGCCGCTATCCCCAGCGGGGCCCCCAGCCCAGGGAGCACCCCCTCCAGGGCCAGCGTAGACTGCAGCGGGTGGGGGGCGGGCCCCGGCAGCCAGACGCCCCCAAACTCTACACGCTTGGAGGGCGGCACGATACTGACGCTGAGGTTGCCCAGGCTGGACGAGTTGTGGCGGAAGTAGACGCTGAAGGTACCGTTCACATGGTCCACGATCTTCCCCGTCACCAGCAGCGAGAACTTGAGAGTGTGCACCCGGAAGTAAAAGTCCCCCCAGCCAAAGATCTTTTTGGCGCGGGCCGCTTTGATGGACGGCTTTCTCTTCGTGCGCTGCGCTGGCGCTCCCGCCGCCCCAGCCCGGGCCAGTGTCCCTGTGTGATTAGCCGGCCAGGCCCAGCTCCAGGCACGCGCGGTGCCCAGGCCGTCGGAGGACTTTGGCGCTGCCGCTGCCGGGAGATGATGGCCAGGGGCGCCACCTCCGGCCGTGGCGGGGCGCAGCTCCAGGTACTGCGGCCTCCTGGACTCCGGTATCTGGGCACTGACGGCCTGGGGACCAAGAAGGAGGAAAAGAGAAACGCTGGAGTTGTCTGGGGCCACCCGCCAGGGCCACGCCGGTCCCTGTCCGCAGCCGCTGGGAGAACAAATGGAATTAGGCTGCCACAGCAGTGGTTCAAGGAGTGCCCGTTGGAATGGGCCTGCGGCTCTTTCAAGGTGTGTGGTCTCTGCCTCAGTTTCTACATCTGTGAAATGACACTAGAATCCTAGTCTTCTCACAGAACTCTGACGAGGGCTGAGGAAACTAAAAGAGCCAAAGCAGTGTGGGTTTGAAAGGGACTGGAGCTATGAACTGGCTTGATTGGGAGTAATGCGCCATGGAGAAGCTGGACTCAGGCAAGGGAGGCCATGACCACTGTCAGTGCCCAGCATCAGGAAAGAGTGAGACCTCCCAGCACACCTTTGCCAAGACTGGAGCCCCCACCCAGGCCTCAGCCTCTACTTCCTTGAGGGGTGGAGCATGGGAGACCAACGGAGCTGAGGAGAACAGTGGAGAGTCTGCATGCAGCTGAGGCTTGGGGACTACTAGTGGGCACCTCTCTCTACCTCCAGCACTCCTGCTCTTGGGGAGGCCGCCTGGTGGTCCTCCCCTGGGTTAGGAGGGGTACCGAGGAGGACTGCCCTGCTTGCCCCGACCCGTCTCTGTGTCTCAGGTGGCAGCCGATCTGGGAGACAGCGGGGCGAGTACAAGATGGATCGAGAGGCGGAGCGGCAGGGCCAGGCCCGGGCCATCAATTATCCGGGGCGGGGTGGGGGGGTGGCCCCGAGTGAAGGAGACGTGAGAGAGTGGACAGGAAGAAATATGGAGATGCTGCTCCAGCGAGGGGAGTGGAAAGGAGAGGAGCTGTGCGTGTCAGAGTGTGTCAGTCAGACCGTGCTAGCTGTGGCCATTCAGTGTGGCCCTTACTGCCTGTGGGTTTGTTTGGGGGGGGCGGAGTACCGTGCGTGAGTCTGGGGTGATTGTATTTCTGTTATATTGTATGTATCTGTCTATCTGCCTGGAGTGATGACTGTGTGTGTGTGTGTGTGTGTGTGTGTGTGTGTGTGTGCATGCGCATGCTCAAGTCTCAACCTCTGGTGATGGGTGTGTATGTGTCTGCCTGGCGTGGCTGTGTGTGTATGTCTGTGCGTGTCTGTATGCCCTGTGTAGCAGTCCGGAGAGGCTGTGTTGTGTGTGTCTGCCTGCTTGTGGTGGTGAATACCTGTTGTACTAGTCCCTGGTGGCTCTGTATAGGTGTCTGGGTTGTATATGTGCCTAGGTTGGTTGTGTCTGTGCGTGTGGATCTGAGTGAGGCTGTTTCAGGGTGTGGTAGTTGCCTCTCTGTGACTGGTGTAGTCGTATGCCTGGGTTGGCTGTGTATCTGAGGGTGGCTGTGTGTGATTCACTGGGGGTGTCACTTTCCCTCTGTGATCTCCTCTGTCCATGTGTCAAGCTCTTTCTCAAGGCTGGGTCAGTGTATTCACAATGATATAACAAGTGTGGTCTCATTGTGTTCCCCTGGGGGGTGGTGCATACATGTCAGTTGTATATGAATGTTCCTGGGGGGTGGGGGGATCCCCACACTGGCCTACAGGATGAGCTTTGAGTAGGTAAAGAGGCCAGGCAGCATGGGTGTCCCCCTCTGTTTGCATACACCATGTGTCCACAGGGGACAGGAACAGCAGAGTCAAGCTGCTAGGCTAGAATCTCCACCGCCTGGTCCCATTCCCGCAGCTCTGCGATCCTGGGTTATTAATGCCGCCGCCACCCGCTCGTCATACATATTTATCGCCCCCCTCATTCCTCCTCCCGTCCATCTCTCCTCCCAGCTCAGGTGTGGGGGGCGGGGGCGGTAAGAGAGACTGACTCAGACTGACAAGCTTGAGCTGGCAGCTAACACCCAGAGGGTGGGCCTGAGAGGGGATGGGGGGAAGGGGTCCTGGGCCGCAGAGGAGGGGACAAGCGCCTTCCAGCAGGAAGGACCAAGGCTCCAGGAGGTGAGCTTAGAGAGGGCAGGGTTTGAGCCCTGGAGAGGGCATTGGAGGTGGGAGTGTATCAAAGCTTCCAGGGGAAGTCCAAGAATGGTTGGGAGGAGTCATTTGAACTCTGACACCTAAACTCCTCACCCCCCTGGGCCCAACCACTAGCTCTTTCCAGGGGCATCCATGAGCCCCTACACCTGCTGTTATGACCCCAAATACCTCTGAGCTCCCCCCCAGCACCCCAAAAGCACTAGACATCTTGCACCCAGTCCAGGACCTGTCCACTGCTCCAGTGCAGCCACTCTTCCCAGGCAGGGGCTGGAGAGGGAAGGAGGTTTGGCTGGGTGGTGAGGGGCGCCAGTTGTCCCCCCACCCTGATCCCAGACAAATTGCTGTCTACGCTTCTCTGATCCTGGCAAATCCCTGGGCTTTGGGCACCTGCACCCCCCACCCGCCGCTGGAGACAGCCAAGATAAAAGGGAAGAGTTGGGGGGAGCGGCCGAAGCGACCTTCGGGGGAGAACTCAGTCAGGGAGGGGTGAGAGTCTGCGAGGAAACGAGCCGAGAAATGGGAACATGGAATAAAATAAAATAAAACCCTCCCTCTGGCTTCCTAGCTCTCACGCTCGCTCTCCCTCTCTCGCTCTCTCACTGTTTTTCCATCTCCCTCGCTCTCTCTTAGTCTCTTTTTGTCTCTGTCTCTAATTTTCTTCTGCGATTCTGCTTTTCTGTTTCTGTCTGTCTGTCTGACTGTGGTTCTCTCCCTCTACCCTTCAGGTGGTCTGTCTCTAGCTGTGGGTGGGGGTGGGAGGGAGGGGAAAACGAAGTGATAAGGGAGCCCCTGTTTGCCTAGAATCCACGGTGCTGTCCCTCCCCCTTGAGAGTGGGGGCAGGGTGTTGTCCGAGGAGGGGTCCTGGTCGTTTCGGAGCTGGTTTAATTAAGCTAATTGGGCGCAGTGACATTTGCGAAGGGGAGAGGCTAGCCCGGCTGTCGGCTTGAGGGGCGGAGGTGTGGTGGCAGGAGGGAGTCGGGGTGAGGGTGGGGGTGCGCTTCACCAGGCGCCTCTGGGCCCTAGCCGGGTGGGAGCTGAGCCAGGAGTGCTTTGCCCCCCAGGCAGCGAGCCCACGCACTGCAGGGGAGTTGAGGATGCCTTTTTCTGCTGAACAAACTCCACTTGGTGGGGGGGAGCGCTCTTTGGGTATGGGACTGCTGGGAATGGGGGGAGGATCAGGCTGTCGGCCCCCCATCCGCATTGCAGGGTGCACCTCCCCCAGGCCTCCAGACTGGTCGGTGGCTTTTCTCCTGCTGTGTGGGTCCGGCGGGCCGCTCAGGATTCTGACTGGGGGAGGGGACAGCACCCAGTAGTTGGGGAAGGAAGAGTGCTCCAGGCCTGGGTCGGGGAAGGAGACGGAAGTGCGTACTGAGGCCTTGCACCTAGAAAGAGGTGGGGGCACCCCGCAGCCAGGGTGGGTAAAATAGGCAGGGTCTGCCTGGGAACCAGAGATGGAGATGGGGGTGAAGACAGAGGTGGGGTGGACAGGACAGGCTGCGATGAGGACTGGGCCAGAGATGGAGGGGGACTGGGACTGAGGCCTGGGCAGGCACAGGTACATGGTGCAGAGATAAAGATGGAACAAGGGTAGGTATGGGAACAGGAAAGAAGAGGAGGTCAGAAATGGTGGACAGGTACTGGGCAGAGACTGGGGTGCAGATGGGATAGGGGCCAAGGCAGTGAAGATGGGGGACAGAACAAGGTGGGAACTAGAATGGGGATGGGGGAGACAGGGATGGTGGATGAGGGATGGGCGCTGGGAGGAATGAGAGTGGGACGGGGACTGGGAGATGGGGGGTGGGACCAGATGGGGGTGGGAACAGAAACGGGGGATGGGAAGTGGTTACTGGGCAGAAACAGGGTTGCTGAAGGATGCAGAGACCCAGGAGGTGGGGATGGGGAATATGAATGGGGGCTGGAATGGAAAATGGGAGACAAGGAAGGAGATAAGAGACAGGGATGGGGAGATGGGCTGAGGACAAGTATGGGAGTCAAGCCAGAGAAAAAGGCAGAAGACCGGCAGTATCAGGCCACAGAGGGGTCTCGGCAGGTGAAGATACCTTCTTCCAGACCCTACTATAGCTATAGCGTGAGGGGGCGGGGATGGCTGCTGGGGCGGGCTCTGCCCTTGGGCCGGGCACCCCCTCCCCCTCAGCCCCGCCTGCCCGCCTGCTCCTGGCCTGCAGCGCAAGGCTCACCGTTATCTGAATTTTGATTTTATTTTATTTTATTTTATTTCCCTGCTTCCTAGAGCCGGCGCAGTCCCCCCGGGAACGACCGCCCCCCCCGCCCCCCGCCCCGCGCCTCACTTTATTATTGCAATAAATGTGCCTATAAAGGCGCGGGCTCCGGGGCGCGGTGGGGGGGGGGTGGTGGGAGCCGCGGAGCTGGGATGTAATTTCCCGAAGCCGGAGCCGGAGGGGGAGTGGGCGGGGTGGAGGTGGAGGAGGGGTAGGCTAGGGAGAGGGGGAGACTCGCCAATTTCCAGCGCTCAAGGCAAGTGCTCCCCGCTCCCCATCCCTGGCCCGCAGCTCGTTGCCACCCCAAGCCCTGTGGACTCGCCACAGCGCCCAGCCAGCCGGGAGCCCTGGGACCCTTCCCCCACGACAGACCCTGCCCTTTCTCCGTGACCCTGTCCCCCGTCCCCGCCCACGAGGAGTTCTAGGGCTCGGTCCAAAGTTCCGCACCTCCTCCACAATGACTTCATCTCTGACCCCGATGATGCCCCCTCCACTCACCGGTCTCCCTCAACATTTATCCCGCCCCTCCCCAAGGACACTGTCTCTGAACCCAGTGACCCTTCTTTACCTTGTTTCTGTCCCCAAATTACCTCACCTCTTCCGCAGCCACCCAGTCCTGGACCCCCAGCTCCTCCCTCACCCCAAACCTAAGACAGTCTACCTTCTTCTTTCCTTTCGGTGCCCCTCCCATACTCGGGGGCTCTGACCCAAGGGAGCTATCAGCGCCCCCCCTGGCCTATGCTCCTGGCTCAGCTGCGGCCCCTGATCCCCGCGACAGCTCTGGGCCCTGGCCCAGGCTGCACGTGCCTAAGTGGCCCAGCCAGAGATTAGCTGGGGGGTTAGAGGGGGATATGGAGTCAGGAGTGGGTGGCTAGATGCAGGGCTGGGGCCAGCCAGTGCTGAGAGACTCAATTCAGCCTAATCCTTTCCTGAGGCAGGCTAGAGCTGGAAGGTCCCATAGGGCCCCGCCCCTGCCCTCCCCCAGCTAATTAGTAATTAGTGATTAGTGATTAGTGACTACTGATCGCCTGCTGCTTTTCCCAGTAGGTGGCTGCTTTGGCAAGGGGTGGGGAAGACAGAGACAGAGAGGGCGATAAGTCCGAGACCGTATTGGAAAGATCCTGTAGGAGGCCTGGGCCAGAGCCCCAGGAGCAGTGGAAGCCAGGAGTCACAGGCCCCATAGGAGATCAGGAGCCTGAAGCAAGGAGGGAGGAGGGAGAGGGCGCCTGAAGGAGGAGCCTGTGAGCAAGATGGGAGAAGGCAAGGTGCTTAACATGGGACAATTAGGGTTTCCCTGCAAACTATCCCCCACCAGCCTCTCAGTGTCAGCCCAGTGCCAGCCCTAGCACTGAGACAGCCCTGAGTGCACGAACACACACACAAGCCACATTCGGATAGGATACATGAACACATCTTGAGGCTCACAATCCCATTATTGTTGTTTTTGAACCTAAGTCTTGTCAGACTCTTTGTGACCCCAAGGACTATAGCCTGCCAGGCTCCTCTGTCCATGCGATTTCCCAGGCAAGAGTACTAGAGTGGGTTGCCATTTCCTTCTCATCCCCACACTCAAATGCACTCAAAATGACAAGAACGCAGACACACGCAAGCCTCGGAGACTCACAGACAACACAGGCACCCCAACACACAGATATGCACCAGAGACACACCTTGATACTCCGAGGTGTGCATACACATGTGCACACACCATACAGCACACATGAGCACACACACAGAGGTAGTCAGACACACACTGTCCTACACACATCCCCCTTCATAGTTATACACATGCAAACACAGTCTGTATGTACATGCAAACACAGATTCTTACGTGCATACAAGCCGCACTAAATGGCAGACACCCTCTCCTCCATGGACTCCAGAGCAGCAGCTCTCACACACTCAGATCTCCATTGCTCACATCCTCATGCTCACTCTCCCTCAAGTCTTCACCAGATGTTTCATTCCCCTTCAGGGGGCAAAGGAAATTAAACCAGATCTGTCCACAGGGGAGTTTATTTGATGGGGAGATTGGAGAGGAGAGTGAGGAGGAACCAGAAAGGAGGGGCAGGGGAGGACCATCCAGCCCCACTACTTCTCCCCCAGGGGCCTTTACATCCCAGTGGGTTGTGGGGCAGAGACCCCCTCCCAGAGTGCTCTACGAGGGCAGAGCTAGGCAGCAGGTCCCCAAGAAGCTCCTGCCAGTGGAAGCAGTATTTGTGGAGGGGGCTCCTCCACCCACCTTCCAGCCCCTCAAGGTCACCAGGCTGGTTTGAATCAGGGAGCTCCGTCACCAGCTTCACTAAGGGCCCCCGCCCTGCTGGAGCTGCTGAAGGCGATCTGAATGAGCAGGTGGGAGGCTAAGTGTGTGTGTGTGGGGGTCTACACCCCTTCCAGACTCTGTAGGGTCTAAGGGCTGGGATGCAGGGAATAGGGCTTTGGGGAGCTACCTGTCTGCCCCCAGAGTGGGTAGATCACACTTAGAGTAGGAAACGGGAAAGTCAGAGGCAGCGGGGCTGGTGTAAGAAGATAGGTGTCCAGGGCCTAGGCCCCCATTGTGGGATGCACAGCGGGGCACAGATGGCTGTACTGTGAAGCAGGGACTCACGCTCACCCCTTCAGAGCCAACACCACACTCCACACCAGCATACACACACCCTGGACGCCAGCGCTGGACACGCAAGCCTGGCTGCCCGGGACACAGGCGCACACACGGGCGCACACGCTGACCCACACACTCCACACCAGCACACATGAGCACCCGGTCTATTCGAATTGAAGCCTCCAAGTCTGGAGGGACGCAGATCAAGTCTGGGCCCCTTTAGCCTGTCTTCGCCCTGGAGCTTCAGGGAAACAGGCCAGCCTCAGGGAGATGGAGAGAGGAGAGGACGGGAGGAGAGCCAGACAGCCCACACCCCCTACCCGCCGGGCGAGCGAGAGGGGTGTGTCTGTGAGGTTGTTCAGGGGAGACAGTATCTCCGCGGGAAATGCGATGGGAGATGGTAGCCAAGTTCGGCGGTATCTGTGTGGGTCCGTGTGTGCGCGCGTGTGTTCGGGCCGAGTCTGCTCAGAGCACAGTGCCCACCTGGCATTGTGACAAGAGCAGAGGAGAGAAATGAGAAGGCGGGGGTGGAGAGGTGGAAGGACAGACAGCGAGGAAGGCGAGTGAGGTTGGCGCGGAAAGACGGCAAGGCTGACACCCTGCTGGCTTGTCTGTCTGTCTCGCACTCCCGCTCCGTCTGGCACACTCGTGGGTCTGGCTTCGTCCCCTCCCCCGCCTCGCCTGGAGCGGGATCCGAGTTGGGCCTCCACCCGGGCACCCCCCCATCCCACCCCACCCCACCCGGGACCCTCAGCCAACTTGCGCTGGGAGAGCGCCTATCCTGAACCAGGAGTCTGTCTGTCCGCGTACCCCCCTTCTCCCACCCCGAGCCGGGCAAAGTTGGGACGCTCTGCGCTGTAGACGAGGCAGGCGCACGGAGCCCCTCGCACTCTGGAACCTTGGCGTCCGGGACCCCCGCGCTCGCGCTACCTCCCAGCTACCCTTACCTTCCTCAGGAGCCACGGGCCAAAGAGCAAGAGAAGCCATTCCAGGAGCAACCGCATCTTCCCGGGCGGCCGGGCGGGGCGGGTGCCGGGCCTGGGGACTAGGGGCCCCGGCGGGCGTGCCGCGGGGTGGCTGCCGGAGCGGCGGGAGCGGGCGGCGCGGCCCGCGGACTGAGCGGCGAGAGGCGCGGAGCGCGGCGCTGGGGGCGGGGCGCGGGCGGGGGAGAAAGTTGGGTCGGACTCGGGCGGGCGGGCGGGGGGGCGGGGCTCCGCGGCGCTCCAATCCCGGCCGCGCCCCGCGCGCCCCCTCCCGCCCGGCCGGGGGCACCGAAGGTGACTTTCACTCCGACACGCCCCAGACACGCCCCCGGCCCAGGTGCGGAGCCGAGCGGGCTGCGGGGCTCGGGGGCCGCGGACCCGAGAGGCTGGGTGGGTGCATCGCTGAGGAACAGGGCCGAGGGTGGGGCTCCCGGCTCCGGGACCTTGTTCCCGAGGCGGGGCACGGAGAGTGGGGAGCCTGGCGAGGCTCAACAGCCCAGCAAGACCGGGGTCCCTCGGAACTCCCGGCCTCTTCTGTGCTCCGGGCCCTGAAGGGTCCCCGGGCAGGAGCAGGGCAGGGGCCGAGGTGAGGGCGGGCGGGGCCCCGGGCGACTGCCGCCGCGCGGCGCTGACGGGGATGGATGGGCGCCCCGCGGCTCATTCGGCCCGGAGATGAGTATCATTGATCACGGACGGAAACCCCATCACGTCTGTCAATAGGGCTGACAAACGGCGCCCGCCGCCCCCACCCCCGCCTTCAAGGCCCCTCTGCGGTCTCAGGACCCCTCCGCTAGACGCGCCATTCACCTTTGCCCCTCGCCCCCTCTGCTGACCCCCCACGCGTCCCAGAGCGTCCCTGCGTGGGGGTTGGGCAGGAGCCGCACCAACGGCCCGGCTTCTTGGTGCGATCTCCATCCATCCCTTTCCGCCCAGGGTCCCTTCTTTCACCATCAGTCGCTCTAGATCCTTCTCCCCTTTCTCCTCTAGCCCTGTCCTTGTCTCTGTCCCCAGTCTGGTCCTGTCTCTGTCCCAATCCTCTTGGCTGTTTCTTCATCAGCTCCCTCCTCCCCCTAGTCTCTCTCTCTCTCCTGCCCAGGGAGTCTTCAGCTGTCAGCTGTTGCTATGCACTGAGGCTGTGGCTGAGGTTGTGGTATGACCGACACCTCGACAGCGACAGAGATAGGGACAAGCAAAGAGACAGACAGATGCATACCGGGAGATCCCAACACATGGCCTGAGGCATGCACGCAGGAGCCTCGCAGGGTCAGGCCACACAATAAAGGTGAACATACAGGCACAGTGAAACACATTCACACAGAGAACAGTGCACACATACACAGACAGGTGCAAGCCTAGTGGCACTGATCCACGTAGATGGACACAGTCGGTTTACACAGAGTGTGCATACACAGAGACCCGAGAGATAAATGCAACTTTCATCAAGAGACATGCATACCCAGCCAGGTACTCAGAGCCGACCCTACCTTCCTTGCCTTGACAGAAAGGTGGACATTCACAGACAATGATGGACACACACAGGTGTATGCTGGCACTGGCAGTCCAAAAGACAAGCCGGGGCACACATAAACAGATAGACAGACACATGGATGTGACAAGACACAAAACAAGGATCGGGAATGCTGAGAAGATGAAGTGGACACAGACACTCCGGGAGAGACAGACAGGAGCCTGGACCAGGAACCTGGGTGTAGGTGGGGCAGACAGGGAGGCAGGGAGAGGCAGGAACAGCCAGGCCACGGGCCACAAGGCTCCATCCAGAACCTGAGCCCGAGTGCCAAACTCAGGGGCTGCCGAGGTGGTGGGGGCAGGGGGCACACTCAGGCCCAAGGTACCCAGGACAGAAGCCCCTCCTGTTTTTCTGGAGTCCTGACCCACCCCACCTCGCCTCCTTTTGCTAGTCTCAGGCCACAGCTTCCTCTACCCAGCTTCTTCACTCTCATACATACACACACACACACACACACGCCACTCCCTGTCTCCATCTCTGTGTCTCTGTCTCTCATTCTGTCTGTATCAGCCTCTGGTTTTGCCCCTGTCTCTTCTCCATTTCTGTCTTAGGTCTCTCTGACATCCTTGCCAGGTGGGGAATTTTTGAGCACTGCCTTCAGGTAGACCCTCTCCTGGCCGTCCTGGTGGGCAGAGGAAGGATGCTGACTGGAGGGGTGTGTGTTCCAAGCCGCAGCTGGGGGCCCTTCTCGCTCTGCCCAGGATCTTGAGGCGACAGGCAGAGAATCAGTGGCTCCCCGGGGGCGCCAGATGCACGGCTGGCAGAGGGAGGGAGTGAGGGGGTGGGGCTGCTGGTGGTGGGGAGCAGACAGGCGCTGGGGGAGGGGGAGGAGCCGGCTGGGGGAGAGTAGAGGGGGGTGTGGCAGAATAGCCCCAGGGAAGGAAGTGAGAGGCTGGACTGGGGTCCGAGGGCAGGTGCATAATTAATGTGCTAGGGAGGGGGCTGTGCTGGCCTTTCGAATGAGCTGCGCTGCAGGAGTGTGTACGCCACCTGGTGGACAGATGATGACACAAGCCTCCCTCTAAGCAATCAACAAGGACGCCCCTTTTCCCCAGGAAGATCGCTCTGCTCTGGGGCCCTAGGGAGCCAGGGAGCCAGTGGAGGATGGCAGAACTGGCTTGGAAGCTGAGGCTGGAGCTGAGACCTCAAGGCTAAAAGGGAAGGGGAGGGCTCTTGTTTCTGGATGTGGATGGATCCATAGCTTCCTCAGGAGAGGAGGAATAGACTGAGAAAGTTGAGCCAGGGAGAGAGGAGGAATGAAAAGAAATGCTCCTCTTTTGGGAGTTGGGTAAGGATTCTTTGGGCTTCCCTGGTGGCTCAGAGGGTAAAGAATCTGCCTGCAATGAGGAAGATCCCCTGGAGAAGGGAATGGCCTCCTGCTCCAGTATTCTTGCCTGGAGAATTCCATGGACAGAGGAGTCTGGCGGGCTATAGTCCATGGGGTTGCAAAGAGTTGGACACGACTGAGCGACTAACACACACACACTAGGTTTCTTTAGATGCTTAAAGCTGCCTTCTTTGAGCATATTTGCTACTGTAGGGAAAGGGCTGTAACCCTTTCTCAGTCTAGGACCATGTAAAGCAGTGTGACCTTCTGCACAGGAATTGTAGACCTGGGATTCCCAGGTGGCGCTAGTGGTAAAGAACTTGCCTGCCAATGCAGTAGACATGAGATGATGGTTTGATCCCTGGGTCAGAAAGATGCCCTGGAGGAGGGCATGGCAATCCACTCCAGTATTCTTGTCTGGAGAATCCCATGGACAGAGGAACCAGTCCATAGGGTTGCAAAGAGTTGGACATGACTGAAACGACTTGGCACACTTGGGACCCCCTTTGTAGCAGTCATCAACAACCTGGGATGTGAACTGGGTTTGGTGGTGCGTGAGACCTGGAAAACTGGTCTTCCCAGCTTTAACTACAAATGCCTTCCTTTTCCTGAACCCAGGGTTCTTACTCTTGACATCTGAGTAATTAGTCTCTATGAGGTGTGAGATGTTAATGCTTCAAGAGCAAACAGCCGAATGGGAATGGGACCATCCTGAAGGACTAGAAAGTCGTTCACAATCCCAGTGTGTTCATCTCTTATTGTGGGATTTCTCACTGTGGAAGAGCATTTTAAGGATGGGTGGCAGTGCTGTCGTTTAAAGTGACAGTGCAGAGAAAATACAGATCCTGGAGGTAAGTGTCCAACGGCCAGAGAGATCACATGTTTCAGAGAGGTGAAGTCACTGGCTCACGTTGACACAGCCAGGAGAAGCAGGTCTTTCTGGTAAAGTTCTATGCTTCCTTGCCGCTGCCCAGCCAACGGGGATGGAGGCCAGAAGGGCACTGAAGACCAGATGCTCCAGCCTTCCTCCAGTACAGAGCATGGCTCCCTCTGGTGGCTGGAGCATGCAAGCACAGGTCAGCTCTCAGAGTCTCACATTCAGGTATACGGACACAAACGTCTTTTTTTTTTTTTTACAATTTTATTTATAACAATATCTGTGTTATTTAGTTGTAAAGGAATTCAGCAAAAATTATTAAAACGTTCATGTCCCCAAAACGGGGCTGCCCGCTTGCCCTTCCTTGGTGTGCCCCACTTCCTCCTCATCCCCAGGGGAGAGGAGCCTGGGGGGGGTGTTGTTTACCAAAGAAAGTCTCCAGCCCTGGGAGCCACAGTGGGGGCACTGGAGAAGGGGAGGGCCTGTCTGGGAGGGATGCTGAGCGCGGCCTCTCAGAGGTGCCCCTGGAGTGGGGGCTGGGGCATGGGATGGCCTCCCCCCAAGAAGAACTAAAAAACTCCATCCTTCCCTTCCTACCTCGGCCAGAGCCAAATCTTCCAGACAAGGGCAGCAAAGGACTCACCCTCCTCAGGATCCCAGAATCAGCCCTCAGGGGACCGGCAGGGTGGTGGGGTGGTGAGAGGGGAGAGCCTTGACAAAGTGTCTTGTACAGGGAGGGGGACACAGCACCACCAGCTCTCCCAGTGGGGGTGTGTTTTTGGTGGGAAGGTGGGAGGCAGGGCTCCCTTATACCTGTAATTTGCAGGAGCCCCCTTCCTGTTCCCCCCCTCCCGGAAGGCAGCATGGGGGGGGGGGCGTTGCTGAGGAGCAGGCAGGAAGGAGAACGGAAAGAGATAATACTGTGCTCGCTTGCTCGCTTGCTCACTCACATATAAAAAGTAATTCCTTCATTTTTTACATTTATACATCCCAGCAGGGCTGGGGAGGGGTTGGCTGGGCAAGAGGGGGACTCCTTGAAGGACTTCTCTGGCCGGGGGCAGGAGGCTCTCTGGGGAAGTCCGATGGTGTAGGACCCTATGCCAAGGGGTCCCCTATCTCGTCCTCAGGGCCCCGGCCCAGGAGTTCTCGCTTCTCATCCGTGCTGGCCAGGGAGTGGCGGCTGCCGTGACCGCCCATGTACAGTGTGGCATACACGGGGTTGGTGAAGTTGGTGGGCTGCAAGGCAACAGAGGGTTCAGATGGGGCTCAGGCACTGGGCTCTGCGGCTTAGGTACCTTCTGCCTACCTCCATTCCATCATCCAGCCCAACACGTTTGGTTGCCCCACCCACAGCCCTCTGTCCCTGTCCTGGAAGCCCCCTCCCTTGCCCTCCCAGCCCACCTTGTCAGGGTCCAGGGCGAAGTCCGCATCCAGTAGACCCCCTACATCATCAGGCTCCCCGCCTTCATACATCTTATAGGTGGGATTCCCGATCTCCACATTCATGGCCCCGTTGGTCATCCGCTGGTGCTGGAAGCCCTTAGCCCTGGGGGGAAGGTGGGAGCATGAGGGCAGGGATTCTAGGAGTGGGTGAGACTAGGGCAGTAACATCGTGGCCCTAATTTTCCAGACTCCCCACAACTCACCCTCGAACTCGCCGTTTGTACCAGAATACCACTCCGGCTACCAGAAGCATCAGCAGCAGCAACAGCAGAGGGATTAGGATGGAGGCTACATCTAGAGGGGAAGAGGAGGGGAGCTGAGTCCAAAAGGCCTCGGAGGCACAAAGCCCTCCATCCCGGGTCCCTGCCACTTACGTCCAGGCTGCTGCTGGCCGACCACTTGTTCTTCACATCGGGGTCCTGCCATGTGGGGTGGGCACCTGCAGATGGGAGGGGCAGAGCTGAGTGGGCATGCCATCCACGGGGAAACTGGGAGGGACCGCAGGCTCCTGCTGGTCTGGCTCAGACTTGGGGGAGGGAAGGCTGATCTAGGCCTTGGTGAGGCACAGGCCCAACTCACTGGCACTCAGGCATCATTTTGCTGTTCATGGTGCAGGAACCGCCATTGCTGCAGTGGCCAATGCAGGTCAGACAGCTGGGGGCCACCCGGCCATCGGAGCAACTGCAGGGAGGAGTGCAGAGGCTGGGCGGGGCTGGTGGAGGGTGTCCAAGACCCTGGGAAGGGGCGGGGCGGGGCGGGGCTGGGAGGGTGGATTAGGTGGGTGGAGGGTGGGACAGACTGGGAGTGGGCCCCACTCACTTGCAGGTGACATCCCCGCTCTGCTTATTGACCACACAGGCCCCATCGAGACAGCGGCTACACTTGTTCACCTCACACCTGGGCCCCTCGAAGTAGGCGGTGCAGCGGCACTGGCGGGAGCCGTCAGCGGCCATCTGGCACGTGCCAAAGTTCTCACAGTAGTCAGAGCACTGTCCTGTGGTTCAGGGGATGGGAGAGGAGGTGCCTCAAGCCCCACTGTCATGAGGGTCCTCCAGAGATGGTGGGGGGCAGCTGGCCTTTGGGGTGACTTCCACCTCCTCCTGAGCCCCCTACTGTCTCCATGTCACAGGCTCCAGGGTTACAAAGATGTCCCGGAGCATCCCAACAGGGTACTGCTTTTGCTTGAATAATCCTGATGCCAGAGGGTTCACTACCTTGGGGCAGCAGGGGTGTGCTGACCTCTCCCTGGGGAGAAGCCCTGGTACCTCGAGCCTGGCTGAGCTGCGAATGGGCTCCTTCCCTAGAACTAGCCCCTGTGACTCGCACACCCCCCCACCCCCCGCCTCCATCATCCTGGCCTGGGGCCCAGGGATGGCTCACTCACGGTACTGGCAGCGGTCCCCCAGGAAGCCAGGCAGGCATCGGCACTGGGGCTGGTTGCCCTGGTTGACCGTGCAGGTGCTGTTGTTGGCACAGTAGCCTGCACACACCTGCTGGGTGCATTTGGGGCCCGTGAAGCCTGTGGGGCACCGGCACGTGGGCATGCCTGGCGGGAGACGATGTGTGAGCAGGACTGTGGCCCACTGAGCTGCCCGGCCCTACTGCAGGGGAACAGGGCTGGGAGGGCCTGGCAGGAGGAAGGCAGTAGAGGGGAGGCAGGCAGAACAGGATAGCAACGCTGGGGTTGGGGGCAGCAGGCGGGAGGGCAGCAGAGGTGAAGTAAAGCAGGGCAGAGGCGGCTTGGGGGCAGCAGGGCCCAGGGGCCACGAGTCCTGGCAGGAGAACCAAAGGCCATACCAGAGGGAGAGGCAGCGCAGGTGCCCCCGTTGCGACAGTGCTCCCAGCACTGGTCCAGCTCACACTTGTCGCCTGTGTAACGGGGCTGGCACCGACACTTAGGCTGCCTCCGTGCGTTGAGGAAGCAGCTGCCACCGTTGAAACATTGTAGGTTACAGGTTCCAGGCCGAGGAGCTGCAGGAAGGGTCGTCAAGGGCAGAGCTGGCATAGGGGGGATTCAGGGGCTGTAGGGAGGAGGGCTCTGGGGCAGGGATGAGGGGCCAGGGAGGGGCGTGAGCATACCGTCCGGCGGGGGCGTCGGTGAGGGCACAGCCACACAGGTGCCATTGTCCAGTCGCTTCCCGTTGGGACAGGTGCAGACAGGCCCGCTGGGACTCAGCAGGCAGAGCCACTCACACTTCTTGCGGTCACAGGGGTTGGTCACTGCAGGGGTGGGCAGCGTGGGAGAAGGCTGAGTCGTGGGACCCAGAACCCCCTCTGCCCACCAAAACCTGAGGCTGCAGCCTGGAGACAGCACCCCTGGGCCTCCCCTGCCTCGGCCCGGGCTCTCCCTCTCTGCCCACCTTCAGGCTGCTTGTGCTGGTGGTACAGGACCACATCGGAGGCATGGCTCAGGCCCCCAGTCAGGTTGATCAAGGGGCTGTGCCCGAACTTATGGATCTTGAAGACACGATTATTGATGTAGGTGACGCCATAGATGTAATCCTCAAAGACATCAATGCTGAAGGGGTGACTCAGTCCTGGGGAGAAGTCAGAGGGGACTCAGGCCTTAGTCACACTCTCTAGTCACTGGGTCCCAAGGCTCTCGGGGACCTCAAGCTGAACACGTCCTGTTCATACCGCCCCTCAACCTGTTCTTCCTGCTGACAACAGGTCCCATCAGCCCCTGACTTGTGGGGTCAGGAGTGACTTCTGCTCCCTCTCCCCACGTGTGCTAAGTTCCCATTATCACCCATGTTGCCTCCACGCAGCTCAACACCCATTGGTAGAATGAATGAATATAAAGCAAGCCCAGAGGGTCAGGGTGGACTCAGGCCTACAGGACTGGTGCTGGGGGTGTCTGGTTGGGAGGGACCCAAAAGGCACTGCAGGGATGCTGAGGGCCAGGTGAGGAGGATGGCGGGTGCTTGGTGAGGCCTTGGGCCCAGAGGGGAGGGCAGAGGCCTGAGGGCAGGGCTGCAAGACTGCTGGTGGAGGCTGACCTCGTTTGCTGTCAGCAGCCACGATGGGGTCTGTGCCGTTGAGCCGGATGCTACCGATGACTGAGAGCTTGGCATCCGCCCAGTAAAGCCGTTCATTGTGATAATCCACGGCCAGGCCTGGGGGAGCAGAGAGCACTGTGAGGGCCGGCCTTCCCACCCCAGGCTCGGGGAGCAAGCAGGACGGTGTCCATATTTGGGACGGCTCCACCCTGTCCCCATGGTCACTCGCAGTCACCTTTTCTGGGAAAAGCCTCCACAACCCCTCTGTCCCATCCCAGTTCAAGCCCCCTTCCCTCCCCAACTTTTGTGTGGCCCTGAGCTCAGCAAGCCCACCTCTCCCCGATCCCCGCCCCTGTAGCATGGACCTGTGGGCCATTGGATGTTGTCCTGAACCAGCGTCTCCCGAAGGGTTCCATCCATTGCTGCTGTTTCAATCTTGGGGTGGTTCCCCCAGTCTGACCAGTACATGGTGCTGGGGAAGGACAAGAAGTGAGTGTGGGCAGGACGTGGGTTCCCAGAGGAGGTCACTGAAGGGGAACACAGAGACTGCCGGGTACACAAAGAGGAGGGTGTTCTGTCCCTCCTCCATAGAGAGTCAAGGGGAGTCAACCTCCTGACCAGGTTAAAGATCTCTAAAACTGCTATGTGCTGCTCGGGTCCCAGTTCAGTAGGCAGAGCTGCCCCCTGGAGCGGAGGAGAAGCCCAGAACCTGGCTGCCCATGACAGCCAGCCAAGCAGAAGCCAGGCCCCAGCTGGGCAAGCCAGTGTGACCCCGGGTGACATCAGGGACGGCCAGGGCTGGACGCAGCCTGGAAGACCCAGGGGCCTGCAGAGGACACTGACCTCAGGCTGGTCTGGGAGGAAACACCCATGCTGGGGGCTGGGCACCCACCTCCATCCCAGGGGCTTCCTAGCCTCAGCCCAGATGCCTCCCCACAGCACCCCCACGCACCCTCTCAGTGGGTCCACCACAATGGCATGGGGCTCATCGATCATGCCGGAGATAAGCGTCTTGCGGTTCTCGCCCTTCATCTGCGCAACCTCGATCACATCCCGGCCTGAGTCGGTCCAGTACACATTCCCAGCCACCCAGTCAATGGCGATGCCCCTTGGCATCTTGAGCCCTGAAATCTGGATGAGGGGGTGTCACAGGTTCAGAGGTTACTGCCTTTGGCCTTCCTGGCCATTATCCATTCCCCCACTCCCTGTCCCTGCTGTTACCATTACTCTGCGTTACTGAGGAACAAAGTGAGGCCCAAAGAGGTTCAAGAGCTTGGCAACATGGACCCGGTGTGCCCGCTGTGATGTTCAGGAACTGAACATGGCTCTGACGCTGAAGGCCAAGTGCCCAGGTGCCCTGCAGCCTCGGGCTGCCACGTGGCGGCGCCACCTACTGACGATGGTGCTGCTCTGCCTGCCTGCTGTTCATGCCTCATGATGCCGTCTGAAGGTCACCCTGCATGCCAGCCTTAGCCTTTGCCCCTTCCACTGTCCTCTGCAAACTCTGCTCTGAACCGTCTGCTGTTTGCAGACTTCCCACCCAGTCCGTGCCTCCATGTAGGTCCCACCCCAGATTGGGTACTCACATTGAGGTGGGTGACGCCCCGGTCAATCTGTCGCCGATGGCGATTGGAAGTGGTGGGAGGTGCAGCAGGGGGCAGGCTGCGGTAGGAGATGGTGCCTGTGTGCCAGTTGGTCCAGTAGACGCGGCCAGCCTTGACGTGGACATCCATGGCATCGATGCGGACGCTCTCGTCACCCTGGAAGGCCTGCTCATAAGCCGAATGGGGGTGGCTGGGGAACAGGCTGCGGATCTCATTGTCGTCAGCGATATACAGGACCTGATACTCAGAGCCTGGAGGGACAAGAGCCCAGATGTTGGTTGGCAGGGGTGAAAGCGCAGTCTGGGGGGTGTCGGGCCTGGTGCTAGAAAGAGCCGGGTAAGCTGTGCTCCCTCCCCAGTCCCACCCCTTTCACATTAACAATGTCCCTCTCCTAGTCAAGCCATCTGACGTGGCCCAAAGCGTCTGCTCATCCCCCCCCAGTGCCAGGCTTGAGGGCTCCAGCCTGAGTCCTTGAACTTCCTCCTCTCCTGAGGTGATCTAGGGAGACCTGCTACTCCAGAAAGCTGTCCCCCCTCCTCCAGCCTCAGGGACCTCTGCCTCCTCACGGCCTCTGCAGGCATCACCACACTCTCTGCTCCATAATGTCTGATATCTGCTCATAGGTGCACACACATGTGGGCGTGCATGAGCACCGCCATGGAGGAGTGTAGGTGTGCATGAGCATATGAGTGCACTCGAACATGTTTGGGGTTGTGTGTGCCCGGGTGTGTGTACATGGATATGGGGTGTCTTTGTATAGAGGCATGAGGAAAGTGCAGGTATGCATCAAAGTATATGTTCTCACCAAACAACAACAACAACAACAAAAAAAACACGTAAATATGTGAAATGATGGATGTGTTAATTAACTCAACGGGGGGAATTCTTTCGCAAGGTGTATGTACATCAGATCATCACCTGGCACACATCAAATATCTGACAGTTTTGTCACTGATACCTCAGTAAAGCTGATACAAACATAATGGGAAGATGCAGGTGGGGTACTCTTGACTATGTGAGTGGTGATGCTCTCACCCCAGGACCTCTGGCCTCTGCACGGCTGCCAGCCGTGTTCTGGAAGCTGTCCGGTGGGTCTGGAATCGCAGGCTTGGGCAAGGTTGCCCAAAGGCAGACACCGCATCCCAGGTTCATTTGCTGTAAGCCCCGCCCCTCTCTCCGCCCTCTCCCAGCGCCTACCTTCCGCCTTGCAGGTGTTGTGAGTCTTCATGAAGTTGCGGGCGCAGCTGCACAGGTGGCCGCCCTTGGTGTTGTTGCAGAGCTGTGAGCAGGTGCCGAAGCGCAGGCACTCGTTGATGTCTGGGGGTTACACGCCCGGGTCAGGGAGAGTCTCGCGGCGGGGGGCTTCTGCCCGCCTCTTGGACTCCCCCTTCCTACCCTGGCATCCGGGTTGGCCTGGCACCGTGTGGAAGCCAGTGCGGCAGGCACAGTAGGCGGCTTTCTCGGTGCGCACACAGCGGGCCTCATCCCCGCAGATGCTGGCGTTGGTGGCGCAGCTGGTCAGCTTGGGGTCTGCGGAGACAGTGAGTCTAGGCCTGGGCTTAGGTTCTCTGTCCCTCCCGGCCCCCGCCCAAGCCGGCACGCGGGTCTCACCCTCACCCATGCTGCAGTCCTCCTCGTCAGAGCCGTCCCCGCAGTCATCGAACATGTTGCAGCGCAGGGAGGAGGAGAGGCAGCGCTGGTTCCGGCACAGAAACTCCTTCTTGTCTTTGCAGTGGGAGGTCTGGGCCGTGGGCGGCTCTAGGGGAGGGCGGGGCTTCAGGTCCTGATTTTTACCACCCTGTCCCTTCTTCCCACAGGAACCCCTGCTCAGTCAGAGGGGCCCCAAGCCTGGCTCTCAAGCCTTAGGGGAAGTTGGTTAAACTGTTCAGATTCGCAGTCTCCGCTTCAGTGCCTTCCCCAGGGGTTTCTCTCCTGCCAAGACAAGGCCCCCAGGCTCCCGGCAGTGGATCCTCCCCTTTCCCTGAATCGACTCACCAGACACAGCTCCCACTTGGGCCACCCCCACCGCTTGTGCAGCATCCCCACTCCAGGCACCCCCCAGAACCCCCCTCACTGGCCCCCTGCTCACCACAGTCTTCCTCATCCGTCCCATCCCCGCAGTTGTCCGTGCCGTCGCACTGGCGCCCGATCCATAGGCAGACGCGGTCGTTCTTGCAACGGAAGGGCCGGTTTGGAGGACACACGAACCTGGCTGCAACGGCGAGAGGGACAGAGTTAGAATCAGCCTTGGGGGTACCCCCACCCTGGCTGAGGGCCTCCAGGGAGCGGGAGAGCCCCGCCCCGTCTGGAGCCCCGCCCCACCCCGCCCTCTTGGAAGCCCGGCAGCCACCCTGGAGCCTCACCGCACTCCTCTGGGTTCTCGTCTGAGTTGTCCCCGCAGTCGTCCTCGCCGTCACATTTCCATGCCAGCGGCTTGCACAGGGTGTTGTTGCACTGGAATTCGTCAAGGGGGCAGGTCCGCACTGGGCGCCGGAGGGAGCAAAGAGAAAAGAATGAGCTCTGAGCCCCCAGTTACTGAGGGCCGGGTATCGTGGCCAGACCCCTCCTTCCATGGCTGAGACCTAGAGGGTACTCCAGGAAAGCACTGGAACCCCCACTGGACAGAACCTGGGTTTCCTCATTTTCTACCACCGGCCAGGTAGCTGGGCAGAACTGCCTCCTCTGGTATTTCGGGGAGAAGAAGTCATTTTGGGAAAGTGTCCAGAGAGCCCTGTTTCAGTGGTGGAGGAGGGCCCAGGGCCCACTGTCAGGCAGCAGCAGGTACAGAGGAGGATCCCTCGCCTGGGAGTCAGGGGGCCTGGGCTCCAGTCTCTGGCCTCAGCCCACCAGCCCAGAGCCAGGATGCCCTCACTGCTCCAAGCTCCGACCTCCCGCCACTCAGGCTCCCCACGTCCCCCTCTGGACTGCCGAGCCCAGGCCAGCAGCAGGTGCTGCCTCACTGCTCTAGGAAAGCACAGGTGAGCAGGGACTCGGCCTCTCAGGACAGCCGACTAAGCCAAGTTGGAAATCATGGGGCAGGGCCTGGATGGACATGGCCCTCAGGTTTCTGCTGGATTTCAACTGGCTCCTTGATGAAGTGTTACTGTGGGGTGGGAGGGCTCACCGCCAGTGCCACAGGCCTCCTCGTCACTGCCATCCATGCAGTCCGCATCTGCATCACAGCGCCAGCGCAGCGGAATGCAGTGGCCACTCTTGCACTGGAACTGGTCCATGTCACAGCGGGGAGTGCAGTCTTTCTGTGGGCACAGGAGGAGGTGTCCTGATCAGACCTGGGCACCCCTGCGGGCCTGCCCAGACTCTTCTAAATTCGACCCTCCCTCCATCTGGTCTCCCTGCCCACCTCGTCTGAGCCATCTGCACAGTCATGATCCCCATCGCATTTCCAGCGCCCAGCAATGCAGCGGCCATTGGCACAGGAGAACTCACTCTCAGAGCAGGGCCGGGGGGCTGGGGAGGGACAGGAAGAGACAGGCCCCAGGAGGGTGGGCATAGGGACTCAGCCTCGAGAGCATCTCCAGCCCTTGCAGAGCACTGTCACTTGTCCCTGCACCCCTGAAGGTCATAGTGGACTGGCATGATGACAAAGATGCTCAACCCATCCCGGGCAAGCCAACTGGCTGCCCTCCTGGGACCAGCCGGGCCCAGAGCACACTCACACTTAGCCCTCTGGGACAGATACACGACAGAGGGCATGGGGTCCCCGGCCCTGCCCTCAGGACAGACTGTGTGTGGGGAGGGATGGGGAGGGAAAGACAAGCACCAGGGTTCAGGGAGAGGCCAGTAAAGGATGACGGGCTGGCACAGCACGGGGACAGGTGGGCTCTGGGGCAGTGGCAGGGATGTGGCAGGGCACGGGCACATCAGAAACACCTACCTCTGCAACCCCGGGAGGACAGTGTGAAAATGGAGAGAAACATGAGATGAGGTGAAATGGCACAAACTCAAGTACACAACATGAAGTGGGGGCGCGAGTGAGGCAGGAGGGGGCCTGACCCTCAGCCCCGGGAGGCGGCCACCTGCCCTAGTGCAGCCTGGTGGCGACGGGTGGGGGAAGGTGCTGAGCAGGGAGGTGCCAGAGGTCTCCCGGGGAAGGGCACCTGTGGGCTGGGGGGCGGGGATGGGGCGGGGACATACTGCAGCTCTCCTCGTCAGAGTTGTCCCCGCAGTCGTTGTCGTAATCGCACTGCCAGCGGCCTGGCACGCAGCGGTTGTTCTTGCAGCGGAACTGGTAGGGCTCACAGGTGCGCTCGTCTAGAAGAGGCAAGATTGAGGAGGCAGTCAGGGACAGGGTAGGGGGCAGACCTCAGGGTCTCGAGAGGTGCAGTCAGGATGGCCAGTGGACGTTCCAGCCTGACATAGGTCAGTAGTGGCAGCTTAGGCCGTGTTCTGAGATGTCGGGGGAATGGGAGCTTCTGGGGCAGAGGGGACATGAGTTGGGGGAGCTGCTTCAGGGACGGGATCCACAGATCCCAGATGGTGGGCAGATGTGTGCCGATGAGGTGCCAGTGGGAGCTGTTCAGTCACCAAGTCATGTCTGACTCTGCGACCCCATTGACTGCCGCATGCCAGGCTTCCCTGTCCTTCACCATCTCCCAGGTTTGCCCAAGCTCATGTCCAATGCCAGTGGGGGTGGGGAGTTAGGAGATGGTGGGCACAGGCTGTGAGGGGGCTCAGGCAGCGGGCAGCCCCTGCCCTCCCCAGCAGGCGCCTCTCCCGAGCAGGCTCGGGGAAGCTCACCACACTCCTCTTTGGGCTCGTCCGAGCCGTCCCCGCAGTCGTCCTCTCCGTCACACTTCCAGCGCGCCGGGATACAGCGGCCTGAGTCCTTGCAGCGGAACTCGTCCACCCCGCAGGTCATCTGGGCTGCAAGGGGGTGGCCGGGGTGAGGAAGAAGGCTCCTTTCAGGAAGGTGCTGTGAGGTGAGGTCTGGGTGGGAGTGGCTGCCGAGGGGGTCACATGCCCGGGTGGCGGGAGCTGCAGGCCCTTTGGAGGGAGGGTGGGCTCTGGGAGACTCACTGCAGTTGGCGGGCTCGTCACTGCCGTCTACACAGTCATTGTCCCGGTCGCACACCCAGACCCGGGGGATGCAGCGCTTGGTGATGGAACACTGGAACTGGTTGGGGGCACAGGTCACCTCGGCTGTGGGGTTGGGGAGAGAGTGAGGGCTGGCCCGCTTCGCCTCTCCCCACAGTTCTCTTCCACAGCTTCTCTCTCCCCCAAGCCCTGGCCTTGTCCTGGTCCTGCCAGCAATTTCTTGCAGGAAGAGACAGTTTATTTCTAATCTTGGTGATTTTGTCTTCGGGATCTGCACATCTCTATGATGTGCACAATGATTTATGAGCAAATCGAGTCACACCCCATATAATTCATGTTGCTCATCTAATAGCATAACCTGAGAACGGCAGGGTCCCTAGAAGCAGCGGGAGCTGGACTTCAAGGTGAGCCCTATTTCCGTGCGGGTTCTCCAACACCCCCGCCCCTGCCGGCGCCCGGGGCACTCACGGCAGTCCCTCTCGTCCTCGCCATCTCCGCAGTTGTCCTGTCCGTTGCAGCGGAAGATGCCGGGGATACAGCGGTTGGTGTTGGTGCACTTGAACTGACTGGGCAAGCAGACGTGGATGTCTGTGGGGGTGGGGGGAGGGGAGGGTAACTGATGGTGGGTGGAGGACTCAGGCAGGGCAGGGACCCGTCTCCTGCAGGGAGAGGCAGCGGGGCCGAGCTCCCTTGCCCTGGGAGCTCAGACACCCAACCCCAGGTCCTAGGGAGGGCCCTTTACCGCAGTTGGCCTCATCACTGTTGTCCTGGCAGTCGTTGTCCCCGTCACAGATGAAGGCGGGGTTCGTGCAGATGCCCGTTGAGCATTGGAACTGTCCTGGGCGGCACTTGAATTCAGCTGCCAGGAAGGGATGCTCAGCATCAGGACGGTGGGGGTGGGGTGGGCGCAGACCCCTGGGGCCTCGAGAGTCAGGGAACCTTTACGTAGGACCCTCTCGCCACCCTGCCCGGGCACTCACGACAGTCCGGGGGCTCGTCCGAGTGGTCCCCGCAGTCGTCCTCCGTGTCACACTTCCACCAGAAGGGGATGCACTTGTCGTTCTTGCACACAAACTGGAGGGCAGGTGGGGGCGAGAGGGGTTGGTGGGGGTCTGGGGAACTCAGGAGATTTTCTTTTGAGGGGCTGGTGTGTTTCCCAGAAGCAGCAGGGTCAGGTATCTCGGGGGGAAGGTGAGCTGGATGGGAGGCTGGGATTCGGGGACTGCAGGGAGGCCAGGCCGGAGGGTATCTGTGTGGAGCTTGGGGCTGGGGGGACTGGTGAGGAGGGGGTCAGGGTTAGGGTGTGCGGGTGTCTGTGTGAGGTGACGGGTGTAAAAGTATTGCTGTGGGGAGACAAGAGGTAGGCAAGAAATGTGGGGGTGTTAGCGTGGGAAAACCAGATGCGTGAGGACATTCGAGTGGGCGGTGGGGTCCGAAGAGGAGTGGGGTACTGGTGAGTGGGGTCTGGGGACGAGCCTCACCTGGCTGGCCGTGCAGTTGGACACACAGTTGCGCCCATCGCCGCCCAGGTAGAAGTTGGTGGGACAGGCACACTTGTGGCCGCCTCCGGGGGACAGCAGGCAGAGGTTGCTGCAGCCGCCGTTGTTGACCTTGCAGGGGTGGTTGGGCACTGCCGGGGGAAACGGGGTTAAAGGGCGGCAAATGGACCCAAGTTATGGGCCACTGCTCCCCCGGCTGCCAGCCTCTGGCGGGGTGAGGGCAGCGCTCGCTGGGAACATGTTTTCTGGTCTTTCAAAGGCTGCCCAGCCCATCTGTCCTGGGCAGAGGTGGGGTAGGTCCAAACCCTGCTCTTTCAGAAGGGAGCTGAAGCCAGGAGGACTCTCTTGAGGTTTCAGGGTCAGGCTGGGCCTTCCTCAGCTCCGGCCTGTCTGCCTTCGGGGCCTGGCCTTGGGGGTTTCCCCCCAGACTTGCTCTGCTGGATGGCCTCGGGGCCTTGCTGCTATAAGATCCAGGGCTGGACCCAGCTGGGCTGTAACTCCTGAGAGCCAGACCATAGCCTGTCTACTCCCCTCCAGATCTCCGGGTGTCTACAGGCATTGTTCAGTCAGTGCTGGGGAAGGATTGGGGCAGCAACCCCTGCTGAGACAGTGGGGCCCCATCTCACCCCAGGGCCCCATCTCACTCCAGGGCCCCTCATTCCTGGCTCGCCGGTGGCCAGCTCTCAGGCCCCAGCCACTTACCGTCGGGCTGGCGCAGGGCGTGGAAGACGTGCAGGTCCATGGGCCGGTGCAGTGTGCTGATCAGGAGCGTCTTGTTGGTGCCCGTGGTCTTGTGGGCTCGGTTGATGGATTTTGTCTCCCAGTCGGTCCAGTAGACATAGTCCTCAAACAGGGTCAGCGCGAAGATGTGCGGGATGTCCTGGCTTAGCACTGCAGGGGGCCGCAGGGTGTGGGGGTCAGGCCTGGGCCACTGGTCAGCAACTGGGCAGCATGAGGCGCCTTCCCTACTGGGCCCTCTTAACCCCATAGCAACCCTGTGAGGTGGGCATAGCCCTGCTGCAGCCCCTGGTCGCATAGCAAGCGAGTGGCAGAGCTGAAACTCAACTCCAGGCCCGTCTGATGGCAGGGTCCTGCCCCTGTATTCTCCATCGTTCCCTGTCAGGAAGTGGGGGCATGCTGCATACCCCAGCCCCAGTCCCCCGCACCTTCCTCAGGGCCCATCATCTGGAACTGTGCCTGGAAAGGTGCCTGTCTCTTGCCGTCCTCAGGGAGCCGGTGGGGGCCTCGTGCCTAGGTGGGTTCTGGGGACGTACCCTGTGGTGCTCTGAACCCCCAGACCCTTGGTGGGTGGTGTCCTCAGGCCATGCCCTGAGTGGCTTTTAAGCCCACTCTTGCCCCAGAGGCCTGATCCCCTGAAGTTTCAGAACCCCCGTCCCCAGCAGGTTGGCTATGCCGGGGCAGCTTCACTGGCACACTGACCGACGTGACGGTTGGAGCCGTCCAGGCTGGCAAACTCAATGTAATCCTCACGGGCGTCGGCCCAGTAGATGCGCTCGGTGACGTAGTCCAGCGTCAGGCCGTTGGGCCACGTGATCTTGGTGTCCACGATGACACTGCGGCTGGACCCGTCCATACCGATGCGTCCAATCAGTGAGTGGTCTCCCCAGTCTGTCCAGTAGAGGTACCTGGCGGGCCGGTGGGCAGTGAGGCAGGAGAGATCCCGTGACTGGTCCCACCAGGAGCCTGCAGGGAGGCTGGACCTGGGTGCCCGACTATACCAGCTGCTCTCAGACCTCCCCGACCCTCCTTGCCCACATACCCATTCTGCACGTCCACCACCAGCGCCCGGGGCTCACGGAGGCCGGAGCTGACCAACACTGTGCGATAGGCCCCGTTGAGCTTGGACACTTCGATGGTGTCCCGGCCTTTGTCACACCAGTACAGGTTGCCACCGACCCAATCCACAGCCAGCCCATCGGGGTTGCTGAGGCCCGTCCGGTGCAGCACCTGTGGGCAGGGGTGGGGAGGAAGGGCCCTCCCTGGGTGACATGGGCCAGGACTCTCAGCCTCTCTGGGAGGACAGTGGATGGAAAAGGCCCAGCCCTGGACATGGTGTCAGCCTGGGCTCCAGGAGATGGGTCTCTAGGTGACAGAGACCACATCCCAACCCCACAGAGCCTGGGAGCACAGGTGTAAGGGAGGTCAGACTAAGGAGAACTCACTGCTAATTAAGGGAAGGGAGAGAGAGGAGTCTCCTAGACCCCGCTGCTCGCTAGGCTCAGAGGGGAGAGAAGCGAGGACAAGTGGAGTCGTGTAGTGACTCAGTGAAGAGGAGTGGAGATGGCCTTGAAACAGAGAGGGTCCTCTGGGCAGGGACGGCGGCTGGCTCCTGGTCCCCAGCCTCACCTGCACGTTACTCCCATTCAGGTGCATCCTGCGGATCATGCTGCCCTGGGTTGTCACGTCTGTCCAGTAGATCATCTGCTC
This sequence comes from Bos taurus, assembly GCF_002263795.3. NCBI lineage: Eukaryota > Metazoa > Chordata > Mammalia > Artiodactyla > Bovidae > Bos > Bos taurus. The sequence continues at coordinate 56,244,472 of NC_037332.1, forward strand.
TCGGTAGTCGAAGTCCAAGGCAACGGCGTTGTTGAGGCCCTGCATTTGGGGGTGAGCAGAGGGGTGACCCAAGAGTCAGAATATGGAAGGCTGGTGAGGTGGGCAGGGAGGATGGCCACGGGTCTGAGTGCAGAGCGTGGGGCTGGACGGCGGGGTGAGGAGGGCGGGTCTGGCACCTGCTTGAGCAGCGTGTAGTTGGAGCCGTCCAGGTTGAGCTTGCGCAGGTAGTATCGGTTGGCGAAGATCAGAAACGGCTCCTCGTCTAGAGACAGAGGATGCCGGCTCAGCTGCTGGCCGGGGTGCATTCTGGCACCCCCCTGCCAGTCCCCAGCCTGCCTTCAGCTCTGCCATCCCATCCTCCCACCACTCTCCCAGGTGGCCTGGGCCAGCTGCACACCCCCAAACCCCCATCTCACCGGTCACGGCCTTGCAGCTGTGGGGGTCGCCGCCACGGGGTGCGTAGCCCTCTACGCACAAACACTTGTAGCTGCCGTGGGTGTTGATGCAGCGCTGGCTGCAGGGGAATGTGGTGCTGCACTCGTCCATGTCGGCGCACGTCCGGCCGTCATCCTTCAGGCGGAAGCCGGGGCGGCAGCGGCACTGCGGGCACGGGGGGCCTGGGGTGGGCATGGGCAGGGGGCTGGGCTGCCCCAGGGACTGCAGACCTGTCACCCCGAGACTGAGGGGCCCCTCTGGCTCCCTTCACCCTGGGTGGCTGGCTGGCACAGGAAAGTTGAGGAGGCAGACCACATGGAGGCCTGCCCGTCAGAGGAGGCACTGAGCTGGCCCACGCCAGCCATCCGGCTCTCGCCCCTACCTGGCCACTGGTGTGAGTCCCCCGTGACCGCCATGTCTCTGCATCCCCAGCTCAATGCTCAGGCCCGTCTTATGTGATCCGCTGGCGTCATTTGACAGCTGGGCACCTCTTATTCCAACACTTTCTTCCCTTGGCTGTCCTCCTGCCCTGGCAGCTGGCCCTGCTCAGGCTCCCCTGCTGCTCCCCTCTCCACTCGCCTCACCGCCCTCAGTGTGGCTATGCACAGGGCTCAGGCCTCAGACGGCCCTCTTTCCATCTCCACTCGCCCCTGTGAAGGTCTTCTCCAGACGGCTGACTTAAATGCCGTCTCTATGGTGACAGCTCCCAGACTCCCTCTCCCGTCTGGCCTCTCCCTTGAACCGTGGACCTGTGCATCTGGGGCCTGCTTGACATCCACACGCCCCTCCTCCTCTCACACCCCGACCTCATCTGCCAGCAAAGCCTGCCAGTGCTATCTTCCACACTGACCAGAACCCAACTAGGAGAGATTTCTGCTGTGCTCAACGCTGTATCCCCAGGGCCTAGAATGCTGCCTGGCAGGACAGGGGCTGAAATTGCCTTTGTCGGATGAACATATGAACGAGGGGCAGAGAAAGGAATCCCAGCCAGGCTTGGGTGCAGAGGCTCCCACCCAGCATACCTTGAAGCCAATCTTGAGGTCCTCGCAGTCCTGGCTGCAGCCACTGAGCTTGTGGCTGAGACACTCATTGATGTGGCAGCCCCGCTCGTCTGAGCCGTCGCCGCAGTCGTCCTGGCCGTTGCAAAGCAGTGCCTCAGCCACGCACCGCCCGCTGCTGCACAGGAACTGCGAGGAGGCGTTGCACTTGTGCTCTGGCGGGGTGAGGTGGAAGGGGGCGAGTCAGCTGGGTCCCGGGCGCCTGGGGCTGGGGCTGGGGCCGAGGGCAGGGAGGGAGCCACGTAGGGGGCCCACCTGGGCTGGTGCAGTGCGGGTTCTTGGGGGCCTCGTCGCTCTGGTCGTGGCAGTCGTTTTCACCGTCGCACTCCCACTGGCGGGAGCTCAGGCAGCGCCCATTGGCGCAGCGGAACTCATTGGGGCCGCAGGTTGGGTACTCTGCGGTTGGAGGGGGCAGGTGAGGCTGGCGGCCTGTGCACTGAGAGCAGGGCCCCCTCCCGCCGCGGCCCCGGGCTCACCACACTCCGGGGACTCATCGGAGCCGTCAGCGCAGTCACGGTCGTGGTCGCACATGAAGTGCTTGGGGATGCACTGGCGGTTCTGACACATGAACTCGCGGTCATCACAGGTGCTGTTGTACACTGTGGACAGAGGCAGACACAGCCCCTCAGCGCCCGCCCATCTGCTGCTGAGTGTCACCCCCCGACATGCCTGTGGTGTGAGCAGCAGGGTGGGCAGAGCACTGGACAGGGCATCTGGGCACCTGGACTGCAGACAGAGCTCTGCCACTGCTGCCTGAGTGACCCCTTCCTCTCCATGACCTCGGTTTCCCCTTCTGCAAAGTGGGCCCACGGCCATGCACCGTCCGCCCCACTCCTTGGGGCCCCCGCCACTCACAGCAGCCTGCCGCAACGCTCTCGTCAGCGCCGTCAGCACAGTCCTTGTCCCCGTCACAGAGCCAGCGCTCGGGGACGCACACGTGGGTGCCAGGGCAGGAGAAGGAGCCGGGGCCGCATGTTTTGCCTTCTGTGGAGGGAACAGGGAGACACTGAGAGATGCAGGGGCAGGCAGAGCCAGGCCGGGCAGCTGGAGAGACATCTCCGCGGCTGTGCTGTCACTCGGTGGGGTTTGTTGGGAGTGGGGGTGGTCTGTTCCTTCCAGGGCCACCTCCCCAACCTGACCCCAGCCCCCTGCCCCCGCCTCACCGCAGTGAGCCGCCTCGTCCGAGCCATCCCCGCAGTCATCGCTGCCGTCACACAGCCACTGCTTGGAGATGCAGCGATGGTTCTGGCACTCAAACTGGGCCTCGGAGCAGAACTTGTCTGGGGCAGTTGGACAGAGGTCACAGTTAGATCGGAAAGGGATGGGGGGCTGCAGATAGATGCCACAGGATGGATGGGGGAGACACTCATGGCACCTGGTAGGGGGACTCAGTAGGAATGGAGAGACAGTCCCCTCTCAGAGCCTGAGGCTCTGGGTGGGAGGCAAGGGGTGAGGCCCTGGGTGCGCCTCTCAAAGGAGGGCATTCCCTGTGAAGGCATCAAGAGGGCGGGGTCCGCACAGAATCTTAGCGGGACGTGAAGCCCTATCCCCTGTGGGTCCTCTGGGTGCTAGGCTCGGGAGTGGGTCTGTGGTCACTCACTGCAGTGGGTCTCGTCCTCGCCGTGTTCACAGTCATCCTCCTTGTCACACGTCCAGCTCATGGGGATGCAGCGGCCGCTGGGGCAGGCAAAGTAGTTCAGGGGGCACCTGGGGCGCTTCACACCTGGGGGCGAGGCAGGCGTGAGGGCATGGCCCCCTTAGGGGGCCGCTGCCCACCGCATACCTGCCCACTGGCCGGACCTGGGCAGTCGCGCTCGTCGCTGTAGTCCCCGCAGTCGTTGGCGCCGTCGCACACCCAGCTGGGCGCGTAGCAGAGGGAGGTCCGCTCGCAGGGCTGGAAGCGCACGCCCTTCACCCCCAGGCGGAAGTAGCTGCTGCAGTCAGTGGCGCCTGGCAGGGGCGGGGAGGAGGGGTGGCACCAGGTTCCCCCCACAACACCCTCCCCGCAGAGCTGCTGGCCCGTACGGCGCCTGGAGGGGTGGCACCAGGCTCCCCCAACAACACCCTCCCGCAGAGCTGCTGGCCCGCACACATGTTTTAGAAAGTCGAGCCCTGTCTTTCGGTGGATGTGCCCTGGCCACGCTTTCCACTCCCTGCCCCTCCCTGAGTCCCAGGGGAGCCCAGGGCTGGGGTGGGCTGGGAGAGGGCTGAAGCTGCCCTGGGGGCCCAGAGGGAAGGCAGAGAGGAGCCTGGGCCAGAGGGCAGGGAGGGGGCGTCGCTCACTGCAGTTCATCTCGTCCGAGGCGTCCTCGCAGTCCACAAACTGGTTGCAGCGGCTGGAGTTCCCGATGCAGGTGCCGTCCCGGCAGCGGAACTCGCCCACACCACAGGCCGTCTCTATAACAGTGCCCGCCCGGTGCCATCAGCCAGGGGCCTCCCCGTGGGGGACAGACCGGCCCAGGCCAGACCTCCCAGCCCAGAGTGCCTGCCCGAGGCCACCATACCGTGACCTGAACCAGAATCCTTGGGACCTGGGGACCAAAGCTCAGTGAGGGCCGGGGCGGGGCAGGGTCCGTGGGGGTGGGGAGGGTCTGAGGCCTGGCCCAGGTCCCACTCACTGTTGCAGGGAATCTCGTCGGAGCCGTCCCCGCAGTCATCTGCCCCGTTGCACCACAGCATGTTGGACACACAGCGCCCGTTGTTGCACTGGCGGAAGGTCTTCTTGCAGCGGCGGGTGTCTGCAGGTGGGAGCAGGCCACGGTGAGCAGCGGCTGGGGGCTGCCTCTGATGAGACCCTGCTTCGGGCCTGGTGTGGGTCTCACAGTGGTTCTCCCCTTCATGAGCTCCCCACTTTTTCTCGGGGATGCGGGGAGGGCGGGGGCTTTGCTCCTCTCACTCCCACCCCCCAGCCCGTGGGACTGAGGCTGGTGACTCAGGAGGTGAGGGCCTGGGGGTCCAGGTGGGGGCCCTTACTGCAGTAGGACGGCTTCTCGTCAGACTTGTCCTTGCAGTGGGAGACGCCGTCGCATGTCAGGCCAAAATTGATGCACTCGCCGTTGGCACACTCAAACTCGTCTTGTGCACGGCACGAGGAATTCACCGCTGGGGAGAAAGGCAAGGAGCTTCCTGAGCCGGGGCCTGAGCGCCTGTACCCCCCTCCCCCAAGGAACTGAGGCTTCGGGGGGCTGGGTTGTTGGTGGGGGCTGGGCTGTTGGCGCGTCTGGGTTGAGATGGTTCCCGTCTGTGCCCAGGGGCCCCACGCAGTGCCCTGGTCCCTCTCTCACCCTGGCAGGTGAAGTCGTCCTGGAGGATACGGCCCCCACGGCAGGAGCAGTTGACGTGGCCTTGGTGCGTGAGCAGACACAGGTCCTGGCAGCCCCCGTTGTTGATGCGGCAGGGAGAGAGCTCGCCTGAGGCAGGGGTGGAGGAGAGGGGCCAAGCGTGTCCTCACCTGTGCATACACGGAGCACCCCCACCCCAACCAGCCAGCTCTGCTGAGCTTCCCGGCGCTGCCTGTGACACAGTGGCTCACAGCTGGCCTGGGGGCTGCTATGGGAAGGCTGGGTAGAGCATTCGGGGTAGGCCTGAGCTTGACGATGTGTGTGCTCTTAGGTGGGGTGACTGGCATTCTGAGCTGTACACTGGGGAGACTGAAATCTAAGGAGCCCTGAGATCATGTATGTGGCGGGGCCCCAGGGCATGTGTGAAGAGTGTGTGAGAGGCTGAGAAGACTGCAGATCTGTGTGGGGGACCCTCGGTGTCAAGCCAGTGTGGGACCACATCTGTGCCCATGCATGCAGACGGTGGTGGAGCAAGCAGTGCCTGGGATGGGCGCGGGGTCAGGTTCTAGCGGGTCTGTGTGGTGGTTCTGTGTGGGAGGAATAACTGCACCATGTGCTGGGTGCATCCAGAGATGTGGATGGGTCCAGTTGCGTACGTGTGTGTGTGTGTGTGTGTGTGTGCATGCTGGCACAGTGGGCAGGTGGGCAAGGCTGGTGGCAGCGGCCCCACTCACAGCTGTTGGTGTCATTGGCCACGGCGATGATGCCCATAGGCTGCTGGGGGATGTCCACGCGCAGCAGCTTCATGTCACTGCCCACGTACTTGTTGGCTCGCTGCACGGCCCGCCGCACCCAGTCGGTCCAGAAGATGTGTTCCCCGTACACGGCCAACCCGAAGGGGTGGACCGGCTCCGACTTCAGGATGACCTGCAGAGACACCCTCAGCTTTGTTAGAGGTATGGCTCTCGCCCCTGCCTCCACCCCCTGCAGATGCTCCGGGGACCAGTGGCCTGGCTCCCTAGACACGGTCACACAAGGGGAGGATCTGCAGAGGACTGCGAACACCTCCCTCGTTCAGCTGCCGAGGAAGCCAAATGGCGAGGTCAGGACGCCTCACTGTCCTCCCGGCTCTTCCCGCTCCACCGGGCGGCCTCCCTTTCTCCTGCTCTGCGCCTGGGCAGTGTCCTCCCTGGCTGCCGGGCAGTCTCCCGGTGTCGGCCCCCTCCTGCTGCCCATCCCGCCCGCCCTGGAGACTCACGTAGCGATGGGAGCCGTCATACTCGCACCGCTCGATCTTGTCCAGGGTGGCGTCAGAGAAGTAGAGCTTCTCAGCCCGGTGGTCGATGGCCAGGCCGTTGGGAGTGCGGATGTCCTTCTCGATGAGAGTCAGGACGTTGGCCCCTGACAGGGCTGCTCTCATGATGCTGGGGTGCTGCTCGTTCCAGTTGGTCCAGAACATCAGGCTGAGGGGAGAGAGGCCACGGAGATCAGGACCCAAAGCCAAGGAGCCGGCTGTGGTGAGCCCAGGCGAGGGCGTGCAGACAAGCCAGACCCAGAGGTCCGCCAGCATGTGAGGTAGGCCCCAGCACCACAGGCAGCCTCAGGCCACCAAAGCCAACATAGCCCCGGTGCCCAGGAAAGGCTACATAGACAGGATTAGTGTGCGTGTGCACACATGTACAAGTGCTTCTGTGTTCACACCTGCCTTTACTGAGACAGTGGGCTCTGGGATTCCGATCCTGGCTGCTAGGGACCTTAGCAAGCTACTTAACCCCTCTGTAGCTCATTTTTCCGCTCTATGAAATAGGACTAGTACTATTAATACTATCTATTTGCTCCGTGGAGTGATTTGAGGATTAAATGACAGTCGTGTGTGCTATGTGAGGATTTTCTATTATATTTTTCTTCGTTTTTCTCTTCTCCTGGTATCCTGAAGACCCTTGGGTATCCAGTGTGTCCCAGGTCCTGGGGAAAACGTGGGTTTTACCACCAAGTTCCTGAGATTCACCTTCTCCATAACTTAAGGCCTGTGTACATCTGGGATCTGAGTCCCAGCTCTGCTGCTTACTAGCTCTGAGCTTGAACATGCCTCTTGGTCTCTCCTTTTTTCTTTTTCTCTTGGCCCCTCTGAGCCTCGGTTTCCTCTCAGTATAGGAGGTGATGGGAATGGCCGGCCATGCTGTGCTTCTCTGGGGGGGGGGGGGTGGTAAGGTCCTAGAGATGGGTGTGGAAGACCTCAGGGCTGGCCAGGTCCCCTGACCACCTGCAGTGGATGGGGATTCTTAGGTCTTTGTTCCAGATTCACATGCAGTTAGGAAGGAGGGAGACTGAGGAACCAGACTGTCCAGTGCTCCCCAGGCCACCCTCACCCACCCTGGAGTTTGAGAAGCACTGAGCTACACCAGGGCTTCCCAGGAGGCTCTAGTGGTAAAGAACCTGCTTGCCAATGCAGCAGACATAAGAGACCGGGGTTCGATCCCTGGGTCAGGAAGATTCCCTGGAGGAGGGCATGGCAACCCACTCCAGTATGCTTGCCTGGAGAATCCTATGGACAGAGGAGCCTATGTCTCCCCAAGCTACAGTCCATGGGGTCGAAAAGAGTCGGACATGACTGAAGCGACTTAGCATGAGCTACATCAAAGCCATCTGAATTGCAAGGAAATCAAACCAGTCAATCCTAAAGGAAATCAGTCCTGAATATTCATTGGCAGGACTGATGTTGAAGTTGAAACTCCAAAATTTTGGTCACCTGATGCAAAGAGCTGACTCATTGGAAAAGACCCTAATGCTTGGAAAGACTGAAGGCAGGAGGAGAAGGGGGCGACAGAGGATGAGATGGTTGGATGGCATCACCGACTCAGTGGACATGAGCTTGAACAAACTCCAGGAGATAATGAAGGACAGGGAAGCCTGGTGTGCTGCAGTCCATGGTGGGGGCGGGGGGGTGTCGCAAAGAGTGGGACACGACTGAGCGATGAACAACACCAAAGCTAGATCCCTTCAGTTCCCACAGGACCTGCTCTCTGCTTTCCTCCACCCCAGGCCTGTGTCCCTCATCCCTGGTCTGTTCTGGCTGCAGAGCTGTCCTCAGCAGCCAGACTTGTCTCCTCAAACCTCTCCAGGTCTCACTCTTTTTAACAAGCCCCCGCCCCCCAGTCTCTCCACCCTGCCACTATGCTCAGGTAAAAGGCTTTTTGTTAGGGAGGCTGACTGCTCCTGAGCCCACGAGGATGAGGCTCTGGTTTGAAAGGCCTCCTCTCAGGGGAAGGGCCGGGGTTCTGGTTCTTGGAATCAGGATGGGAGCGGATAGAGGCGTCTCCCGATGGCCTCCCCCAGAGGAAACGGGTGTCCCAGGGCAGTTGCTAGAGTCACCTTCCTTCCCACCAGGGACGCCTACACCCTCAAGTACAGTCTGGCTCACTTCATGCTGGGAAGTGCTACCCTCTTGTCACGACAAACTGCTGCGAGTGGCAGATTGAGCCGTGCTCCCAGGACTGCAGTCACCTGACTGGGAGAGGCCCCGCCCCCTCCATCTGGGTCCACACTGGCCCCCTCATGCTCCTCCAACGCACTCGCTCTTTTTGGCCAAGGGAGGGCCTCTCCCACACAGTTCAGTCCTTTCTCCCGTGTTCTGCCTGGCTTCAGTTCACCCTGCTATCTTGCAGACCTGGCTCACGCACTGCCTTCTTCAGGACACGTTCCCCGATTTCCAGCCTGGCTCAGGTCCTCGTCACCCACTCGTGGAGCTCCCTGCAGCGTCATTAGGACAGACATCAAATACGCCAGCAGCGCACGGCCGACCCAACCCTGCTCCCTGCCGGATCTGGTTCTCAAAAACCATTTTCTGGGACTTCTCTGACAGTCCAGTGGCTAAGACTCTGTGTTCCCCAGGCAGGGGGCCTGGGTTCAATCCCTGGTCAGGGAACTAGATCCCATATGCTGCAACTAAAAAAAAAAAGATCCTGAGTTCTGCAACAAAAATTGAAGATCCTGTGTGCTGCAACTAAGACCTGGCGGAGCCAAATAAAAATTAAAACAGACAAAAAAGCCATTTGTTGAGTGGAGGGCTTCATCCCCTGGGCTCACAGAAAAGGAACTTAGTGGGCTCTGCATCGAAGATGGGAGGCAGGTGGGGGCCCAAGCATGGCCCTTCCATGGAGGCTCCAGGCCCAGGACGGATGAGCCCTGGAACCAGCCGCAGGCAGGTGAAGTTGCCAAGGGTCACGGCAGGCAAGATGGGGTCTCTGTCATAAGCCGTGTACACGCCGGACAGGACCGAGGTGGAAAGGGCCCTCGAGCTGGTCAGCAGGCCAGGCAGGGGCCAGGCTAGGGCCGGGCGTGAGTTACATCAGGGTAAGGAATCTAGGTTCAGTGCACTCACAGTTTCTAAGTAGCTGCTTTGGGGTTTTGTTTGTCCCTTAGTTTCCTAGTAAAGCTTTGGGAAAACATTCCAAGAGCTGCAGAATTCAGGGGCAAAATGGTTTGCTCACATGTGGGCCAAGAGCGCCAAGGTGATGGTGGGGCGGGGCTGCCCCTGCAGGAGGTGGAATGGGTGAGGCTGGGGGTGTGCACCACCCAGGGGGCTTCCTCCCAAATTCTCCATCTGCAACCTTAGCTCAGCCTCCAGTGCTTCCTCAGGCCTATCCCCTCTGCCCCCTTGCATGCCCCCCAACTCCCGGGCCACAGAGCCTCAAATGGGCTGGGCATGAGTCAGGCTCCTCCCCTGCCTGGAGCCTTCCCTCTTCCTACTCTTGCTCAAAGCTCTGCCCTACCCAGGCCGCCCTTCTCTGGCTTTTCCACTTGCAGGCCCTATGCCAACCCACTGCCCCTGTGGTGCCTCTCCGTCATCACACCCGGCCCTGTGCCGCCATCCATTTCCCACCAGTGAGTTCTCTCCCCAGTTAGGTGGCTGGAACGGGCCCAGTTCAAGGGTTCCACACAACAGATGTTTAGTGAACAAACTTTGCTTGAAACTTGGAGACCAAGAAATACAGAGGACCTGCTGTGTGCCTTGAGCATGGCCCTCTGATGAGTGAATCAAGAGATTCAGTTAATCATCAAGCCAGAGAGCCTGCCACAGGCCTCTCACCCTCTCCTTGATGAGGCGTCTGAGATGGTACTGTCCTTATATTACAGATGAGGAAACCGAAGCTCAGAGAGGTCTCGCGGGTGGTCCCAGGTCTCACAGCAAGACAGTGGCTAAGCTCAGGTTAGAGCCAGACCCTCCCTCTCCTGCATCCCCTGCCCCAGTCTGTCTGGGGGCAGTTTCTGCCCCCCTGTGCCCACCTGTCCCCACATCCTGGGCCCCCAACTCACTTCTGGCACTCGTCCAGCACAAAGGCCCTGGGGTGATCGTCCCCAGACATGGTGATGACCGTCTCACGCTCAAAGGCCCCTGGGCGGGTCTGGTCCACTGTGTGGCGGGTGATGGTGGACGTGGTGTAGCTTGTCCAGTAGAGTGTGTCCCAGCCCCGGTGATAGGCCAGGCCTTCCACAGAGCCCACGTCTGCGGGGAGACAGGAACAGCAATGGATCAGGACAGGGCCAGAGAGCAGAGCACAGGGGAACCCACTTGCCTGCACCCGGGGGAAGTGCGGGAGCTGGGGAGTGTGTGTGGGGGGTGGCCCTCAGTGCCCCCAGGCCCTCCTGCACTCCTCTATTTCCCACCCAAACGATCCGCGGTCCATCCCCCTATCCCTTCTTCCGGTGTCTCCCACCGCTGGCTAGATTTGGCTTTATGCTGCAGTTACACCTCCTGGAGCCAGGGTTCTGCCAAGTTGGGTGCAAACTGGATTTCAGTAAATCAGCTCCCACGTGGGCTGTACTGGGGAGCCTCCAACTTCTAGACCCTGAACTGGATTGACTGGTAGACACCTGAAGCTCAGGTTAAAGAACCGAGAGCGTGATGAGAGACACGGTATAACTTAGTATAAGAGAGACAAACTCAGGGGTTTCAGCGGCTTCAAGATGTCTGGTGATGTGGCTGCCAGAAGGCTGCATTAATAGAACTACGTAGCCTGAACAATGGCCCGAAGAAGATGACAGCTCTGCCAGGCTCTCCAGATAAGCTACCATTACAGAGTATCGAGTTCAGCTTTGGACACTACATTTTCAGACAGACGTGGGGACGGGACTCTGGGAGGCAGAAAACGGCAAGGAGGTTGAAAGGACAGGTCTGTTTTCATCACCACTGTATACCTAGCACCTAGTAACGCGCTTGGCAGGTCTTTACAGACAGGAGTGACAAACGTATGAACAAGTGAATGAGGCAAAGGACCTGTGGCATCCAGCCCAGAGCAAACTAGTGGAACAGAACAGAACTTCCCAAGAAGCATAAAGGCTGTCCGGGAATGAAGCTCTAGGCCCTCCCCCTTCAGGGAGCGCACACGAAGTGGCCTGAGACCCAGCTAAGGTCTCCCACCTGATGCCTCAGGCCATCCTGTCTCCTTGCCAGATGAGAAATCTGAGGCTGTGAGAGCACAGAAAACTTGCCCAAGTGACTCAAATCCTGTGTCTGGGGTTGAACCCACCTGTTCTCTGTAGCCTGTTCTATGAGTAACCAGATATACAGAGGCGAACTTTGGCTTATTTTGTCTACCTCGCGGACAGAAGGAGGACCGGAGGGACCAACTCTGACTCCAACGGGAGAGACTTTCAGTAACACGCAGTGGGATTCACTGGCTGTTTGTCAGGGACGCCAAGGCAGGTGGGACTCAGATCCGGGGCAGGGGTGGGTTGGCTGGTGTCCACGGCATCCCTGCCCTGAGTCTGGGCCAACCCTCCCCACCCCCCAATTCCTGGGAAGAAAGGAAGTCTGGGCTCACTCTCCACAATGGTGGTCCTGCCCGAGCCGTCGTCATTGATCTGCTGGATGTTCCCAAAGTGGATGTCGCTGAAAAAGATGCGGTTGGGGGTGCCCGGGGAGGTGCCCGCTCGGTAGTCGAAGGCCAGGGCGATGACGTTCTTCATGTGTTCGGGGTCCTCGAAGGGCTGCACTGGCGCGTTGAGGTTGCGCTCATCAGACAGGTGCACACTCTTGAGGATGGTGCGCTCCGAGTAGAGCAGGTAGCCCGCGTACTCACGACACGACGCCCCGTCCTCAGCCAGCATCCCGTGGGCACAGGCACAGGCCCGCTGCCCATTGCCCCGGTACAGGCACAGCTGCTGGCACCCACCGTTGTCCACTGCACACACATTGGTTCCTGGGGCGGGGGGCAGCCACGGGGAAGACAGAGGTCACGGCAGGCAGGGTCAGTTGGCTACCCCTGTCCTCTAGGCTAAGGTGGAAACTCTGGTTGGCGCCCTGCTCTGCCTCCATGTCCCCACTTCAGACAACTCTCCAGGCCCTGGCACTCAAGCCCTTCAGCCTCTCCTCACCACCCCTAGTGTCTCTCTCATCATGCTCTCCTGGAAGTTCCCCTGTGGTCTAACTTCTCCCCCAGGCCCTCTCTTGCCCAGCCCAGAGCCCCAGCCTCGCCTTTCTGCCGGTCCCGGTTGAAGACTTTTATGTCTTTGAGCTGGACACCGATGCCCGTTCGCAGGGGCACGGAGTCGGTGGCATTGTCCTTGCTCCCTCGCTTGATGGAGCCGTTGGCGTGAGTCCTGCGGGGAGGTGAGGGGCCACAAGCAGGTTGTCAGCTGAGGCTGAGGGGGAGGGGACGATGGCCCAGGGGAAGGCCAGGACAGAGGCCCACCTGTCACTCCAGTAGATGAACTCCTCAAACACGGACACCGAGAACATGTCCATGTTGTTGCTGGACAGCACTACCTCGCGGTCCTCGCCTGTCTCCAGGTCGATCCGCTCGATTTTGTCTGTCCGGGCGTCGCACCAGTATAGCTTCCCATCCTGCAGGCCAGAGGCGCCCACCTCACTGCCAGCCCCACATCCCAGGCAGCACGGGGCAGCCACTCACTCCCGCCTCACTGTCTCTTCCCTCCTTGCTCTACATCCTCCCGCTCTCTGACCTGCGGCTCTGCTGGCCTCCCTCTAGCGCCCACTTCTGAGTGACCTCCCTGACCATCTCCCGGGTGGTGGAACCCTACTCTGCATGGGGCCTGGGCCAGAGGACCCCATGGCTCCTTGGTCCATTTCTTCGCACCAATGGGCATGTCACATGAGATTTAGTGGGGAGCTGTCCCTCCCCGCAGAGCGCGGGTTCCGCCTATTTGGCCCCAGGGCTGAGCCGGCACCCAAACCTGATAGTCCACGGAGATGCCGTTGGGCCAGCTGATGCTGACGTTAACCAACACCACCCGCTCACTGCCATCCAGCCGAGACCGCTCGATCCGCGGGTACTGGCCCCACTCAGTCCAGAACAAGTACCTGGGGGGAAGGTGGAAGAGGGGGTCAGTCCCCAGAGCATGGAGGAGAACGGGCCTGTGGCCAGAGGGCCTGACCAGACCAGAGCCAGGAGTGGGGACTGGTCAGCCCACCCCGCTTCTCACCCCTTCTCCGGGTGGACCGTGATCGCCCGGGGCTTGTCCAGACCCTGGGAGATGACCACATAGCGGAAAGAGCCATTGAGCCGGGCAACCTCGATGACATCAAAACCCTGGTCCGTCCAGTAGATGTTGCCTGAGGAGGGAGGAAGGCAGGGTGCTCAGGGGGTGTGTGGGGACTCGTGTACCTCGTCCCCTCCAGCCTTCTGAGACCCCCACTTCTCCCCTTCTGTTCCTGCCTACCCCTTCTCCTCACACCCCCTCCTCCTGAGACCCCACTCCCCGAGTCCTCTGCCTCACCTGCAGTCCACCAGCCCTCCCAGAGCTCACCTGCGATCCAGTCCACTGCGATGCCCTCCACGCGGCCAATGCCGTTGGTCACCACATCCTCACGCCACGTCTGGTCCCGCTTAGCCCGGCTGATGGTGCTCAGGCCCATGTCCACCCAGTAAATGGTGTCATTCTCTGGGGGCAGAGGAGCCAACATGGGGATGCTCACCGAGGCAGGGGACAAGGTGGAGGGGTCAAAATCACAAGGCGATGACTGAGAGCTGGGGAGACCAGTGGCTTGGGACGGTATAGCAGGGCAGGGCAGCTGTGGTCAGGCAACCTCTCCCTGGACCCCCGGAACACTTCACCGCGAAGGGAAGGCCATTTCCCACCCCTTCCTGCCACCATGGCTCACCAGCATGGAAGTCAATGCCAACAGCCAGTGAGGTCCCCGACACTGGGACCAGGGCGTCCGACTTGTCGTTGGGATCCAGCGGGATTCCCCGGATCCCCTCGTGCACAGAGTACAGGAGAAAGGAGCCCACACCTGAAACACAAGCACAGTGGGCATGGGCCTCGCTGACACCCCTTAACTTTGGCTCTGTCACCCACAAACCCTTTTGATACCTCCTCCCACCCATCACACCTCCCCTCTCACCACACACCCTAGCTTGGAGCCTGGGTGGGGACCGGGCCAGTCAAGTCACCTGGCCAGCTCCAGGCAACCACCTGTGAGATCCCATAGTGCCCACTAGAGGGCAGCAGAGACCAGGCTTTCGCTTCACACAACCGGTTCTGCCTCACTCGGTTCACACAACACTTTAACAGCCCTAAAGGTGTTAGGGAGGATCTGGAGAGGTTTAGATGAGTCAATAGGACTGAGTGACTCCCAAATCTAGACTTCCGCCCTTGTTTGCTCTTTGTTCTCGTCCGTCTGGTCTGTGTCACATCATTGAGTCTGGCACCCAGCTCCTGAGCCAGCGTCCTTCCCAGTTCCCCATTTCTTACAAAGCGCCACTATCCATGCACCCTAGAATTTCCCCCTGCCTTTATCCCCTTGCAAAGCACATCCTCAACTGAATCCCCCTAATGGGCCCTGGGTGCTCAGGATCCTTGAAAAAAAGGACTCATGGTCGAGTGTGGGGAGACCCCAAACACTTAAGAGTCTCCCCACAGAAAATTCTCAGAGCAGATGAGCATACGCAAGGCTCTGAGAAGTTCTGCAGCAAAAAAAAAAAAATTCCACTTAAACTTAGTTCAACCCAGTGTTTCTTTCTGTAACATCGACCACATCAAAGAGGGAGGTTCCTAGGAGTGCACTTTGGGAAATGCTGTCCTGGGGCGGGCTTGTAAATCAGTCAGCAAGTTCTTGTGAAATAGCTCTCAGTTTCATCCCTTCTCTTCAACCCAGCTGCTGAGCCCCAGCCCAGGCTAACAGCCTCCTGACTGGTCTAACTGCCTTGGTCTCTCCCTCCCCCACTCAGCCGGCTCTCTGCCGCCAGCTTAATCTGCCCCAAACACCACTTTCCAGGTGCTCCTGGCTGAGAACCTGCAGAACCCCGCCTGCCCCATAGCCTCACCCATGAACCCCACACCCTGCCCGCCACTCAGGCTGGCACGTCAGGGCCTTGCACCCACCCTCCTACTGC
Source organism: Bos taurus (assembly GCF_002263795.3). Taxonomy (NCBI): domain Eukaryota; kingdom Metazoa; phylum Chordata; class Mammalia; order Artiodactyla; family Bovidae; genus Bos; species Bos taurus. The sequence goes on from NC_037332.1 coordinate 56,259,604, forward strand.
TCTGGACCCCTCGCCTGGCATGTTGTCCCTTCTCCTTCAAACCACACTTAAATCCTCTGTGCCCAGCACACTTCTTGCATGAAGTGACCCTGGCGTCCCCTCTGACGTCTATTTCTCCAGAATCCTACTCAAGTCAGAGCCGCTTCATGTCTCCCCTCCCCCACCTCTGGTTAAGCCTGCTGAGCACAGGGACAGGGACTTCTGTCCCCCACCTCCCCCATAGCAACCAGCACAGTGGACGCTGACTAAGCATCTAACCCAGAAGGCACTTAACACACAATGGACTCATCCTGTGTCCAAGCTGAGAAGAGGAAGGTGGGCTGTAGAGGAAGACCAGTCGGGCTGGGGACCAAGGTCGAGGGGAGGGGGGCAGAGGCAGGGGCACTGACCCTCGCAGGCCTGCTGGCCGCTCCGGAGGCTGTAGCCGGCTGTGCACATGCAGGAGCGGGTCGTCTCGGACGTGGGCAGGCAGAGCTGCGAGCAGTCGCCGTTGTTGACGCTGCAGGGATTGGTGCCCTCGTGGTCTGGGGGCAAGTGGGAGGCACAGAGAAAGGGTTACTGGCTCTCCTCAGGACCTCGGCGTCAGGCTTGAGCATGCCTTGGGACAGGATGGTCACCCCTTGACCCCATACCTTGTGGGGGTCACCACCCCTACTCAGAGCTCAGGTCTCCAGTCCCGCAGGGCCCCTGGCCCTTGTGAAAGAGGGGCCCCATGGGTGGTGAGCAGAGCCTAGCCCATTTTCATTCCCCTTGCTTGCTCAGGGCTCCTCCTGGTGCAGCCCTGGCCTCTGACCCCAGCCCACTGGCCCTGCCCTCGAGCTGCCTCACCCAGCTGGATGCTCTCATCGTAGACCTTCATGTGCATCACCAGGGTGGTGCTGTTCCGCAAGACCACGGACCCCGAGCCGTCAGCCTTGTTGCATGTGCCCATCTTCTCCGACACCTGATCTGCCCACCACAGCTTGTCCCCTGGGGAGGCAGGAAGGGATGAGACCCTTGGGGAAGGCCCCACCCCAGGCCAGCCCTGTCTCCCTGGCCCTGCCTGCTCTGCTCCTGCCCCTGGCTCCCAGGCCAGTGGCCCTCACCCATGATGGCCAGGGCAGTGGCCTTGCCCAGCTGGTTCCGCATGGCATCGATGACCTCTAGCTCGCTCCCATCCAGGTTGCAGCGGTTGATGGTGTGGTTCTTGGAGCTGATCCAGTAGAGTTTGCTCTCAGGGAAGTCGATCGCCAGGCCTGGAAGAAGAAGGGTGTCACGGCCAGAGAGCCCGGCACCCACCAGGGCTGGGGGCCAGGAGCCTGAGTGAGTGGCTGGGGTCCTTCTCACCTCTGGGGATGGGCACAGAGTTTGTGTGTGGTTTAGGGGGAGGGTGCTGAGAACAAGCACTAAGCTGGGAGCTCAGGGAGACGGAGGAGTGATAGGGAGGAATCCCTGAGAGCAGAGGGGCAATGGGGGGGGGACCCTGAGAGCATCTCTGGCTGGAGGAATTGGGGAAGAAGGGCTGCAGAGCAGCAGGACGGGCTCATACCCACAGGGCCCCTCTGGCCACTGAAGAGCAGGGTGCGGTTGCTGCCGTCCATGTTGGCCATGCTGATGTTGTCACCGTCCGTCCAGTAGAGCTTCCTAGGGGCGCCAGGAAAGGGGGACAGTCAGAGTCCTCTTCTTCCCCCGCCCCACACCCCGTGTCCCTCAACCTGGGGCCCCGCAGGACATACCCACGCAGAGGGTGGACGACCAGCCCGTGGGGCTGCTCCAGGCCCTGCACTACCGCATTCTTGAAGGAGCCGTCCAGCCGGGCCACGTTGATCTGCTTCTTGTTGGTGTCGTAGCTCGTCCAGAACAGGTTTCGGGACACCCAGTCAACAGCCAGCCCGTGGGCGTTTGGCAAGTCTGGGGACACAGTGGGGAGCTGTGGTTGGGAGTTTGCGGGACACAGGTCAGGGGGCTCGAGGGGAGGGGGCCAGCCTGGTTTCTGGGGGAACAAGGATCATGACCTGGGGATGGAAACACTCGGAGGAAAGGATTCGAATAAGAGTCAACAGGACCCAGGGGAGCGGGGGGTAGGGGCCAGGGGGTGGGGGCCAGACAGACCTGCAGAGACCACTGTCTCCACGCCGGTGCCATTGATGAAGGCCCGCTTGATGGCCTGGGTCCGCACATCGGACCAGTAAACGCGCTGCTCGCGGGCATCGTAGTCCAGCACCGTGACGTTGTCGATGTCGGGCACCGTGAAGGAGATGATGTAGTTGTAGTAGGGGGCGTCCAGATCCACACCCCGGATCTCCATCTGACGTGCATACAGCAGGAACTTCTTAAACTCTGCGGGCACAGGGCAGGTCACTGAGGGCAGCCCCCTGCCTCCACGCCTTCCACCCACCCAGACTATCACGGTTCCTTCTATCTGCTGCTGGCCCTTGGCAATCAGGGAGACCCTGCTGGGCACAACCTTCCAGTCGGGGCGCCAGTCTTTTCTGACAGTGCTGTCTCCGGAGCCTCTCCCATCAGGCCCCTCCCAGCTGAGACCGCCTACCTTTGCTCAGAACCTGCAGCTGGGATAGCCCGACCCTCCCCCGTCAGCCTCGGTGTCCCCCTGGCTCGGGGGGGGGCCTACCGTAGCAGGTGGTGTTGTCTTTGTGGAGCTTCATAAGGTGTGGGCAGGCACAAGAAACAGTCCGGTTGTAATCAATCAGACACAGGTGGGAGCAGGGGCCCCGGCCCCCGTTGGCCTCACAGGGGTTGGGAGCTGGCGGGGAGGGGAAATCAAGACCATCCAGTAACCCTACCGGCCCTGCTCCCCTGGCCCACACCCGCTTCCTGTCCCCGTGTCGCTGCCACCACCCCAGCACAGACCCCTCCGGTCTGCGAGGCTTCTGCGGAGGTTGCTGTCCTGTCCGGGCCCTTACCCATGGGCTGCCGGGAGGGGTGGTACACCTGCAGGTCAAAGGGCTGAGTGTTGGTCCTCTGGACCACGGTGACATTGTGGCCCGTCCACTTGTTGGCCTTGGCCAGTGTGTTTGTCCGCCAGTCCGTCCAGTACACCTCGCCTCCATACAGCGTCACTGCAAACGGGTGCGACAGGAACTCGTGTCCCCGAAGCACCTCCATGTGACCGGAGCCGTCGTAACGGGCAGAGTAAATGGCGTCTGACCTGAGAGCGTGGTTCAGGGCAGAGTGAGGAGCCAGTGGGAACCTGAGACCTCGGGGTACGTGGCCCGGGGTTCCCACCTTCTCAGCCCCGACCCCAGTTCCCCTGCCCCTTCACTCTCCCCAGCACACAGGGCTGGGGTGACGTTTAGAAAAAGATGCCCCCTTCAGGCACATCAACTAAAAAAAGTCCCGCCCCCTCAAGCAGAGCTTACAGATGTATGAGCAAGCATGGTGTTGTGCCCAGCCCTGTGTGTGGGACAGCCCTGCCTCTGCCCTCCTCCATCTGCGCCTCTTTCCCAGCCCAGCCTCTGCCCCTACTCAGTACTCTTCCTGGGCCCTTGTCTGGCTCCAGCTCCACTTCAGTCCTGGCCTTCTCACCATGCTCAAGGCTACTGGGTCCTGGGACCCTCGGCCCCGCCCTGTCCCCAGGGGGTGGGGAGGACAGGGCTCCAGGGAGGTGCAGGTGCTGACCTGGCGTCGATCCACAGGATGCGCTTCTCCAGGTAGTCCACGGTGAGCCCATTGGGCCAGCCCCCAGAGCCTGTCTCCCGGTGGATGGTGCGGCGCCCGGCCCCACTCATGGAGGCTGCCTCGATGCGGGGCAGGCTGGCATCCCAGTCCGTCCAAAACAAGATCCTAGGGGAGTGGGGAGGGGGTCAGGAGGGCCAAGGTAGAGGCCTGGGGGAGGGGTTGCGGGAGGATCCTTGGTGAAGGGCGGAGGAGGCAAGGAGCACTGGGAGATGGGTGTGTCTGGCCCCTTCAGGGGAGTCACGGGGCCAGAACAGGTCTGGGCAGGGCCCTCACCCATCCCGGGGATCCAGTGCAATCGCCCTGGGGTGCTCGATGTCACCAGCCAGCAGCGTGGTTCGTAGGGTCCCATCCAGCTTGGCCACCTCAATCTGGTCCAGGTTACTTTCCACCCAGTAGATATTGCCCGCAATCCAGTCTACAGCCAGGCCCTCGGGTGTGGCCAGGCCATACTGAATCACCACCTCGAAACTGGTCAGGGCTGAAGAAGAGAGGTCACAGGAGGTTAGACTCACCTGGGGTGGGGGGTGAGCTCATGATACATGCTAGGAATCCTGGATGGCCCACCCCAACCTTGACACCTCTGTGAACACCTCTGGTGTGCCCTGAGTTCAACAGAGCTTCCCAGAATCCCTACTCTCCTCACCCAGGCCCCCTGCCCCAGGAGGTCAAGCAGAAGCCTGGCTTCTAGAACCCTGGAGAAGGGGAAGTGGCGACTATCTTCTGCCTGTGACTCTCTGAAGGGCCAACTCCTGGGAGGAGGTCAGAGCAGAGGGTGGGGGCTTTAGGGAACAGACCTAGACTCAATATGAAGCAGAGAGAATTTTCTAGAACTCACTCCACAGATGGTCCTGGAGGTCTTTCTATGGTTTTATATATATATATATACACAGACACACACACATATACTGTGCTGAATGCTAACTCTTTTCGACCCTATGGACTGTAGCCCACCAGGCTCATCTGTCCATGGGATTCTCCAGGCAAGAATACTGGAGTGGGTTTCCATGCCCTCTTCCAGGGATCTTCCCAACCCAGGGATTGAACCTGGGTCTCCTGCACTGCAGCCAGAATCTTTACTGTCTGAGCCACCAGGGAAGCCCTATATACATATATAGTAATTTAGAAACTGTTACATAATGTGAACATTTTCACAGTCTACTTAACCATCTCCTAGTTGATGGACATTTGAGATGGTTCCAGGTTTTCTCTATGGACTTCTCTGGTGGCTCAGACAGTAAAGAACTTGCCTGCAATGCAAGAGATCTGGGTTCAGTCCCTAGGTTGGGAAGATCCCCCGGAGAAGGGCATGGAAACCCACTCCAGTATTCTTGCCTGGAGAATTCCATGGAGAGAGGAGCCTGGCAGGCTACAGTCTATAGGGTCACACAGAGTCGGACACAACTGAGCAACTAACACTTCACATTTTTCTCTATGACAATACCAACTCTTCTAGTAAAATGCACTTCTTTCAAGCCTCTGCTCAGATGTCAGCTTCTCAGGGGGCTTTCCATGACCATCCAGTTTAAATGCCACCCCCGTTCTCCCGCGCCACCCTGCCCCTTCTCCTTATCCACAGTACTACCCCCTCTGTCACAGTCTGTGCCGCACTCATTCCCTGTGTTTATCTCTGATGTTCCCACTGGTGTGTAGGCTCCATGAGGGCAGACATTCTGTCTTGTTTGGCTCCCTGCTGTTTCCCCTGGGCCTGGAGTGCGTGGCAGGGGCTCAGGAATGAGCGTTATTAAAGAAGCAAGTCTGTGATGGGTCAGGCCGCTTCGGGACAGAAGGCAGGGTTCAGGTACCCCACCCCTAAATGGCTTTTTTCTTGCAAGCCTGCAATTCTGGCCATTCCAAAGAAAGGCTGATCATTTTGTTAATTATCAGGCTGGCAGCTCTGCTGACGGTAATTACCGGGCGTCAGGCACTGAGACCCACAGCAAAATCTAACCCAATTAACAAGAGTGTGGGGGATAGGGGAACTCAGGGCCTCTGCTCCAGGCAGCCTGCATCTGGTCCCCTGGATGTGAGAGCCCAAGGGCCGGGTCTGGGGTGCACTGGGGCCCCACGTCGGTGTCGGTCTAGGGGCAGGCGGGGGTCACCTCCGTTGTCCAGCAGTTTCCCGCGGTAGATCTTGTCCTCCACCACGTCGGTCCAGTAGAGGGCGCTCTGGCTGAGGTGGAAGTCCAGGGCGATGGTGTTGCGCAGGCCGGGAACCAGCACGCTGTAGTCCCCTTTGTGGAGGTCAATGCGCCGGATCTCGTGGCGGTTGGAGAAGATGATGAACGGCTTGAAGGGGTCTAGGGAGGGGTGTGATGGGGTCACTTCTTGCCTCCGAGCCACTCCGTGGGCCCTGGCACTGGGCCCAGATGGAAACCTCAGCCTCCTCCTGCAGTTCAGCTGCCGCACTCCCGCCCACCCCGCCACCCCCCGGCCCAGTTCCTCCGCCTCGGTCCCGACCGCCTCTCACCCAGGCTGCGGCAGCTCTCGCCGTCGGGCTCCAGCACCCAGCCCTCATAGCAGGAGCACTTCACGCTGAACTTGTTCTGGTCGCATTTCTGGCTGCACTTGAGATGCTTGGCGCAGTAGCTCTGGATCTGGCAGGTGTGGTTGTCAGGCCCCAGCTCCATGCCCAGAGGGCATGAGCACACGATGCCTTCACCAGGTGCCACGGAGCAGTTGTGGCTGCAGCCACCGTTGTTCAAAGAGCATTGGTCTGGGGTGGGGGGCGGGGAGCAGGGGACAGGATCAGGGTCAGGATCCAGAAGGAGGCAGGTCCTTTCCATTCCTCTGTCCCCTTGCTTCCCAGGCACCCTTGGGACCAGGGTTCGGATCCCTGCACCCACTGCGTGGGTGGTCATCTCCTCTCTCCAGGAGCACCCCTCTATCATGCTCTTGTCTTTCTGATATCTATTTCCCAGCCTCTTCTTGAGCCATGGTGGGGGCCCCAGCCTTTTGACTCTCTCTGGGGTGGGGGGTGTGGGGGGACTTTCCTCTCTCTCTTCTGATGTGGGTGTGATTTGGGGGTGGGGTGTGGTAGGGAATGTCCTGCTCCGGGTCCTCGGACACACCCCAGGACGTGTCTGCCCTGACTGATGACCCGTCAGTGGTTCTCAGGGCTGGTCCTTATCTCCCGCTTCTCTCCTCTGAGGAACCCGATGCTGGGCCAGCCGGGCTCAGAGGAGATAAGGGGCTCTGCTCCTCATCCTGGAGTCACACTAGGCGGCCCTCCCTGACCCTCGTCCTTTTGATCTTGAATGCACAGCCTCCTCCCCCAACCTTCTCACTCACTCAGCAGGACGGGGTGCCTGCCCTTCTGACCACATCAAGCCTCAACCCTGGTGCCTTCATCCTGAAAGCTGGCTGAGGGAGGGGGGCTGGGCCTGCAGGGAGGGGCTGCACTGCACTGTCTCCACTGTACTTCATGGGCTGTGTGACTTTGGGCCAGCTCTTCAACCTCTCTGAGCCTCAGTTTTCTCATGGATAAGATGGGGGAATTGTATGTGTCTCACAGGGCTGCTTTATGGGTTAAATGCTGTAACAGTGGGAACACTGAGCACAGCCTCTTGGAAATGGGTTTCTTAGTAATGGCTCTGAGGACTGCTCACCCAGCAGCCAGATCTGCCCTTTCTAGCCTGAGACCCCCTCCCCACAGAGCTTGTCCTGTTGCACGGCCCCGGCCTGGCCCAGCCTCATCTAGCTTCCTTGCCCATTTGTCTTTCCTGGGCCCAGGACTCACCACAGAGCTCTCCCTCATCTGAGCCATCTCCACAGTCGTCGTTGCCATCACACAGCTTGTCGGGCGGCAGGCAGACCGAGGTGTTGTTGGCACAGGGGTGCGAGGGCGGCCTGCAGGCCAGGGACTCACAGTTCTCCTCGTCCGAGTTATCCTCACAGTCGCTATCGCCATCACACACCCATGCTTTGCTGATGCACCGAGCTGCGGAAGGGGTACAGCATCAGGGGCCAGGCCTGGCCAGTAGGGCTCTCTGAGCCCTCTTCCCCGACCCGGTGGGCTTCTCTAATCAGGCCATAACTATAATACTTTGGGGTCCACTAGGAACCTTGAGGCTTTTTCTGTCAAATTCACATGGACAACAAAGAAGGCAGGAATCTGCAGGAGGTGCTGACATTCAGGACTGGAGAGGGTTTTGGTTCCCAGGGCCCTAACTGCAGGCTCTGGCCCCTTCATACCGCCCCCATGCATCTGGCACAAGCTTTTTTCTGTACAGCCATTTGCCTCACGGTGTCCCCCTTGCCCTTGCCCTGCTCTCAGTATCGTCTCCTGTCTGTGCAGTTGCTCTTCAGTCCTTCTTTTTACCAGAGTCTTTGCAGCCAAACTTGACGTTGGGATCACAGACGTGGGTCACTCCCTCACAGCTCTTTTCGTCACTGGAGTCCATGCAGTCAGTGTCCCCGTCGCAGCGCCACCGCAGGGGGATGCACAGGCCATCCAGCCGGCACTGGAACTCATCATTGTGGCAGCCGCCAGGAGGCCTTGTGGCTGCAGGGGGACAGGTGGAGAGCTCCGGATCAGCCATCCCATCTCTACCTTTCCAAACCCCTCCTGCCATACCTGGCCCGGGGCTATGAGCTGAGGCCGGCTGGAGAGATCTCTGAGTCCCACTGACTCTCCCTGCAAGTGCTAACTCCGAGTCAGGGCCGTGACTCCTTCCAGGGCTTAGAAATCCTCTTGTTTCACCTCCTTATTTCACACATGTGAGCTCGGCTGGATAAGCAATTTGCTAGGTCAAAGCTCAAATGCCCCCCACCTTAGCCTAGCCTCTGCTGCACTCGTTCACTTCACAAACACTTACTGAGCACCTATTGTGTGCTAGCCACTGTCCCAGGAGCCAGCATGAATAAGACAGCGGCCTCACCCCCGTGGAGCTGAAGTTCTAGCAGGGAAGAGAAGCAGTGAAGACGCGACACAGAAATCCAGAATGGAACTACAGGTGGTGATCAAGGAAGGCTATGCAGACTAAGCCGGGTCAACGCTAGGGAGCATGGGATGCTACTTGAGATAAAGAGTCAGGAAGGGCCCCTATGCAGGAGATGTTTGAGCAGAGACCTGAATGACGGGAGCCGTGAGATTAACCGTGCATCCCAGGAAGGGGAACAGCTAGCACAAGCCTCTGAAACAGGACCACTCGGGGCGTACTCAGAAAATGCCCAGGGTGTATTTAAAGCCGCGCGGCTGGAGCAGGTGATGGAGGAGATGAGTGGCAGGAATGCAGGTCAGAGAGGTTGGGGGAACCCTGCCGGCCATGAAGCAGGGCTCAGCACAGATTCGAAGTGTGCAGGGGGCCAGGGCAGGCTTGAGGGCAGGGCTGGGGAGTGATCTGATGTGTAGGATGTGATCTGGCGGCTGTGCTGTGACTCAGGATGCCGGGGAAGGAGCGGAAGCAGTAATGGGAGGCACGAGTGACTGTGCACAGCCTCGCCTCGCACTCACGCTCCGCCATGTACACGGTCCACGTGCGCATCTCCTCCCTGGACTTCAGCACCAGCCTCCCAGCTCATCTTCCTCCCTCAGGGTCTCTCCCCCGGAGCCTCTTCCCAACCTAATGTCCTTCCAGGATTGTCCTCTGAAAGCATTTCCTACATCTCAACGCCTTCCAGCTCTGAGACCCTTCGCAGGTCACCAGTGCCTGACCTGCGGCTGTAATCTGCACCCTCCGGGTGCTGCCTCGTTGCCTGCTGTCCCCTCCAGTCTGAGGCCCCCGCCCCACAGCCCAATGACCCTGGAAGGAGTGCTCAGTTTCGCCTTCTAAGTTGTACTGCTGGCTTCTCCAGGCTGTTCCCACCACCCCCATCTGAAGACCCTCCCTCTTGTCCATAGCCTAAGCCCTCACTGGGGCCCAGTTCAAACCCCACCTCCTCTGAAACGGTCCTCGACCATTCCAGCTCACAGACAGTTAATAATTGTGACACGACACCCCTGCTCCCATGGGCCAGGCCCGCACGTATCTCCCCTCACTTCACAGAGGAGGACACAAAGGAAGACGCCAAGTCTCGGGGGAAGCAACCCATCCAAGTCTGCCCAGCTGGTGAGGGGCAAAGAGCTTCCCCATCTTGCCACACCTCGGGCCTCCAGGGGTTCTCAGAGTCCCAAGGCACTGTGACCTGTCCCACTCAGCGGCCCTTGTCAGACACCCCTTGAGACACAGTCACTGCTTCCCGGGCCTCGGGTGACCCTCCCCATCCTGCCTCTCAGTGCTGGACGCACAGTGCACACTCGGTGCTCAGTACTGTTCCCACTGTGTGCACCTTAACTCTACCAGGCAGAGGTTACAGGGTGCTAGCGAAGGGGCCAGATGAAGCCTGGAGAGAGACTTTGGTCTGCCATATTTTTAAAACTTTTCAAACAAATTGCCAGTTGTTACAGCTTGACTTGTGTTCCCTAAAAAGACGCTGAAATCTTAACTCATAGCACCTGTGAATAGGACCTTATTTGGAAATAGGTCTTTTTTTTTTTGCAGATGATCAACTTAAGATTAGGATGATCCACTGTGACTGCATACTTATATAAAGAGGAAATATGACATAGAGACCAACACGCACTCATTGGGTTTGCCATGTCAAGATGAAGGCAGAGACTGGGATGAAGCTTGTACGAGCCAAGGAACACCAAAGATTGCCAGCAAATACCAGAAGCTAGGAGAGAGGCCTGGAATAGATTCTCTCTCCTGACCCTAGGAAGGAACCAACTCTGTTGACATTTTGGTCTTGGACTTCCAGCCTCCAGGCTGTGAGACATTCGATTTCTGTTGTTTAAGTCACTTAGTTTGTGGTGCTTGGTTATAGCAGCCTTAGGAAACTAGCATACCAGTGTGTTAAAATGGATAATTTCAGGTTTCCCTGGTGGCACAGTGGATAAGAATCCGCCTGCCAATTCAGAGGACATGGGTTTGAACCCTGGTCTAGGAAGATCTCCCAGGCCGCGGAGCAACTAAACCTGTGTGCCACAATCACTGAGCCTGTGTTCCACAAGAGAAGCCACTGCAGTGAGAAGCCTGTGCACCACAGCTGGAGAGTAGCCCCTGCTCTCTGCAAAGAGACAAAGTCTGAGCACAGCAACGAAGACCCAGTGCAGCCATAAATATATATATATTTTTTAAATGGGTAGATTTCACGCAAAATCTGCCCTCCTGAAGCCAGGGCAATCTGGGGGCTGCATTATTCCATGGCAACAATGGGCCAGGGCTGAAAAACCAACATCCCTTGAGAAGGTCTGTGCCTTCCATTAACCCCAGTCCTTCAATTAACCCCATAGGTCCTGGAGGCCTGGGCACTGGGGACCCCACAGAGCCGACTCCTCTCTCCTTTGGTGCCCACTGTGCTCGTCCTCCCCAGCCCTGTGGGCATCCCTATCTCACGCTACCAGTGACTGAACACAGGCTGTGTGCTTTCCGTGCATGATTTCACGGAACCTCCACGTCAACACAATAATGCCCTGTGCTATTATTATCCCCACTTTGCAGATGAAACTCACAGGGGCCCACAGAGATTAAGTAACTTGCTCAAGGCCACCCAGATAGTAAGTTGCAGAGCTGGAGCTCAAACCCAAGGCCACCTGACTGCAAAGCTTGAGATCTTAACAGTGTGTGACATTGATTTGTCCACAGCTTTCCTCTCCCACACGACTGGAAACTCCTGAAGGATAAGAGCTGCTTCAGGGTTATCTCTGGTTCCCAGATGGCGGTGGCACGCGGTGGGAAGGATGGATGGAGGGTGGACGGTCTGGCCCCCACCCCGCTGGTCCCCAGGCGCCCACCCTGGTTGGTGCAGTTGGCATGTGTCTCGTCGCTGTAGTCCCCGCAGTCGTTGTCCCCGTCGCAGGTCCAGTGCTCAGGGATGCAGCGCCCGCTGTTGCACTTGAACTGGGTGCTAGAGCAGGAGTGGCTGCAGCCCGCCTCATCGCTGTTGTCCCCACAGTCATTGTCTGGGGAGGGGGGTGGCAAGAAGGGAAGAGGCGAGCAGAGGGTCAGCACGTGACTTTCTCTGTGACCCCAGCATGGGGTCCCCGCTCCCTCCTCCCCATTCCCAACCTCGACCCACCCCAACCTCCCCACCAAGAAAATAAAAAACAGAAAAGACACAGAAACTGCATAGACTGCAGCATGCACCATGGCCCACGTGGTGGGGGGCAGGGAGAGGTAGGGCGAGCTCCCGGAGGGCCCTTCCCTCAGTCTGCAAGACTGGGGGTGGGGACAGGATGCATTCCTTTCCCCTTTTGGCAGTGGGTGGGAACAGGGGTCTGCTTGCCTGGGGGAAAGGAAAGGGATTTCTCTGGTTAGGGAAGGACAGAGGTGGGCGGAGTATAGGTGAGGGCTCTGCTGGGGGGATAGGGTTAGCGAGGCCTGGCCCTGAGCCCCTGAGTGTGGGCATCACCGGGCGGAAGTGTGGGTGAGGGGCACTGCCTGCAGCTGGGAAGGCCCCTGAAGGCATGTGAGGGTGACTGAGCCAGTGTCCTGCAGTCTAGGCCTGGTGGGCAGGGCCACCAGACTTCTCTCCACATTTTCAGGATGCTGGAGAAGGTGGGTTTAGCTGTCCCCTTGGGCTGTGCTCCTGCCTCTTTCCCAGCTGCCTTTGCGTCTCGGACACTCTCCTCCTGCCACGTCTTGGTCTCCCTGTCCCCACCTCTCTGTCATCTCCTCTCCTGGGAGAGCTCCTTCTGCCCTCTCTGCTTTCCCCTCCACTGTTTCCTTTCTCCCTCTGTGGTCTCCTCTCTCACTTCTCTCTGCTTTTCCTCCACATCCTAGGAGCTCTGGGGAAGGGAGCTGCATGGGGGTCCTGGGAGGTGGCCCAAGGCCAGCTGGGGCTCTAGGGTGATGGTGCATGTGCTTCTATGCACTGACCGGCAGGCTCAGGACAGGTCTTTTCATCAGAGCCGTCCCCACAATCCTTCTCTGAAACACAGAAACCGCCAAGGCAACCATTGGCACACGAGACACGGCAAAGATGAGGGGCAACGTGGCGCTGACCCAGTACATCCTCACACACGTTAGCTAGGGCTCGAGCCCCTGCTGCGACACATCACGACAGCACACCAGACAGGACCAGATCCCGGAGACAGCACACACACAACAGTCCACCGGCCCCCGTGGCTGACGTCACCTGGTCCAGGGCTGACCGCCAGGTAGGCTCCCGAGTCTGGAGCCGGAGCCTGGAGGGGGCACCGAGGACCCCAGAAGATGGGGTTTGTAGGGAGAAGGGAGCTGGGCACGGGCCCTCCTTGCTCTGCCCCTCTGGCCATTCCTGCTCATCTCCCCCTGCCCCCTGAGCCTCTGCCAGGGGATGGGCAGCTCTACCCAGAGAGGAACAGCGCGGACAGGCAGTGGGCGGGGTCTCCCCTTGGTCATCTTGGCTCCCTTACAATGTTTCTAGCTCATCCTTATTTCTTCCAGACAACCCAGTGGGGCAAGAGTGACCTGGAGGGAGGCCCTGGCTTGATTCTAAAACCCCTCACCTCCCACCCAGGACCTGGCTACAGATTCTAGCTTTCCCAGGAATCAGGGAAGGTGAAGGGAGACAAGCTCTTACCATTGTCACATCTCCAGTTGATGTTGATGCATCTGCCATTGTTGCAGGTAAACTGAGTCAGGGGGAAGCAGGTGGGATAGGCTGTCAGAGAGAAAGACTAGCTGAGTAGGGTCCGTAAGATTATACAGCATCACAGCACAAGCAGGTGGGTGCAGGGTCCCCACCATAACCCACAGTCCCCTGCCCAGCTAGGTGGGGGAGGGAAGGCTAAGTAGAGGGGCCTCGGCCTGAAACTGCCCATTCACGCCTACCCCCACTAAGCATCCTTTTTTTCTTTTTTTAACTTTTTATTTTATATTGGAATATAGCCAATTAAAAATGTTGTGATAGTTTCAGGTGGACAGCAAAGGGATTCAGCCAGACATACACATGTATCCATTTCTAAGCATCCTTCCTTCAAGCAACTAGTTTCCAAACACAAGCCATGTGCTGAGTGCTTTCCATGCATGATCTCACTGATCCCCCACATCAATGCTGGGGTGCAGGTGCCGTCATTAGCCCCATTTTGCAGAGGCTTCCCTAGTAGCTCAGATGGTAAATAATCCACCTGCAATACAGGAGACCCGGGTTGGATCCCTGGGTCAGAAAGATCCCTTGGAGAAGGGAATGGCAACCCACTCCAGTATTCTTGCCTGGAAAATCCCATGGACAGAGGAGCCTGGTGGGCTACAGTCCATGTGGTCGCAAGAGTCAGACACGACTGAATGACTTTCACTTGCAGATGAAACTCACCGGGGTCTATGGAGATTAAGTGACAACGCTACCCAGGTACTAAGCTGCGGGATCTCTCCAGCACCCCTGCCCCAGGGCCCGTTCTGGTGGACCCTCCCTCCCTGTGCCAGCCCGGCTGTCCTCCGTCTCACTCACCACACGAGGCTGACTCATCGGAGCGGTCCCCGCAGTCATCGTCCAGGTCACATGTCCAGGAGATGGGGATGCAGCGGCCACTGGCACAGGAGAACTGGTTGGGTGGGCAGGTGCGAGCTGGGGACAGGCGAGGGTGTGAGTGCTCATAGGCCAGTCCTTGCTTTACATTTCATTTTCTTTTCTATTAGTCTCTGCCTCTCTGGAAGTCTTCCCAAGGATCTCAAAGCCATTTCTCTTAGAGACGTCATTCAAAATCACCCATGTGATCTCACAGTGGACACTTGATCCCATCACTTGAGGGGTCGCTGGTGTCCTCCAAGGAGAAGACCCACCCACCTTGCTTGTCATCACCCACCTGGAGCTGTGCTCTGCCTCCTTGCAAGTGGGGCCTCCTAGCCAACCCTGTCCTCCCTCCCCTCTGCCCCGGGTGCCCCCTGCTCCTTTCTCTTCCTGAGGCCCCTCTGTCTCCCCAAGCCTGGCTCCCACCTCTGCCCTGCCCTGGTGACAGAGGGGGGCCACTGTGGTCACCCCCCTCCCACACCTGAGCAAGTAGCATTGGACTCGTCTTCACTGTTCCCACAGTCGTTGTCCCCGTCACAGAGCCAGCGGTTGGGGATGCAACGGTTGTTCTCACACTTGAACCGGTCCGAGGGGCAGGTGTGCTGATCTGGGGAGGGATGGGTCAGGGGTCAGCCAGAGGGAGGTGACTCAGCTCTCCAGCTGCAGCCCGAGGGTCGCTGTCCCGCCACGCGGCAGGCACTCACGGCAGAGGGCGGGGGCCTCGTCGCTGTTGTCCAGGCAGTCATTGTCCCCGTCGCACTTCCAGCGCTCCTGGATGCAGCGGCTGTTGGAGCAGGCGAACTCGCCAGGCTGGCACTGGGGTGGGGGCACGTAGGATGGGTTCGCTGCGGGCACCACCGGACGTGAGGGGGAAAGTCAGACCCAGGTCACGGACAGGTGCTGAGCCCCTGTCCTCTGCTTGTTTCATGATTTTAAAATAATATACACAGTAATATTTCCCAGGGCATAGTTTTTCATGAACATATGATCTGGATGGAAGCTGCAACTCTTTGTCAAGCCACAAGGTGACGCCTGCTCAGCTGCTTCCAGCTCTGCAATGTGGTCGAAGAATAAGGCTGCTTCCAAGAGAATCTACAACTCCCCGGCCTTCTGATCCCAGCGAACAGACCACCTTTGCCCCTCCCTGCCATCTCCATGAACTTGGAAGTCATTTCAGGGACCCCCAGACCCTGACCTGGTCCCTGGACTTTTTCCCTCATAAACGTGTCAATTCTACAGGCAGGAGTGAAAACAGCCCTGCCAGCTCCTGTCCCCAACACTCATGCCGCCATCTGCCTTCAGCTGTCAGCAGTAAAGTCACTGTGTCCTCTGTCTGTGTTTTCACAGGGTGGGCTCTGGAAGCCCAGGAACGCCCATGTCAGTTCCTGGCTCTGGATCCCACAGCTCTGCTCACGCCTTTCTGACCCATCTCTTACCCTCTCTAATCCTGTGGGTTCCAGGGACCACTGGGTCTGGAGGCTGCATGTGTCCCCCTTGTTCCTCACCTCTGCTTCCAGACCATTCGCCTTCTCTCCTCTCTCAAAAATCAGTGTTGACTTTCATGTTATAAAACTATGTAAGCTCCTACCACCACGGGCCCCAGCATCCTTAGAGTCCTCAGCTCCTGCTTCGTAGTCACTTTCTCATAATCGCTCCCTTTAATTCTTGGTGATTTCAATGACCATGTGGATACTCTTTCACTGCAGTGGCCTCTCAGCTCTGAAGCTCCTTTCCACCAATGCTCTTGCCCTGAACCAGGCCTCAGTCACTCACTCTTAGCTGTACGCTATGGCCCACTGACCCATTTTCCTTTCTTAGGATTCTACCTAAGGAAACTGTCCTGAATCTGGGAAGACATGAAGGTATAAGAAATAGCAGAGCAGGTGATTAATAACCAGACTCTGGGCCAGACTTTCTGGGTTCAAACCCCTGCTCTCATTTTGGGCCTCAATTTCTTCATCTATAAATTGGGATAATAAAAATACCTTCCCGGGGCTTCCCTGGTTAAGAATCTGCCTTGCAACGCAGGGGATGCGGGTTCGATCCTTGGTCAGGGAATTAGGATTCCACGTGCCACGTGCCATTGAGTAACTAAGCCCGTGTGCCTTGAAGCCCATAGCCACAACTAGAGAAAGCCTGAATGCCACAACTACTGAAGCCCATGTGCTCTGGAGTCCACGCATCACCACTACTGAGCCTGCACTGCTAGAGTCTGCACTGCAACAAAAGATCTCGCAAGACGCAACTAAGATTCCACGTCCACAACTAAAACCCAACGCAGCCAAATAAAGAAACGTTAAAGAAAATCTTTACAAGAATATTTTAAGGAGTAAGTCAGTTACTGCATGGGGAGTGCTTAGAACCATGCCTAGTACATAGTTTGTGTTCAGTAAATGCTGGCAGTGATTATAACAAAAAACTGGAAGCAATATCCAACAGTAGAGAAATGGCTGAGTAAATTATGGGATGTTTACTGAATGAAACACACTTTGGCCATTAGAAAGTCTGCTGATGTACTCATGACACCCTGTCAAGTGACAAGCGCAGGAAACAGCAGGTGCAGCGCTGTTTAAGTAAAGCAAATGCAGAGAGATTCGGAGAGTGCTCCCCGAACGATAACAGCACAAACTATGGGTGGTGGAATTTGGGGTGATTTGTACTTCTCTGTATATTTCTATAGCGTTTGCTTGTTTTTACAATGAACATGACCCACTTTTATCTAAAAATGGGGCTATTTAAAACAATGCAATAATAACACAGAAAATTTGTGGCATATATGAGCCAAAAGGGGCAGAAAACATTTATATACACTACGATTTCCAGCCATGTAAAAACCCACCTAAGGGGAAAAGGATGATGTTCACTTACCACAATGCTAACAGCACAGTGGTGGTTTGCTGGAGAAACTGGGCTTTTTCCCCCCTCTCTAATTTCCAATATTTTGAACTATTGTATTACTTGAATAATAGAGAAATAAATGTAAAAGAAGTTAAGAATGTTTTTCCCTTTCCAGAGCTGTCCTGCTCGCCACTCAAGTTTCCCTTAATCTTCATGCCCTCCCAAAACCCCCAAACCCTGGTCACCGTAAAACCCTCTAGCACCCAGAGCCTTCACTCACTCCATCCTTCAACTTTTTTTTTTTTGGCTGCACCACGCAGCGTCTGGGCTCTTAGTTCCCCAACCAGGGATGGAACCCAGGCCCCCTGTATTGGAATCACAGTCTTAACCACTGGACCGCCAGCAAAGTCTATCCCTCAACTTCTATTGCGTCCCTCAGGGCCCTCTTTGCCTCCTTCATCTCCGATCCCCATCCAGACACTGTGGCCTTCTGCTGGAGTCTGCTCCCCCACCTCCCACCCCAGCTGGGACCTCGTACCCAAACAAGTGACACCGTCTGCGTCCAACACCTGGTCCTCAGCGCAGGCACACTGACGGCTCCCAGGGGTGGCCAGGCACAGGCTGCTGCAGCCGCCGTTGTTCACCCGGCATTTGTTGGTGCCCACTGTGAAGGAGGGGCCACGGGTGCAGGAGAGACGAACAGGACGACAGGAGATGGGTTGTGGCAGAGTCAGGAAAGGCCAGAGCAGGGAGACGAAAGGCCAAGGGAGGCGGTGCATTAAAAGGAGAAGACAGAAAGAGGGAATGTGGAGGGGTTGAAGATGAGGAGATGGAGGCATGGGACAGGAGGGGTGATGGGGAACATGGAAGGTCAAATTGGGGTGGGGGCCTCTCTTCTCAAGAGCCTCAAAAGTCAGAGCCTAGGCTCCCTGGGAGTGCCTTCACCCCACCCACAGAAGCCTTGCCCACCATCCAGATCCCACCCCTGTCCCAGTCCTGCTCCAGGGGTACCTTGCTGCTGCTGGGCATCATACATGCGGATCTCAAAGATGGGGGGCCGCTCGCTGCGCAGAAGGGTCACGATGGGGGCTGCGCCTCCTGTGCCCCGCTCCAAGCGGTAGACACTGCCGCTCCGGTACTCAGTCCAGAAGAGGTAGTTGCCGTGGTGACAGAGGCCAAAGGCGTGGTTCAGCTCAGGACCCTCGTACACAATCTAGGAATAGACAGGGGTTTACCCAGCAGCTGAGAGACAAGTGGGGGTGCCTCAGGGAGGCTTAGGGGTTCACTGCTTTGTACACTCATATGTCCACAGCCTGGGTGTGGGCTTGTCTCCCCCATCAGCCCAGAAGCCCCCGAGGATGGGAGCTTTGCACGCAGTGAAGTGCCAAAGCCTGAACCCAGCAGACACGGTGAGGGCTGGCCCACACTCCTCTCCTTTGTTGATTCATATTCATTGATACCCCTCCAACATATGCGCATGTGCGCACGCACAGGCAAACACAGAGCAGTGGGCTGAGAGCCAGAATCCATCCATTCGTTTCTTCACCCTCCACACGTTTGCCAGAATCTGTTAAGGTAGCACTCAGAAACGGAGAAGATATGGTCCCTGCACTGGAGCTGCCACTGTCTCAGGAAAGGAACTCAGGGTCATCAGGGTGGCAAAGGATCTGGAGACAGCATCCCAGCGGAGGTGGCCCCTGAGAGGTGTGCCAGGTGAGGAGGGGCTGGGCAGAGGCTAGAAGGTCTGCACGAGCAACAGCACAGGGGGCAGGCCTTGACATGTACTGGGCTCATGAGTCGTCTAATGATGCTGTCCCAGTGCTGGGATGTGGGAAGCAGGGAGAAAGACAATCATAGAGATGGTCAGGACCACATTGCAGACGGCCTTAAATACCGTGAGAGCTTGGGCCACACACCTAGACGTGCACGGAACTCACGAATGAAGCACGCACCACCCAAATGAACGAGCATACGAATACACCGTCTCTAGGTGTCTGGCACCTGTACACAGGCACTCAGTGTAGGCACACACCAGCGTGTGCTGCGTGTACATGCACAAGCAGGCTGAGGTGCACACGATGTGTATGCTCAGGCGGTCAGGCCCGCAGGCCACGTGAATAGTCACAGAGATACTCTGAAGAAGCAATCCTTAAACAACACAAGACACAGGCACACAAGCGCACAGAGGGACACACCCATAAGCTCACAGGCGAACACACATGCAGCACTCAGGCCTGGACTCACACGGATGCCCACACATTCAGACACCCAGCCTCGGTCACACACACACGCAGTCCAGAAATGCACACATGAACACCTACACACAGCTGCACGCCTGCCCACCTTCCGGTCTGTGCCATTGAGCAGGATGGTTTCAATGCGGTCATAGAAGGCATCCACCCAGTAGAGGCGCCCAGCTGGGATGTCCAGGCTCAGCCCATTGGGCCAAAGTACTGTCTTGGAGGTGACGAAGATGTCTCGGTGTGAGCCGTCCATCCAGGCCCTCTCTAGCCGCCCTCGCCGACTGTCCTTGGGGTCCTCCTCCCAGTCAGTCCAGTACATCCACCTGTGGGCAGTTACTGGTCAGCATCACATGGGCCACCCCTGCCATCAGCATCCTCCCCTGTGATCCTAGGCCAGGCAGGCCCTCCCAGAGCCCCTCACAGGGTCCTCTTGCCCTGCTCATCCCTGGCCCACACATTTCATTCATTCATTCATTCACTCCTCCATTCAACAAGTAGGTGCTGAGTGCCTACTGAGTTGGGCACAGCTCTGGCACTGGAGGTGAGCCCAAGGCTGCCAAGACCCCTCTCTCATGGAGCCCATGTCCCACCCAGGACACAGACAAGAAACAAGTCAGCCAGGAGGGTCACACACTGGAAAGCAATAGAGGTCAGGAGGGACTCCAGGAAGGGGGACAGCATGGAGACTGAGAGTGCAGCTGGTGAGGAAGGCCTCTCCCAGGAAGTAGCACTTGAGCTGATGTGAACGCTGAGAAGCAGCCCCATGTGTAAATACTTGGGAGTCCCAGGCTGAGGAACTCCAAGAGCAAAAAGCCCTGAGGGAGGAAGGGCTGGATGCTGGTTTGAGGAACAGACAGCAGGCAGTGGGAACAGAACTTCCAGATGCAGGAAATGAGGTGCAGAGGTCAAAGGAGCTGCAGGCAGACCTTGTAGGAGCTCAGGCTGATGAGGGCTCAGGGAGCCAGGGGAGGGCTCTGCTGGGAGTGACAGGACCAGACTATTCCTATGTATCACTCCCACTGCCCTGTAGGTAAGGACACCTTTTCCTCTCGGTCAAATTTTCGCTGCCCTCCCCCGTCCACTCTCCGTCTTACCCCCCAGTCCTGAGGCCCATGGAACTCAGGCTCTGAGTCCCTGGCTCTCCCTCTCCTCGCCCCAAGGCCCTGGGAGGACTCACCCATTGAGCGGATCCACCACAATGGCCCTGGGGTGTGTCATTTTGCCCTCGATTAAGGTCTTGCGGGTCTGAGCAGCTTTCTCCAGCCTGGCCACGCTGATGGTCTTCTTGGGTCCATCATCCGTCCAATACAAATTGTCCCCCATCCAGTCCACAGCCACGCCTTCCACATTGTGGATGCCTACAATGGGGCGGGGCAGGGGATGGGCAGAGGGGGAGTGTCAGAGGAGGCTCAAAACTGCCTCTGGTCCTTAGGATACCTGCACTTTGGAGCCCTTGGCTACTGGGGAGCACAGGGAGCCTCCTGGCCCTAGATGGTGGTGAGGCTGGGCTGGGCTAGGAAGATGGAGGAAGCAGATGGGAGGGTAGAGGAAGGGGATGGGAGGTCATTTGTGCTACAACATCTGTGTTGAGGCAGTCTCTCAAAACTGCACATGGCAGCGAGGAAACCTCCGTGGCATACACGGGCTCACTCGGGAAGGTATGTCAGCCTGAGGTGGGTAGACAGCTGGGACAATAGACATGTGACTCTGGGTACAAGTGGAACACTACATGCCAGGCCTAAAAACCCTGAGCTAACAAAATAAGTTAGGAAGTGATTTCTCACTTAGCTCCATGCTTCATCTCCAGCTTAAATAGCAGTTCCCTGGGAGAGGGAACCCCAATCTTTTCCTGATGAGGAGTTACTTTTGGTTTCCCCAAAGTCTTATGATTGCTGACTCCTGAGGTTCTCTGAGTCGAGGTGGGGCATGGGGAGCAGGACCAGGGGTGGTAACCAGTATCAGTCAGACGGATTGGTCAGGAGGGCAGGTTTGGGAGTTCAGAACACCCGGCAGGCATGGTGCAGCACTAGGGAGCTCAGAGCCTCCACGCAGGTGGGTATTCAGAAGACAACGCACTGTTGACCTGCTGGGGCAGCTTAAAGGGAAAACTGGACTCCATTCACAAAACACGATTTTCTCAGGGCATGTAAGCCTGCAGCTCTCGGCGGCTGTGAAGTCCGGCTACACAGACCCTGTGTGTGCACATGTATGCCTGCTCTGATTCGGAGCCTCAGGCCTCTCGCTGGCTGTGCACTGCGTGCAGCTACAGGGCTCAGAGCCAACGGCAGAAAGACCCTGAGTTTTCCCAAGGGCTGGCAAGGACGCTGCCTTACCCATCCATCCTCCTGCCTCTTTTCGGCTCAGCCAAGAAGGGGGTCACCCAGGGGTCAATCTGTCTATCCCCTCATCTCCATGCCAACCAGCCCAGCCAGCCAGTTACCAGGGGATTCTCCACGCTGGGAGGGAGGGCATGGGGAGACAGATGCCCAGGCCCCACATGGCTTCCTGCTTCCTCAGGTGCGTGCCACCTCCCGGGAGTCCCGACTATCCACCTCCCACTCTGGGGCCCTTACCGTCCTTCAGGATGGTCTCCCGCTCCGTGCCATCGATCTTCTGGCGGCCAATGAGGTAGCTGGTGGTGTCGGCAAAGTAGATGAAGCCGGTCTCAGCGTGGAAGTCCAGGGCTCGGGGGTTCATGAGGTTCTCGATGGGGATCATATGCTCGTCGGGAACCTTGGCCCCCATGTCCATGCCCCGGATGATGCCAGGCCGGCCCTTGCCATACACGAGGAACAGCTCGTGTTCTGGCTCTAGGGCAGGCACAAGGAGGGGCACAAAGTCAGACAGACAGACACACACACACGTGCACACAACCACCACGCAGCCGATGCTCCGCCTGCAGTGAGTGGGTGGGGGCAGCACGGGGATCTGAATTACATGGACAGACACAAAGCCTGTAAGGCCCAGGGAACAACGCCCTGGGGGGTGGTTTCCTGTGGACTCCAGGGGTGGGAAATGGAGCAAAAGTAGCAAGTAGCATGTTTTCAGTAAGTACCCACTGTTGAGTAATGAAATTAGTGGCCCAAATAGGTTGGAATCTGATCCCTTTTGACCACTTCCTCTGCTGCCATCCCAGTCTAAGCCACATCACTTCTTGCCTACGCCGCAGAAATAGTCTCCCGCTACTTCCCTGCTGCCCATCCTCCCCCCAGCAGTCAGCATGATCATTTTCACAGAAGTGAGTCAAATTTATAAAGCCACCCAGAGCTCCTCATCCCAGTTAGAACACAATCCAACCTGGGTCCTCATCTCCCTCATTCACGTGGGTCCCCCACCCCATCGCCTCCTTGTTGCTCCCCAGCACTCCAAGCTTACACTGGCCTCTGAACCCTGGCACTGCAGATTCCCTCTGCCACAAACGCTCTTCCTCCAGGTACGTGGTTCACTTGATCCACTTCCTCACTTCACAGAGAGTTGGACTCTAATTTCAATTCCACAGAGATGCCTTCCCTGAGGGCCGTCTCAACGGGAGCCTTGGCTGTCATCATGAACGCCATGCTCCGCTCTATTTTCTTCCTAACACCTACCACCACCCGAAGTCATTTTTGTGTTTGCACACCTCCTCTGCCAGACTATAAGCTCCACGAGGCCAGAGACATCTATCTTGTTCATTGCTGAACCCTTGCTGCCAGGACAACGCCAGACACAGTGCGTGCTCACTAGATACTTGATGAACAAATGAAGGGCTGAAACAGGCCAGTTGACAGTGTTCTGAGTGGGAGCCTGAATGGGATAGTGGGAGAAGCCCTGCTCTCAGATGGGAGTTCAAGTCCCAGCCTGCCCCTCACTAGCGACAATACCTTGGTTAAGTCCCTCCATCTTTCTGCATCTTAGAGGGAAGGAGCTGGGCTATGGGAGGCAGACTCCTCCTGTCTCATCCCAGCAGGCACCCAAGCCCTTCCCCAGCACTCACTCTTGCACGACTTCCCGTCACTGCCCAGGCTGAAGCCGGAGCGACAGCGGCAGGTCCGCGCCTTGTGGCTGTTGGCCAGCAGGCAGATGTCGGAGCATCCGCCTGGCTTCCCGTACTGGTCGTTCTCGCAGGCGTGGCTCCTCACTGGGGCAGGGTGGAGAGCCGGTCAGGATCCGTCGAAGTCCCCGTGCCAGGCCCTGAGAAGGCTTCCTCAAGTCTGATCACACTCCCTCCTACTGCTGTCTTTGTATCTGCTGTCCCCTCCAGGGACTCGGAAGCTGCAGGACTGGGATCCCTCTACCCTCACACCACCCAGTCTTGAGACTTAGGCGGGGACTTTCGTGGTCAGGGGACAGAGCCACACTGCTGCTCACAGCCAGGTGCTTCTACTCGAGACCAGCCAGTGAACCAGGAGGGGTGATGGACATCCTGAGCAGAAATGAGGGCAAGGGGCTCCCGGGGTGGGATTCGGAGGCTGAGGGGCGGACACGGGGAGGCATTCTGGGGTAGATGACTCGGAGAAGCAGTCATGACACAAGAGAATCAGGGGTGCCCACCGGAGGGTCCCGGAAGGGGCTGCGGCGTGCCACTCACCTCGGGGCTGACGGCGCTGGTGGTAGATGTGGAGGGCACCGCCCTTGTCCACACGGGTGACCACCTGGTAGTCAGTGCTGTTGAAGCGGTTCACGCGGATCACGCTCGTCTTCTGCTGGGCGTTGGCATTGTCCGAGTTGGTGGCATAGAGATAATTCTCAAACACGGTCAGGCCGTACAGGTGCTCAATCTGCGATGGGCAGGCAGGAACCATCAACACAAGAGGAGAAGAGATTCCTACCTCCACCGCTGGAGAACCCGTCAGCTTTGCATCCAGACTCCGTGACTTGCATTCCTAACTCATCCCCCCATTATCCAACTCCTTGCTTTACTCCTGGACTATCTTCTCTGGACTATCCTTTCTTGAGATTTGCTTGTCAAACCCCACTCATCCTTCACAGGGCATCTCTTTGAAGGGCTTCTGGAATCTTCTAACCAGAGACGACACTCCATTTCTGGCTGTAATCTACTGCCTGGTGATCTGTGGATTTACTCTATCTCCTCGGCTCAAACCCCTTGAGGAAGGAACCAGACCCCTCCCTCTCAGAATCAGGCACATATCCACTGATGGAGTGACTTTGCACTGACCGGAAGTTGGATCCTACCCTCTGTCCACAGAGAACATTCTTAGCTCGCCTCTAGCTCCCAGCTTTCAGGAGGGTTGAGAGGACAGACTGGCCCCAAGCAAGCCTGATAACAGCCCCCATTACCTGCATAATGTATCTAAGGTGACCTTCTGTCCCGTTTGTCCAAGACTGACCCCGGGGGACTTCAAGAGTCAACACTGGGACAGTCTTGGGCAAATCGGGATGGATGGTCACCCTAATTACCCCAGAACAGAGATGCCATCTTTGGGCTGGAAGGGCTTCTAGACCAGGCTCAAATGCTATTTCCCAGCGGTGTGACCTCAAGCAAATCACTTAACCCCTGTGAACCCTGACATTCTTCAGCTACCAAAGGGGAACTGAATCACCCTGCCAGCTCATTCTTCAGGGGTTGCTGTAGGGATCAAATAAGAAAAGGGAAGTAAAAAAGGTGTTCTCTAAAATGACTGTGGCCATCCAAGTGGAAGTCACGACCTGTCCTCTCCCTCTGTGCTTGTGTCAACCCCTCACATACTGTTCCCCGTCCCGGGAGGCCTAGAGACAGGTTCCCAAAGCTGAGACTTCCTCCTCACCAGGATGCCCTGGATGATGGTCTGCCGGCCCTTGCCCTCGTAGTCCACCACCTCAATGTAATCCAGGTAGGCATCAGCCCAGTAGACAAGGCGGCTGACAAGGTCCAGCGTGATGCCGTGAGGAAACACAATCTTGCTGTCAACCAGCTTGGTGCGGTTCTGCCCGTCCATGTCACAGCGCTCCACTTTGGGGATCTGCCCGTAGTCAGTGAAGAACACCTTCCTGTGGGCAGACAGCATGTTATACTGGGTCTGAACATTGGGCACCCTCCCTTTTACCAGGGCCTCTGCCTCTGCCCCTGCCTGTCCCGCTCACCCCATGGCAGGGTCCAGTGCAATGCCCTTGGGGTTGTACAGCTCCAGGTCTAGGAGAGTGACACACGTGTCCCCGTTTCGGTTGCAGACAAAGATCCTGTCATCAATGTCATCCACAAAGTAGAAGTTGCCGGTCAGCCAGTCGATGGCCATCTGCTCCACATCTGGAGAGTGGGAATGAAAGGGCTATGGGGGAGGTCCTCCCCTGACATGCCCACCTCCTCTGGGGCGCCCTCCTTCACCACCCAGGCCACGGCTGTCTCTCCTCCCTGAGGTCCTACGGGAGCTACCGGCAGTGGCATATTTTGCCTGGTGTTGTTGGCCATCCTTCACCAACCGCGTCTCTCCAAAGACAAGTCTCTGAGTATACTCCTTCACAGCCCTGCTTCCCAGGCCGAGCTCAGGGTGGCACACATGGGCAGCAGGAAATCAGTGGCTGGCTGGCTGACTGACAGGTTTCCCAACTCTAGCCCCTGCTTGAACGGGCCCATCTTCCTGCACTTCCGAAAGGCAGTGAGGACAGGTCCACGAGGTCACTCCAGAATTTTTAAAATTTGCTTTTTCTTGGATTAAGAGCACTCAGGCTAATAAAACATCACACATCTCTGCTTTTTATCAACTCTGTATGGTGAGTCGGCTTATCTCACGCCAGCCAGGAGCACCAACCGGAAGCTATACGTGTTTCCTGACTTTTCAAAATGGAAAAGCCAGGCATCCATCAGTAAATCCAATCTAAGAGAAGAGAATGTTCAAATACAGGGCCCACGAGATGGAAAAAGGAAGGTCCACGGTGGCAAAAGATTGGGACCAGTGACATGGGTCAGATTTCCTGTTCTCATTTCCATGGCCAACGCTTCTACTTCCCTATTGCTCAATTTCCTCTGTCCTAGGGAGGGTGGAAGGAGTGGGAAATAAGATATAGGGCTGGAGAAGAGAGCACAGAGAAGGAGAACCACCAAAGGACTCTGAAGGTAAACTGAGGCATGACTCATAAACAGGGGGAGCTTCAGAAGGGTGGGAGTGTGGGAGAAGGGTGCAGGCCAGGTGCCCACACTCAGTCTACATCAAAAGGACCTCAGACTTAGGGGTGGGCAGGAAGTCCAGGATGCAGGAAGTCTGGGGATGGGACCCCTGCTGTCCTGGGTGGTGGGACTCCTCTGGAGGACCCACTGGCTCCCATCCATCCACAGCCCCCTCCAACTACTACTATCAGAGGTAATGCCTCTAGCAAGCTGGGACATCTCCAAGACAGTGACTCCCTGGACCCCTGCCTTGCATTCTACTTCCACCAGTTTCCCCAACAGGCAAAGGAATCTTTGGACCATCTGCCTTTGGCTGAAACTTTTTTTTTACTGGAAACTCCCACTAGCGACAATCAACCCAGTAAGGACTTCAATTCTTGCACAGCTACAGGTATAATGACTAGGCTTTCTGCTAATCCTCCCCCTTCCCCACAGGGATTCAGGGGCTGTTTCTTAACAGAGGATGGAGGTTGGGGGGGCCAAGGGAACAGGAACGTGGCTCCCAAGGAACTTGGCCAGGACCTGACACTGACTCACAGTCACAGGACTTAAGCTGAGGGAGGAAGGGAAAGAGCCAATTTGAGATTCTCATCAAACTAGTTTCCTCTTCAGGTCCCCCCTGTTGCACCCCACCCCAAGACAACTGGAAGGAGAAGTCACAGGCATGAGCTGTTACCCCGTGAGTGCTCAGGTGCCCCTAAACCCAGACACTGTCTCCTCTGCGCCCCAGTACTGTCCCATCCTGACAAAGGCAGAGAGAAGGAGCTCATGGGTCCCAGGCCAGGGCAGGGGTTAGGCGAGCAAATGACCCCACACTGTTATCCCAGAGAAAGCAGATGAAAATGAAGGCTGCTGGGCCGCATCCAGAGGAAACCAAGGTCCCAAGTCGGGGTGAGTGGGGGACCTGCCACAGTCCCAGGCAGCCAGCAATGTGGCTGAAAGGCAAACAGATTAAAAGGCAAACAGGGCTGTGCACCCTTTACTTGGTGGGCACAGTGGGGGTCTGGGGGCTGTTGGCACGTAGATGGACCTTCTCATTCGAAGCTGTTTCCCCAGCACCAGCTGGTGCAGCTGCGTTCTTCTCTCCAACTTCCTGAGGCTTCCCTGAGTCACTGCCCAGCTTCCAGGCTGGCAATACACTGTCACTGCTCCCCCATGCGCCCTTCCCTTGGCAAGAGGGGAGGAGGAAGAAACCTGAAGGGATCTGATGCCCCTGTTTTGGATGGAGCTCCACATCCTCTCCTCCAGACCCAGGATGTGCTGACCTTCGAGCCTCCCTCCTGGCCTGGGTTCCTTGCCAATTCCGGGAAAGAAGGCAGAAGGGATTGTCCTCGCTCTCTGATATTCACCCTTGGCTGGTCCCCCCTTCTACCTCCCAAAGGCCAGGCAAAGCCCTGCTCAGCAGGCCGGTGAGGACTTGGCAAGAACAGGAATCCCCGGCCTGGCCTAGGCTCCGCTTTGGTATTTTTGCAGCTGGAGACTATTAGTTGCAAGTAAAAATCCTTTGTTATCCAACCCCTCTCCATCACATTATTTTCCTTTCTTCTCAAGTCCAAACTCCTCTGCCCACCACACTACATACACTCACAGGCACACACATACACACGTGCTTGGCCACTTTTCCCACTCCAAGCATAAGGAGATGGGCTCAAATGGGCACCTTCCCTCCGAAGGTGGTGCTGGACTGTTGCCCCCTGTCCCGGGGCACAGAGGGGACAAGTGGAGTCCCCCTGTTCCACAGTATGGAGGGGACAAATGCAGTCCTGGGTTTTGGCCTAGAGGACCTCACATTCTGGTCCCACACACCCAGAGAGCAGCTATCCCCTCATGGGCCATCCTTCTCAGGACTGATCCACTTCAGAGACCTTCCAGAAGGCCCCTGGCCAAAGACCCCAAATCCTGAAGACAGGAGAATCTCAGGTAAACCCTAGGAGAGGGATGCTGTGTGGTGGTGGGAGGAGTCTGGGGCTGGTCTGAGAGCTGAGGGGCCAGGGATGCCAGAGTATAGGAGGCAGCTAGTAAGCTGGGAGGGCGATGAGACAGAGGAGAGACCACAGCCTGTCGGTGATGTTGCAAAGGACTTTCACTTCCAGGCCCCAGAATAGACCTGGGGTGTGTGTGTGAATGCTCAGGCCTCCCTGTGCCCCCGCCCCAGTGCTCAGCACTCTGCACTCCCCACAACTCCAGCTTTTCTCAACGTCTCCATCCTTCACATCATTCAAGAAGCATCTCCCTAAACAGTGGCTGCTTTTCCAGAAACAACAGCACCCACCTCAGTCCCATGAAGACCCTAGCTTCAGCCACAGGATTTAAGACACTCTTCCTAAAGTAATCCTGGGGAAGAAAGGGAGCCTCTATGCTTTGGGGGAAATATCCCCCAACACATCCACACGCCCGGAGATTGCAAATAGAGTACAAGGTCCCTGGACAAGGAAGGAAAACCACACTTCCACCTTAACCACATCCCGAGGAACACACGGACTTCTTGGCCTTGTTCCAGGAAACTCTCCCATCACTTTCTGTACCCTGGGCCCAGCCAGCCTCAACACTGACAACCCAGCCCAGGTTTGAATCCTGGTTCTGTCACCTTCCAGCTGTGGAACTATGGGCAAGTTATTTGATGTCCCTGAGTCTCAGTCTGCTGATCTGGAAAATGGGATGATGCCATTAACAGCACTCAGCACAGGGTTTGGCACATGATAAGCGCTCTACTAATGGGAGCTGCTGTTCATACAATCCCCTGATCCTCTCTCTCCTCAAACCCATCCTTCCTGCCTTTTCCATCTGTGCCTTCAGCCAGAGCCATGTGGCCTCCTGACTAAAGGTGGGCAGTTTGGGGCTGACGCCTACTATTCATCAAGACAGTTCAGGCCCCCAGGAGGAAGATCTCTGTGTAGCAGGCCTTCAGAAGCCCCAGGAGTTCCTCTTACCACAGCCTGTTTACCTGATGACAAATATCATGAGGGCAGGGCACCGTTTTTCATTTTGTGCCCGGTGCCCGACACACACATACTGATTCATTCAACAAATATTTGGTGAGTACTGAGTGCTCATGCTGTTGTCCCAGTGCTGGGACATCAGTTTTCCCTTCCCTGCTTCTTCCAGAATCCTTCTTTTCTGGCCTGAGGATGCCCAAGACAGACAAACTTCCTCCTTGTCAGAGCTACTCTGGTGTCTCACCCAGGGGCTGGGAGAGATGCTCGGGGGTCTGGGGCCCTCGCAGGTAGGGAGGAGACCACTGGGCGGGCCTGGCAGAAGCTTTGCTAAACGGCGTGTCTGCACACTCCTGTTTCCTGCTGGGTCCTGACTTCAGCTCTTCTTGTTCTACCAGCAGGTCTGGGGATCAGCCAGGTGGGGTCAGCTCTACCCACTGGGCCCCCTCCCTGCCCCGCGTGTACTTCCAGCCCCACTGCCCTCCTCTGTGTGGCCCAGGCCCACACAGGCTCAGTCCTGGGTCCCGGGGTGAGACACTCGGACTCTGCAGCTCTGATTCAAAGTACAGAACCAGGGTCTTCCCACTATTGAGAAATGCTTGCTGGGCTCTAAAACGCATCTCTCTTGCTTAAGTTACTTCCTTTGGCTTGAAAACAGGGAGGGGGTTGTTGGGAGCAGGCTGGGTGGAGAGGCAGCTTCAAGGAGACAGCGGGGGAGGAGAGCCCTGGGCTGGAACTGCACCGTGAGACGCAGGGCCGGCCCCGCCTGGCCAGGAAGAGGAGCAAAGGGCTATTAAATGTGAGGAAACTGGGAAAGGGAACGGGAAGCAAAAGCACCAGGATGTGGGGAGCTTGAGGCCAATGAGTGGGCTGGCGAGAGCCCCTCGATATTCTGACACCCAGCAGGTGAGAAAGGCCAAAGAAGTGGGTGGCTGGTTTTCCTCTGTGACACGGAAGTGTTCTGTAGGCTGGGGTGGGGGCTGAGAGGGTCGGGGGTAACCCGCTCCATGGGAGGGTGGCTCCCTTGCCAGCCGGGAAGCCAGCTCATCAGACTCAGAGGATCAACTCTCTCTCTCTGCCCCTCCTCTAGACAAATCACTGGCCTATTTCCTGTTGTGATTTTAAACACACACACACACACACACACACACACACGCATGCACGCACACATGCGAGGGAGGGAAAAGTGAAGTTGGCCAGCTGGACTTAGGGACCCATTTCGCAACCTCACAGCCTGCAGCCTAGGAGGCCTTTTTTAGGCCTCCCGGCCAACCTCCTCTTTCCCTGTGCAGCAGGGTACCGGGGAGAAACCTGAGGGCCTCCGAGGGCACCTCTGGAGCATACCCCCATACACAGCGCCAGATAAAGTGACTACAGCAAATCTTATTTCCCTCAGGCCTCTGTTGGCAACCTCAGAACCTCCTCTCAACATGCACACACATCCTCCCAGGGCCCCAGTCCTGAGGTCTATGCCTGTTCTTTCTACGGTGGAAACATCCTGAGAGCTAAGGTCAGAGGAGTGAAGCCAAGGTCACGCAGGGCTGCGGTGGGTGGGGCAGTTGGTACACTTGACCTCTAGCCCTGCCCAGGGGCGGCCCTGCAGGGGGATGGACAGGACCTGAGGTTCCTTCAGAGGGTGGTCAGAGGTGAGGTGGGAGGGTGGGCAGGCCAGGACTGCTGACCTCTCAGGGCCGCTGTTTCCAGAACTTCAGTCTTTGGTCTCTCATTTCCAAAATGCTTGAAGTGTTTATGCACAGCTTGCTCTACCATTTATCTACCATTTCTTTACATCCGCTCACTTTTCTTATCTTGCTGCATCCTAAACAATCTATGAAATCAGAGACTTGACTTGCCAGCTGTAGGAGTTTCCTGCTGCTGCTGCTGCTGCTAAGTTGCTTCAGTCGTGTCCGACTCTGTGCGACCCCATAGATGGCAGCCC
This sequence comes from Bos taurus, assembly GCF_002263795.3. Lineage (NCBI taxonomy): Eukaryota > Metazoa > Chordata > Mammalia > Artiodactyla > Bovidae > Bos > Bos taurus. The sequence goes on from NC_037332.1 coordinate 56,290,786, forward strand.
ACCAGGCTCCCCCGTCCCTGGGATTCTCCAGGCAAGAACACTGGAGTGGGTTGCCATTTCCTTCTCCAATGCATGAAAGTGAAAAGTGAAAGTGAAGTCGCTCAGTCATGTCCGACTCTTAGCGACCCCATGGACTGCAGCCCACCAGGCTCCTCTGTCCATGGGATTTTCCAGGCAAGAGTACTGGAGTGGGGTGCCATTGCCCTCTACGAGGAGTTTCCTAATAGGTATTAAATAATAACATAACTCTTAATATAATAGTAAAAAAACGCATGTCCACATACAACATAAACATGAAGGCGTTCCCACTTGGGGAAAGTGTTAGTCACTCAGTTGTGTCCAACTCCTTGCAACCCTCTGGACTGTAGCCTGCCAGGCTCCTCTGTCCATGGAATTCTCCAGGCCAAAGTACTGGAGTGGGTTGCCACTTCCTTCTCCAGGCCCACTCAGGGAAAGGCAGTCGTAAACCCTGAGTGGGGGCGGGGGGCCCAGGGTCTTCCCTGAAAATCTCCTGGCTGTTCCCATCACATTGTCCAGTCATGGGATCAGAGTCTTCAGAAACCTGACCATCCTGCCACGCATGGCCAAGGGAAGGATGGGCCCTGGGGTTACATTCCAGGAGGGAGGGAAAGAGATGAACACTGAGTCCCCAAGACCCACCTCCCACCCAGGCCAACGAAAGACATAGGCTGGGGAAGGAAGGGCTGGCAGCCCGGCGAGTTAAGGTAGGAAAGTGCTCACGTGCACACACACACACCTGTCAGGACGAGTGAGGACATGGTCAGTGGATCTCTTCCCACTTGAGTAGAAATGGATGGAAGGGACTGGGCTCAGACAGGAAACAGCAGGACCTCAATCCTAAGCCTGTCCCATAGAGCCTCGCATGAAGCTGTGCTGACCACTGTAGGGCCCGGGCGGGGCCCTTCAAGGGCTCAGGACTCAGAGCAGGTCTGGTTCACATACATGCCCCAGGACCCATGTGAAACAAGCTCACTTCCTGGCCTCCTTCCTTCTTTCTATTCTATTTCTGTTTCCAGAGTTTTCTCCAGGGCAGTCTCCCCCTTCTTCCCACACCAGCAGGCAGGCTTCTCTCAGGCCCTGGGCTCTGGGCTCCAGCACCTCTCCCTTGTCAGGCTCCTCCCTCCCGCGTGGGGCTCAGCCCAGGGGCCCGATGGAGGTCACGGTCAGCCAAGAATGGCATGATTGCAGGGAGGGCTCCCCCAGAGGGCCAAGAGAAAGCAGGAGAAAGCAGCAGCCTTCTTCTTCCTGCCCCTGGGGGAGCTAATTACAGGCCAGCAGGCCCCCTGCACAGGTGAGTGCCTGGGGCCAGCCACGCTTGCTCTCGCTGGCACCTGGGCAGGCCATCGGCCTCTCCTGGGAAGGGGGATGAGCTGGGGGTGGGGGAGGGTGCTGGGGAGAGACACTCCTGACATTCTCAGCTCAGGGCCCATAATTAGTTTGTGGGATGAGAGCAAAACAGCCATCCTCAGGGTGACAGCCAGACAGTCAGGCGGCATGGGCGGAGGCAGGGCCAAAGGAAGGGACAGAGGCCGGGGCAAGAGGAACCCATTCATTCACCCCGGTAGCATTTCTCCCCAGAACCTTCTGGTCTCTTCCGGGCTCCTGGACTCTGCCCCAGAGGGGCCCAACGAATCTAGCAGACTCTGAAGGCAACACTCTCTGTTTGCCAAGGGAGGGGTACCCGCCTGAGGTTATTTCCTGCTTCTCCTGGGGAGGAAGGCAGGAGAGGGGCCAGGTCAGAGCTAAAGCAGAGAAGGTTTCCATCAGGGCATCCCCACCAGGACACCTACCCACCAGCCCATCAGCCCATCGTCTGCCCTGAGGCAGGGCCAGGGAGGGAAGGGCTGGAGCTGTTTGCCCAGACAGGCCTGATGGGTGGGGCTGCTGACAGGGAACAGGGAGAGGGCAGCTATCTCATGGGGTCTTGCCCTAATCCTACCCTACCTACCATGGGGTTTCTGAGCTGCCTGCCCCTCAAGAGCTCTGCCAGCCAGGTATTGGCTGAGCCCCCAGCCCAGTACTCCAAGGATGACAGGTCTATCACAGGCAGGCTTTGGTCACCAACAGCCCAAGGATCCCCCTGGGATGCTGTGGAGGGGCTGCGGCTGAGCTGTGGACCATTCGATGAGGCCGCAGGGGAGGGGGGCCCTCAGAGAAACTCCTGTTCCCACCAGAACTGAGCCTTTGGGTCCTCCTGGGATTTCTGTACAGATCATCACGTGGGGACCCATGGAAGAAACTTCAAGATCTTCTGGACAGGCCCCAGTTCACCGTCCTAAACCTCCTGCATGGCCTCTAGTGACTTTTGGCTTTCACTTCAATTTATCTGATTTTGCCAGACAAGCTCAAGCCCATTATGCAGATTAGGAAACCAAAACTTGAGACAGGGAGTTTTGGTTTACTCAAGGTCACAGATCAAGCCACCCCCTCTCCGGGGGTCAGATCAACCACAGGCCAGACGTCCCCTCTCAGCCCTGTGGTGCATTTCCTGGAGATGTGATGATGCAGAGGTTTTGTTTGTTCATGTAGCAGCAGCATCTGAGATGAGCAGAAGTGCTCGAGGCAGCGGACCTCTGCCCTGGCCCTGTCCCCAGCCACACCCCATCTTCCACCTCTGAGGCATCACGTACAGCCTCGGGTGGGAGCTCGAAGGGGAACATCCAGGATATCTGATAGCATTCCCAGTGGGGTCATTCCTGCCACAGAGCCTGTCCCCCAGAAACAGCCTCAGGACCCCCACAGCCACGCTGTGGCAGGGAGCCAGTTCTGGCGACCCCCTCAAGGGAAACGACAGATACGGAGATGGACCCAGCCTGGTCCCGGCTCCTCTGCCCTCAGCCACAACTTAGCAAGGCTCCTCTGGCTCCAGGCCCCTTTTTTCCTTTGTTGTGGCTCCCACCATGTGGGAAAACCCCTCTATGGACTAATCGACATTCTTCCCTCTGAAAAGGGACGGTCCCTGGTCTCTGGAGGTTGACCAGACATTGTCCTCTTGGGCACTTCTAGGAGGCCCTTCTCTGCCCTGGGCCAGAAACACTGGAGCCATCAGAGACTCAGCTCAGAGAGAGGAGAAGAAGCATGGACATAGCTCTGCCCCGGCCCCAAACAAGGGTCACAACATTCAACTCGCTGCCTCGGCCTCAGTCAGGGGCTTTTGTCTAGGCTCCTGGACCAGTCAAGGGTCATCCTGTCTATCCACTCCCCCAACCCAGCTTGTCCCAGACAGGCTTTGCCTCGCCCATCTCCCCCACCCTCGCCGGCTTCCTGTGCTGGAGCAGGTGACTCACGGTGCAGGCTGAGGGAGATGTTGATGGTGTACTCATCCACGAAGCCCTTCAGGCCGGGCATGCGGGCGCACTTGAGCTGTGTCTGGGCAGCGCTGTCGCCAACATGCACCCAGCACACCGTCTCGTTGGCGTAGCTGAAGTCCATGGCTGTGGTCTGCCGTGTGCTGGTGGGTGTGATGGTGGAAACCTGGGCCCCACTCAGGTACGTGGCCAGGATGTTCTGCGAGTTGGCAATCAGCAGCACAGGGGGCCGGTCAACCGGCTCTGGAGACACAGGAGACAAGGGTTAGGGCAGCAAGCGGCCCTGGCAGCGCTCTGGCCTCTCCCCATCAGGGAACGACACCGAGGGCGCCTAGCTGTACGGTCGCAGGTAAGCCCACCTACCATTCTTGGCCTTGCAGGAGCGGTTGTCTGGCTGCAGCAGGTACCCTTCCACACAGCCGCACGTGAAGGAACCATCTGTGTTGGTGCACAGCTGGCTGCAGGTGCCATACACCGAGCACTCGTCGAAGTCTGGCGGGAAAAGGCGAGAGCGTGGTCATTTCCAGCCTACCGAGGGCAGGGAAGGGAGTGCCCTCAGACAACACCTGGGGTGTGTCCATCCCTACAGCTACTTCGGAGAACAGTTTGACAGAATCTACTGCAACAAGAAATGTGGAAACGTTACCACCTAGCCCCAGACCTGGGATCCACTCTAGAGATGTATCTATACACGTGCTTATCATCCATTCATTCAGAAAAGATTTCTGCAATGTGCCAGGTACAGTCTTAGGCTCGGGGGACACATCAGCAAAAAAATAGATTCAAACTGCTGCCCTTTTAAAACTTAAATTCCGGGACTTCCCTGGTGGTCCAGTGGTTAAGAATCTGCTTTGCAATGCAGGGGACGTGGGTTCAATCCCTGGTCGGGGAACTAAGATCCCCCAAGCCATGGGGCAACTAAGTCCGTGTCCCACAACTGAGACCCAATGCAGCCAAATAAATGAATAAATAAATATTCTTTAAAGAACTTAAATTCTGATAATAAATAAAATGTTGTTATTATAATAATAAATAAAATTAAAAGGTAAATGACATGTTAGAGGAGTTAGTGCGATGGGAAGTAGCTGGTGCTATGAAAAAATACTAAGCAGAGAAAGGGGACAGAGAATGCAGGCAGTGGGGATGTGGTTTTAGGGCTATAAGGAGTCTCACTGAGAAGGCTACATTTGTCACTGAGAAGGCTACATTTGTGCCAAGACCAAAAGGAGGTACATTTAAAACAGAAGAGTTTGCATTGTTTGTAACAGAGAGAAACTGGGAACATCTTACTCATCCAAAGGGAGATGGCCAAGTGAACTGTGGTAATAGTCATACATCACCGTGGTTTTAAAAAGAATGGGGTAGATCTCTACACATTAACACAGAAAAATCTCTAGAACATACTGGGTGAAAAAATTGAAAAACAAATATGTACAGTATGTGCGTGCGTGCTAAGTCGCTTCCGTCATGGCTGACTCTTTGCCACCCCGTGGACAGTAGCCCGCCAGGCTCCTCTGTCCATGGGATTCTCCAGGCAAGAAAACTGGAGTGGGTTGCCATGCCCTCCTCTAGGGGATCTTCCTGACCCAGAGATCAAACCCATGTCTCTTAATGTCTCCAGCATTGGCAGGCAGGTTCTTTACTACTAGGCCACCTGGGAAGCCATATACAGTATGATATTTATGTAAACAAGATCCCATGCACATAAACAGTACTTTCAATTAGATTCTCTGTGAATACATGTATACCTGGATAGAAAAAGGCCTGGACAGAGAAGTAGCAAACTGTTAAAAAGAGCTGATTTCCAGAGAGATGGGGGAGGGACCGTAACTAAAGAGGATTTGTTAAAGGGGACTTTGGTTTTGTCTGTAATGCTTTAAACCTTTTTAAACAAGAAAACTCACATATGACCTATATATATATTTATTTATTATTATTATTATTTTTTTTTGGCTGCGCTGTATGGCATGGGGGAATCTCAGGTCCCCTATCAGGGATCAAACCCGTGCTCCCTGCATTGGAAGTGCATCTTAACCACTAGACCACCAGGGAAGTCCTTGACCTTGACCTATATAATTTTTAAGATGAGTTTTGAAAAGTCTGGCAGAAGCAAATGTTTAGGGCCCACAGCCATGCCCTGAGGCCGTAAGGTGTGTTGTAGACCCGCATCCTGTCTTGCACCTTTCAAGCTTTCTCCTCCCCAACCTAGCCCACTGCCCACCCAGCACCCCCCAGCACATCCTGAACCCCAGTATGTGCACGTGTGCACACTTACCTTTGCAGGTCTTGCCGTCTGCCTGTAGCTGAAAGCTGTTGTTGCAGTAGCAGGTGGGCCCGTTGAGTGTGGGGACACAGTGGTGCTGGCAGCCCAGATGGGAACACTGTCCTCGTTGCTCTGTGGGGGGTGGGTGGCAGGTGACACATACTCAGGCCCCCAGATCTGGCAATCATACCCAGACAGCAACCTTCCCTCAACCCTTCAGTAACCACTTCCCAGGCCTGCAGGGTCAGAGATGAAGTGGCTTAGGAAGTATCAAGTATATTTTGTAAGTGAGGAAACTGAGACTGATGAGGGTATAAGACAGGTCCAAGGTCGCATTGCCAATTGTGGCTTAGAACCCGCATCTTCCTGCTCTGGCTGCCCCGACCCGCTCCGTTCCTAGTTTGCTGGTCAACAACACGTGAGGACTCTCAGCCCCTTTACACGCCTCCTGCCTGTAGCACCTAAGGACTGCAATTTTGGCTTTGGGGCTAAGGGGAAGCGTTGGCAGGGAACCGAGTCTTGCCACGCAGGACCCCAGGTCTGGTCTGGAAGCACGCCTGCAACCCAGCCCTGGTGTCCGAGAGGGCCCAGAGAGAAGGCCCGAGGCCCAGGTAGAGGAGAGGAGGAAGAGAAGCAAACCTGGCTCCCCCGGGATCTTTCTCTAATCTTCCTCCCGCCTCTGACCCACTTCCACAGGGGAGACAGAAGGGAATGAAGCAAGAGGGGGAAGAGGTGGGGGAGCAGCTACCCCCCGCCAGACCAGCGACCCAATTAATGGCCTTGCGTGGGGCCAGGCGGCCCGGCCACAAAGACCCCTTTGTCCAGTTGCCTCACACCCCTGCTCCCCCCCTCCCACCTAGGAGAGAGCGCTGCCCGAGATGCTAAGACGTTTAGAGGCGCTAAGCCTGCCAGGAGGAGCAGAGATGGGGAGCCAGGCCCTGGTTAGCCTTTCTCCTCCCCACCTCTGTCCCAGAGCCTGAAGGTGCTTCTCCAGTCCAGCCTTGGCCCCCAAAGAGGGGAAGTAGTGTTTGTTTCTGGAAAATCTAGAAAAGAGGTTCTCTTCTGCATATGGGGTGGGAGGATGAGGAGGTCCAGCTTCTGTAGTATCAGAGAAGGAAGTTCAAGCCCTAGGTTTCATATGTTCTTGGTTGTTTGTGATGCTGACCGGGTATGCAAAAGCAGGCAAACTTGAACACGTACTGTCCGATGAGATGGGACGTGCGTGGTAATTGAAGTCAGCCCCCTAGGCCCACATTCTACATCCCATTCCAGGAGCTTCTGACAAAAACATGCAGACGCAACCAAAGGAAAAGGATAAAAATCTTCCACAAACTCCCTGCCCTCAGTGAACAGGATCCAGATGTGTCTCTTCCCACAGGCAGATGTTTTCTGACACGCGTTACAGACACAGGACAGGGTCTCCACCCCCGGGGGCTTGCCTAGGGCCTCACAAAGCCAGCTTCCTGTTCCAGGCCCAGACTTGAGGGCAGTAGAAGTTCCTATTCCCTGAGGTGCAGGCCTGAGCTTCCTCCCCCTCCAACCCCCATCCCCGGGAATCTCTCCCATCCTCAGGAGAGATCCAGATTCCCCCTGGGACAGAAGCGTCTCTAGAGGAAGACCTGCAGAGCTGGTGGACCTGAGATGCAGGTGGGAAGAAGTCTAACCTACTGTCCTAAAGTTCCCTCCTCAGTTGGGGCGGAGGGGGAGAAACCCTTCCCATGAAGCAGTTTCTAAGAGCCTCAAAGACCTGCCCTTTCGGGGGCCCTGGCAGGGGAGGCAGGTAACAAAGCTCCAGACCTCCCCCTGGCCCCCGCTTCAGTGACAATATCTGCTTGTCTCTGCTCATCCTCAGGTTCCCTATAAGAAACCATGCGAAGAAACAACCCCACTGTTTACAAAACTACGAAAGCATGAACATGCTGATCTAGTAGAGAGCTCTCGTTACATAGCTGGGAAACGGGGGACTGAAGAGGGGTAATGACACATGTGAGCACACACAGCCAGAGACATGCCCGGGGCACAGGGCAGCAGGACCAGGCCTCGTCCCCTTTGCAGTCCAAGGACAGTGTGCAGACAGTGCTTAGACGGCAGCCCTCCAGACCCATCAGGTGCCCGGCGGAGAACTCACAGCATCCACCTGGGAGAGCAGAGGTGAAGAGCCCTTACCTCGGCAGTGGGACCCCTCGTCCGAGCCGTCCGCGCAGTCCTGGACCCCGTTGCAGAGGCGGGACATGAGAATACACAGCTCGGTGCCAAGGCAGTTGTGCTCGTTCGGCTGACATCGCTGGGCCTTACTCTGCGGACCTGGGGGCAGACGGAAAGGTCGGTGTGGGCATGCTGGCTACAGAGGCTGTCTGGCCAGCTACTCACTGAGGGAGGGACTGGGACTGGGGTTTCAGGCACCTGCAATTTTTAGATCTCAGGAGGCCTAGGGCCTGTTAAACTCTTCAACCTCGGACTCATCTATGCTACTCCCAATAGTAGCCACACCTGGGATCCGCCAGGTGGAGGGGATAACTAGGTTTCAGCAAAGAGTCCACTCCCCAGATGCTCCATGCTGTGGACTCCGAGGCTTCCACATCCTACACCAGGAGACAAAGCACCCCTCCTTTCCATAACATCCTGGGTCACAGAGCCTGGGCGGAGAGCTGGACCAAGTCTTCTAGAAATGCACTTTACAATATGAAGCATCATACATGGCTATTCAGCACTTGAAATGTGACCAGTTCCAAATGGAAGTATAAAATGCGCACTGGCAAAAACAAACAAACAAAAGACAATGAGAGTTCCCTGGCGGTCCAGTGGTTAGGACTCCTTCACTGCAGTAGCTCCAGGTTCAATCCCTGGTTGGGGAAATATCATCCCACAAGGTGTGTGGAGGGGCCATAAATAAATAAAATGTACATTGGTTTTTGAAGACTTAATACCACAGCCACAAAAGAGAATGCAAAAGGCCTCAATACTTTTATATGAAAAAATATGCTGAAATGATAATATTTTGTACACACTGAGTAAAATAAAGTTAAAATTAATTTCATCTGATTATTTTGACCTTTTTGGTTTTTTTTTTACGTAGATACTTATTTTCTTAGCCACATCCTGTGGCATGTGGGATCTTAGTTCTGCAACCAGGGATTGAACCCATATCCCCTCCATGGGAAGGAGGAGTCTTGACCACCCGACCACCGGGAAAGTCCCCATTTTGACCTTTTTTTGAATGTAGCTACTAGAAAATTTCAAAACTGAATGCATGCCTTGCATTATATTTCTATGCATCACACTATGCTAGACCTCCACCCCAGAGCAGCCTGCCTGATGGAGGACTTTGGGAACTGTCAAAGATTGTGGCCTGCTGGTGATGACTCCACTTCCCTTGTTGCCCAAGAAGATGGGCTGCAGAGAGGGCAGGACAGAGCTCTTCAGGGGATCCTAAGGAGGCCAGGATCTAGGACACTGGCTGAGCCTGTGGGCTGGTAGACAGATCATGGCCCATTGGTTTCCAAGCCCAGACAGGATGTAAGAAGGTGCTTGCATGGGAGCACACCTGTCCGCCTGTGCTGGGGAGGAGTCACATGCACAGGGAGGGGAGGTGTGTACCGTGGAGCAGAGCGGTGTGGAGTGAGAGTGAATCTGTGAATCTCCACGTGTGCCGGTGCTGCCGGCCTCAGTATGTACGTTTCCAGGTCCTCTTGGGAGCAAGCCTGGGTTTGTGTGTGAGTGTCCAGGGCATCTGTCTGCGTGCAGGTTATGTCTCTGCATCCCCATTTCAGAGTGGTGACTCTGCGTGGCTGCGAGAATGTGTTCGTGCCAGCGTCTGCCTCTGTGTGTGTATGTCGGCAGGGTAGGGGGAGTGAGTCAGGCCCCGGGAGCGGCTAAGTGTGAGTGTGATGGGTCTAGGAGTATGCATGAGTGGGGACAGTGAGCGGATATGTATATCTGCATCTAACTAAAGGATGGATAAAAAGAGCCAGATCTGGCCCCTCTGCATGGCTTTCTTTATCTTCAACACCAAACACTGGGGTCCGAAAAGTGGGACATAAAGGTGGCCTGAGACAAGCAGACACTCCAGGCTGAGCCACCATAGAAACACTTGTAGAATATCCCTGGCTCCCACACCTCCAGAGCAGGGTATCAAGGTGAGGCAGAGAGAACTAGTGGTTCCCTTTTCTGGCCCTAAAATTACCGCTAATAATTATGAGTGAGGGTGTGGAGATGGGGCTGAGACAGGATAAACCCCAAGAGAGAACAGAGAAAGACCTAAGAATGCAGGGTCCCCAGACCCCTGCCCAGACGAGCCCAGCAGGGGAGAGGTTCTGAAGGCAGAGACTTTGCCAGCTGCCCAGGACTCCAGGGTCCCACTAGCAAGTTCTCCACCCCCCACTGGCAGGGTAAAGGCTGGGTGGGGACCTTTCTCCCAGTTTAAACAGCTGCCTCTGATTACACCACTTACTGAGGGTAGGGGGAGGGAGGGCGGGAAATGCTCAGGGGTGGGGCTTCTGGTACAGAGATTGAGCCAGAGCCAGTGGCCTTTGGCCTGGGAACCTGAGGACAGGAAGGGGACCCAGCAAGACCCAGGGGCACCCATCAAGGATCAGGAGGATCAGAGGTGGGAAGAAGCGGGAGGAGCCAGAAGGGAGGGGAATCTACCAGCAAAGCTGTCAGCCCAGAGAACATGGTCTCAGGCAGGCTGGGGGGTGGGGGTACAGCGGCTAAGGAAGCTCATTTTTGAGCATATCAAACACCTTGCCGGGCTCTTTGAAGAGCAGGGGGAGGACAGTTGGACAGTTTTAGCTGTGTCATGTACAAACAATCACAGAGCAAGGTCCACACCAGGCTCGAGCTCAACTGTCTTCATCCTAGACTGCCTGGGCAAAAAGGAAAAGGGATAAATCAGTGATGGGGGGTAGGGATCCAGAAAAGGTACTTACAAATCTCGGGAGCCTCATCAGATCCATCCGGGCAGTCCCTCTCACCATCACACCGCCAGCCTTTTGAGATACAGGTGATCTGGTCTCTACAGGCAAACTGCTTGGGGCTGCAAGTCTTAGGGACTAGGGGCAAGGGAAGAAAACAGGGGTGTGAATAGGGGTGAATGCCCTGAAACCCTGAGGTCTGAAAGCCCTCAAGGGTTCCTCCTCCTTCCTCAGGCAGCAGCAGTCTCCGTCCGGCCCAGGCTCTAACCCAGGGTTCATGTGTGGAGCAGGGGTGGGCGGCAGGGGCTGGGGGTCACTCCTGGAACACTGTGTACCTGAGATGGGGGAGGGGAAGGACGCAGGGAGCACACTGCTGCTGCCTGACTGAGTCCTGCAGGCTGCCCATTGGGTGTGCGCTCTCCCAGCTCTCAGGGCCAAAGCCCTTGTGTTCTCTGATACTCTGGTCAGACAACAGCAGCCTCTGCTCTGCTGACTGAGAGTGATGAGGCATTTAGGTTTTTGACGGGTTTTCTCTTTATCTTCTCCATCCCACTAGAGGTCCAGAGCTGGTCTCTACTAACCTCTCTGCTCCTTCACCCTCTGGGACTCTCCTCGTCCTTGGAACACATCACCCCACACATCTCCAACTCCTAACCACCAGGCCCTCCCCAGACGGGACGTGTGTTTGGGGGTGCCCTTGGCACATGGGTGTCTCAGAGATGGTATCAACAGAGGAGTTCTGCCGCCACATCCATTCTCTAAACACACAGCCTCCTTTGCGGATGCCCTCAGAGTTAAGAGGCACCTAAGACTGCTCAGGCTGACAGGGCTGGAGAACGGAGGCAGGGGGATGGCTGGGGTGACCTGCAGGAGCTGGTTTCAGCCCAGCCAACCCAAGAAGTTCCTATATCCAGGACCTGTTCTTTGCCCTAATCCCTCACCCCACCATCTGCTCTCTACGCCCACCCCATTCTTTTACCTCATTCTCCAGGGATGAATTAAACATGGTAACACTAACTCTCATTGTTACCTCAGTATGTGCCGGGAAGTGTGATCAACCAGTTCTTTCCATGTATCATCGCATTCAATCCTCTCCACAATATGACAAATTAGGTACGACTAATACCATTTCCCAGATGAGGAAACTGAGCCTCAGAGAATGTGGGGTCACCCAGCAGGCAAATGTCACAATCAGGACTCAGACCAGTTTAGCCAACTCTAAGCTGTTAAGCAGCCAGTTGACACCAGGCTCCCCATTCCCACTGAGAGGTCTTCAGGCGCTGTTCCTCTCAACCCTGTCACTATGTCCTCCTCGGGAAGGCAAGTCCCCCCTCCTTCACTGCCGCCCCCCAGTCTCCCAGCCCTGCATTGCTTCTTCCTCGATGCGTGTCAATCCCATTTCTCTTTGGCCATCACGCACCAGAGCCCAGCTCTGTGCCAGGCAGTAAACTAGGCACTGGGGTGCCCGGAAGGGGCGGGGTGGCCCCTCAGGAGCCATGGCACCCCGGGAAGACAGCAGGGCAGAGTGAGCTCAGGGGCTGGGACGGAGCAGAAGGAAAGTGTGTCGGGGCTCTGAGCAGGGAGGGATGGACTCTGAGGAGAGCCACACTGGGAAGACGTCCTCCCCCCAACCCCTGCCTCTGGCAGAGGGGACTGCGCTCAGGCCCCCGGCCAGGGTGAGAGCCAAGTTCAGGAAACACATCAAGGATGGCCTGGCTAGGCCCCCTACCCTGGAGCCCCCTCCCCTGCCCCCCACCCTGAGCAGGGAATAAAGGCCCCTTGAGGAGGCGGATAATGCTGAGTTCATTGCCCCACTGGGCCAGCTGTGAGGTCTTCCCGGGGAAACTGCTAGGCAGCCTAGTTAGCATGCCGGAGAACGGTCCTCTTCCCCTGGCTGGCCCAGACGGGCTGGGGCTGCGGGGGGAGCAGTGGTAGAGGGGGCTGGAATGGGATTCAGAGGCAGATGGGCTGTTTGGAGCCCAGACAGGTCCCCATGCCCATCCCTGCCCCCACCTGGATTTAGCAGTCCATGCCCCCACTCCTCCCGGGGGTAGAAGTCACAGCCCAGGCCCGAGGTCACTGGTTGGTCACTCCAGTCTCCCCTCTGTTCCACATCCCGGCCACGATCCCCCCTGCTTTGGCCCTCACTTTGTCCCCTCACTGTCCCCCACCCCCATTTTTGGCCTGAACTCGACAGAGGAAACAGCAGCTGGCAAACTCCAAAAGCTGGAATGAGAGAGATTCACAAACCAGATGTGCTCTTGCGAGGGAGGGGAGTGGGGGATGGGGAGTGAAAGGAAGAGGAGCCCCCGGGCCCTGGCCCACAGCAGACCCCTCTGGCCCGGGGTGGGGGACTGGGCACACACCAGGGCAGCACAAGGACCTGAGAGATGTGGGAAGAACTTCTTTTCTGTCCGGGATGGTGGAGAAAAGAGCTGAGTTTGAAGGCTAAGGCCTGTCTTTGATTTCCTTCATGGGGAAAGGGGAGGAAAGGAACAAATAACCTACTTTGGGGCAGTCTACACGGGCCAAGGGAAGCCTCATTCAGAGGTGGAGGGTGTTGCAGTGGGGGTGGGGTTGGAAACCTGTAATCTGCTTAGAGCCCGCAGCCAACCCCACTCCCCTCAGCTGCGCCTTCTGCGTCTGATGCCAGCACCCAGAAAACCCAGCTAGGTGGCCCCAGATGAGGGTACAACATGGCCCTACATTAGGGAGCAAGGCAATGGCACCCCACTCCAGTACTCTTGCCTGGAAAATCCCATGGACAGAGGAGCCTGGTGGGTTGCAGTCCATGGGGTCGCTGGGAGTTGGACACAACTGAGTGACTTCACTTTCACTTTTCACTTTCATGCATTGGAGAAGGAAATGGCAACCCACTCCAGTGTTCTTGCCTGGAGAATCCCAGGGACGGGGCAGCCTGGTGGGCTGCCGTCTATGGGGTTGCACAGAGTCGGACACGACTGAAGCGACTTAGCAGCAGCAGCAGCAGTGGCCTCCCCTGGCTCCCGCCCCTCGGGAGATCTGGGGGTTCCTAAGGATATGAGCTAACACTTTTCAACATAGTCACTCTGTGTCAGCATCTGGGCTGAGACACTTTGTACATATTAACTCATTTAGATCCTCAAACCCTGTGACGTGGCTACGGTTGCAATCCCCATATACAGATGAGGAAACTGAGGCATAGAGCAATTAGTAACTGAACAGGTGGTTTCTTACTGGCCATGACAGCAGAGCAGAAGGATGAAAAAGGGAAATGGCAGGGTCCTCTGGCACTGGGAGTGGGGATGGGAATTACAGGAGGTGGCCCTGGCCTTCAAGCCTCCTCAGAGAGGAGGGGGGACAGTGGAGAAGATGGAAAGGGATAAGAACAGGACAGCAGAGGGAAAAGAAGGAGGAGAGAACTACAGAGAAAGAGCGAGTGAGGTTGCAGAGAGAACGCCAGGACACAGGGGCTGTCTGTTCTCAGCTTTGCCCGGAGATGAATGTGACCGCCATGCTAACTCTGGCCAACACCCCTGCCCCGCCCCCCCAAACCCAGGCACCCAGCCCAGCCACGGCCCCCAGGGCCACCAAGCTGGAGCCAGAACAGGAGGTGTAGGGTTGGGTGTGCATCCAGACACAACACGGACCCCACTGCCCTGCTTGAGCCTTGGCTGTCGTCCTGTCCCATTCTGAGACCTTGGGGGCAGGGTGGGGAAGGGTGGCAAGGGTGCCTGAGCAGAGAAGAGAGGGCGACAGGAAAGTAGAGCCCCGAGGGAGACTTCTCTAGAGGAGGGGACCCATCATTTGATCCCTTGGGAGCAGAGATGGAGAGGAAGAGAGGGAGGTGAGATTTCCTAAAGACCCAGGAGACCTGAGGCAGGGTAAGGGTGAAGGAGAACCCTGAGGCCCTTTTCAAGAGCAGACACAGCAGAGGGAGAGACAGGCTGTGTACCGGGGGATGTTTTCTAAAAGGAAACACATGATAAAGCTAAGGGAACAGAGGAGCCAGGGGGTGGCCAGGGAGTGGGGGGCCAGAGCCTGCAGGAATCTAAACTTTCAAACATACAGGGGTGGGGCGGCAGGGGCCTCCTAGGCCCAAACCGAGAGCTTTTCACTGAATTTTATGTATTTTGGGTGTTACCCGGTGGCTCCTTCCCCGCAGCTCAGTGAGGCTCAGACACATTTTTGTCATTCCTGAGTCTGGGCCTCTGCTTTGCGGCCTGGACAGACAGACAGGATGGCTTGGGCTGCCGGGGGGAGGGGGATGGTCTCCCCCTCCATCCTGAGTCAATATTGACTCAGCGGGACATTAGCCTGACCTCCCCACCATCTTTTCCTCCATGCTCCCCCCAACCCACACCCGCAAGTACAATCCAGACCCCTCAAATGCCTCCGGAGGTCAGCATATCTCTCACCAGGCTTCAGAAGCTCTCTTCACCTACCCCCAACCCCCTGCACACACAGCCATAGAAATAAAAGCTCTAAGCTCCTGACCCATTCCCCATACCTCTCTCCAGTTCTCAAATCATGAGGAAGTTCTGCCAGAAGTCTAACCTCCCTCCGCCTTTCTGAATTATCTGAATTCTCCCTCTTACTCAACCCACGAAGGGTATCAAGTTCCCTTCTTCCAGAAACATTCTCTCCCAAATTAGTGGAGGGGGAAAAAGAGAGAAGAACTTGGAAGAAAGTGGAGGGAGAACTTTCACTGCTGAAATGGAGATTCCCAATTTGGCCTGAGAGGGGAATAACAACTCCAAAATGGCGAGCACGTGGGATTGCCCAAGAGAGATTTCTGCTCCCAGATAGCTTTTGGGGTACCAAGAGGCCTGGTTGGAGGCGGATGGAGACAGGCAGAGACAAAGCATGACACAGAGACTGAGAGAGACTGGACAGAGAACACCACAATGGGAGCAGAGAGGATGAGATAAGAGAGATGAGCTAGGAGAATGAGAGACAGAGGTTCTTGGAGGCCAAGACAGCACATACCAATGACAGACAGAGGAAAAAACCTAGGAAGAGGGTCTCAACCCAGAGGTTGCCAAGATAATGGCACAGTTGTCTTGGGATGAACCTGGAGAAAAACATCCCTGAGATTCAGGGTGGGGAAGCATGTACCTTTACTCAGGCAAGTGGAGTCCCTGCCCTAGCACTGTCTGACCCCAGGCAAACTCAGAATAGGGGCCACTGCCTCCCACAGAATTGGGAGGGTGGGAGGAAGGAAGATGGAAGCGCTTCAACGAGAAGGCCAAGGTCTCAGAGAGACCCCTCATCTCCCCTGGGGTGCAAGAGGGGTAAATGCTGCCCTCCACTGTCCCTCGCCTCTTTCCCAGGGAGGCTTTACACTGGGGCCTGGGGCCACTGCACCGGAAGCAATCCCAGAGTCAACTACTTCCTTCTCCAAACAATGTGGGATCCTGTTAAAAACTGGCCTGAGATCTGGGACTGAATACAGTGGGGTGGGTTGAGATGCTCCAAACACACCCAGCACACGGTTCCACCAGGTCAGGGACCCTTGCATGGTCCCACTGCATTCAGACTGCCCAAGGGTGAGGAGCCCACATCAAGAGCTGGAGGACTTGAATGCTGGAGAGCTCACAGAGGGCTGGGGGCAGGGGCTGAGAGGAGACTACTGAGGTGGGTAATAAGCCTTAAGCTTGGGGTTTTGATATGCAAAGGCTGAGGCTACAGCAGGAGGAAAGAAACTTAGACTTGGTAAGGAAGGGCTTCCCAAAGAAGTTTTGAAAAGTCGGAGGTGGGAGGGGGATTTGGACAGGATCTGACTCCGGCCAGTGCCCCTCCTGCCCGGCTGACATCCTTAAGAGGCCCAGTGATGGGGAGTGGCTGGGGGAAAAATAATAGAGAAAATGGAGGAAGGCGGGGTGGCTAAGACTGGGAGAAAAAGAAGTCTTGAGAAGCAGCCTCAAACATCAAAATATACCTCCATCCCCAAATCAATGTCCTCACGTCCCTGGTTTGAAAGACAAGCGTGAGGGGAGATAGTCAGGCATCTGGGTCTGACCAGGGGAGAAAGGATTTTGGAACCATCTCTCATAGAGCCAGGAGGCTCAGCTTCATAACTCAGTTCACTGTGCAGCTTGTCTGATAACAGGTAATATATGGGCTCAAGGGGGTATGTGGAGATGGGTAGGAGACAGGGAGGCAGCCAGCCCTCCCCACTACAAAACCTTCCTAATTTCAGCAGAGACCTCAATGACCTCTTTTCTCACTCTCCAATCCATCTGTTTCTCCAGCCTCCCAGGAAGCAAGTAGACCCAGTTCTGTCTACTAGCAAGGAGGGACATCGCTCCCCAAAGAGAAGGGGACCCTGGAGATTGGGTTCAGGCACAACAGAGGAGGTGGGAGTGCTGGAGAGGGACCTAGGGCTGCTCCCCTGAAGGCAAAGCAGCAGGGTCCATGGGAGCCAGCAGCAGGAAGGAAGATTAGACACTGAGGGAGGTAAGCTTGAGCCAGGACATGCCCTTCTCTGGGAAACGAAGGAGAAAGTTCTGGGTCTGTGGGCCCGAGGCCTGAGGGCAAGGGTAGGATATAGGAACCCCTGGGCGGTCCTGGACAGCGTTGGCCCGACAGGTCTGTGTAGTCTCCCTTTCCCACTCCCCAGAGTGGGAAATATTCCCACTCTGGATGAGTCATATTCCCATTCCAAAGGTGAGAACAGTAATGTGAGTTTGGGGAGGGGTCCTCTCCCTAGGGGCTTCTCTGGTGGCTCATCGGTGAATAATTCGCCTGCAATGCAGGAGATGCAGATTGGATCCCTAGGTCGGGAAGAGCCCCTGGAGGAGGAAATGGCCACTCACTCCAGTATCCTTGGTGGGGAAATCCCATGGACACAGGAGCCTGGCGGGCTACAGTCTGTGGGGTCTCAGAGTTGCCCAGGACTTTGGATAGTTTGGCTTGAGCTGGGGTTACAGCTGTGGCCTGGGTGGAAACTTAAAAAGGGTGGGAAACCATTATGGAAAACATGTCCAGTCTCCCTCCTCCACTCGCCACCCACCAACTTGGTGGGGTAATTAGCCGAGGGGTGAAGCTCCCTGGGGCCATTCCTGACTGGGCTGGGGCCCTTGTTTGCTTTCCACAGAGACCCCCTCTTCTTTCTGCCTAACTCCATCCTCCTTCCATCGGGGGGCTCTTGATGAGTCACTCTTTCTCTCTTAAAATGCTTTTCTATCCCTTCCAGATCTCTCTGCCTCAGTTTCCCCTCTCACTTAACAGGGTTAAGAACAAGAGGAAACAACACCCATAACTGAAGAAATCACAGGCAAGGGCTGGTCTGAAGGGTATTCCGGGCACAGCTTCTTTCCTCTTCTCCATGTGGGGTGAGTGGTAGGTGGACAGAGTCCCCAAGATGGCATAATTGAGAGCTCCTGAATATACTGTCCTATATATTTCCTTTCCCCCTAACCCCCCTCCCAACTGAAGAGAGTTGGGGGGAGGGGAAGAGTTAATCCAGTTTCAGAGAAAAACTTTCCCAATCCCAATCTGGCAGAATTGAGAAGATGGAGGAGGGGTGCACGATGGTATTGGGTGCAGATTTTTTTTCCCTGGATGAGAAGATTAAAGTGACGGGAATGGATCAGATTCCACCCCTACTCAAATCAGGGGCCCAGCCCAGCCCAACCCCGTGACCCCAGCCCAAAGCTTGAGCAAGACTTGAACCAGTGACTCACAAGTAAGAGGGAAAATAGCTGACACTAAAAAAAAAAGCAAGAGGGCACCTCGTTTCTCCAAAAGGACACAATTCTAGCCCAAAGCTAACTGCAATATACAAAGTGTGTGTGTATGAGGGGAGGAGGGGAAGTGGTGGAGAGAAATAAACACATTTACCTAAGGAGCAGGGAATTAGGGGTGGGGGCATGACATAACCCCCATCCAACCTCCACCTCTCCTTCTAGTCCAAACTGTGATCAAGCCAGAAGTCAGGGAGAGAGCAGCCTTCTTCCACCCTCCCACCTCAGCATTCCAGGCCATTCTCCAGTCCCCTTCCCTAATGATGACATCTGACGTTTTTTCATCTCAAAGCTCCCAGGAATTAAGAAGGAAAATTCAAAGTCATATAGCTTCGCCTGCCCCCACCCGCTACACCCCCCAAATACAGCTCTTTCCAGGCTACTGACAGAGGCCCTGAGAGGGGGAAGTGCTCATTTCGGAACCCAGGCTGGCAGCCTGCTAAATCCTGGACTCAGGCCTCCAAGCCTGGTCTCCAAGGGCCCAGATTCCACACCCAAGCAGGGGGCCTTCCCGTGGCCCTCCCTCTCCCGACCCAAAGCCAGTCCCCGTCTAGCCTGCCCTCTGCCCAGCAGGGCACCCGGACCCGGCTCTCCCTTCCAGATTCAGAGGCCACAGCAAAAGGACCCCCGCCCCCTTTTGCAGCCAGTACATAGCAAATCCGGATTCCTTTACAATTTAGATGGGGGTGGGGGGGGTAGAGGATGTAGGGGAGGCGGAGGCCCTCCCCGAACAGAGATAGGAGAAGGCCTCTAGATCCCAGGATCAGAAAAAGGGGGGTCCCTCTTCTCCGTTCCCAGGCCTCTGGTCTTTGTTTGGGCTGAGGGGGGTGTCCCAGAAGCATCATTTGCCCAAGGCCCCCATTCTCCAAATTGGACCCCCATCCCCGCCCCCAGCTGGGCCGCTGCAGTGTCAGCTGGACTGGGATAACAAAAGGCACCCCCTCCCGCGACTCCCTTTCCCATCCAAACGCAGGAGTGGGGGCTGGGGAGTGGGTGTCCCCAAGGGTCCAAGGGGGCCGCGAAATCTCACTCACCGTCGACAGCGGCCGCGACCAGAGCTGAGAGCAGGGGCAGCAACAGTAGCAGCGGCGGGGTCAGCATGGTGTGGGCTGATGCAAGCAGCAGCCCCCTCTCCTCTGGTCCTGTTACTTCTCGCCGTCGCCCCCCCAATTGGGGGGCCCCCCTTTTTCCTCCTTCCTCCCTTCTCCTCTATTCTTATCCTATCCTTCAGCAAAGCACACCAGGGGCGTGGGTGAGGATGTAGAGTTCGGAGCCCCTTGGGGAGGGCCTGCAGACGGGGCTGCACCCTCTGCCCCCAAATCCAAACCCTTCACCCCCTGCTTTTCTCTTCGTTCCTCTTTTTCCCCTTCCCGGGGCGAAGCTCACAGCCCCATCTCCGAGCCGCCTCCGGCTGCAAAAATGCACAATTGGGAGGAGGCGGGGTGGGGGGGTGGGGGGCGTGGACCGGGTGGGGGAGCCTTTGGAAGGGGCCTGATGGAGCTCTGGGGGCTCCCCTCGTTTCCGCCTCCTCAGTGCACGGGCCTGGAGCTCGCACCACTGTTCCCGGGACTGAGGTGCCGCGGGGCGGGCTGAGTTGGGGGTGGGGGGGGGGGAGGGAGGGGACCCGGAGAGGAGGGAGGGAGGGAGAAAAGGGGCGGGGAAAGAAAAAGCCGGGGCGGGGGAGGTGGGGGAGAAAGAGCTACGCGGCAATCCTGCGAGTGCGCATGCGCTGATTTGGCGCGCTGCCCTGGGGAGGGGGAGTCAGAGGAGCGACAGGATTTGGAGCTCTGGCGAGCGGTCCGAGAGCGGGGGTTCCTGGGGACCCGCCGGCTGGTTTTGGGCCTGGAGTGCCCATTCCCCTGACTGGGCGCTTCTGCCTGGCGCTCGAGAACTGAAGGGGCGAGAGGGATTGGGCAGGGGGCGAGGAGAGCTGAGCCGCTTGGCTTTGAAACTCGGTGTCTCGCCCTAGGATTTCAGGCTCCGTCTGGGGATCTAAGATCGGGAGGTGTGGACCGAGGCCTAATCTCCTGGGGGAACCCTGACTGTGACTCCCCTGCCTGGGGTTGGGGCGGGCTGGGGGCCGCCAGACCGTGGGGAAGATGCGGGGAGAGGCTGAGCTTTGATTTGGAGACATTGTCAGACCTGGACTGGGATTGGGGCCTGCGGCGGAGGGGGGCGGGGTGGGGGAGGGGCCGAGAAGGCCCGCCCCCACCTCGCTCTGGGGCTTGGCGTAAACAGGGACACCCGCGGGGACACGCCGGAGCTTGTCCGCTTGCCTAGGGCTTGGGGATGGAGCCCACCTTAGCACCCGCCCTGTCCTGCTCGCCTGGCACTGGGCGCGGGAGGGGCAGGCCCTGGTTGGGAGGGCGGTGAGTCACCAGCGGGTGGGGCTGAGGAAGGTCCACCCCGCTTCGTCCCGAGAGGTCGGGGCTCATTTATTTTTTTGTTTGGTGTTTTGTTTTTTTATACCTTCTGACTGGCTTCCCACCAAGTCGGGGTTTTAGATTCCGAGCAATGGGGATTTGGAATAAGATGAGGGCCTCTTGGACCTCTGTTTCCAGGCCTCAAGTTCTTCTAAGGAGGTGTCTGCTGGGTCCCGGACCTTTGTCCTAGGCAGAGTCCACAAGGGACTCCTAGCTCGGAGTCCACGGGGCGCCGGGCGGCTCCCGGAGCCCAACACTGTGCTTCTGGCCACTGCCCCCTTCTGGGCGGTGTTTTACCGCTGTACTTAGGGTGTCTGACTTTCTGGTGTCTGGAAGTCGGAGTTCAGGGAGACAGCCAGCGACGCTAGCTGCCAGAAACTGACGTTAGAGTTGAGGGAGGTTTGCGCCACCCTTCTCCCTTTTAAAATTCTAGTCAAGGAAAGGCCCCACATCCTCACTCCAGTCGGGCCCTGGCAGAAAGCAGAGCAGCATGGAGGGCTTGTCTATTGAGAGAAGCGACAGCCAGAGAAGAATCCAGAAGCAGCTAGACCTTTCCTCCAAACCAGAGCTTCCTCCAGGCGAGCTTTCTCAGGGCCAAGGCCACCTGCCTTTAGTCTCCCGGGCCAGAAACCTTAGACTTTTTGCCAACCGGTCTTCTGGGCCTTTCTTTACCGATCTTACAAACCTGGGCTCAGGACTTATCTTTTTTTCCTTTGAAATAGAGCTCAGATTTTTCCTCCGTTTCCACTGCCAGAGTTTCTCTGGTCTGGGGTGGGGTCTTATTCATCCTTTCATCCAGACCTCATGGGCTAACACATGTAACATGGGTCACATGCAGGAACCTACTAAAGGTTTTTAATGAACACCTACTAGGTTCCTTCTCCCAGAACCCCTTCCCCATATTGTCATCCAAGTAAAGTCAGATTGAAACAGAGTTCAGGGGACTTCCCTGATGGTCCAGTGGATAAGACGCTGAGCTCCCAATCCCTGGTCAGGGATCTAAGAGCCCATACACTGCAGCTACTGAGCCTGCACACCACAACTAGAGAGCCCACATACGCTGCAGTTAGAGAAGCCCAAGCATTGCAACGAAGACCCAGCACCGCCCAAAGGAAAAAAGAAACAGACTTCAGGCAGCTTTGAAAGGAAAAAGCTAGCTGGAGTGACCATACGTAGCCTGAGAAGGTTGTGAGGGGGGCAACCCTGTTTCTTGGCTCTCCCTGATACCTCTCTTATGCAGGTGAATCTTCCTGAAACTGCTTCCTCTGTTTCTTCCTGGCTGGGGAACCTCTATTGGGTCTCCATAGACAACAGAATGATCACATGTAAACTCTTCTTCCAGTCTTGGCCTTCCAGGATCTGGCCTCAGCCAGCACATGGACACTTCTCACTTGCTACCTCCCAATCCCTGCTGTCTCCTGGATACGACTGTGTGTTTATTTTTATTAACTTTATATTGTAAAAATAATAATAATAATACTTAGTGGTTGCAAAACTTAGAGTATAGGAAGGTACAAGGTGAAAAGTAAACTTGCCACATTTCACACTCCCATTCTTCAGTCCCACCCTCAGAATAACCACTACTAAGAGTTCCTTGGGTCTCCTTCCAAGAGATTTTTTAAAAACAATAAACAGAATTCCCTGGTGGTCCAGTGGTTAGGATTCCATGCTTTCACTGCTGGAGACCTTGGTTCAGTTCCTGGTCCAGGAACCAAGATACTGCAAGCCAAAATAAATAAATAATAAACAAATATAAACATCTTTTAAAACTGCAAATCAGCTCATTAAGTATATACTGTTCTGGAACTTGCTTTTCTCAATTACCTCATCTTGATCCCTTTCCCATTGTATACACACGCCTAATTCGCTCTTTACATGGACTGCTTGGGATCTCCTTCCTTGGATACTCCATAGTCTATGCTATGCTACACTAAGTCACTTCAGTCATGTCCGACTCTGTGTGACCCCAGAGACGGCAGCCACCAGGCTCCCCCGTCCCTGGGATTCTCCAGGCAAGAACACTGGAGTGGGTTGCCATTTCCTTCTCCAATGCATGAAAGTGAAAAATGAAAGTGAAGTCACTCAGTCGTGTCCGACTCTTAGCGACCCCATGGACTGCAGCCTACCAGGCTCCTCCATCCATGGGATTTTCCAGGCAAGAGTACTGGAGTGGGGTGCCATTGCCTTCTCCGACTCCATAGTCTACTGGGATTGTTGGGCACTCGGGTTATTTCCAATGTGTTAAGTCCTGAGGTTGTCACTATAAGATGAGAGAATGCATATTTCTACCCGAGCCTTTAATTATACCCTTCTCTCAGCTCCTTCCTACTCTCCTCAGCAAGCCTCTCCTGTTATTCTCACTCTGCCCATCTCTCCTGTACCAAGCGTGCTCTCAAGACAGCCTCAGTACCTAGAACTTGGCACTTAATTTTGTGATTCTGTGTCTACCATCAGACCATAAACTCCCTTTGGGCAGGTATCATGTCCCTTTACTTATTTGTATCCACACAGTGTTAGGACCTCTTGATTGTTAGGTGGGTGAGCTTACATGAGTGTTAGGGCCAGGGGTGTCTGCACTGGTAAAGGAGACCATCATAATTACCATCAAATGGGATGTGACTGTAAGAACTGACTGTTTTTCTCCTATAGCACCCATTATGCATTCCCTCTCTGCCTCGACTTCTCTTTCTCCCCACTTCTACTCTAAAGAAGCTTTTTCCATCTTCAAATCCTTGGGCTGGAATTATAACCAAATAGGGGAAACCAAGGAGGAATTAATTCTGGGCAATCTATGATCAGGTTTACAAGAATGGTGACAGCAGGCAAAGAAATTGGTGGAGAGAATACCTCGTTTTTCTGGGATCTCCCAGCAGATTATTAAACATGTCCCTTTCCTTCCCTGGTGGCTCAGAGGGTAAAGCATCTGCCTGCAATGCGGGAGACCCGGGTTCGATCCCTGGGTCAGGGAATATCCCCTGGAGAAGGAAATGGCAACCTACTCCAGTATTCTTGCCTGGAGAATCCCATGGATGGAGGAGCCTGGTAGGCTACAGTCCATGGGGTTGCAAAGAGTTGGACATGACTGAGCAACTTCACTTTCCTTTCCACTTTGCTTTTCCTGAGTATAACAGGCACTGAGAAGGGGGGCATTAAGAGGGTAGCCCTGGAATTGAATGTCAAGCCAGAGGCTGGCACCACCTAGCGGTCAGATAAAGAAGTGTAAACAGGAAAAATGGGAAGGGTTTATTGGAAGACTGGAAGAGAACCAAGATTTATTGAGTACTTTCCATATACCAAGACAATGCAGTAGATTTTATATGGATTACTTCATTTAAGTTTTACAACTACCTTGTGGCATAGGTGTTATTTTCAGTTTGTAGATATGGAAATAGTCTCAGAAAAGGCAGATTTGAGGAATCTGCCTCAAATCACAGTGTGGATTGGAGCCCGGTTTCCTTTCACTTAAAAAACATTTATTAGGTACCTTATATGGGCTTCCCTGGTGGCTCAGAGGTTAAAGCGTCTGCCTGCAATGCAGGAGACCTGGGTTCGATCCCTGGGTCAGGAAGATCCCCTGGAGAAGGAAATGGCAACCCACTCCAGTATTCTTGCCTGGAGAATCCCATGGATGGAGGAGCTTGGTGGGCTACATTCCATGGGGTTGCAAAGAGTCAGACACGACTGAGTGACTTCACTTTCACTTATGTGCCAATTACATTGGTAGGCACTAGAGATGAGATGGAAACACGCAGTCTCAGCCTTCAAGGTGTGTGCAGGTTAATGGGGTTGAGCAACTAGATCACTGACAATTATAACAAAGGACCTTAATGCCTAGGATAAAGGCTCATGGCACAGAGGGCCATGGGAACCAGGGCAGGATACCTATCCCAGATAAGAGGGTCAAAGCAGTGCAGAGTGGATGATACCAGGCTATGTGTTGAAAGAGAGGAAGGAGATGGCAAACAATGACAGAAGGAAAAGGTGTTTTAGGCTGCAGGACAGGCAAAGACATGTAGGCATGAAGAAATTTGAGACACTTAAGGCAAATGTGGTATGGTGGAAGCTTAAGGTACTTGTTGGGGAAGATAATGGATGAAGTATCAGAGAGCCTAATCACAAAAGGTGACATTAGCCACACTAAGGACTTAGAATTTTTATCTGAAAGTAGAGGGGGGATTCCCTGGTGGTCCAGTGGTTAAGACTCTGCACTCCCAATACAGGGGACCTGGGTTCGATCCCTGGTTGGGGAACTAAATCCCACGTGCCACAAGACTCCATGCAACCAAATAAATAAAAAATAATATTAAATCCCACGTGCCACTAAGACTCCATGCAACCAAATAAATAAAAAATAATATTAAAAATAAAGTAGAGGGGAACCAGGTGAGAAATTGATGAAGCCCTTAATGCACCAGCCGCAGAGCTGAAGAGAAAGAGGATTCCAGGCTAAAGAGGCAGGATCAAGTATATTAATTTGCTTATAATTTTGGCCTAGAGGATAGTAACAGGGAAAGCTGGGTCTAGAAACTGTGGCTCACATTAGAATGTTCTCAAGTTTTCAGATTTTAGCAGCACATTTAAATCAACTGGGGAGCTTTTAAAATCCCAATGCTAACAGAAAAATAAAAACAATTCCCCAACGCCAGAGGACTTTACTACTTGACTTTGAGACTTGTAGGCTATGATAATCGAGACACTATAGTTCTGGGATGAGGTCTGACAAACAGAACCATGGGATAGAATAGAGAGCCAGAAATAGACTAACACACTTAAAGGTCATTTAATCCTTTCTTAAATTTGGCTTGTGCTGGGTCTTAGTTGTGGCACATGAGGTCTTCTTAGTTGGCCTCTGGGATCTAGTTTCTCAGAGATCAAACCCAGTTCCCCTGCGTTGGGATCTCGGAGCATTAGCCACTGGACCACTGGACCAGGGAAGTCCCAAAGGTCATTTAATCTTAATGAAGATGTCAAAGCAATCCACTGGGGAAAGGAATATCTTTTCAACAAACTGTGTTGGAACAATAAGTGAATCACAATCCCTACCTCACATCATATGCAGAAATTAATTCAGATTAATCATAGACCTAAGCCATAACAGCTAAAATCATAAAATTTTTAAGTGAAAACACAGAATATCTTCCTGAGTTGGAAGTAGGTAAAAATTTATGTTATAGAAAGCCATAACCATAAAAGAAAACAAATTGATGTAGGAAACATCAAAACTGAAAATGTCTGTTTATCAAAAGACATCATTAAAAAAATGAATAAGTAAGCCAGAAAATAAGCAAAATATTGATTTCACAAAGAACTGGTATTCAGGATACATGAAAATTCCTATAACACAGTAATAATAAAAACACCCCACTTTTAAAAATGAACAAAACATTTGAACAGATACATCATAAAAGAACATGTATGAATGCCTAATAAGCACATGAAAAGCACTCAATATCTCTAGTCATCAACAAAATGCAAACTAAAACCACAATGAGATAATTCTCCACATTCACCAAAATGATTTAACTTTTAAAAACTGACAATACCAAACACTACTGAGAACGTAGAGCAACAGGAATTCTCTTACAGTGTTGGGAATGTACTATAAATTTGGAGTAATATATGGCAGTTTCTTATCTTAAGCATATACCTACCCTGCTGCTGCTGCTACTGCTGCTAAGTCGCTTCAGTCGTGTCCGACTCTGTGCGACCCCAGAGACGGCAGCCCACGAGGCTCCCCTGTCCCTGGGATTCTCCAGGCAAGAACACTGGAGTGGGTTGCCATTTCCTTCTCCAATGCATGAAAGTGAAAGTGAAGTCAAGCAGTCGTGTCCGACTCTTCGGGACCCCATGGACTGCAGCCTACCAGGCTCCTCCATCCATGGGATTTTCCAGGCAAGAGTACTGGAGTGCGGTGCCATTGCCTTCTCTGATACCTACCCTATGACCCAGCAATTATACTCTTATTTATTCAAGAGAAGTGAAAACATATGGTTACATAAAGATTCGAAGAATGTTCATAGTAATTTTCTTCATGATAGCCAAAAACTGGCTGTGGCTCAGTTGCCTATCATCTTTTTTTTTTTTAAAGGACAAAGCATCTGTGGTATATCTCTACCATGAGATATTAGTAATAAAATGGACACATTATGGATACATACAACAACACAATAAATCTCAAGACACAGTGAGTAAAAGAAGCCAGATATGAAAGCACATCCTGCTTTATTCCATTTATATGAATTCTAAAATAGACAAAACAAACCTGTAGTGGAAAAAATCAGAACAGTGGCTCCCCCAGGGGGTGGGTTGAGGATAATGATGTACATCTTGGTAGGGGTGGAGATGTCATACAGAAATGAAGCGGTAGGGCAAGGATTTGAACCCAGGTGGCCTGGCCCCAGAAGCCATGGTTTTACCTACCATGTTACACTGCTTTTCTCGGTGTATGCTGCAGCCTCAGGTGTGGGTGAGATTACACAGGAAGGATAGCCTGTGAAGACAGGAGACTGAGAAGGAGCACTGAGACAAGTAGGAGGAAGACTAGGAGAGAGGGGCCGTGAAAACCAGTGGCAGAAGCGCTTATTTAAGAGTGGCTAACAGTGTTGAAAACTGCTGAATGGTCCAGCAAGAGAAGGACAGGGACAGGTCATTATTCTAGGAGGGCATGTGTGACATGGGCCAGGACAGTTTCATTGGACTGGTGGAGGCAGTAGGCAGCTTGCAGCGTTCTGAGGAGGTGTGGAAGGGAAGACAGAGAATGTGAATAACTTTCCCAAGAAGTTTGGCTGCTCCAGGGAAGAGAGAAAGGCAAGACAGTAATTAGAGTGCTAGTTAGAGGGCTAGAATGTCCTTGCAGAGGCTCAATCCTAACCACAGCTGACTCTATCCAGAGACGCCTGCCTTTGCCCACCCACCAGGGCTGCTACTTATGCTTCTGTGGGGTGAAGGTCTGTTGGCCACAGTTAGCCCCTGACAGCCACAGAACTTCATTTGAGAACTGAGATCAGCTGACACCACCATTGCTCATATCCTGTCATCCTTGGCAGGCCTCAGTGGGCGCCTACCCTTCTCCACTCAGCCTAGTCCTTCCTCTTCCCGACCACCCTTGTGCTGCTCCCCAATCCCTTCCTTGTACAAGGTCCTGGGCCACTCTTGGCTCAGATTATCCTTGCCCCTCTGTACTTGTCTGAAATGTGGCTCGTCCCTGAGGACACTTTTTTTTTTTTTAAAAGAGATATCATTTATTCTCCCAAGTGAACAAGTCAGGTGACTGTGGGAGCATAGACAGTCAGCCTGCTCTGTGCTCACCATTTCTTATAGTCAGTGTGGCTCCACCAAAGTCTCAGGGACGCATTGAGCAGCAACTAACAGAAGACCCAATTAAAGTAGACTGAACAAAGAGTTCTAGAACAGAGCCAGGACTGCTTGATTCATTAAGAGTTTTCTACCTCTTCACACTGCTACTCTGTCCTCAATGGCTGATGGTCTCTTTCCTCAGACATCACATGTAGTCTTGATAATGCTGCTGCTACTGCTGCTAAGTCACTTCAGTCGTGTCCGACTCTGTGGGACCCCATAGAAGGCAGCCCACCAGGCTCTGCTGTCCCTGGGATTTTCCAGGCAAGAGTACAGGAGTGGGTTGCCATTGCCTTCTCCATTGATAATGAAGAAAAACAAAATCTTTCCTAAGCTCCCCACAAATTAGCCAGGACAATGGAAACACCATGATTGGTAAGACCAATGAGATTCATCCCCTAAATGCATGGGAGGGGAACACCTGTATATAACCCAGACTTTGCCAACAAGGGAGAAAGACTCACTGCTGAGCAGGCATCATCAATGCTTGCCTTGATAGTCATACAAATTCCTCTTCCTTTTAAGGGTCAGCTATTTCACCCTCCATTGACAAGATGTGTGGCATACTGCTTAAGGGCAACAGCGCTTGTGCCAGACTAACTGGATGCAAATCCCAGCTCACTTGCCAGCTCTTTGGCTGCGGGCAGATCACTTAAACTTTCCACACTGCAGCTTCCTGATCTGTAAAACAAGGGCTATTAGCACTATCCAACAGAACTTTCTGTGATGATGGAAGGAAATGTCCCATGTCTGTGCTAATACAGTAGCCACTAGCCATACGTGGCTGCTGAGTGTTTGAAATGTGGCGAGTACATGTGAGGGATTGTTTTTTAATGTTTATTTATTTATGCATGTATGTGTCTGCACTGGGTCTTAGTTGGGAAACACGGGAAGTTTAGCTGCGGCATGTGGCATCTAGTTTCCTGACCAGGGATGGAACCTAGGCCCCCTGCACTGGGAGCATGGAGTCTTAGCTGCTGGACTACGAGGGAAGTCCCAAGAACTGTTTTTTTTTTTTTTTTTTTTAATGAAAATTAAATAGTCACATTTGACTAGTGACTTGGCTTCCCTGGTAGCTCAGTTGGTAAAGAATCTGCCTACAGTGCAGGAGACCCTGGTTCGATTCCTGGGTTGGGAAGATCCACTAGAGAAGGGATAGGCTACCCACTCCAGTGTTTTTGGGCTTCCCTTGTGGCTCAGCTGGTAAAGAATCCGCCTGCAATGAGGGAGACCTGGGTTCGATCCCTGGGTTAGGAAGATCCCCTGGAGAAGGGAACAGCTACCCACTCCAGTATTCTGGCCTGGAGAATTCCATGGACTGTATAGTCCTTGGGGTCACAAAAAGTGGGACCTGACTGAGTGACTTTCACTTCACCACACTGGGCACATAGCTCTAATTCATAGTACTGTTGTAGGATAAAATGTACCGATGATTTAAAAAGCAGGAATTGAAGTAACACATAAACTCTCATTAAATGTTAGTTATTACTTTTGCCGCCATCCACTGATGTCCTGGTCATTTGCCCACTCTCCTTGAAGAAAGACTATGGCATCTGATACACCGTTTTCCTTGCCACCTCAGGTCTTTAGCAAACCCAGGTGGCTTCAATGTTCATGCAGGTAGTCCAGCGGCACCCTGGTCTCTTCAACTCCAATGACTCACCTCCATTTTGCCATAGCCACTCACACCCATAGCCACAACCTCTACCACACCCTCCCAGGAGAGCTCAGTGGAATCTCACCCCTTTGTCTCTAACCACACTTGCCAACCTTTCAATTTCTTCCTTCCCTTGCCCCCAGGAAGTCTGATCTTTAGGTTGGTTGAGACTTCCAGTTCCTTGACTCTATCCTTTCCTTTCCCACTGGCTCTTGTCTTGACTCCTCTTCCTAACCAGGTTGATTCCACAATGTTTCACTTTTCCTCCTTCTCCATATGGTATCCTTCTTCATCATTATTAACCTTCTGAACAGTTCTCCTGGTTTCAGATTTACTGTTTAAATCCATTCTCCACATTGCAACCAGGGTAGTTTCTCTACTAAATCTCATCATATTGCTCACTTGCCCTAAATCCTCTGCTGTTCCCTATTGCCACCTACTACCCATTTCCAGAAGGTACCATGCTCCCACAGCATCCATGCTTTTGCACATGCTAGACTCCCTTCCTGATTTACCTCTCCTCTTGTTTTTGGTCTGAACAACTTCTTTTTTCCCTTTAAGATTCAGTTTGTCAGCACATCGTTAGAGCTTGGAGTTGAGGCCGCTGGCCAATGAACTCACACGTGTAGGTAGTGTGCTACATGAGGGGCAAGTTTTTTGCTAACACCACAAGGGTCTCTGGCCCAGTGAGTGGAGTTGGATAGTAATACTTGCTACAAAAGTATGATTTTAAGGAATGAGAGCTTATTTAAGGAGAGGTGAAAACATTTAAAAATTAGCTTTTTTTTTTTTTTCTCTTCTTCAATATCCCTAACTCTTCAGGCAATACTTGACTTTTCTGTTTTCTCAGTTCATGTATCCTACTCTGAGATCCTAAAAAGGGAGCGCACTCAGTGGGTCTGATGTGGTGGATGCTTGCCCGGGAAGTTCTGCGCATGTGTGGCACCATCTCCCGAGAACACCCATGGGAGGTCATGCCGGATCTCTACTTCTACAGAGATCCTGAAGAGATTGAAAAGGAAGAGCAGGCAGCAGCTGAGAAGGCTGTGACCAAGGAGGAATTTCAGGGTAAATGGGCTGGTCCAGCTCCAGAGTTCACTGCTACTCAGCCTGAGGCGGCAGACTGGTCTCAAGGCGTGCAGGCGCCTTCCATGCCTATTCAGCAGTTCCCCACTGAAGACTGGAGTGCTCCGCCTCCCACTGAAGACTGGTCTGCGGCTCCCACCGCTCAGGCCTGAATGGGTAGGAACCACCACTGAGTGGTCGTAAGCTGTTCTTCCAAACACTTGTAGAACGTCCACAAACTTCCAACAAGATGGAAATCTGGTTGATGGAAAATAACTGTTTCTAAAAAAAAAAAAAAAAAGATTCAGTTTGGGCATCACCTCCCTGATCTATCCCCTAACCTAATTTAGGTGCCCCTCCCACGTGCTCCCATGGCACCCTGTGCTTCACTGGAGTCACAGTCCTAATGATGCTGGGCTGTGATATAAGATACCATTGTTAACAAATCTGACTCCCTGTCTTGGCTATGAGAGCCTGAGAACAGACACCCAACAAATTATTACTGAATGCACTGGACATAGATTTTGGGAGGATTGCTTGCTACCAATTCAATTCACTTTTTTAAAGGTGGAGGGATTTGAATGTGTTTGTATGTTGAGGGTTAAGAGCTATAATAAGGAACTGCCTGGTGGTCCAGTGCTTAGGACTTGGCACTTTCACAGCTGAGGGCCAGGTTCAATCCCTGGTTAGGGAACTAAGATCCTGCAAGCTGTGAGGTGTGACCAAAAGAAAATGACCTGCAATAATTAGTGAATGAGAGGCTGGAGATTTGGAGGACGGAGGGGACAATGACTGGAACAGTGCCCGGGGAGGCAGTTAAGGTCCTGAGCACAGATGGAGGAACATCCTTCCGGCAGGGGAAGAGATAGGCTCTCCTTTGAGCCTGCAGAGAGGGTGCAGGTGCTGATGAAACGTCTGTTGTCAGGGAGCAGGACACTGGAGGAGTTTGCAACTGACAAGTCTCTGTTTCCTCTAATCTAAATGGTGAGTTGGGATCAAGGTGAATGGAAATTTGGGGGGAAGAGCAAAGGCCTGGGAGACACAGCTGCCTAGGGACCCAAAGCCGCTTCCCACACTTCTGTGAACTTTTCCTCCGATCCCTCAGTCCCCCACCTACAAATCCCAGGCTGCTGTCCAGTGCTCCTGAATGCAGCCTGCATTCATCTTGGCTGTGAAATGTGCTAAGCCCCTGCCATTAATCCATCACTAAGTTTAATCCTCATATAAGAGAGTATATGTAAAACAGCCCACCCCAGGTACACAGTAAACACGAGGTAAATGGTAGTCTTTGTATCGACTAGCAAGGATTAACTGTTGTTTTTTTCTAGCTGCATAGCAGCATTTACAGGATGATACATGCCCCTCCAGGAGCTTATTTCCTTGTCAGAGAAGGATGTACCCATATGATAATTAAAAAGCAATACAAAGTGATATGTGATAGTTATTGTCTAGTCGCTAAATCATGTCTCTCTCTTTTTTTTTTTAATGTCCAACTCTTTTGCCACCCTATGGACTATAGCTCACAAGTCTCCTCTGTCCGTGGGATTTCCCAGGCAAGAATACTGGAGTGGGTTGCCGTTCCCTTCTCCAGGGTATCTTCCTGACCCAGGGATTGAACCTGTGTCTCCTGCATTGGCAGGTGGATTCTTTATCACTGAGCCACCAGTGAAGCCCCGTGTGATGATTACCAACACCCAAATGGTGCTTTGTTTTTGACCACAACCAGCACTGAAAAATATCTTTTCCATCAAGACCTAGAACTCAAATCAATATATAAAGTGAAACAAATTTCATTAGACACTACTTATCCTTACTTTGTGTCATGCATTCTGGTATTTTTTATTGTATTCTACTTTGTTTTTAAATACTGGTGGTCAAGGCTCACTGTGATGGGTTGAACTCTGCCTCTCAAAAATTTATATATTAATATGTTGAAATCACATATCCCTCAAAAATTCATATTCATAGGAGGTACCCTCAGTCCCTCAGAATGTGACCTTATTCAGATATAGGGTCTTTACAGAGGAAATCTTTAGGGTGGGCCCTAATCCAATATGACTGATGTCTTTAGAAAAAGGGGAAATTTGTGAATTCGCTAGCAGTCCAGTAGTTAGGACTCAGTGCTTTCATTGCCGGGGCCCTGGGTTCAACCTCTGGTCTTGGAACAGGATCCTATGTGGCTTGGCAATAGAGGGGGGAAATTTGGAGACAGACTTGCATGCAGGGAGATTACCACATGAACAGGAAGATGGCTATCCACAGGCCAAGGAGAGAGGCCTGGAATGAGTCCTCTCAGTTTTCATAGGGCACCAACCCTGCCAACACACTGATCTTGGGCTTCTAGCCTTCAGTAGTCTGACAGAATGAATTCCTTTGGTTGGTTCAAAGCAAAAAAATACACTCACCTGATTGATTTCGTGACTCACTGTTGGGTTGCAACCTGCAGTTCCCGGACTGCAACATTCTTTTTTCTCTGCTTTTCCTCCTGCATTCTTCACAGCCACTGGTGGGATGGCAGGGCCCGGAGGAGGGTGAGGCAAGCAAGGAACCAACTCTCAGGGTCATGCAAGTGGGGGTGTCATTACCAGTAGTCTAGCCAACTCCACACTTATATGACCTGAAGGTGAGCACCTCTCCAACTCAGCATACTCAGCACCTCACCCTGACCTAGGCCGTGTCAAGTGGGCACAATCCTTGTCTCCGTTTGAGAGGTTGACACACAGTCACAAAGCTTTTAAGTGGAGTTTGATCCACATCAGATATGCCCATAAGTCCTCTGATGACATCACAGTCTCCCCGTCTGTGCAATCAGTTAGAGAAGATGATAATAAATATTGTTTTACTACTTGTATGTGTTTCTCACCTTCCTATCCCCCAAAGCAGTCAAAGTTAAAGACTCGAGTTCATGCCTCCTCTCCTCTTGCCAAAGTTCTGGGGGACATGGCCCTCTGGAGACCCTTAGGTGGCAAGGCCTGAGTTTAGTCACTGTCTCTGGATGTCAGCAGGCAGAGTGGGTGCCCTGGAGTGGACACAGAATGCATGTGTTGTGAGCACCTTTGTGTACACATTGCGATCGATTGTAGCACTGCCAGCTGTATAAACCCAAGGACAGGGTCCCCGCCTGCCATCTCCACCCCAGCTCTCCCTCCTCTCCAACTGGCTGCCTTACAGACACAATAAATATATAAGCACACACCTCCAACAGCCTCTGCCTTTGTGGCATTAATATTACTCTCAAATCTGGGGATCCTATGTAAGATAGAGACTCTTCTGTCTTTCTCCTGCCTGGCTAGTTCTGGGACAATAAAATAATGTCTAACGTTTACTGTGTACCAGGCATCATTTGCATGTATTATTGCATTTCACTCTCACAACTTTGTAAGTTAAGGCTATTATTTGCTCCATTTTACAGACAACAAAACTGAAGCACAAATAGTAAACAGCCCAGAGTTGTGCAGCTAGCACTGTTGGCAGGATCTGAACCCATGCAGCCTGCTCCAGGGGCCAAGTTCTTAACTCCTACCCTCTGCCTGGCTGGGCACTCCGACCTGCACGTACTTGCCCATCCACGTGGATGGGAGCAGGAGGAGCCAGGTTCTGGGAATCAGTTGGGACACCAGGGGGCAGCATAAGCCTGGCTTTGGCCCCTGAGCCCAGCCCTGTTTGGGGAAAGAGGAGGGGAGTAGAAACCGCCTCCCACCTTCCCCCAGCTCCTCAGAGACCATCCTTTCCCCATACTCGTCTCTCAGGTTGGGGGCTTGAAGGTCCCTTGGCCTCCTCCAGCTTTTCCTCCAGCCAAAGCTTCAAAAACCATCCAGTAGTGACAATGATGACTCAGAAGCTGAGCAAGCTGTGCGTGTGAGTGTGTGTCCTTTTGTGACTGCATGTGGCTCTGAGTGCTGACATGTCTGTGAGCCTGCCTGTGCGTGTGTGTAAGCATGTGTGTGTGTGGGAGGGAGTGTCCTTCTGGCTGGGGAAGTTGTGTACATGCACGTTTATTTCTGGGTGTGTCTCTCTGTGTTTACCCCAGAAACAGATAGGAACTTTGCCAAGGTTGCACAGCAGATTCATATTCAAACTTGTCCCTTAGGAATCTACAGGCAGCAACTCCAGCTTGCCACTGGCTCCTACCTGGGTCTCCGGAGTAGTACCCCATGAGGAGGTGGCAGAAAGGATTTTCAGTCCCAGGCACCCCTGGAGGCCTACAGGATTGTGAGCTTCGCGGCCCCCTCCCCCACTCCCTCCCATCAGTGGGTCACGAGACCTCTAGGGCGTTCCCCACCCAGCAGGGAGGGGGACCGAGGAGTCCCAGCTCCCCGCCGCTTTCAGGGTCTTCCACTGGAGGGAGCGCAGGGCCAGAGGGATTTCTTTTTCCAGAGGCACCCCCCACCCCGGGGCGGGGAGGGGGGAGCCCAGTCCCTCTTGAGCCCAAACCCCCGGCCCTTGCAAGAGTTTGAGTATGGGAGCTGTAGTTTGGGGTGGCATGTCTCTGCTTGATATTAGGTGACTTTCTGGAGAAAAGTTGATTGTTTTTGAAGGGGGCAGAGTAAGTGGGGATCAGCCTTTCCTCCAGCATGGCGCCAGGGGCCCCCAAGCCCCAGTCCTGGCTCCCCCTCCCAGCCCATGCTCCCCTACTCCATACCAGAGGCACACATGCTCACCCCACTTTCTTCCTCTTCCTCCTCCAGCCCACTTTCTCTTCTCTGTGTCGTCAGAGCTCCAGGGAGGGACCTGGGTAGTCGGAGAAGCCGGAAACAGAGGGCTGGGGCAGCCACTGCTTACACTGAAGAGGGAGGCTGGGAGAGGATTGTGTGTGTGTGTGTGTGTGTGTGTGTGTGTGTGTGTGTGTGTTTTATTTTTGGTGGTGGTGGTGGAGGAGGGGTGTTAGCAGGGCCAGTCCTGAACCCGCTGGACAGAGCTACAGACCCATGGGGCCTGGCAGAGCCGGCTGAGAGAGGGAGACGACAACAGAGGGGTTGCCAAGGTGAGGGGATGCCTCCAAGGAGGGAGGGTGGGGGGCCTCTGACTACCAATGTGGGGGGGAGGAGGGGAGTGCTTTTCAGGATCCTGCCTGGGCAGAATGGATGGTCCCTAAGAAATTGTTTCAGCTGGGGCTGGTGGCTGGTGTTACTGAGTTTCGGCAGTTTCGAAATATCAGAGGAATCTGGAGTGGGTACAGGCCCAGCACTTGCCCCGCTCCTCCCCAACATGGGTCACTTTTTCCACACACCCCATCCCCCGCAATCCAGGGACGTGTTAAGGCCGGGGAAGGAGGGCAAGGAGGTGCCCCTCTGCCCTCTGGGTTGGGGGGAAGTGGCCGCCCCTCCCTATAGAAAACTGATGGCAGGGGGCAGTGGATCCTCCACAGACCCCTATCCGGGCCCCCCACAAAGGTTCCTCTTCAAGGGTGTGGCCAGGGGGTGAGCGTGTCCCAGAAGTAGAACCTCATGGTGCCCCAGAGGAGGGGGAATTTCCCCCTCAAAACTGCTCCACGCTTGGCCCGGCGGCGTCATGGAGTTAACCCTCCTGGTGCCTAACTGGCTCCGCCTCCCCGCGCCCCTCCCCGCCCCCGCCCCCGCACACACACTGGGCAACTCCGAGCAGCTCTTCTGACTTCTGATCCTGTGGTCCCACGATCAGAGGACTCAGGAATCTCGGGGGTTGAGGTGAAGTTTAGGCCACGAAGCGGGGCTGAGGAAGATCCTGGACTTCCCTTCCCCATGGGGAAGGGAACGCGGGCCCCGCCCCCCCAGGCCATGGCTCCTCCCTCCCTGTCGGTGTTCAAGGGGGCTTACAGCAGAAGATGCCCCTGGCCTGGCAGGCCGATTGAGCCAGCCTGGTTATTGGGTGGGAGTGGGGGAAAGTCTGGCCCCTCGCTGTCGGAGGATGGAGTAGGGGAGATTTGAAGGCAGGGCCATGCCAGGAAGCTGGTCACTCTTCCTAATCTAGGGGATATGGAGGAAAGGGGAGCTGCCTCTGACTTAGGGATCACCTCCGTCCCCGTAGGGTAGAGATAGAGGTCAAAGGTCTGAGCACCCTGAGAAACAGGAGAGAAAGAGGGAAGAGAGGAATGGAGTCCTCCCTTGAGTTTGAAACACAAACCAAAAGGTGCCCCACCCCAAGGTGGGTGTAGAGAAAGGTCTATGAGAGGACCCTGAGCAGGAGGGGGAGGATTCTGCCTTTGGGAGAAAAGAGGTTAGGGGGATATAGGAACTGGGGAGGAGCACGGATCTCCAGAAAAGGGGCCTCTCTGTTCTCTATTCCTTTGGGAGTCCTGGGAGAGGGGAGAAGCTAACGTGCTGCAGGAGAACTTGGGGCTAACTGGGTTGAGGGAGACCTAGGGAGTTTCCACCCCCATCCTTTCTGTCATCTCTGGGAAGAGGGACGTTTTGAGAAACATGAACTGAGAGACCCCTGGGGAACCACTGGTTTACCCACTCCGCCCTGCAGTCCACCTAGATGGGGAGGCAACCACCCCCTCCCTATTCTCCTACCTCCTTGCCTCTTGCCCCCTTTCCTTCTCTTCCTTGTAGTCCTCTAGCCTCCCTGCCCCTCTTTTTTGCTTTTCTCTGAAGGCTAATTAACCTCACTTTTTCTCCTTCCTGAGTTCTCTCTACTCTTCCTCTTGCTCCATCTCCTCTTCTTCAGTTCTCCTCCCATGCCCCCCTCCTCTTGGGATTATGAGATCTGGATCCAGAAGGGATCCTAAGGGTACAGAGTGGTGGTTTATCCCCACTTGGGTTCAGATCGCTTGCAGAGTGGCCTTGGCAAGTTGGAGAACCTCCTTGAGCTCAGTTTCTCTACCTGTAACAGGATGATTTTATATTTTAAAAATTGTTGCAAGATGCTAGTGAGGTAAGGCGCTCAGTGTAATGCCCCATACATAGTAAGTGCTTAATGAATAATAGCTATTATTACTCTACCATCTTCTTCTTCCTCATCTAGCCAGGCAGTTTTCAGATTGTTTCATGGAACCCTGGAATTTTGAGGGATTTCTCTAGGGATACCTTTGGGGTCCAGAGGTGGAGAGAGGGAAGCAAGAAGTGGTAGAATTCCAGGTCTACCACACTTGATTTCAACAGAGAAATTCCAATTTTACATAACTGGCTAAAACGGTCTACTTCTTTAAAAAATTTGGAAAGTTCATACTTTACCCAAGCCTCATATTTTATAGATGAGAAGATTGAGGTCCACGGAGGGGAGGTTTCTTTTTGTTTATTTGTTTTTAAAATCTTTTGACCATGCCACAGGTCATGTGGGATCTTAGTTCCCTGATCAGGGATTTGTTCCCTTCATTGGCAGCATGGAGTCTTAGCCACTGGATCACCAGAGAAGTTCCGAGGGGAGGTTTCCTGCCAACAGAATCAGAGCTACAACCCACATTCTCTGCCTTCTCTCAGAGAGCTTTCCCTACTGCCCCATTGCCCCTGTCTCTTACCCTCTCCCCTCCCCCAACTGGCTGCAGCTCAGCTCTTCCCACTCCATTACCCCCATGCCTACTGTTGAAGAAAATACCTTGTTTCAGGCTTTGGCCAAAGAGGTTCCTGGTTTGATATAGTCTGGCTGAGAGTTGTGGTGCTGATGGTCTCTGAAAGGGCTGTCTATGGGAGGTCCTTGCTGCTGTTGCTGCTGCTGCTGCGTCGCTTTAGTCGTGTCCGACTCTGTGTGACCCCATAGGTGGCAGCCAACCAGGCTTCCCGTCCCTGGGATTCTCCAGGAAAGAACATTGGAGTGGGTTGCCATTTCCTTCTCCAATGCATGTAAATGAAAAGTGAAAGTGAAGTCGCTCAGTCGTGTCCAACTCTAGCGACCCCATGGACTGCAGCCTACCAGGCTCCTCCATCCATGGGGTTTTCTAGGCAAAAGTACTGGAGTGGGGTGCCATTGCCTTCTCCTGGGAGGTCCTTGGCTGCCCGAAAAGGTCAACTTCCAAATAACCTTGTTCTTTTTCTTCAGTGTTAATGTCAGTCGCTCAGTCATGTCCGAGTCTCACAACCCCACGCACTGTAGTCCACCAAGCTCCTCTGTGTGTGGAATTCTTCAGGCAAGAATACTAGGGTGGCTTTGCCATTCCTTTCTCTAGGAGATCTTCCTGACCCAGGAATCAAACCCAGGTCTCCTGCATTGCAGGCAGATTCTTTACTTTCTGAACTACCAGGGAAGCCCTCTTTTTCTTCAGGCACCCTCCAAACCCCAGATCATGTCTCTGTGGGGTCTGGTCTCCAAAATGCCCCCAGAAAAACTGCAGCGGCTCTATGTCGACTTTCCTCAACACCTGCGGCATCTCCTGGGTGACTGGCTGGAGAACCAGCCCTGGTGAGTCCTGGCTGCCCCCCATCAGTCCCCCAGGGCCTCCCCCACCTACCTGCCTTCTCATTAGGTTTTATTCATCCCATTTTGAGACTTGGGACTCATTATTGTACATGCAGTGGTCCAGATTTAGCCAGGAGTCTGTACCGCATCAACCAGACTACGGCGTGTTGACATATGGAGTTCCTCACCCCCTTAGGAACCTGAGCCAAAGAGGAGGGAGGTCAGAGCTGGGCCAAGGGCACCACCCACAACAGCTGGAAAATTGGGGAACAAGGGGCACAGCTGAGGACTACGGAGGGCCTGGATGGAGGATAAGAGGAGGAAGGAGCTGCTGAGCTGTTTGCTGTGGGGTGAAGGGGCAGTAGAGTCGAGGAAGCCCTGACCTGAGGTGGCCTCATCCTGATCTTCCTGCAGGGAATTCCTTGTCGGCTCAGACACCTTCTGCTGCAACATGGCCAGCGCCCTACTTTCTGCCACTGTCCAGCGCCTTCAGGCCTCAGCCGGAGAGCAGGGGGAGGGGAACACCATCTTGCAACACATCAGCACTCTGGAGGTGGGCGCAGGAGGGAGGGGACAGGGCCAGGGTGGGGCCTGGAGCTGGGGTGAGCATTGGATGCTGGAAGGGAATTGGTATTCCTCTGGTTAGCTGTTAGCTAGCAGGCAAATTAGATTCTAAAAGCATGCAAATGCATGCAAACTTCTGGAGTCTATGATTGTGCGGCCTTTTAGTTCATGTGTGAATGGGGAGGGGGATTGGTGAGGGAGAATGACATGGGTAAGAGCAAGGCTAACCCCATCTACCACTCTTCATTTCTAGACCATTTATCAGAGGGACCCCCTGAAGCTGGTGGCCACTTGCAGACACATACTTCAAGGTGAAAAAAAAGCTGTTATGGAGCAGGTATTGTGATACCCCACCTCCCACCCCAACTCAACCCCTGGGAACTTTAGCCTGAGCCATTAGAAACTAGAAGGGATTTGAACTTCAGGAAAAGCTCAGTGTTCTAGGTCCAAGATGATCAAAGGAGGTTCCTGGGGTCAGAGTGAGCCCCAAGTTAAGCTCAGAGAAGCTTCCAATGAGGAACTGAGGGTAGTGAGAGGTCTGGGGCAAGTGATACAGAGCTGTTATCTCCAGAAGATTCCAAAATGTCAAGAAGAACTGTCAAGGAAGAGAAAGGAGCGAGACAAGGGAAGTGGTCTATTTTCTGCAGAGCATGGCAGTGGGCACCCCTTTAGGGAGTGGAGGCTGAGGGAAAAGGGATGGACAGAGTGTTTCACCTGTTGCCTGTCCTTCCTTGCAGTTCCACCACCTGCCAATGTCCTTCCACTGGAAGCAGGAGGAACTCAAGTTTAACACAGTCCTACGGAGGCTGCAGCACCGGGCCGGGGAGACCCGCCTTCTCCGGGAGGCCCTGCAGCCTGGAGCTGAGGCTGGCCAAGGTGGGATTCTGGGGAGTGTGTGGGAGTGACCCCCTCTTGGATCTCAACCCTGATTGAACCTCTTAAATATATCTGCACCCCGATTTTTGCCCCTACCCTCAGTGTCTTTGCACAGCTTGATAGAAACGCCTACCAACGGGACTGGGCCAAGTGAGGTGAGTAATGGACTGAGATGTGGAGACTGAGCTCAAAGTGCAGACTTTGAGGGTCTCAGATCTGTGGAGGGATGGTGAGTAGACCTCTGAGAGGTGAGAAAGGGAGGCTTACCCTCCAGAGCTGGGCAAAGAGGAAGCGTGTGGCTCCGGCTCAGGCCCCACCTGCCCACAGGCCCTGGTCACGCTGCTGCAGGAGACTGTTGGTGAGCTGGAAGCTGCTCAGGCTCTGGTGCTGAAGAGGATCCAGATATGGAAGCGGCAACAGCAGCTGGCAGGGAATGGTGCACCCTTTGAGGAGAGCCTGGCTCCACTACAAGAGAGGTGGGGAAGGGCTGACAGGGAAGCGGGATGCGCTGGGGGTGGACATCTGCTCTCCCTGCTGGAGGTGTGAGAGAGAGAAACCAGGCCAGAGGGTCTCGGGGTGGGCCAAGACTTGGAGAAGCCAGTTCCAGCAGAGCCACCCATACTGTTGTTCAGGTCATGTCTTGCACACACGCACCAGGCTGACCCGGCATGAGCAGGCATTCCTCCAATCTATACTTTTCTCTTCGAGCTCCATGCCCAGAGGGCTGGGAAGTCCTTTTCGTTTATTGGCAGGGTATCTTTCAATATGCGCAAAAGCATCGTGCGTGCTGGCCTCAGACCTGGGTATCAGACCCCTGGGGAAAGGGCAGCTCGTTTCAACAGAGCTTCCAGGCACTAAGCGGGAACCTTGCCCCAGAGCCAAGGCGCGTCCCACCACCCCTTCAGCCCCAGTGCCTTGCTGTCACACCCACTGCTCATCCCTAACCCTCCACACACACTATCCTGCTTTCTTCCTGGGTTGAGGGGTGAGGGGCGGTCTGGGCCGGGAGCAGGCTGGAAGACTGCGCCCCCTGACCACGGTCCTGGCCCCAGGTGTGAGAGCCTGGTGGACATTTATTCCCAGCTGCAGCAGGAGGTGGGGGCAGCTGGTGGGGAGCTTGATCCCAAGACCCGGGCAGCGCTGATTAGCCGACTGGATGAAGTCCTGCGCACACTCGTCACCAGGTATGAGCCCCCCTGCCTGGTGGAGAGCAGACCCCAAGGAAACAGGAGGGTCAGAGTTGTGGTGGGGGGAGGGGCAGTGGCGCCCAGAGGGACCCAGCTGTTCACTTCCCTGTGTCTTCCTTACTCCTCCCAGCTCTTTCCTGGTGGAAAAGCAGCCCCCCCAGGTTCTGAAGACTCAGACCAAGTTCCAGGCCGGAGTTCGATTCCTGCTGGGCCTGAGGTTCCTGGGGGCCCCAGCCAAGCCTCCGCTGGTCAGGGCCGACATGGTCACGGAGAAGCAGGCGAGGGAGCTGAGCATGCCCCAGGGGCCCGGAGCTGGAGCGTAAGCTGGGGCTGGAGAGGGCCTGAGTGGGAGATGGAGGCCAGAGGGGCCTGGGAGACCGGCACAGTGAAGGGGGCTGGGTGATGATGGGGAGGCAGGGCCATGGGGTATGGGGGCCCTGTATAACAGTCAAGCGAGAGGAAGGGGAGGGACCCACCAGTGCTGGAATGGGGTGGAAGCGTCCTGATTTGGCTAAGATGGGGGTTTCTCCCTCAAGAACCCAAGTAGGGAGATAGAGATTAGGGACCAATAGTCTAGGCCATTCACCTGTGCACTCAAGCTCCTGCCACTCCTGGGCCAATCGGGATGAGCCCCTCTCTGACTTGCCCTGGCAGAGAAAGCACCGGAGAAATCATCAACAACACCGTGCCCCTGGAGAACAGCATTCCTGGGAACTGCTGCTCTGCGCTGTTCAAGAACCTGGTGAGAGGCCTTTGGGGAGCAGTGGGTGGGCGTCCTCAGGCCAGGCAAGTGTCCTCGAGAGGGTGTGGGGAGCCCAGGAGAAGCAGTTTCTGCCTTCATCCTCCTCGCTCTCACCCCTTCCCCCAGCTTCTGAAGAAAATCAAGCGGTGTGAGCGGAAGGGCACCGAGTCTGTCACCGAGGAGAAGTGCGCTGTGCTCTTCTCCACCAGCCTCACGCTTGGCCCTAACAAACTCCCCATCCAGCTCCAGGTGAGCTTGAGTCCCAGGTGCCCTGGCCACACACGGAGGCCTGGATCCTCATTCCTCATGAATGCCCTGTACCCTGTGGGTCTGGGGTTCACGCATGTGGGGGCTCCAGCGGGAGTGGGGAGGACGAGAACTCAAGTGCACACTCCAGGGAATGACGGTGTGTGTTATTGCATATGGCCCTGTGGGACTGTGTCCCAGTTTTTGCAATAAGAACTATTTTCCTTAGCCATGCCAATGGCTAAGGCATTGAAGCACTTTTCTTAGACCAGGGCACTGTTTTAAGTCATACGCATGCACACACACACAGGGTTTGCACAGTTAACATTATGAGGGAGTTATTCTTACTAGCCTCATTTTACAGATGAGAACACTGAAACACAGAGATTGAGTACTTAGCCTGGGTCACACAGCTCCTGAATGTTGGAGCTGGTATTTGAAACCTGGAGGTCTGACTCCATAGCACTGACTCCTCACCACATCTCAGCAGGGAGGCCATAATTCAGCTTCAGAAAGCACTCGTTCACACACCACAAATTTTTAACTGTGTGGTGGGAGTTCAGGAGCTTCCGGGTATCCTCAGAGCCAGCCCTCTGCAGAGGCCCCTTGTCCCCCAGTACCAAGAGCTCCCTTTCCTCACCCGCTTCAGGCCCTGTCTCTGCCCCTGGTGGTCATCGTCCATGGCAACCAAGACAATAATGCCAAAGCCACCATCCTGTGGGACAATGCCTTCTCTGAGATGGTGAGACAAGACCCGGAGTTGGGGGGAGGAGGGGCTATAACCTGGCGGGTGGGTGCAGGCTGGTGGGGTGGCTGGTATGTCCACATGAGAGTGACCATAACTCCTTCTCATGGACTTTGTTTCTGTCCTTCTGACCTCCTTTCGTGCTAATCTTAACACCGATTCTGTGGTAGCACCTTAGACTACTGTTGGAAAAGCACCATTTTTCTTGGGCAGACTCAGGGGGACAAGGCTGGGGAGGGACAGTCTTGGGGAGAGGGGGAGGATGCAGGCCCTTCTGATGAGGAATGGCTACGTCAGCCTGAGGCTCCCTCACCTTCTCCCCTCCCCTCCCAGGACCGCGTGCCCTTTGTGGTGGCTGAGCGGGTGCCCTGGGAGAAGATGTGTGAAACTCTGAACCTCAAGTTCATGGCTGAAGTGGGGACCAACCGGGGGTTACTCCCAGAGCACTTCCTCTTCCTGGC
Organism: Bos taurus; assembly: GCF_002263795.3. Classification (NCBI taxonomy): domain Eukaryota; kingdom Metazoa; phylum Chordata; class Mammalia; order Artiodactyla; family Bovidae; genus Bos; species Bos taurus. Next base: position 56,334,653 of record NC_037332.1, read on the forward strand.
CCAGAAGATCTTCAATGACAACAGCCTCAGTATAGAGGCCTTCCAGCACCGTTCTGTGTCCTGGTCACAGTTCAACAAGGTCATTCCCTTGCCCTTTGGACCTCCCACCCCCAAGCGCTTCATCCCTGGGGCACTCAGGGCCTCCCCAACCTCTGCCCAGGAACCAACCACTAGGATTTTCACAGTGCCCTGCCATGTTCATCAGGAGGGCCTCTGCCCTGGCCCAGGCAGGAAAACCCCTTGGCTCTCTGGCATCCCCCTAGTTTTTGTCTGGGGGCCCTCTGTCTTCCCTTTTGCTAGTGATTTGCATGACTCACCCAGACTGTGTGTAAACACAGCTTTGATTCAAAATGACTTTGACCCATTGGGAAAATAGTTCTTATTGTAAAAACCAGGACAAAATCCCACAGGGACAAATGCAATAACACCAGCAACCATGCGTTGACAGCTTAGGATATGCCAGATTGTACTTGAGCACTATATGTATGCTATCTCACTTAATCATCACAATAGCTCTTTAAGGTAGGTACTATTACACCCATTTTATAGAGGATGAACCGGCTCAGAGATGTTAAGTAGTTTCTCCAAGGCCTCCCAGTAAGTGAGGCCATATTTCTGACTCTTGATTTTAGCTACCACATTTTACTGCCCCCAAAATAAGGTGGCTCAGGACTGGATCTGTTACAAAAATAGGAAAAAATGGAGGTCTGAGTGTCTTGGTTGAAGATCAGCTGAATCAATGCTGTCATGTACTGATCTCTTTTTTAAAAAAGGAAGAAAGAAAAGCCCACACGACCAGAGGATGTGTTAGCAAAGGGAACAGGACACTTACATCCTGCAAACTGCCTTCTCTGGACACCACTTCCGCCAGGCCTCATTCAGGAGGGGGTGGAGCACAGTGGTTATGAGGGGGCCCAGCCCAGACTTCCTGGACTAAATCCCAGCTCTGCTTTTCACTGGTTGTGTAAGAAGCAAGTTATTTGATCTTTCTAGGCTTTCATTTCTTCATCTGTAAGATGGGATACTCATGGGATCTTCATCCATAGATGTGTAAAGATCGGATACAGTAATTTATGGCAAGAGCTTGGACTAGTGCCTGACACATGGGAAGCTTGAGTGTGGCCATTGTCGTTGATGGGGTCTCAGGTGCAGGGTGGTCCCTCAGTCCTGTGACTCTGTTGTGTCGGTACTCACAGCCCAGTGGCTGGCCTAGCCAGGCTCCCGCTCTGGCCCTCTTGTGCTCACACCGGCTCCCCTCTCCCCACAGGAGATCCTGCTGGGTCGTGGCTTCACCTTTTGGCAGTGGTTTGATGGTGTCCTGGATCTCACCAAACGCTGTCTCCGGAGCTACTGGTCAGACCGGTGAGTCCCTGCCCCAGGTAACCTGAGGATCTGGGCCTCCAGATCCTGCTCCACACACTACGCCCCCACCCACAACCTCTCCTTCATCCTGGCCAGGTTGATCATTGGCTTCATCAGCAAACAGTACGTCACTAGCCTTCTTCTCAACGAGCCTGATGGAACCTTCCTCCTTCGATTCAGTGACTCAGAGATTGGGGGCATCACCATTGCCCACGTCATCCGAGGCCAGGATGGTGAGGTCACCCCAGCCAGTCCTCTGCCTCTGTGCCTGTGCCCTCAGGGGTTTCTTCTGAGAAAGGTCCTGGCCTTCTTTGATGCCAACCGTGATCTTCAGGAAGTTCTTCCTTAGGTTCAACTTCTCTTCTTCCTTCTGTGGCCTAAACTTCTACCTTCTCACTTGGAGTTTGGTGGGAATGGGGACTGGTGGGACCCTCACACCAGCTCTTCCTCTCCTTACCTTGGTAGATTGAGAATGAGTCCAACCATCGGGGTAGGTTGGGGAAGGGGAATTAAGTCTGGACAGAGGGGACTCATGGCCTCATTCCTTATGTAGGCTCCCCACAGATAGAGAATATCCAGCCATTCTCTGCCAAAGACCTGTCCATTCGCTCACTTGGGGACCGAATCCGGGACCTCGCTCAGCTCAAAAACCTCTACCCCAAGAAACCCAAGGATGAGGCTTTCCGGAGCCACTACAAACGTGAGCTGTGAGCCGGGGCTGGCAGCTCTGACTCCTTCTGTGGTCCGCCTCCTCCCTGCTCCTGGTTGCCCCCACCCCACCTGCTGTGTGTCATCCCTGACTTCTTCCTCCATTGTCATTTCCCTGCTTCTGGACCCTGCCCATCATCCATGCTCACCTTTTCTAGCTCCCTTCCTCCCTAACCCGGAAGCATTCCATGGCTCTCCTTTCCTCCCCACAATAGCTGAGCAGATGGGTAAGGATGGCAGGGGTTATGTCCCAGCTACAATCAAGATGACTGTGGAAAGGTGAGTGTGCTGGTGTGGATGGAGGGCAGGCTTGATACTTATTTGTAAGCAGGAAGTGTGGCATCAACCCCTGGTCAGTCACACATGCCTCCTCCCCTCCTCCAGGGACCAGCCACTTCCCACCCCAGAGCCCCAAATGCCTACCATGGTGCCCTCTTACGATCTTGGAATGGCCCCTGATTCCTCCATGAACCTGCAGCTCGGCCCAGATATGGTGTAAGAAGCTTGAGAGATAGAACTGGGAGTGATCTGTGCCAGCAGGCATTCAGCATGGGCATGGGGAGAGTTGGCACTGGGGGTTGAAGTAGGGAATTTCCTTTGCTTGAAAGGGATCCCCCAACTTTCTTTTAAAAATAGAATTTTAAAAACCTATTTTATTTTTGGCTCTGCTGGGTCTTCCTTGCTGTGCAGGCTTTTTCTCTAGTTGAGGCGAGTGGGGGCTACTCTTTAGTTGCGGTGCGCAGGTTTCTCATGGCAGTGACTTTTCTTGTTGCAGAGCGTGGGCTCTAGGGCTAATGGGCTTCAGCAGTTGCAGCTTCTGGGCTCTAGAGCATAGGCTCAGTAGCTGTGGTGCACAGGTTTAGTTGTTCCATGGCACGTGGGATCTTCTTGCAACAGGAATCAAACCCATGTCTCCTGCATTGGCAGGTGGATTCTTTACCATTGAGCCCCCAGGGAAGCCCCAGGATTCCTGGGTAGGGGATTGGGAGTGTCCAGGAGAAGGGCTGGCCTCAAGAGTCTGCTTTCTTTCCTTAGGCCCCAAGTGTACCCACCACGCTCTCACTCCATCCCCTCATATCCAGCCCTCCCCCGGGAAGAATCAGTCAATATGTTGCCAGCCTTCCAGGAGTAAGTGGGGTCACCTCTGGGGAATGGGTTGGGTCACCCCCTGCAGTGGGGATTGGCACTTGTATTTGTGAAGAGAGGCTCTTCAATGAGAAAAGGGTGGCACAAAGCCAATGCCTGTGTCTCTTCTGTCCACTCCATTGAGGTGTTAATAGTTAAGATCCGGGTTCAAATTCCAGCTCCACCACTTGCTGACTTTGGGCAAGTTACTTAACTCTAATGCCTCATCTGTAAAATGGAATAATGATGATAATAATACCTGCTTCACAGGATTATTGTGAAGGTTAATTTGAGTTAGTAATATGTATAAAGCTAAACATAGAACCCAGCTCCTGGTAAGAGCTATGCAAGTATTAGTATTCTCTCTCCTGCCTCCTAAACCTACTGTCCTTTTTCTGTTACCTTGATTTGTATATATTTATCATTCTGGCCTGGAAGTGGAATAGACATTTTTGTTCTCCAGGTAGCACTCAGGTGTTTACTGACTCTCAGTCAAAGCAGGACATCTTCCCCCCATAGGAGTTGAGGTAGAGGTGGGATCGTAGAACCAGCAGAGTTCAGAAATTAGCTAATGTATCCTTCCTCTGTCCCCCGCTTCAGTCCCCAGTGCATATAATAACATTTATACAGAGAAGAGGACCAAATTCACAGGTAGAAATGACTTGCCCAAGGTGATACCATCAGGATGAGGAACTGGAAATAGTTTCCTTACTCAATGGGCTTGACTTTGCAACAGCTGCCCTGGACCAGCTTTCCTTTAACTGTACCCTCCTCTTCCTGCTTCCAGACCTCACCTGCCGATGCCTCCCAACCTGAGCCAGATGAGCCTGCCCTTTGACCAACCTCACCCGCAGTGAGTGACCACCCCCGCCCCCATCCTGAGCTCAAGCTCCTCATTCATTCCCAGCCTCAACCCCACCCTGACCCCCCCCACCACCTCATTTACTTCTCTGGGGCTGGCAGGGGCCTGCTGCCGTGCCCACCTCAGGATCATGCTGTGTCCAGCCCTGAGCCCTTGCTCTGCTCAGATGTGACCATGGCAGAAGACAGCTGCCTGAACCAGCCGGTGGGAGGGTTCCCTCAAGGCACCTGGTGAGTGTCAGCCTGGGGGTGGAGGCTGGGTGGGGGGTTGCGGTGTGGGTACCATGCCTATCCCACTGCTTCTCCACTTCCTCTCTGCAGGGTCCGTGAAGACATGTTCCCGCCCTTGTTGCCTCCCACTGAACAGGACCTTACCAAGCTTCTCTTGGAGGGACAAGGGGAGTCAGGGGGAGGGTCCTTGGGACCCCAACCCCTCCTGCAGCCCTCCCCCTATGGGCAGTCTGGGATCTCAATGTCCCACCTGGACCTAAGAGCTAACCCCAGTTGGTGATCCCAGCTGGAGACGGAGCCCAGAGAGACCGCTCTCCTGCCCCCACGGGCCTGCTCTGGGCATCTGCCCCTGCTCCTGCCCAACAGCAGAGAGGGAGGGTGTGTCCTCCTCTCCCCACCCACTCCCTGCTCAGGAGGAAAAGACTGCCAGGAGAAGGTACACTGGGTGGAACATACCTACTCCTTCCCTTCCAACACACCCCTGCCCTCTCCCTTCCAGATAGTGGAAGGGAAATTCAGGTTCCAAGTGAGACACGCCCCAACATGACTGCACAGGCAGTGCACACGCATGTGTGTGTGCGTGCACGCACATACACACATACACACACACATACCCACACACAGAGCTCTCCTTGGAAGATGGCACTCAGCAGGAAGAGGGCTGGACAAGAGCACAGGTGCGGGCAAGAGGGGGATTTCTCCGCCTGCCCCAAGCCAGGGCTCACCACTCACTGGTGGAAACACGCACGCACGCACACATCTGTTCCACACACTGAGGATGGCGGTATGGGCTTAGGCCCCAGCCCTGGAGAGATGGGAAGCAGTTCAGGAGACCCTGGGAGGAAGGTGGGGTGGGGTCTGTACATTTGGTAACAGATGTGGCTTTTGCCCAGATTAAAAAAAAAGTCCCAACCAGCTCCAGATTCTTGTCAGTCAACTGGAGACTTCAGGATACGTGTGTGAGATTGTGCAGAAGTTCAAGGGCTGAGTCTGTGTACAGCCAGGTGAAAGCGCATGCACTTGGGACATGTAATATATGGATGTCACACATGTTAGTTGTATGGCTTCATAGAACATTGATCTCTCTGACTTTGCCTGTGTGACAACACAAGTTAGCAAGTATGAGATACTGCACACAAGGCCCCAGCAAGTATGCTGGCCTCTCGGACATATGCTAACCCAAATGTACTCAGTTCTGGGTGTGATTGTGCCCACGTGGGTCTATGTGGCTGCGACATCTGCATATCAGGCTGTAGCTTTGGTGGCTCCCCACCCCCAGTCCTGCCCAGAGGCAGAGTGTGAATTTGGGGTCCAGACTCAGGTGTGTGGTCCCCTTGATGTACTGGGGGCCCTACCTGCTGCTGCTTTTCTATTTCTCCCACCCACTGCCAGCTTCCCTCCACCTTCCCACCCCATGCCAACCTTTCTCCATCTTGGGGGTCAGAGATCCTAAGCCATAAAATAAATTTTATTTCAAAATAACAAAATAAATAATCTACTGTACACGATCTGAAAAGAAAGACGCTCTAACTGCTCAGACAGGTGCTGCGGCCCAGCCCCCAGCTGAGGGAGACCCTGAGTCCACCCAGGCCTCCCGAGGGGGCCGGTGAAGGGGACCCCACACCCCCTAGAGAGGGCAAGAAGGAGAGAACGCTGAGGACTTGGGGGGGGAGATGGGGGTTGGGGGGCAAACTGCAGCACTTGTTAAATTAAAGAAACAAACTAGAAGCACAAAAATGGGGGGGTAGAGGGGGAGGAGCATGTCCAGTGTTCCAAGGCCCCCAGATCTGGGGGAAAATGTTTCTATTTTTAGCTGCTGGACCCTCCCAGAGAAGTCCCCCTTTCCCCCATGTCCAAACTGAGTCCAACTGCTCATGTCACTGGTTCAAACTAGAGAGAATGGGAGTGTGCTGTGTAGGGGAAGGGGGACCCCAAGTGCCCTGGGGGCAGAGTTCTCGCCTCCTTGCTCTAGGCAAGGGGGAGGGGGCGCCATGCTCCCTCCCTGTGTCCTCTGGCCAGGCCCCTGCTCGTTATTGCTTGAAGCCCCATAGTCCTATGCCCATGGGGCAGGGGGGGGGGGGGAGGGAGGAGAAGGGCAGGGGAAGGATCCAGGGTCGTGATTAGAAGCCAGGGTGAGAGTAGAGGGGTCTATATGAGCCAGAAGCCTGGGGTCTGAGGACGCCAGTCCGCCCCTCACTGCCGGCTGGCCTCAGCCTCCACTTTCACGCTGTTCCTCCGACCTTCCACCAGCGCAGGATGCGGTCCTGGGGCCGGGCATCGGTCCAGAAGCCCCTCCTCGAACTCTGCAGGGAGAAGGGCCAGGTCAGGCGGCTGTTGCACATAGAGGTGGCTGAACACAGAGGCAGGGGCGGAGAAGGCTGCGAGGATGAGCTTGGTTTACTGACTCCGGCCCACTTCCTGTCCGGGGCGGGGCCGGGGTTTCATACCCAAGCGTGTGCGCCCCCTACTCTTTCTGGCTGTGTGTAGCTCTATGTCTCTGTGTGTGTGTGTCTCTCCTTCTCTGTCTCTCCCGCCTCCGTTCTGCTGGAATTTCTGGTTCTGTCGGAGCTGTGGGGGCGGCTTGGCTCTGACCTCTCCCCCTCCCCCCCTTCCCAGGCTCTGCCACCCCCACTCTTCCCTGGCCTCCTCCCAGGCCCCACCCACCTTGCCGGGCCCCCCAAGTTTCTTAGAAGCCAAAACAGGGGGAATGCAGGAAGTCGGCCTCCCAGCTCCTCCTCCAAGAAGAGCCCCCCTCTTTCAGTCCCCACCCCCACTTCCCACCCACGCACAGTTTAAAAATACCAAGCTAGGGTTGGTGGCTTTGTCTGCTGCGTCACTCTCAGCCCAGCCGATGCCCGGCCCTCTCTGCCGGCCTACTTGCCTGCCCCCCTCCCCATCCACACACAAAGCATCCCCCTTCCCTTTCGGGCTCTTCCAATTCCAAGCTGGCAACCCCACTCCAGCTCCTCGCCTGCTCCACCCTCTTGCATTGGCACAACTTCCAGCCAAGCTTCCATTCTTGGTGGCTCTCCTCTTCCTGCTCCCCTTTGTCCCCCATTCTGTCTCCCTGCTCCCCTAGTTCCCCCCTCACAGATTAGGGGTTGGACTCTCACTACTGGGAATAGCCCTGCAGGGTCCCTCCTCCGCAACTAAAGGCCTGGCTGGCTGGAGCCCCACCATCCTGCCCTCCTCCTCCCAGCTGGCCCCAGGACACCAGGATTGCTGTGTAGGGCCTGGGTAGTGGGGTGCTTGGGGACAGCACTGCTGGCTGCCTCACCTGCGAGAGGTGGCTTCGCAGGCACACAGGGGCTGAGGCGGCCCACGCGGTCGTGGGAGACGAGGCGGGCTAGCCGCAGCCCCTCATCCATCAGTGTCTGCTGCAGGATGTGGCGGCTCCACAGCCCGTGGGCTGGCAATGCCAGAGGCAGGTCAGCAGGGGGCGGCGTCAGCCTTGGACATGACCCCACAGCTGCGGGCATGGGCACGGGTCAGGTAAGGGGCCACAGCAACAGAACCCCCACCCTCAACCACACAGCCAGGCCCATAGGCCCAGGTCCACTGGCTCCTATCCGGCCAGGCCTCCCAACCCCACTCCAGGCAGTTGCCTCCTGGTGCCCTCCTCCCGTGCCCTCTACCCCCACAGTAAGAAGGGCTGTGATGCACACTCACCCTGCAAGTGCCCATCCAGGCTCTCCCCAGACAGACTGGCGCTGTCCTCCTCCAGGCTGGGGCGGAATGGGGGAGCATAGGATTCAGGGCCGGGAGGAGGCTGCTGGATTTCAGAGTGACTTTGTTCTCCAACCTGTGGATGCCCCAAATAAGAAAATGAGGACTGGGAAGGGAGTGGGCTGGGGATGGCTGCCTTAACCCCCGATGTTTGCCCTGGAAAACCCACCTCTTGTTTCAGTTTCTTCAGTGGGGGGCCTCCCAGTTCTTCAGGGTGGAGCCTGCAAAGATTGAGAGGAACAAGGACAGTGAGGCTGGGGAGAGACACGTGGCAGACACAGAATCTAAAATGCATTGTTTCCAGAATCTGGAAAGAGTCTAGCTAAGCAGGTGTATCCAGCTTAGGCGCCATTCCTGCAGGGGGCGAGGGGGTCTGAGATGGATGGGAGGGGGGCCAGACCTCAGACAAGTGGAAAAGGGGCTGGACCTCACACATGTGGACTTGGTCAAAGCAAGGCAGGTGGGAAGCAGGATGAAAGGCACCTGAACGGGAAGGCAGGATGTGACCCAGTTCCTAGGCACAGGAATCTGATCGAGGAAGAACCTAGAGAAGGGGGTCTCACCTGGAACCCTTCAAGGAGGACAGGTAGGTGCTCTCTCGGGCCACTTGGCGGGACAGGGAGAAGAGTTCCACCCTCCGCAGTAAGAGGGTGTTGTCCCTCATGCAGAACTGGGCAGCAGCCTCGTTGATGGTCAGCTGTGAAGAGGACCACCAGAGCAGTCAGAATCCTGACTCACCCACTACCTTGCCCAGACCTCCTCCCTCCCCTTCTCCATCAGACAAATGAGACCATCCATGAGATGCTTGGTTGGGTTTCTGACACTACCAGGAGTTTCCTGGGGGAGGAAGACAGAGGGCAGCACCCAGAGCTTCCTATGAATGCCAGGGGCCTCCTCCAATCCTGTGGGGTCCTGGGTGGCATGGAACTGGACAGTTGGGCTTTTGCCTGTGTGTCTGCATCCCCCTCAGTTGAGCAGGGAGGCACAGCAGCAGCTGGGGTTGGTGGAGGAGGGGATCAGGACTTTGGGTCCTGTTTATGGGGCAATGAAACAGACTCGCCAAATGTGAGGATTCTCAGAGGTAAGCAGGTCAAGCTCTAGATGTCCCAGGCAATCCTGGCAGGCTGGGGTCCTCACCTCGTGCAGGCTGAGCTGCTTGCCCTCCCGCCGCTTGGAGTCAAAGCGGCCATAGATGATGCTGTATTTGCGGATCTCCTCTTCCTTCTGGCTGTCATTATCGTCCATCTCAAAGATGTGGCCCACGCTCCGTGCCAGCTTCTTGTTCAGCTTCAGCAGGGATGTCACCTCCCCAGCATCCCCTCTTGGGAAGCTTCGGAAGATCCTCTCCACGCTCTCCACCACCATGCGCACCATCTCTGGCTCCAGTCGATCCGGACCACCCCCAGTCCCAGCTGCTGCCAGCCCCCCAGCCCCAGTCCCCTCAGGGCCGCCTCCCCCTGCCGGTGGGGAAAATGGGGGTGAGCCAGCCTCCTCTTCTCCTCCTGCCCCGACATCGGACTCTGGAGTGCTCCGGCCTGGCCAGATCCGGGGGTCCCCCGCCCCAGGTCCCCCAGGCAATGGTGACAGCTTCTCTCCAAGTTCAAGGGGGCTCTTGGGGCTAAAACTGCGGGCACTGCCCGCCTTTTCCCCCGGGCTGCCATGCCCATTGCTCATGCTCCCTTTCCGGGTCCCCGCCGTCTCAGAGATCTTGAAGAGTGGGATGCTGGAGACAGGCACCGCAGGCACGGGCTGGCTGAAAAGCCCTGGGTTGGTGGCCCACTCTCTCAGTGCCTTCTGCAGGCGTCGGACGTGGAGGGGCTTAGTGGCCATGCCCACGAGCGCCATGATCTCCAGGAACTCCTCCTCCCCCGCCTCGCACAGCTGCTGCACGTCGTCCCCTCCCTGCTGGATGAAGGTCTCGTAGTAGGAAAGAAGGTTGGCACGCTGCAGGACCCGGTACAGCTGCAGCTCCCCCAGGGTCCGAGGCAGGGCCATGGCTCGGGAACTGGGCCTGGGAAGGAGGCGCACAAGGTGGGGGGGGGGGGGCAGTAAGTGCAAGTTCCCTGCTGGGTACCAACCCACCCTCATAATTGTCTTCTCTTTCCTGCCTGCTTCTCTTCCCCTCTTTTGAATGCTCTCTCTGCTGAGACTTGAGCACAGACTAGGCGAACCAGCCACTGCTCAGAAGCAGTGCTATCCCAGACTGGCTAGAAGTACCAGAAGCCAGACTGGTCTTTGTGGGAGTCAAAGGCTCCAAGCTCCCCTATCCTCAGCTTTTACTTTTGTGATCTCGGGCAAGGAGACCATGAGTATGAGGCCAGTCAGTACACCCCTGGATTAGCTGGACCAATGTCTCTTCCAGAACACCATCCTCACCTTCCACCCTACACACCTAGCCGTCTTAACAATACAAAGTTAATGAACATAGGATCCTTGTCCTCCCTACAGGGGAAACTAGGACCACTGCTGGCCAGCTTTATTCCCTGGTGGCATCCTGCTCATGTGGCTGAGCAGGAGAGGTGTGGCCCCTTCCCCTGCACTTTCTCACTGTGAGCCAGGCAGACCATCCATCCTCTGCTCCCTTTTCCCACCCCTGCTCAGCTTTTCCCACGGCTTAGGCATTCTTTGCACCTTCTTGCTCTCTCTCCCCAGGACCTCCCCTACCTTCCAGACTGCCCAGGGCCCCTCAGTTGGTCCCTCTCCCAGCAGTGACCTTCCCACCTGCTCCATAGGTAGAGCCATCCCTTCAGCTCAGGCACGGGGGAGGGGAGGGGTGCCTCAATTGTTCTGCTCTGGGGCCCGGTCCGCCCCCACACACTCCCACAGTGGTAGCGTCTGTGGGCGAAAACCGCCGGGGGGGCCTCCCGCCTACCCTTCTCTCCTTCATTTTTCCACCCACATCTTTAAGTGTTGTGGGGGAGCGATTCAAGGCCTCTTGAGGGAGGGGTTGTACATCGAAACTCCCCTCCTCACTCTGTAAATAAAGCTACAGAAATGAACAGACGCCTAAGGCTTGCCCCGCTTCTGCAAAGCTCCTCTGATGCTCTCTTGGTTCAAAGGCGCCGGCTGATCCCGGATCCCGGAGCCGCGCGCTCGGTACCAATGACGCGCTGAGCCAGCTGAGCGGCCCTCCGCCGGCACTATTGTCAGCTAGAGCCCCAAGGCTTCCCCTGCCGCCTGGGAGCCCCCACATTCTTTGCAGGGGGCTCACATGCCAGGTCATGCCCCCAAAATAAACGGGCGATGGAGAATTAGGTACTATTCTTTCTCTAGTCTTTCCAGTTGCATCAGATCTCTGTCTGCTCCCTGGGCCCCCTAATTCGAAGACGCACCCCCTTTCCGTCAGTCTCCACCCCCCACCCCCGTCCCGCTTCCCCTCGTCCTCTCCTCGACCTCCGCCCTCCGGACCCCTCTCCCGAGTCCAGCTCCACCCATCTCCACTCCCCGCCGCTTCCCTTTGCCCACTAACTTGAGTCTGGGCTGCGGGGTCCGGCGGGCGCTGTCCCCTCCGCCCGGCGGCTGCTCGGCTGTGGGGGAGGCAGCTCTGTGCATGGACGGCTGGAGACCACCCGGGGTGCCCTTCTCAGTGCCCGGCACTCAGCGCCTGGTGCGCGCTGCGCTCTTCCCTGCGCGCGAGGCCGTGTCCGCCGCTGTCCGGGCTCCGTCCCTCCCTCCACGTCTCCTCTCTCCGAGCCTCCGCGCCTCTGTCTGTGCCTCTGCCCCCCCCCCTCCCCGGCTGCGCTTGCCGCCTCTCCGCGCCTCCGCCCCCGCAGGACGCACGGGGAGCGAGGCCCGGCGCAGCGCTGGCTGCCGGGCGGGCGGAGGGCGTGGGCCGAGCCGGGGGCGGAGGCCGGGGGCGGGGGGCGGGCGCCCGGGCCTCTCCGCCGGGCCGGGGAGACGCCGCGGCGGAGAGACTGAGAGAGGCGGAGATGTTGGGGGGAGGGGAGGAGTGTGGAGATGGAGGCGGGGGCGGGGACTCAGCCCGGGGCGCCGAGTTGGAGACTGAGGTGACCGAGGCCGGGCTGTGGAAGGCGGGCTTGGGGATCCAGCGGGCGGGGCGAGGTCGCTCCGTGCCGCCCACGCCGGATGCACAGCCGGCCTTCTCCGCGCCCACGTACCCACGTGAGCGCCCAGCCGGCGACATTCTTACTCCCACTCCCCCTTCCCCTCCGAGAGGAGAGCGGAGTTTCACAACCACGCACAGGTACACAAAGACACCGAGCAGCGCAAAGGACGGGCACACGCGTCTAAACAGCTCTGCGGACGCCTGCTGCCCACACTCGAACCTCGCGGTGCTGTACTTGTGAACGTTAGGAGTGAGCCGGGAAAAGTTGTTGGAGACTCGGGGTGCGCGTCTCCTTTCGTGCGTCTGACTCCCATAGAGAGTGCGCTTAAGGCAGGTCTGTGAGCGTGGGGCTCCGCAGGAGTCTTTTCCATCTCCAAACGCTCTTTCCCAGCCCCTAAAGGAGCTGTTTGAAGAGGCAGTTCTCGGAAACCCAGGCGCCCTTCCATCCCGGCCTGGAGTCCACGTCCAAGTTTGGGAAACAGGAATGGGCGGGGCTTGTTAGAAGCTACCACTTAGACGCGCGTCGATTACAGTCGCGACGGGTTTTGTTAGCGCTTAGGTCAGGCAGGCATGGGAGGGGTACCCCGCCTTCCTCTACTCTTCGCACCCTATTTGTTGAGGATGGGGACCTGTTCCTGGGAAACTGTTGTGGTAGCCCTGGCAGAGGGAGGATACCCTTTCTAGGGACGTCTGTTAGGGCACTTGGTCCGCAAGAGTCCAGAGTTAGATGGGCACCACGCCGAGTATGTCCAACGTGGCTCCCTACCGAGGAATAAGAGGGAGGAGCTCCTTCGAGGAGCCTACCCCTCTCCGAAACCCACTCCCTACCCCCTTTGTTTCTCCCAGCTCCATCTGGTTCCCATTACACTCCCGCCCACGGCTGGGAGGGCGGACAGGCGGGGGCTCTGAGCGCCCGGCCCTGCGGCTCTATGCCCCGAGGAAATGCAGGAGGGTGGGGGGAGGCGGCGGGAAGCGAGCTGGCTGGCCAGAAGCAAGGTTCCCCCTAGTCCAAAACCTCGGCCCCGCCCACCCTTCTGCACTTCTGAGTGGCCCGGGGCGGCCTGGAGTGGGTGGCGTGGGCCAGGGCTGGTTCTACATTCCGGCCTGGCGAGGGGACCTTTCGGCCGTTAGTGGAGGGCCGGAGAGGAGGGGTGGGGGTGCATCGCATCACCGGGGGGAATTTCGGTAGCCAAGATTCTCTTCTCCATTCCATAAAGCTACAAACACGGGGGTAGGGCGTGATAGGAACGAGCTGAGTCCTCCGTCCGGCAACTGGAGGGCGCGGCGACACGAGGTACCTCCGGGGTCATCCCCGACCCCCCTTAGGTGTGTGGGCGCCCCTCCCCCATTCCCCTCTCCGGTTATTTTAGAGCCTGGGCTGCCAGCGGCTGGCCCCGGGTTTCCACGTGCCTCCTCCCTCCCTCTGCCCACGCTCCCCGTGACGCACATCCTCCGCCCACGCAGCCTCTGCTCAAGGCGCCCCCCTCCCTCCCACCCGGTCCCCCTTGGGCCGGTGCCGAGCCCGGGGATCCGGGGGGAGTCGCGGGCCAGCCAGGGAAGAGGGTGGAATAGGGCGTGAAGCAAGGGGGCGGTAACCGACTGGGCGCTCGGCCTTGGGTCCCGGCCCAGGAAAGGGAACGCGGAAGGGACCTGGTCCTGGGGCCGGTACTAGGCCAGAGAGGGAAGAGGGGAGAAAAACCCCGCACACTGGGCCAGCCCATACCCCTCGGGGTCAGAAGAAATCTGTTTGGGTGCGAACGTGTGTTTGAGAGTGAAACTCCCGAGTGTTTGTATCTTTGTTTCTCAGGGTTGTCGTGAGGTTCAAGTGAGAGTGTATATGAAAACTGTAAATTGTGAAATGCTCAGAAGCAAATTTAAGACGTTATTCCCAGTTTGTACTTCTGTACCCCGAGGTTGTGTATCTATACGTTTCTTTACATCTACTTGTGTGTCTGTGTCTCTAGGTTTGTGAGCCCCTCTGCGTGGATTTAAAAATATGTACATTTTAAAAACCATTGACTTGTCAAGCCCCGCCAGAGGCCCAGACTCCCCCGCAGCCGGAGCTGCTGAGATGTCTGTTCTTCGCTTCCCTCCCACTCCTACCACCTCCAACTCCCCTCCTCCTCCCTTCCGTTGAGAACAAGGAATTTCCAGCCCTTAGCAAATGGAGAGAGAAAGAGACCAAGATTAAGAGAAACTACGGAAAAACAACAAAGACAAGAGACAGGTGAGGGGTGATTGACAAAGAGGTGCATCAAATTAAAAAAAAAATTAATTTCTTCTCTTTTTCTCCTTGATATAGGACTTCCCTGGTGGCTCAGACGGTAAAACGTCTGTCTACAATGCAGGAGACCTGGGTTCAATCCCTGGGTCGAGAAGATCTCCTGGAGAAGGAAATGGCAACCCACTCCAGTATTCTTGCCTGGAAAATCCCATGGACGGAGGAGCCTGGCAGGCTACAGTCCATGGGGTCACAAAGAGTCGGACATGACTGAGGGACTTCACTTTCACTTTTCTCCTTGAGCCCCGTTTTCCCCAGGGTGGATCAAGCCCGCTTCTCTACTGGGCTCACCTGCTTACCCCCTCCTTCCAGGGCGGTGTTCTCAGAGGGACACAGAGCTGAGCAGCGGGTCCCATTTAATCAAGGATTAGTTTAATGCTACACTGATCTCTTCCAGGAAGGGAAACTATCCTCTGTCGCAATTTTCCAAGAACAGAGGAAAGGATTAGAAAGTGGGTGGAAGAGGAGTGAGGAAATTGCTAACCAGAAGGATTGTCATTACTAGGCACGAGTAGATTTGCATCTAGCAGATTGCCCTGGTCACCAACAACCGTCCCCCAAGTTTTCACCAGGGCAAATGCAGCACAAATGTCACCTTCCTGGTCCCTGTCCTTCCTGCAACTCCTCTAGGCAGAATTAATTCCTCCCATCCCTCAGTGACCGCCCCCAGCCCCTCAAGGCTCTTTGTACATGTTTCAATTATAGTTAATTGTTTGCACCTCTAGCCTAGGACTTCTGATCTGGTATCTGGTGGGTCCTCTGAAATGAGTGAGTTGGTGATGCTATTTCTAGGCCTGAACAGCTTTGAAAAGGGCAATTGACCCAGAGGGGGCTGAACCTGGGCAGAATTGTTCAAGTGGTGACAATTGTTTTCCATGTCTCCTTCCTTTTTAAAGTTGCCAGTGAGTCTCACAAGTCTGGCTCCTTGGCCTTCTAATGTTTGCTATTTTGGTAAATTAATTCATACCCAGGTGCTAAAGGTAAAGTCTGAAGTCCTTGCTGGTAACAGAAAAATATGTTAGAATTGTAGTTGAAGTGTTGTCCTTCAATTTAGTCATCTCACCAGAGATGCTTCACCCTCAAAGACAAACCTGATTTCTGTGTTTAAGGAGCCACATAGGTAACAGGGGAGGTAGACACATAAACAATTACAATATAGTGCAATAATAGGGCTACAAACAGTGATAGAGGCATGGGGCAGGTGATATCTTCTGCTTGGGGTTGTGAGGGGCTGGTTGAGAAAGGCATCCAAAGGAGGTGATGATGCAGCCTAGAATTTTGAAGTATAAATAGATTTCCAGGAAGAAGGGAGAATCAAGTCATAGAAAACAGAGTTTAAATTTACATGGAAGTATGAAACAGAATGATACATTGGAGAAATTAGAGATTGTTCATTATTGCTGGATGGGGGTTGCTGGTGAGATTAAAAAGGAGCCCTGGGAGGTGTACAAGGCCATTTCATTTAGGATATTCTAGACCAGAGCTTCTCAACCTATAGTAAAGGACAAGTTTTTAAAAAATTATTTATCTATATATTTTGTGCTGGGTCTTCATTGCTGCATACGCTTTTCTCTAGTTGTGAAGAGCAGAGACTACTCTCTAGTTGCGGTACTTGGGCTTCTTATTGCAGTGGCTTCTCTTGTTTCGGAGCACAGGCTCTGGAGCGCAGGTTCAATAGTTGTGGTGCACCAGCTTGCTGCTCCACGGCATGTGGGATCTTCCCAGACCAGGCGTCAAACCCATGGCTCCTGCATTGGCAGGTGGATTCTTGACTACTAAGCCACCGGGTAAGCCCAGGACCAATTTTTAAAGCAATTTACAATCATTGTAGAGTGCACTACTCTATAAAAAACACTAACAATGAATTATTTTTTAAAAATCCCCATTTTATTAGATTCAATAAATATAAAATTTTGCTGTTAAATTGCTATAGAAGTTTCTAAATGCCTACACTTTATTTCTGAAATTGTTTCATTGCAGAGTGGTAACAAACTTTGGACAAGATGGTTGGATGGCATCACCGACTCAATGGTCATGAATTTGAACAAGCTCCAGGACATGCTGAAGGACAGGGAAGCCTGGCGTGCTGCAGTTCATGGGGGTCACAAAGAGTTGGATATGACTGAGCGACTGAACAACAAAAATAACAACAAACTTTGAGTGGCACTGTTGTAGTTAAAATTTGTTTCTTTTATTTAAGTGATAAGCATATGAGGTGCTCTGTGAGCACAGAGGATGGCCTTGTTTGTGTTTTTATTTATTTGGCTGTGTTGGGTCTTGGTTGCAGCACTCGGGATCTTCATTGCATCATAGGGGATCTTTCATTCTGGGGCATGAACTCTCTAGTTGTGGCTTATGGGCTAAGCTGCTCTGTGGCATGTAGGATCTTAGTTCCTCAACCAGGCATCAAACCTGCATCCCCGGTATTGCAAGGTGGATTCTTAACCACTAGACCACCAGGAAAGTCCCAAAATTTGTTTCTATACATCTGTATTTAGGTGATATTAGGACTACGGGCCATAAAGTATCACAGGAGATGCCATGGAACCATAAAGACTGTAACATGGGAGTGACATGGTCAGATCTGTATTTAGGAGTGGTATGGAGAAAAGGTTTTATGGAAGTTAAAAGTGCAGAGAGGCCAACTTGAAGGAAACAAAAGTGCTCTGAGAGAGATGGCAAGGTGCTAGACTAAATCACTGACGCTGGAGATGGAGAGGAAAGGACAGATTTAAAAGATAGTCATCAGGGCTTCCCTAGTGGCTCAGAGGTAGAGAATCCACCTGCCAATGCAGGAACCATGGGTTCTATCACTGATCCACGTGCTGCAGGGCAACTAACCTTGTGCTGCAACTATTGAGCCTGTGTTGAAGAGCCCAGGAGCCACAACTACTGAAGCCCCCGTGCCTAGAGGCCGTGCTTTACAAGAGAAGCCACTGCAAGAAGCCTACACACAGCAACTAGAGCGTATCTCCTGTTCACTGCAACTGGAGAAAAGTCCATACAGCAGTGAAGACCCAGCATAGTGAAAAGTCAAAAATAAATAGGTAATTATTTTTCAAAAAAAAAACTAAAAAAAGATCATCGGGTAATATGAATAGAACTTGATGACTGGCTAAAGGGTTGGGGGAAGAGAAGAGTTTAGAGTAACTCTCAGGCTTCTAGCTTGGGTGACTGGATAGAATGGAGCATCATCATCAGATAGTCACCATCTGCAGTCTTTTACCTAAGTTAAGAAAGTTATGAAAAAAAGTTATGAAAACCAAAAATTTTCATATCTCTTTTGACTACGAAACCTAATCTGACTTGAACTTACTTTGTGGCGGACCTCCTAGCTTATCAAGGCTGTATATTGTCATCTTGCTTATTTAATTTACATGTGGAGTACATCATGTGAAATGCTGGACTGAATGAGGCACAAGCTGGAATCAAGATTACAGGGAGAAATATCAATAACCTCAGATAAGCAGATGATACCACCCTTATGGCAGAAATCAAAGAGGAACTAAGGAGCCTCTTGAAAGTGAAAGAGGAGAGTGAAATAGCTTATTAATACATAAGGTTATTTATAGTTTCATTTATGCCACTTTCATTTATACCAATGTGAATATTCATCTCTCATTGCAGAAACATTCGTTTATGAGGTACTGTCCCAGACCCCACTGAGATTGCTGTCTTATTTATTGCATATGCACCATATTACATTTTAAAATCCAAAAAAATTCTGAAACACATTTATGATCCAGATTTCCTGCCCCATTTACTCATCAGCGTTGGCCTGAGTTTTTTTGGCTATTTGCATAAATCAGATCCACCTGCAGATAATGAATATTCATTGAAGTGTGTGCTATAGACTCTGAAGATGATTCTCAAAGTGTTTTGAGCAGTGTTCATATTATTAAAACAAGGCTAAAAGCTTCTTGAGTACCTGGAAGTGACGGAACTCATTTAGATGATAAGGTTTCATGTGTTTATGGACAACCAGTTTTATTACTGTACACTGCATTTACATATTTTAACAGTCAGTGGTGGGAATTCTCTGGAGGTCCAGTGGTTAGCACTCATTGCTTTTACTGCCAGATCTGGGTTCAATCCCTGGTGGGCGATTGAAAAAAAAAAAAAGTAAATGATCCTCTGGAATTAGTTGCCCTGTTCTCTGGCCTTTGTTCAAAACCAAAGAGCAAGTTCTGAATGCTGAGAATTTGGGACCTGGTAGAAAATGAAGTGTGTTTGTGTGTTGAGGGGTGTAGGTGTATAAATTATTTTTTAAAAGTTTTAGACTTACAGAAAAATTGAGAAGATAGTACAGAGTTGTCCTGTACTCCCCATCCAGTTTCTACTGTTATGATCTTAACATTAGTACTGTGTGTTTACCACCATTAATGAACCAGCATTGATAACACTAACTAAAGCCTATCATTCACTCAGATTTCCTTAGTTTTTACCTAATTTTTTTCTATTTTAGGATCCCATCCATGATACCATATTACATTTGGTTTCCATATTTTATTAGGCTCCTCTTGGCTGTTAGTTTCTCAGAGTTGCCCTGTTTGTGATGACTATGAGGAGTATTGATCAGGTATTTTGTAGGTTGCCTCTTTGTTTCTCTGTACCACACATGGCTTGTGGGATCTTATGGGTTCCCCCACCAGGGACTGAACCTACACCTTTGGCAGTGGAAGTGGAGAGTCATAACCACTGGACCACAAGAGAAGTCCCTAGTTTACCTCTTTATCTGAATTTTTAAAGTGGCTTCCCTGGTGGCTCAGATGGTAAAGAATCTGCCTGCAATGCAGGAGACCCAGGTTCCATCTCTGGGTCTGGAAAATCCCCTGGAGAAGGAAATGGCAACCCACTCCAGTATTCTTGCCTGGAGAATTCCATGGACAGAGGAGCCTGGCAGGCTACAGTCCATGGCGTGGCAAAGAGTCCGACCCAACTGAGAGACCTATTAATAAATGTTTATCTTAGTTTTATGAGTTTTGAGGAGGAAAACCACAGAAATACCATTTTCTCCACACACTATCAAGGGTACATAGTAGCAACGAGATGTATTACTGTGGATACTGACCTCTTTAGGTCAGCCAGGGGAGTGTGTGGTGGAAGTGTTTGAGAGGATGACTGTTGCACCAGAGGTGGCCTTGAGTTTTCTTTCTGAGAATGAAATTTCTTCTCTTGCCAGTTTCTTGGCTTCATTTTCACTTTTTTAAAATCCCTGTTTTGAAAGCTTGAACCTTCCCCAGCAGTTACCTCCTTCTCTGAATTTTAAAAAAAATTTTATTATTAAATTTTTTATTCTTCTGCAAGGCTGTTGCTTCACTGTATAAAAATAGCACCAGCAAATGCAGTATATTGCAAAATTAAGATAGTAATATTCTTCATTGGATACTATACAACTAACAAACTTTTCTCCACTGGCAGTTATTTCTAGTGGTAAGATAATTTTGACCCAAATCCAAGGATAGCTGTAAGCAAGTTACAATGTCATATAAGGTTTAAGATAACCATGTTATCCTTGACTTACATAATTTTTGTAATTAGTTTTACCAGAGATAATTTCAGGAATTGGAGCCTAGCCTAAAAATCACAGGATGCTGTGGAAAAGATGCTCAGTGTTTATCTGAAGTCATTAGAAAGTTAAAGGGTATTTTCTTCAGGAAACATTGTTACAAGTAGTTTCTTTTGCTAAAAGTTGCTTTTTAAATATCTACCCACCACTAATTTAAGACAACTATGCTAGATTAAGTTGTTTCAAAGTAGTTTATTTAGGGGTTCCATTTTCACTCCTCAGTATATTTTATGTATTTCTCATATGCTGCTTCACTCATTAGTTCATCTAGTTCTGAAGGGTTACTGAATGTCATCTTGATCAGCCAACCATCTTCATAGCAAGACTTGTTGACAAGTCCTGGATTTTCTGCTAGAGCTTTATTAATTTCAGTTACTTCTCCTGATAGAGGAGAATAGAGTTCACTAGCAGCTTTCACACTTTCCAAAGCACCAAACTCCTCTTGTTTGTTCAACTTTGTCCCAACTTCAGGCAGACTACAGTAAACAACATCTCCCAAAGCTTCCTGTGCAAAATTGCTGATTTCCACTGTTCCAACACCATTTTCTGTTGTTACCCATTCGTGTTTTTCTGTGAATTTCCGCACCGACAGCAGAGCAGGGCGGGTGCGCAGCTCCCGGACGGCACCCGCTCGCAGTGCCCAGGGCCGCGACGAGCAGGGCGCGCTGGGTGCCGACCGCCGCCGGCACGCTCCGCACCGCGGGCAGCGCCATGTTCCCACGGGTGCAGAGGGTCTCCGCGCGGCACCTAGAGCCTCTGAATTTTTTATTAACTCCCTGGACTCCATCATCTCTAGTATTCCTTCCCACCACTATCAGATCAAAGCTATGGTTTTTCCAATAGTCATATAAGGACGTGAGAGTTGGACCATAAAGAAAGCTGAGCATTGAAGGACTGATGGTTTTGAACTGTGGTGTTGGAAAAGATGATTGAGAGTCCCTTGGACTGCAAGGAGATCCAACCAGTCAGTCCTAAAAGAAATCAGTCCTACATATTCACTGGAAGGACTGATGCTGAAGCTGAAGCTCCAATACTTTGGCCACCTGATGATGGGAAAGATTGAAGGCAGGAGATGGTTGGACGGCATCATCGATTCAATGGACATGAGTTTGAGCCAGCTCCAGGAGTTGGTGATGGGAAGCCTGGGGTGTTGCAGTCCATGAGGTCACAAAGAGTCGGACACGATTGAGCGGCTGAACGGAACTACCAGATCCTCTAAAAAATAAAATGCTTCAATTTCGACTAACATTTACTGAACACTTCTTACGTGCTAGGCCCTTTGCTAGGCTTTCACCGTGTGAGTCATTTAATTGGAAGCACCTGGTGCATAGAAAGAACTCATGCTTTGGGGTAAGACCTGGGTTGGAACCACAGCCCAGCCCAAGAAACTGAAATCTTGGGCAGGTTCCTTTTTCTGTCTTAATTTTGGCTTCTTTATAAATGAAGCTATTTATCTTCCAGGATGTTGTGAGGAATAAAAAAGATTCTCTTAATCTTCGCATGGATTTAGCTCCCTGCCACCCCCCCCCCCAAAAAAATCCTACCCTACGACTACATTTTTAAACGTTAATGTTTATTCCTTATAAAACTGTTAACAGAATTTTTTGTATAGCTTCCGTTTTAAATCATTTAAGACTTTGGAAGACAGTCGTTTTAAGTTTCCCACAACGGAAAGATAATGGTGAACAGCAAAGAAAGAAAACAGAAGGAATCTGAGAGAGTTTCGATGGAAATAACAAGTTTGGTCAAGACTGTCTCGCCCATTCTGATTTTCTATTGGTTAAGCTTACCATCAATCGGTCCAGTTGTAAATAAAGTGGAGACGGAAGCATGTTGTTAAGGGGCGGGATCTTCCTGTCGCCATTGCTACGGTGAGAACATGTTTTCTTATAGGCTGAAAGATACCATTTTCCGCCCTCCCGCATCAGTTGCTAAGAGGCGGGACTATAGGGTGCAAAAAGGACTGTGTGCTCGAAGCACCGCCCATCCGATTGGGTGATAGGGGGCGGGCTTTGTAGCGGATAGGCTGCTCGTCCTGCCTGTTCCGGGTTAGTTGCTGGGGAGAGGCACGTGAGGAGGAGGAGGCTTGAGGAGACCATGGCGGGAGGAATGAAAGTGGCGGTATTGCCGGCAGTTGGTGCCGGGCCCTGGAGTTGGGGGGCCGGGGGTTGTGGGGCAGTGCGGCTGCTTCTGGTCCTCTTCGGCTGCTTTGTCTGCGGCTCAGGTACCGCGAGCAGCAGCTGCCAAGGGGGCGGGTGCCGAGGGTTTATGTTTAGAAAGGTGGAGTGTCCCCAGGGCGTGGGCCGTTATTCTGCTGAGGGGCGCGGGCGTGGTGCGGAGAAAGGAGCTACATCCTAGACGAATTGGGCGCCTGCCTTGAGGGGCCAGAGGCCCTGGGGGCGGCTTGCGGGAACTATCCAGAATCGGGAGGAGCCTGGAGCCCTTTTGGCGGAGACATAGAGGCCTGCACTGGGTGAAAAGCGGTCCTGGGGGCTCCGTCTTGCTTCACTGGCTTCCTCGATTTCTTTCTTAAAAGGAAGGTGACCCGAGGACCGAATGGACAGAGAGCACTGCCATTGGAAAGGGAGCATCCTGTTCATTCAGAAAATTAGCAACACCTGAGCATATGCTGTCAGGACTCAGGGAACAATGGCTGAACAGATGATTGTAGTTCACTGAAATGTAATGATCTCTTATCAATAACTTGCGGACTTGTAAGATCCTGGCCCCTACCGGCCTTATGGGACCGATGTGGAGCAGTTAAATTCCAGTTTCCGAAAAGAGAGAAACGTTAGTTAATGTCTAGTAATTTTCTTTTGTAAATTTATTCATCCTCAAGCGAACTTTCTTGATGACTGCTGCTGCTTAGTTGGCTTTGGACTGGGATGAAATTATTTTCCTTTTCCGCTTTATTTCAGAAAACCTAGGGTGTGTTTGTAAAAAAAAAACCTCCTTCGAACCTTGTTAATTGCACGACAGAAAGATAAGTTTGGAAGCTTCCACTGGAGGAAGTTGAGACTCTTGGGGTTAAGGATAACCATATCTTGTAAACACATACGCTTTCTCTCCTCTCCCATCGTTTGCTCCCTCTTTCTTCTTGATTATCCTGAGCTACAGCTTTAAGATTATCTCTCAACCTTAAGGATACACAGAACTAGTTTCAAAGTGCAGCGACCGTCTGAAACTTTTTTTTTTTTTTTAAGGGAGAGGGATATAGGTATCCAAGTAGACACTTTTTCCAGAGTCAGGGCCCAGAGTATCATTTGAAGGACTGCGTATGATCGGAATGACCTTTGACCAGATGTTTAACCGTAGAAGTTTGTGTATTGTGGAGATGAAAGTATTTATTCCAAAATGCTCCTCCTTAGTGCTCAGTTAGTAGTCTCAAGCTTTCTTTAATAAGATGAATGGGGACTTTTTGGCTTGGAGAAGGGTAAACTCAGGGAATACTTGTTTTTCGTGGCCTAGTGGATGATGTAGGTGGTAGCTACAAAAGACAGTCATGTAACAGCTTTCTAAAGTGAGAGGTACCTAAAGAGAAAATGGAGTACTTCAAAAGACAAGAGTTCTTTCTCACTGAAGGTTGTTGAATTCGATTATAAAAATCATTTTAATTTATTTTAGATTAGTTGACAAGAACAATTAAGCATAAAGAAGTAGAAAAAACATTCACTTTATTTTGTCAGAGTCAGTCCGTTAAAGCACTCTTTCTTCTGGTCTGTTTCTATGTGCTTTTAATTTAAAAAATTTTGTTTGAATTTACAATACATTAACTGTCAGCAGTCCAGTTCTCTTCCTTGGAGGCCACCAGTTGTTACCAGAGGTAGTTTTCTTATTTGGTTTTGTAGCATAAGCGTTTTCCTTTGTCATTTAAAAGTCTTCATTAAAGTTATTCTACTTTTATGCTATGGACAAATTTTTTTGTTTTTAAGAATAGATTCTTAAAAATGGCTAAAATATGTTTAAGACCCTTGAAACATCTTGCTAAAATATTCTTCTGAAAATATGTGCCAGTTTATACTACTATCAGCTCTATTTGTTTGTGACCCGTATCCTTGCCAGCACTGGATATTCCAGACTAAAACACCTTTGCTAATTTGGTAGATTGAAAGTGGTATCTTAATTATTTTGAATTTCTTGCATTAATTGTGAAGTAGCATCTTTCAAGTGCTCATTAGTTATTTAATTATCTGTTTAGACTTATATTTTTTAGAGTGTGTGTCCTTTGCTCTTGGTCTGTTTATTGTGATTACTATTTATTGGGGTTTTTGTGTACTTTTAAAATCAATTGATGAACCTTTTTAACATATTAAGGATATATATTTTATAATTATTTATTACAAAACTTTAATGTTTGTCCCTTTTTATCTTTTTTATTTAGATCTTTTTAAATAGAAGAGTTATATTTTTATGTGGTTGCTAGATTTTATTCTTTTTTAAATTTTTATTTGGTTAAACAGAACCATGTGTGATCTTAGTTTCCTGACCAGGGATTGAACCCAGGCTCTGGCAGTTAAAGTGTGGAGTTCTAACCACTGGACCGCCAGGGAGTCCTAGGCATTTTAGTTCCCCAACTAGGGAGCACACCCACACCTTCTTGTATTGGAAGCATGGAGTCTAACCACTGGACTGCCAGGGAAGTTTCTTGATTTTATTCTTTAGATTTATTTCCATTGCTTTTATACTTAAAGAGCCTTCCAGAATTGAGTTTTTATATGTGTATATTTTGTAGTACAATTTAATTATTTTTCATTTTACTTTTTAACCAATGATTAATGTTAGCATTTGGTGTGAGGTGAGTAACTAGATGAATTTTGTCTTCCAGATAACTGTCAATTGTCCCAGCATCCCATTGAATAATCTATTGCTAAGCCCACTAACTTAATGATGCTAGTTTTTAAAGAGAATTTTAAAATGCTTTTAAGTATGAACTGGATTACCTCTTGACATAAATGATTAGAGGCTATTTAAGAATTAGAGGAGGTGGTTTTTCATGACTTTTTTAGGTCTTTTCTGGTCCTCAAATACTATGAATCATTTTCATTACCTTCTACCAGTAAGATGTTAAAAGATCAGTGCTGTTGATTGAAAAGTTGATGAATATAAGTAAATAAGAAGTTTCTAACTTTTGAGTAGCTAGTTCATGGGTAAATACAAGCAAGCAAGTTGTGATCCACTAAATTCCAAGAAGAATTCGATCTTTGGGCTTAAAAGGCATTTTTAAATTTATTTTTTGACTACCTTGTGGCATTGGAGATCTTAGTTCCCTGACCAGAGATCGAGCCCATGTCCCCTGCTGTGGAAGCTTAGAGTCCTAACCACTGGACTGCCAGGGAATTCCTCCCAAAGTGCTGCCTCTTATAAAAATGTTTTATTTCTTTAGGAAAATGACATTGAATTTATGCATTTAGTTTTATCTTTTTATTTATTTTTGGCTGCACTGGGTCTTTGTTGCTGTGAGGGTATCTTTCCTAGTTATGGCAAATGGGGGCTACTCTCTCTAGCTGTAGTGTGGGCTTCTCATTGCGTGGCTGCTCTTGTTGCAGAGCATGGGCTCTAGACACTGGGCTTAGTAGTTATGTCACATGGGCTTAGTTGCTTCTCTTCATGTGGGATCTTCTGGGATCAGGGGTTGAACCCATGTCTTCTGCATTGGCAGGTGGATTCTTTACCATTGAGCCACCAGGGAAGCCCCTGAAGAATTTTAAAATTGTCTTAAAAATACTAATTCCTTTTCCTGGCATTAAGTTTTTCAAATGGCCTATGCTATTGACATATTATTTGTATCTTACTGTTTCCCTGGTGGCTCAGATGGTAAAGAGTTTACCTGCAGTACAGAATACTCTCCCTGGGTTGGGAAGATCCCATGGAGAAGGAACTGGCAACCAGTATTCTTACCTGGAGAATTCCATGGACAGAGGAGCCTGGTGGGCTACAGTCCATGGAGTCACAAAGAGTCTGACACAACTGACCGACTAACACACACACTTTCTTGAAAATGGGTTTAAAGATGAGTTGTGTTACATTACTTGCTGTAGGAGAGGAGTTAATAAAGTTAATAAACTCTTGGGTTTTTAAAAATTTATTTGTAACCACAATAGTTTTAAGTTTCACAAATTTTACTTTCTTACAGTCTCCAGAAGAAAATAAACTTTTGATTCAAATTTATGAGTGGGTGTTCTTTCAGTATATTTGTGGATTTGCTAGTGAAACAAATGTCAGTAGAATTTTGGAAAGGTTTCACTTTGTGAAAAATAGGCTTGGAGGAAATCCAAACTACAATTGAACACTAGTAAGAAGTTTATAGATGGGGTTCAGGATATTCTACCCCAAAATATGGCACCTTGGCATACTGAATATTTGAAGCTGAAGGAGTCTGAGAAAACAACAGAAGCTGAAAAGTCACTCTGACCTTCCCCACTTTGCCATTTTTCCTTGAAATAGGCCATAAAATCCTCATGTGAGAGGTGCCCTCCCTTACCTGAAGGAAAGGAACATCCTTAGCTTTGAAGACAAAGGGATACAAAGAAGAATCCTAATAAGTAGGCCTTGCTCAGTTTCCCCCACTTTACTATAGTTACCTCATACCCAACCCATCTTATTCCTCTTTGATGATGCACTCTTCATCAAACCTAGCATAAGAGTATGTAGGTCTGTTTCTTCGGGTCTTTGTTTCCCTAGAGGCTTTCATGTCACATGTGAAGTGAAAGTCACTCAGTCATGTCCGACTCTTTGCGAACCCATGGACTGTAGAGTCCATGGAACTCTCCAGGCCAGAATACTGGGGTGAGTAGCCTTTCTCTTCTCCAGGGGATCTTCCCAACCCAGGGATTGAACCCAGGTCTCCCGCATTGTAGGCAGATTCTTTACCAGCTACGCCACAAGGGAAGTCGCATAAAACATTAAATAAGTATGTATGCTTTTCTCCTGTTAATATGTCTTTGTCAGTTTAATTTTCAGGCCTGGCCAGGCTCTTAAGAGGGTGAAGGAAAACTTTTCCTTCCCCCTACAAAATCAACTGAATTTTAAAATATTGAGATACAATTCGCATACCATAAAATCCACCCTTTCATTGGTTTTTGGTATGCAGTTGACCCTTGAACAACTCAGATTTGAATTGCATGAGTCCACTTACACATGGATTTTTAGTTTCAGTATATACATATTACACTTCCTGGTCTTTGGTTGGTTGAATCCACAGATGCGGAACTGTGGGTACAGAGGGCTGGTTTTTGACTGAGCAGAGAGGCGGCATCCCTACACATCTGTTGGTCAAGGGTCAGCTGTACTCATAATGAGCAGCCATCACCACTAATTCCAGAATATCTTCATTATTCCAAAATGAGACTGGATACCCCTGAGGAGTCATTCCCCATTCCCTTCTCCTCCCAGCCCCTGGCAACTACTAATCTGCTTTGCTTATTGTGGATATTTACATAAATAGAATCATTTAATATGTGGCCTTTTGTTTGACTGGCTTTCATTCAGCATAATGTTTTAAAGGTTCATGTAGTATATATCAGTACTTTTTTTTGTGGCTGGATAATATTCCATCATATTGATAATACCACTTTTTGCTTATCCATTGATCAGCTGATGAGATTTAGGGTGTTACCACATTTTGGTTATGGATATAGCTGCAGTGAAGTTTTGTGTACAGGTTTCTGTGTGAACATGTTTTCAGTTCTCGGGTGTATACAAAGGAGCGGAATTGCTGTGTCTAATAACTGTTTTTGTTTTTGAGGAACTGCCAAGCTGTTTTCCAGAAAGACAGCATTTTTTATTCCCACCAGCAATGTGTGAGGGTTACAGTTTCTCCACATCCTTGCCAACTGTGGTTATTGTCCTCCTTTTTTCTTTGGTTTAGCCATCCTACTGAGTGTGAAGCGGCATTTTATTGTGATTTTGACTTGCATTTCCATAGTGATTAATGATGTTGAGCCTTTTTTCATTATGCTTATTGGCCATTTGTATATTTTCTTTCAAGAAATGTCTATTCAAATCCTTTATGTAATCTAAAAATTTTTTTTTCTTTTCTTTTTGTTGAGTTATAGTAGTTCTTTATATATTCTGGATACTAGACCCTTATCAGATAAATGACTTACAAATATTTTCTCCCACTTTGTGGGTTGTCTTTTCATTTTCTTGATAGGGGCCTTTGAAACAAAGTTTTTAAATTTTTTGAAGCCATTGTCTAATCCAAGGTCACAAAGATTTACACACTTGTTTTTTTTCCTTCTAAGTATTTTGTAGTTTTTGCTCTTAATGTTTAGGTTTAGGACTGAATTTAACAGTTCAGTTCAGTCGCTCAGTCGTGTCCGACTCTTTGCGACCCCATGAATCGCAGCACGCCAGGCCTGTGTGTCCATCACCAACTCCTGGAGTTTACCCAAACTCATGTCCATCGAATCGGTGATATCATCCAGCCATCTTATCCTCTGTCATCCCCTTCTCCTGCTGCCCCCAATCCCTCCCAGCATCAGGGTCTTTTCCGATGAGTCAACTCTCCAATACTTTGAGGTGGCCAAAGTATTGGAGTTTCAGCTTCAGCATCAGTGCTTCCAATGAACACCCAGGACTGATCTCCTTTAGGATGGACTGCTTGGATTTCCTAAAATTAGTCAGCTTCACTCTAAAATTGTGTCATTGCCTTTGTGCTTGTATAACTTTGGTTTTCTAAGTTTTGGTGGAGGTTTTTGTTTTGGGGTGTTTTGTCAGTTTATTTAGATCTTTCCCCCTTTACACTAAGAACCAAAGTGATAACTACATTTCCACTTAGAGTAGCATTTAATGAGTTGATATATACAATATGGTACAAGGAAGATACTGAAATGTTCTGTGGTAAAAAAGGTAGCTTGTGCAGACTGCTGCTGCTGCTGCTGCTGCTGTGTCGCTTTAGTCGTGTCCGACTCTGTGCGACCCCATAGACAGCAGCCCACCAGGCCTCCCATCCATGGGATTCTCCAGGCAAGAACTCTGGTGTGGGTTGCCATTTCCTTCTCCAGTGCATGAAAGTGAAAAGTGAAAGGGAAGTTGCTCAGTCGTGTCCGACTTTAGCGACCCCATGGACTGCAGCCTACCAGGCTCCTCTGTCCATGGGATTTTCTAGGCAAAAGTACTGGAGTGGGGTGCCATTTCCTTCTCCGTGTGCAGACTGAGGTGGGAAGATTCTGAGAGTGGTCACCTGTTAACCTTAACTTACCTGAGTTTGAATATAAACTCCTGAGGGTACCTCTTCTGTTTTGGTAAAATCTAAGGGACTGCATATGTTAATTGGTTGCTTTTAAAACTTGAAACAAAAACAGCTAGGAAAAAGAAACTTAGCAGTCTTTTAGTATCTGTTTAAAGTACTTCAAATACAAAAGATGTTGCTAATTTTGTTCATCCTACTCAGGAAAGGAATAGAGGAAATCACTGGATGGGTTACGTTAGCTATGCCTTTATAAGGAAAACAGGACCTGGTATGAATCTCACTTAAGCAATTTATTAGCTCTGTGGCTTTGGACTAAGTACTTAATTGTTCCTAAATATCAGTTTCCTCATTTATAAAAATGAATATTATGAGAGTGCCTACCTGATAGCATTGTTGGGAGGGTTAAATGAAACACATATTGTCTGTCTTAATACACACATAATAGTGGATTTTATTACTACTCATCCTGGATTAGTGACTATTTATAATATTTTTTAAAATTACATTTGACAAAAACAAGACTCTGCCTTACTCCTTCTCCCATCTTAGTTTTCTTCTTTGTGTCAGTCTCTGATATTTTAACCCAGCTTTTAGAAAGTAGTCAGTTTAATTTTTTTAAACTTTAGAAAGTTTAAAAACTTTTAGAAAGTAGTCAGTTTAATTCTATTCATGAAATGAGTTATGGTTATTAGTTTGTTTTGTTATATTTAATTGTTATTTTCTTTAATTGTTATTTTTTTTCTTTGCATAAAGCCGGAATTGATTTAAACGTGGTCACGCTTCGGGAATCCGAAATTCTTTTTATGAATACCAGTCGACAATCCTGTTACAAAAATGTGCTTATCCCAAAGTGGCATGATATATGGACACGGATACAGGTAATGATTTCGAGGCTCTGGGGAGTGGCAGATTTTGTGAATATTTGATTAGTGAGTACTTTGACACTTAATTCACTTTTCACAATTAAAATATATATATATATAAAAATATATAAAATTAACAACCTTGATAAGATTGCAGTTATTCTTAATCTCATCAGTGTTCTCATCAGTAAAGCGTTTATCCCTACTTTGTGTTCCTCTCTCTGTTCCTTTAAGTGGCCCACAATACTTGACCCTGAGGTAAACTTCCTTCCTCCTTTTCCCCAAGAGACTATTTTCTTCTCTTCCCGGGCTCCTTTTACACACACACACCCCTCTTTCTTTTTAAAGGCCTCATGCCTTCTTTGGGATGGAAACTGTTGCATGCGTGTCAGGATGTACACTCTGCCTTGCTACTCCTATTGTGTTTTGATTCTGCACAAGATGTTGCATAAATGCCCTGAACTGGTTTCCCCTTGATAGAATGACTTTGGTCTCTTTTATTTCATAACACTGTTGAGCCACCTGGCAAGCAAGAGCGTCTGGCTGTACTGATTAAACAAAATGAGTCCTTTGGAAATGTTTCTGCTGCTATAAGCATAGTCACTGATCAGAGCATTTGTTCACATCAAAAAACACAAGGGTGGGCTTTTTCAAAAAATTCTCTTTTTTCATTGTCTGATATAAAGATCATATTCCATCTGGGGCACATTATAACCAACATTTACCCATAGTCCGTAATTTGTGACAAAGGGTTGAACTCAGCCTGTCATTATGGGAAACATTTTTGGTGCTGTTTACGCCTGGCAGTTTTCTTTATATTCTGGACCCTTGCTTTGTATGATCTTTCATAAATAGCTGTATTGGTAACTCTTTCAACTTAGAAGTCTTTTTTTTTTTTTACCCCTATGAGAAGTCTTTTTTTTTTTTTACCCCTATGCTCTAGCCTAATAGATTCAGATCATGTTAACAATAAGACATTCTAACAGTTGCCTCTGAGCCATGTGCAGTGCTATTTGCCTAATTATCTTTTAGCTGCTTTTATCTCCATATTTCTCATAAGCCTGTGAAAAGCCAGTGCCATTAGTGATTTAGCTATTTATTCTAAAGGGTTTTGTTTTTTTTTGTTTTTTTTTTTTTGTATTTGGAAAAAGTTTAAATTCCTACTTCCTTCTTTCTCATCCTGATTTTGCTCATGTTACAGATCCGGGTAAATAGTTCCAAACTGGTACGAGTCACCCAGGTGGAGAATGAAGATAAACTGAAGGAGCTAGAGCAGTTTAGTATCTGGAACTTTTTTTCCTCCTTTTTAAAAGAGAAATTGAATGACACCTATATTAATGTGGGTCTATACAGCACAAAAACCTGCCTCAAAGTTGAGATTTTAGAGGAAGATACCAAGTACAGTGTCATTGTGACTCGGAGTAAGTTTTACCTCTGTTTTTCTGATGGATTCTATGGTGAGAAGAGACTGAGCTTTGGAGGGTATAATTAGTGAGAGAAGTCAGTCCAAGACAGCTCCATTTTGGTTCTGATTATAACCTGAATATACCACTGCTCCGAACATTGCAGAGAGACTCCACCCCTCATAAAAGCCTTTAGGCCTAGATTTGAGACTTCACCATGTCTTTCATTCTGAGTACTTCCTTACTTGGATTGTGAAGGCTTGAATTCCTAATACTTCCAGTGGCTCTGAGCTGATATACCTAGAATTCTTCAGAGTTGGATAGATGTATTCCTGTCTTTTGGGCTCTTTAACTGTAGGCCTGTATATTTCAGCCTACATTTAAAGACATGAATGGTTAAATCAAACTGAAAATAAAATAGACCTGAATACCTCACAAACAAAAGAATATATGTGGAACCATAAATATGAAGATCACTGCAGTTTCAGGCTTATTCAGTATAACTGGGAGTTTTCCCTTCTCTGGATGTGTCTGAGAAAGTTTCACAGAAGAGGCAGATCATTATCCTGTTGAATTCTCTGACTTTTGGTCTTTTCTTGGTAACTGCTCTCCCAGGAGAATAATGTTGTGAGCAGTAGAAGTGTTCCTGGGTTTTGCTACAAAATTTGTTGTGCGCTTTTAACTGTCCTAGAGTTCCATAGTTCTTTCGTTGAACAGGATCAGCCTCTTTTTTTGGTGTTCCCTTTGCATTTACTGATCCCTCTTACTCCTGTCTGTGGACCTCCCCTAGACTCAGCTCTTGAATGGGAAAGCTGTGGGAGTGACTGGTACACCAGTAAGGGACTTGTGCTTGGGCTCCCTGGTCCTGGGCAATCAGATTGAGTGTAGGCTTTTCCAACACAGTGCTCAGATATCGTCAAAAGAAGTAGGTGGTGGTGGTGGTCAAGAAAAGCAGCCCCTTAGAGAACAACAGAGGACCCTGACCCAGAGTTCTGGGCTAATCCGAGCCTGTGTGACTTAAGGCTTGAAAACCAGGGTGGTGGAGACCCCTTGTGGGCAGTTGCATGAAGTGCTGATGGTACTATGGCTCCAACCAAAGCAGAGCTTAGCTTCCTTTAGCCTTAGTGTAGGTAGCCAAAACAAAATAAACTCTTCAGGGAAGTATAGACAGAGACCTAATTATACTTTCTTTTTGGAAGGGTGCCAGGCTTTGTGTGGAATGCTGTTAAAATGCTGTTTAGGTGGGCTGTTTGCATTTATTAGCTGACCAGTGATGCCAACATTGCCTTTTATTCTGTAATGCTTTAAATTGTTCGGTTCCCTTGTTAAGCATAAATATTTTATTTATTTCAGGATTTGACCCCAAACTCTTCCTCATTTTCCTCCTTGGACTTACGCTGTTTTTTTGTGGAGACTTGCTGAGCAGGTAGGTTCTAAGGCTAGAGGGCGGAAGGAGGATGCTCAGACCTACCCGCTTGACTTCTATCATGAAGTCTTAAAGTGCTGCCATTCCCTTTATGGATGGACTAAGTC
This sequence comes from Bos taurus, assembly GCF_002263795.3. Taxonomy (NCBI): domain Eukaryota; kingdom Metazoa; phylum Chordata; class Mammalia; order Artiodactyla; family Bovidae; genus Bos; species Bos taurus. The sequence continues at coordinate 56,367,574 of NC_037332.1, forward strand.
ATTATCTGCTTCAATCATTACAAAATACTTTAATGTGTGTTATTATTTTTATTTTTTCTTGTATTAATAAGATTGGCAATAATGAAATTCCCCTATTAGGTTACCCATAATATGATGGGATTTAGCCAATATATCACCATCCTTCTACCATTAGCCATATTTAGCCCTCATTTTTACAGGGTTGTGTTTTACATTTTACAGGATGAGTTTCATGCTGTTCAGAGGTAAAGAAGCAAGGATCAATCACTTAACTCATTTCCTGCCTGTAGAAACCCACTAGCTAAGATAGGTGAAACAGGCATGTACAAATACAAAGGAAACACATAGTCTCCCTGATAGCTCAGATGGTAAAGAAGCTGCCTGTAATGCAGGAGACTGGGTTCAATTCCTGGGTCGGGAAGATCCCCTGAAGGAGGGCATGGCAACCCACTCCAGTATTCTTACTTGGAGAATTCCATGGACAGAGGAGCCTGGCCGGCTACAGTTCATGGAGTTGTAAAGAGTCGGATATGACTAGTGACTAACCCCCATGTGCACAGATAACAAACATTCAGCAGAGATAGAATCAACATTAACTTTGTATACAAGGAGAATATTTGTGAAGTAGTGAATGAAAGCTTAACCAATTGAAGTTCAGCTGGAGTGAGGTTGTTGGAAGTTGTTCCTTATTTTGGGGATCCTGAGAGAAATTCAAAATGAAGGAGGAATATTTGGTAGAAAGAGCCTAGACTAAGAGTAGGAGCTCTCTGTTCTATGCCCTTTGGGGTAAGCAATTCAGTTCTTGTTATTAGTTTCTACTTGGCAGTCCTCTTATCCCTTTCTTCTCCCCAGAGAAGCTGTGCAGTTCCCAGAAGAAAGATTCTCATTAAAAATTGGGTGGGGAGCAGTTCTGGGGATGGGAGCTGGAGACTAAGCAGAGGTTTATTGTTGGGGTGTATTTGAGGGGCTGACATTGGTACTAATCCTTATAATTTGGCAGCAACTACACTGTACTGGTCTCTTTAGTTTTCTGACCTCAAATGTTGAGCAAATACCTGTTCTCATCTTGTACCTTTTTCCTACCTTTTGGCTGGGATTGTGGTCTGGTTTGAACAGTGTCATGTGTGAAGAATACAAATGTAGTAATGAAATGAATTTTCTCTCTGCAGAAGTCAAATCTTCTACTATTCTACTGGGATGAGTGTGGGAATTGTGGCCTCTTTACTAATCATCATTTTTATAGTATCCAAGTTTATGCCCAAGGTAAGTGGCAGAATCCTCGCATGCAATCAGGATGAGCTTGGGTAGATGAAGGATTGTTTTCTTGGATAATCTTACAGCACTGAAAATTTGCATTGATGGCTGATAAATCAATGTCCTACTTTTTCCTTGTTTCAGAAAGATACTTTCCATGATGAAACTTGGAGCCTGATGGCATACAATCTCTCCCTTTTTATTTGAAATCCTGTGTAGAGTGTGTGTGTGTGGGGTGGTTAAAGTGTTTTTCCTGTTTATTAATTATATACATTATATAGCCAGGCTTTTAAGTTATTTAGCATCTCATTTTCCCAGTGTTCTTTGCACACTGTATAATTTTAAGTGTAAAGTACATATTTTTAAGAGAGATGTTTTGTGCATTTTTAGTAGGTTGAATTTTTTTTTTAAATTGCAGTTCCATTTTGCTTCTTGTATGTAGGGAAAGCCTGTTGTAACTTTTTGCTTTCACTTCTACTCTGTTTTAGAAAAGTCCCATTTACATCATCCTGGTAGGAGGCTGGTCCTTTTCTCTGTACCTCATTCAACTAGTTTTTAAAAATTTACAAGAGATCTGGAGGTGTTACTGGCAGTATCTTTTAAGTAAGTGTTATTGGTTTTGCTTTCCTTTTTATATGTTTATAGGCTGTTTTAGTTAATTTGATCATGAAAAGATATTGCCTGCTTATGGAGTTTAATAGTCTATGCCATTTTATTAACTTGTAAAAATCATAGTTTTTATTTCTAACTCTACAGTTGTCACCTTTTCTTAAATTAAGATGATGCTGCTAGGGAGAAGACTAATTTGTTGGGGTTTATAGGTACATCTCTCTTTATGCATAGACATCTTTCTGAAAAGCTGTAAATTGACTTTTGAATATAATCGTATTTTAAATTCACTTGAGGACCTTAAGAAGTAAAGGACTCTATAGTGAACACTATCTGTAAAACAAGAAAAGAATCCTTTGGTTGTAAAGATAGTAACTCTTAATCTATCCTTTGAGAAGGAATTAATTTGGATTTTCATATATTAGGTTTTTGAAACAGACTATTTTAGAGTTGTTCAACATGTAGCTTTAATTCCCCGTTTGAGAATTAAATAAGTTTGAGACAACAGAAATGATAGAAACTTAAAAGAGATGAATATATATGAATAATGAAGGAAGTATGAATAATTGAATAAAGATCTTATCCATTTTCCTGGTTCAGTAGGTGCTATATAGTGAATTTACTGCTGCTCCCCAGATGGGATATTTTTACCAATTGTAGATGAAAAAAGAATGTCTTCTGATAACTCTCCTCATAGGCTATGTGCTCGCAGTTGGATTCATGAGTTTTGCAGTCTGTTACAAGTATGGGCCTTTGGAGAATGAACGAAGTATCAACCTGCTGACCTGGACCTTGCAGCTGCTGGGCCTGTGTTTCATGTATTCCAGTATCCAGATACCACACATTGCCCTTGCCATTGTCGTCATTGCACTGTGTACTAAGAACCTGGACTACCCTATTCACTGGCTGTACATCACCTACAGGTGACTGAAAGGCAATGTAACTTTGTACTGAAGCACGCAATGTGGGATGCAGTTGCAGCAAAAGGAAACAGGTTTTGACCTGGGAGCCTCTTTGTTAATGTCAGTTTATTGTATTATGTTTCACTTGTGTTTCTTTCAAGTCTTTCTTTTTAGATTCTCTGTAAACATTTTAAAGAACTTATAAATTCTAATCATTTTATATAAAATAAAAACATCTAGTAAAGTGTCATGTGTTCCTGTTACCACTAGGTGGTGCAAAGTATATTACTTTCATGCCACATGCCTCAGTCACCTGGTTTCGGATTATGTCACACTGCCTTTCAGATTGTTTTGGGAGTCCTAGTCTTAGTTTAAGGTGTAATTCAAGCATGTGGTCACTTTTGCCTGGTGACTATGGAATGGTCATAGGTTCTGAGGTTTTTCTTTCTAGTACAGATAGTCAAAGTAATACCTTCAGTTCATGGGGAGATCCAGGTTAATGCACCACAATCTTATGCCATCATTTTCTTGTAGTTTTCCATTTATTGGGAGATAAATATTTTGTCTATCACTTATAATGTGAATTTATTCACATTAGTGAATAATATTGACTACTCTGACTTGTCAATGGTCTAATGTGTCAGGCGTCCATTATAACTAAGGATATCTGTGGAATAAAGGTGGGAGTGATGACTCTTAATGATTTAGGCTCTCTGCTATATGCTTGACCCACTGAAGGGAGTTAAGAGATAACGATGGACGAAGATTACTGATTAATCATTCATGATGTTATTTTCGTGAGCACAGAAAGATGTGTAAGGCAACAGAAAAGACTGTCCCCCCCCGTCTTCTGACAGAAGAAGAATACCGGCTACAAGGAGAGGTGGAGACCCGAAAGGCTTTAGAGCAGCTTAGAGAATACTGCAACAGTCCAGACTGCTCAGCTTGGAAGACTGTTTCTCGAATTCAGTCTCCAAAGAGGTAAACAAACTCTTGGCCAGAAGTACCAGGCATCTGTCAGGGTAATCATGACCCTAGAGTTTTAATAGAGACTATATTTCTATAATCATTTTGTATTTGTGGCTTTGTTTTCTTGTTCTTCTAGGAGTAGTCAAGGGAAGGTTACATATATCATATGTTTAGCCGTAGCCATTTTCTGATTCCTCAAGGAACTATTTACTCTAACTTTGATTGTAGCATTGAAATGAGAAGATTCTAGTACAATATTAAGTTTCTCCTCTTACAGTTTTGTGTTGCTCTCTGAATGTTTAATATATTTTTTGAGGTGAGAGGGATCCTTTTATTTGGAAGCAGTCATACCAATGAATATATGAAACTTCAGTTTGGAATCTTGATGGCATAAAGTTTATAGGGCCATAAACACAAATAAATGTGCAATGCTCCTTAATCTTATCAAGGATTACAGATAACTGAAGGAACTTTAGCACTTCCATAACTAAAAAGGGTAAGCAGACTTCCATAACTTGAAAGTGCTTGTTAAGCAGAATGGTGTTGTAGGGAATATCCGCCTACGACCCTAGTTTTCCTCCTCTTCTCATTTCTTGCTTTGGTCTACTTACCTGCCAGAGGAAGGATAAGGCTGGGAGCTAGGCTCAGTATCATTTGAGCTGAGAGCACATCAAGATTTCAATTTGTTCTTATTTTGAAAGAAAACAGGGTGGAAGGCAGCTTCTAATGAGTAAATGAGTATTATCTTCTCTTTTCCAGGTTTGCTGACTTCGTGGAAGGTTCTTTCCACCTCACACCCAATGAGGTTTCTGTTCATGAGCAGGAGTACGGCTTAGGGAGCATTATTGCCCAGGACGAACTCTCTGAAGAAACATCCTCTGAGGAGGAGGACTCAGATTCTCGGTACCCCCTTGTCGTACAACAGAACAGCTTCCTGACTTAGGTGGATTGACTTCGTACCTCAGTGGTCCAGGTTGCGTGTGTTTGGTGTGCAATTGCTTCTCAAATCTTTGAAGCCGGGTGGGATAACTGCAGAAATTCTTCCACTGAAATTAGAGGCCTGAGTAGACCTCCCTCTGGAAATGGTCTCTGTGGGGTCCCGAGGAAGCAGAGTGGATAACGTAGTGGCTGCTTCCCAGTACATCCTGTTGGTTCAGTTCTCAGCCCGCTTTTATATTTCCGAAGAAACTAGATTGCCACAGCTAGCCCAGGGCATTCCAGTTCCTCTTTGAAGTTGGTTCAATTGTGGCATTTCAGACTCGGAAGTGATAACTGTTACATGTGAATTAATGCTTTCAGACTATGGCAGCATCTTCAGAGACAAATCCACAAATCTGAGCCTCTCTTCTGCTTTCATTTCGTAACTTTAGCATAATCCTTGTTTTAACTGTTCTAAGAGGAAAATGGATTATTATTTGCCTGTCTTGTTTTTTTAAATTAACACATTAAAAAAAAAGTGAAAGTTATGTTCCATTACTAGCAAGTGCTCCAGAGCGACAGGCCTCCCACACATTTATTAATATGGGTTGTCCATTAAAGCCCCAGTAACTCTTGTGCTGAACTTTGAATTAATTCTCACACCGATGATATTCAAAGTCCTGCTTACTTTAGGAACATGCCTGCAGGCCCTTCTGTAGATGAGGTCTGTTGGGGTTTTTATTATATTGCACTGGCCAAAAAGTTCGGGATTTTCTGTAAGCTCCTTACGGAAACAAATTTTTTGGCCAACCCAGTATTTAACTTCCAATTCCAAATAGGCTTTTAGGCATCCCTTCCAATTCCTCTTTGTCCCCTTTGCCCTTTCAAGAAGGGTCTATTCTCTCATCTCTGATTATGTACACTTCAGATTGTTTTATTTCTTATATTTTCTTCTCTTTGATTTATATCATTATTCCCACTAATTAGGAGAAGTGATCTTATTTAGGGAATTTAAATGCTTTTTACTGGTTCTCTTATTTTTCCTGTCCACTGGTCACACATCTTTGAATTGTTGTGGGATCAAGAAATTATCTCCTTTTCCTTCCCCTTCCTTTGTCTACCCATTCGATTAATACCTATTCTTAATAGTCTTTGCTTGCCACCTGTCCCTCTCCCTGCAGGAAGCCTGGCTCATTTGTGAGCCCTGAAACTATCTGTGAAGGCTCTTGATACAACATACATGTTGTAGCTGTGTGGCTGCCACAATTCGCATTGCCAGGAGACAGACTTCCAGATCATCCTTGTGCTCTGGGTGCTTGCGCAGCCATCAGGATCAGGTGTGCTTTCCTATGAACTTCTTGTACTTATTTGCAATTCCATTTCTGACCAGAGGTTCCTGCTGCCTTTTATTACAGTGGCATTGGTTTCACATTCTTTTGCCACTGGAAAGTACCCTTATAAACCAGCAATGCTATTTATGAGGGAGCAAATTCCCAAGTCTCTTGTCATTCACTTGGTTCTGTCTTTGTGATCTTCACCCTTGCACCTTGGAAAAAGCTGTAAAAAGCCAGGAAGATAGACACTGATGGCAGGAGCATAGTATTGAACTGACTGACTTACCATGTCGTGGAGAAGACAGATGATTTTTGTTAAAAATCTGCAATGAATGACTCCTTCAGACCACCCATTTAACAGATAATTTTGAAAGGCTCTGGGCTCCATTACTGACTTCCAGAATGTCAGCTCTGAGACTCCGCTCCAGGTGGCCAGTTGATTTTTTTCTGACAGTGTTTCCCACAGCTTTAAACTGTCCTAAAGTTACAACTACCTCAGTTGGCAAATAGGCTTATAGAAGAAAGTGGAAAATACAGTATTTGGACAGATGATGTGGGTTAAAATGCTTTATATTAGGAAACCTTTCTATCTTTGTAGTTATGTACATGGTAGCATTATATCCCTCTGCAGAAAACTATTAAGGCTTCTGAATTTTACTTTTTTTTTTTTGCCTCATTTATAGAAATTGAAACTTTGCATATTTAAGCATAAGCTGATTTGAAAAAATAATGCAGCTGTACAAGTGGTCTCAGTGTTCCCTTGAGACTTCAGTACCTTCGCCACATGGCCACTTAGGGATATGGTCACTTGCTTCTAGGCTAATACTTCCTGCCACCTGTCTTTATTTCAGTGAGAAAGCACTGTGAAGTAGAGAAAGATTCTCATCTTTTTCTGTTTAGTAAACTCCTTGTGATATACCACTTCCATCTCAAGACGAGTTTTTCTCACTGTGTTTGAATTTGGGGTGAGTGAAATCAAACTCGGTTTATTACTCCCTGTCTGGTAGTTGGAGAACTGAGCTGTAGGCAGTGCCAATGACAACAGGCCTCGTTGTCGTGAGAGCTCCTCTCAGCGAAGGACGGTGCGGCTGGTGTGCCGTGTGCCCTTGCCCTGCCCTCCTGTGCAGCTCTTCCCCAGATGCCTCTGAGCCTCTGTGTGCCCGGAGATTGCTTGATTCGGTCCACCTTTAGGAGCTGCTCTTGTCTCCTGCTTGGCCACTTAGTCTGCTGGCTCAGTCAGTACTGGAGGCCCTCATTTAATTTTCTCTGGCAGTTACATTGCAGCTTCAGCATAGTCTTGTCTCTCAGACCGATCTCATCAGGAAGGATTGAAGGGATAACTGGAGTGAGCTGGACGTCAGAGCCCTCGTCTGCCGCCACGTCAGCGTCTTGCTCCACAAATATCAAGCTGCAAATTGGCCCTTGGAGTCAGGGTCTCATCAGCATCAGAAATCTATGGCCTCTAATGGATCTGATCAAGTTATATAGAGCATGCCTCCCATTAATGGGAGTACAAGTCAACTGGCTTAAAACACTTTCCCTTCACTTTTCCAGTCAGATTGCTTTCATGAGACCAATGGAACCAATGACTGAAAATATGGAAAATTTAGCACTTTTGATATCTTCTAATAAGAAATACTATCAGCCACTTCATGCCCCAAAACTAGTTTATTTCTCCCCCTAAATTCATGACTTTTATATTCTGTTGCAGAATTTTGCTGATGATACACTTTTGAGTACTGATTTTGTGCTGATAAAGTCCATTCTAGGGCCCAGCCTTTTCTTCACTGACTTGTGTTCCCTTCAACCCAGTCCCCACTTTGCATGTATGATAGACAGTTGATGAAGGAAAGCACCCAAATAGGCTAGATAGTTCCCCAGGGCCTGATTTCCGTAAAAGGCTTGGGAATGGATTATGCAATTGCCTTTCATATTTTTGTGGTTCCAGAAAAAAAGATGGGCTCAGATGGATGCCTGTGTAAAAATGGTTCCTAGCTATGTACTCAGAAGTTTTCTCTGAATTGAGTAGTGAAAGTTGAAGTAGGAGGAAAGGAAATTAAATGTCCTAGTATTCCTTTGGACTCAGGTCTGACATGACATATGAGATAATAACCTATATTGAAATGCCAAGAATTTTATCTGAACCAAGGAGAGGACAGTTTGACAGATTTATTATGCCTTCATGTTACATAGGCACTGAAACAAAGTAATAAACATAAAATAGCCATTGTGCAAGGCAAGTGCACCTAAAACTTTTTGTTTATGTTTTGATGTAAAAGAAATTGATCATTATTTTTTTAGGGAAACCTATGCAATTTTGGTGATCCAGTGGTGTCTCTTGATAGCTTATGGATTCAGTTGCTGTTGAGGTAGATTCTAGACAGTTATTAACTTGAAAAGGGAGTTTGGTGCCTTATATGATGGGAGCCAGAACCTGCTGGGAATAAACAAAGCGAATTCACACCAGTGTCAATGCACAGCTTTAGCAGGAAGGAAATGGCACACAGCACCCCCAGATTTGGGGCTTTTGGCTCCCACACCCCCTGCCCATGTGCATCATCATCCTTTTCACACTTGACAATAACTTGAAAATGGTGAAATCACTATCTCTGCATTTTTCTGCAACATGGGCAATGTTCTTGTTAACATAATAGGTAGCTCTTAATGTAAGTATTAGAACTGTTACAGCCTGCAGTTGCCTCAGTTTATCATGTTTCTAGGATTGATGGTGGAATAGGGAGTTCCTGGGTAAGTTTTAGCCTGTGGGTAATGCCTTAGAGTTATTTTAAAAGATTTGTCATTTATATTTAAAATAAGTGTTCATGAATGTTTGAAAGGAACAAAATGATCAGGGATGACTCTTTGCCATGGGTCTCATTTTCACTCTTTTCTGTAAGAAAAATAAGCAATGTCTTATTATATATTTTTTCATTTTTATTGTTCAAGTTTGTAAGTAATCCCAATTTTAATAAAGTTTTATATACTATGTAGTGGTTTCTCTTAATGAACATGTGCTTTTCTTGTTAGGATCTCTTGTCTTCAGGTAATCAGCAATTAGCTCTTCTGGTTCATCTTTCTAGACAGGTGTTTTGCATGTTATTTATTTTCCTTTTTTTTTTTAAAAAAAAAAACACTTCTTCCCTTGGAATTTCCCAGTGATCTAGTGGCTGAGACTCCATGCTCCCTGTGCAGGGGGCCTGGGTTTGATCCCTAATCAGGGAACTATCAATAGATCTTGGATGCTGCAACTAAAGAATGTGCCTGCCCCAGTGAAGATCGAAGACCCCACATGCCAAAACTGAGACCTGGTGCAGCCAAATAAAAAATATTTAAAAAATAAACCACTGCTTCCCATCTTGGGTCTGTCTTGACTTCCTTGGACTGAATGGTTTCCAGGATGCCAGATCTCTAAGAGGTATTCTTAAAGGAGCAGAGGGTTATACCACTGTACTGTCTCATAGGAAAACAACATATAGCTTATTCCTGGTCCAGGGAGCTACTTTGTACTCTAATTCTTTTTTTTTTTTTTTTAATGGTATAAAGGATCATTTTCTCCACTGAGGTGAGGAGAAGACCTATGGATCCAGCTGTGAGATGCCCACCAAGAGCTTCTGTTGGGTGAAAGGGAGCAGGGCTTTCATGTAGTGAGTATTAGGGGACATGGAATAAAAACTTCAACTGTGTCTTGGCCCGGCTTCTGCAGTAGGAAGGAGACTGGTGGCTTCCATTTTCTGTTTTGGCTATTTTCTTTGCTCTGGGAATCCATTCTAGACTTTGCATTAATTCTGTACCTCTCTCTTCTTATTCAGGCCACATGGAAATCTATTGTCTATTTTTTAAAGACTGTGAAATAGAATGGAAACAGGATGTGGGCCGCATGTGAATTTATGTAGATTAATGCACAGTGATGACATCTTTTCATTCTGTAACCCAACTAGGTAAATAAGAGACATTGGATGATCATCAGTGGTTGAAATAATAAAAAAGCGTTAATTGCCAGATTTATAAGATCGTAGGATTAAAAAAGGTGTGTAAAAGTAGTTCCTTTCAAACTTCAACATGCATAGGAATCATCTGGGGAGCTCGTTAAACTGAAGACATGGGATTCAGTAAGTCTGGGTTGAGGCCCAAGATTCTGCATTTCTAATAAGCTCCCAAGTGATTCAGATGCTGCTGGTCAGTGGACCTCACTTTGAGTAGCATTCTGCTTGTTGCCTGGCACGTGGTAAGTATAGCTAACTCTTCAACAACCTGGGAGGGGGGCATTGGTTAGGTTTGCCGACCCTCTGTCCAGTCAAAGCCTATCCTATAATTTTATAGTTGATGGGCCTCTGTACCTGCCATCCCACATCTGCAGACTCAGCCACCCATGGATCACGTAGTAGCAATATGTACTTACGGAAAAAATCTGAGTGGGACCAGGGAGTTCAAATCCATGTTGTTCAAAGGTCAGCTGTACTTGATCAATGTTACTAATTGATACCAGATAATTGATGAGAGTCAAAAGACCCTCTACTACCAAATACCTCTCCACCATATCTTTTTATTGTGTGACATCTTTTTAAAAAGTGAGTGTCCTGGGAGGACCAGTGAGTGTGAATTCAACAACTGTGAAGGCAGATTGCTGTCCGCTCAACTCAGAAATCAGCATCCAAGGGTTTAGAATTGCTGCTGCTTCTAGTTCTTCTTTGCCATCTTTCTGAAGTATAATTTATAAAATGATACAATTCACTTGTTTTAGATTTTGCTGAGTTTGACAAATGAAAACAGTTGTAACCACTACCAAAGTCATGATCCAGAGCATTTCCATCACCCCCAAAACTTCCCTCATGCCCCTTACACAGACTAGAAATTTTACTGGGAGAAGAAGGGGATTTAAGCTCCAGTTGCTTCAGTTTTCCTGAGAAGCAGGAGGTCAGATCCTGCACCCCCCTGTGTCTCCTCCCCATCCCAAGAATGCTGACAGATCTTGTAATCCTAGCTGGGTCGGGTGTGTATTTTGTACCTTGTAAATTTAGACTGACCCACTTGTTTGCCAAGAACTTTCTGGGTTTTAGCACTCAGATACTCATGTCCAGAAAACTCATCTCAGATCCCAGACAAACCAGGGTGGTTGGTCACCCTAGCTGTGACATTCATGCCCTTGTTTCTAAGCCTGAGTTTCTCATTTTAGAGTCAATTCTCTCTCTCTCTCTCTCCTAGGCACTCAATAAACAAGTCCATGGGTGGACAGAAATGAACCTCATTGCAGGCAGCGGCAGATTCCTGGCCTGGAGAATATAAGGCCTGGGTTCTGATCTTGGCTCTGCCAGGTCTGCAGTGGTATGATCCTGGAAAAGTGGTTTCTCACTCTAGGTATGTTTCCTCCACTGCAAAATAGGGGATCCTTAGTCACTTCTGCCTCTGCTGTGATATAGCTCTACCCATCCATGGAATTATGTTCTGATGACACTTCCACTCAGCTTTCTCTTTCTTTCTTGCCTCTTGCCATTTCCCCCCTTCAAATATATATAGTAGGTCAATAAATTATGTAAGGGGAGATTCATAATGGAATTGCTGATGGGCCAGGCTTAGGCAGAGAGCCGTGAGAGCAAGAGAGTGTGGACTTTGAACCAAGCAGCTGTGGCTAGGAGTTGGAGAGTCAAGTTTCTATTTTCAGGTAAGTGTTTGTAATCCTGATTTGCTCTTTGTGCATTATTGGGAGGGAAGATGGTGGGGATAGGGAGCCTACTGTTTAGGAATTTTCCTGGGTGGATGAAGAGGTCCCGTGGCAAAGAGGATTTTATATGCTTTTTGTCTAGTGGAGGCAGTGATTTCCAGCTGAGCTAGTGCCCAGGAAACAGCACCCAGGCTGTTATTCAGTATTCTAACACAGAAGAAGGAGTACAGAGAGAAATACCAGAACTGGCCCAAGCTGGAATCTATGGCCAACTTAGGCTCAGGAAGCTGCCATTCTGTTTCTGATTCTGCCACATGCTGTCTGTGGAACTCAGGGCACGTTGTGTAACCTCTTTGAGCCTCTGTGTTTGTCTCTAATTTTCCTTTTTGGTGGAGTAATTCTGCACTGCCTACTTCACAGGGTGGGTTAATTCAGTGAGATGACACAGCTGGGAGTTCACTGAAACTGAATAAATGCAACGTTGGGTGTTATCCTTAACTTGGAGGCAAATGGAGAGAAACTTGGGGGTTTTGTCTGCTTTTTTGTTGGCTCTTGTCTATTCCTCCAATAGTGTCACCGATACGCCCTGGCTCCCAATAATATAAGAAGTATGAGGGAGGTACTATTTCTTTGGTCAGAAGACACCACAGCCTGACAAAATTCCTGATTTCAAGAGAGCCTTTCCTTGGCAATAAAGTCTGCTCCTTCTGCCCTCATTTCCAAATTTGGGGGGAAATGGAGCCAGAACTCCGCTTCAACCCCTCAGCTCAGGCCAGCCAGATACCCTTTCCTACCTAGAGGGGGCTTTCTCATGTGGCCAAGCATTTCCCTCTGGGGCTGCAGGCCTGTGAAGGGTTAAGCGAGCCACACCCTCAGCAGGAACAGCCTCGGACTTTGTGCTGAGCAGCCATCTCTGCCTTGCCTGGCTTGACTGGCACAGGGAGCCCTGGCTGGAGGAGGCAGGACAGAGGAAGGTCAGAATCGTGGACACGGGCTAGAGGAGGGCAGAATCTTTCCTGTCTTTCCCGACACCATGGACAGCTCCCACTAACAAGGACGCCTCTCCACCCTTGGGGCCCGGGACTCCTATGCCCCCTTCCTGTCACACTAGGATTTCATCTACCATTCTCTGATATTGAAGTTACACCCTGGTTCCAGCGTGGGGTGAGTCCTGCCTTAACCTGTTCCTCTTTTCATATCTTAGGATGCCCTATGTGGGAGCTTCTTCGCTGCCCCCCATCCTCCAACCAATCTTATTCTCGTTCCTTTCAAATCTAAATCCAAAGATGCCTTCTTCCCAGCCCTGCTTCTGCTTCTTACCTTGCCTGCCAAGTTATTTAAAATCTTAACTTTTTCTCAAATCTAGAAAATGTGGGGTGATGATAGTATCTGCTTCCTGGAGATATTCTAAGCAGCAAATGAATGAGTATGTGTAAAGTCTTTAGAGCCTGCCTGGCCCATAGTATTTACCACCTGATTGCTGTTGGCTGCAGTAATCAGTATTCTCATAGCTCCCTCAGTTGTGACTTTACAGGAAGTGATAAGTGCTCACTTTTCCTGGAGCTTGGAGAGGCAAAGTGGAGGGAGAAGGCAGCCTCTGTTCCCTTTCTGCTCCACCGTTCTTCTGACTTTCCTCCCTTCCCCCACTCAGGTTCAGCGATGCAGGAGAGGAGGATATGGCTGTTTCATTCCTGTTAGGGAGTGGCATTGACCATTGTACTAATAGTTCTGTCCTGCACCAGGGCACCCCGCCTGCTCAGTCCCACAAGAAAGACTGAGGAGGATTGGGTTTCCTCCTTAGGGAGCACCTACCATATGCCACGGAGAAGGCAATGGCACCCCATTCCAGTACTCTTGCCTGGAAAATCCCATGGATGGAGGAGCCTGGTAGGCTGTAGTCCATGGCATCGCTAAGAGTCGGACACGACTGAGCGACTTCACTTTCACTTTTCACTTTCATGCATTGGAGAAGGAAATGGCAACCCACTCCAGTGTTCTTGCCTGGAGAATCCCAGGGACAGGGGAGCCTAGTGGGCTTCCGTCTATGGGGTCGCACAGAGTCAGACACGACTCAAGTGACTTAGCAGCAGCAACCATATGCCTACTGTGTGGGGCCGAGCCCTTCCCCCTCTGCTCTTCCTTGCTCATCCCCACCAGTTACTAAAAAGCTAGATGTGTCTCTCTGGGGCAGAGTCCATGCCAGAAGCTTAACGTCGTGGATGTAAACATTGGGGATTGAGATCGAAAAACGGGGACAGATGTGGAGGCACATCCAAAGTTCCCGACCACTGCTTGCTTGTTGGGGAAAACAAATCTCATTTTCATTTTCTTTGGGGCACTCCAGCCTTTAATGGAGGAGCTCCTGCCTCTGTCCTGGGGCTCATCACCTTGTCCAGGCCCCAGTTAAAAACTGAATCTCACTGTAACAGTGAGAGGGGAGGGAAAACTTTGGAGCAACTTTGGAAGTGAGTATGGGTGTGCCTGGTGAGGAAATGGGCTGTGAGAGGCAAGGAGTTGGGAGGGAGACGGGTCACAGAGTCAGGGAACCTGGACCTGGGCCAGGGCCTCAGTGCTGGAGGGAGGGAGCCTCCAGTCCCTGGCTGTGGCATGAACTTTGCTTCCCTTTCCTCCCCAGCCATCTCCCCTGCAGCACAAGGATGCTCCCCCAACTGCTACCTACTGGGGGCCTTCTTTACCCTGGTGGTTGGAGGCAGGTGGTCCTGCCTCACTCCCACCAACCCTAATTCAGGGAGCAGAGGATCCCTCCCACCTCTGGCTTCCCTGCAATCTCCACACTTAGCTTGGACTGGTCTGGAGGCCTCTTTCAGCTGGCCAGGGGCTCTCTCCAGGGCCAGTACTAGGGGGAGGGGAAGACTCTCTTAGGTCCTTCTGCCTTCCTCCCCTAAATAGTTACTGGCCGTGAAAGCTGATCGGATACCAGCAAACTGATCCCAGGACCAATAGCTCCTCTGGACATGACCCTTCTGGAAGGTTCCGTGGGGGTGGAGGACCTTGTGCTCCTGGAACCCCTGGAGCAGGAGTCTCTGATCAGGAACCTCCAGCTGCGCTATGAAAAGAAGGAGATTTATGTGAGTGCCCATGGGTGCCCCTGGCTGTGGATGTGTGGCCAGAGAGTTCTCGGGCCTTTCCCAGACCCACCCTGGCTCACTCTGTCATCTCCCACAACTCCAGACCTACATTGGGAACGTGTTGGTCTCAGTGAATCCCTACCAACAACTGCCCATCTATGACCTGGAGTTTGTTGCCAAATACCGGGACTATACCTTCTACGAGCTGAAGCCCCATATGTGAGTAGAGGGACCAAGGGAAGGTGACAGGGCCCAGCTCGTCATGATGAGACATCCTCATTTCCTCTATCCTTTCTCCTGAAGGAGGCTCTCCAGCTGTCCCTTCCTCCCTTGGCCTTTTGGAGGCCCCTTACTAGGCCTGTTGTTTGCCATGGTCTGGTCCAAGTGGGGAGGGCGAATGAGTCTGGGGATCGAGTGAAAGACGGTGTCTTGAACTGACCCCACACTAGTCATCACCCACTTCCTCCCTGCAAGCTATGCACTGGCAAATATGGCATACCAGTCACTGAGGGACCGGGACCGAGACCAGTGTATCCTCATTACCGGCGAGAGTGGAGCTGGGAAGACGGGTGAGGCGCCGGGTGAGGGGGGCGGGGAAGCCATGGGGTTGCTGCTGGAACTGCCCCCTTGTCTCTCTCCAAGACAGAGCCAGTCCTGCCCCCAACCCCTGAAATTCCTTCCTGGGTTTTTCTGAGTGGTGTGAGGTGCTGCAATGAGGGAGATTAAGGGCAGCGGTGGGGATCCACACGGGGGTTTCTCTTGCAGAGGCTAGTAAGCTAGTGATGTCTTACGTGGCTGCTGTCTGTGGGAAAGGGGAGCAGGTGAACTCTGTGAAGGAGCAACTACTTCAGTCAAACCCAGTGCTGGAGGGTAAGGAGTCCAGTCTCTGTCCTCTCCACCCCACCGCTACCCTACCATCCCCCGTGTTCCCGAGATCACTGTTCGTGTTCAGCCTGAAAAATCTGAGACTGCCCTGATGGCTGGAGGACCTTCCCCCTTCCTGTCCCTGGGGTCCTTCTGCCCTCAGCCACCTAACTCCTTCTCCCCGCATCTCCACAGCTTTTGGCAATGCCAAGACCATTCGCAATAACAACTCCTCTAGATTTGTGAGTGAACATCTCCTTGGCCTTGGACGAGAGGGTGTGGGGTCTAGAGAGGGAGGAACATGGCCCAGATGCCTCCTGGACAGGATGACAAGGAAAGGTAGAAGCCAAGTCTCTCTCTCTCTCTGCTCTCTGAAGGGAAAATACATGGATATTGAGTTTGACTTCAAGGGATTCCCCCTCGGTGGTGTCATCACAAACTGTACGTGTCTCCCGTCCCACTTACCCCCTCTCCCGCATGCCCCATGGTGTCCCTTTCTGCTAATCTACTGCTGTAGGAAGGAGGAAAGTTAGACTAACAGGCTTCCTAACCACTGGGAACACCAGGGATTAGGATGGAATTAGAGGGAAGTTGTAGTACCTCCCAGATCCTCAGAACATTATTTTCTTATTTTCTGTCAGATCTGCTTGAGAAATCCCGTGTGGTGAAGCAACTTGAAGGAGAAAGAAACTTCCACATCTTCTATCAGCTCCTGGCGGGAGCAGACGCACAGCTACTGAGTACGTGCCAGCACCCGACATGCAGCAGAACATCCTCAGCCTGCATTCAAGCCCCAGAACCCCTGGCCCCTCTGGATCCCTAAAGCCATCTTCCCTTGACTCTCAGGGCAGTCTACCCTGATTCTTACCCACCCACTGTTGGGAACAAATCCCTTGACTTCTGTGTTCTCTTCCTTTTCTGGGGTTTTAGTCTAGGAATAAGCCTTCTTACCTCTTCACCACTCTTACTTCTCTGAACTGCCTTGATTCCTTTTTCCCCAATTCAGTTCAGTTACTCAGTAGTGCCTGACTCTTTGCCACCCCATGGACTGCAGCACTCCAGGTTTTCCTATCATTCCTTCACCAACTCCCAGAGCTTGCTCAAACTCATGTCCATGAAGTTGGTGATGCCATTCAACCATCCCATTCTCTGTCATCCCCTTTTCCTCCTGCCTTCAATCTTCAGCATCAGGGTCTTTTCTAGAGAATCAGTTCTTTGCAAGAGGTGGCCAAAGTATTGGAATTTCAGCTTCAGCATCAGTCCTTCCAAAGAATATGCAGGACTGATTTCCTTTAGGATTGACTGTTTTCATCTCCTTGAAGTCCAAGGTACTCTCAAGAGTGTTCTCCAACATCATAGTTCAAAAGCATCAATTCTTTGGCGCTCGGCTTTCTTTATAGTCCAACTCTCCCATCCATACATAACTACTGGAAAAACCATAGCTTTAACTAGACGGACATTTGTTGGCAAAGTAATATCTCTGCTTTTTAATATACTGTCTAGGTTGGTCATAGCTTTTCTTCCAAGGAGCAAGCATCTTTTTATTTCATGGCTGCAGTCACCATTCACAGTGATTTTAGAGCCCCCCAAAATAAAGTCTCTCACTATTTCCATTGTTTCCCCATCTATTTGCCTTAAAGTGATGGGACTGGATGCCATGATCTTAGTTTTCTGAATGTTGAGTTTTAGGCCAAATTTTTCACTCTCCTCTTTCACTTTCATCAAGACACTCTTTAGTTCTTCTTCACTTTCTGCCATAAGGATGGTGTCATCTATCTGAGGTTATTGACATTTCTCCCAGAAATCTTGATTCCAGCTTGTGCTTCATCCAGTCTGGCATTGTGCATGATGTACTCTGCATATAGTTAAATAAACAGGGTGACAATATACAGCTTTGATATACTCCTTTCCTGATTTGCAACCAGTCTGTTTTAATTGTTCTAACTGTTAGAACTGTTGCTCCTTGACCTGCATACAGATTTCTCAGGAGTCAGGTAAGGTGGTCTGGTATTCCCGTCTCTTGAAGAATTTTCTGCACTTTGTTGTGATCCACACAGTCAAAGGCTTTGGCTTAGAAAATAAAGCAGAAGTAGATGTTTTTCTGGAACTCTCTTGCTTTTCGATGATCCAGCAGATGTTGGCAATTTGATCTCTGGTTCCTCAGCCTTTTCTAAATTCAGCTTGAACATCTGGAAGTTCATGATTCACGTACTGTTGAAGCCTGGCTTGGAGAATTTTGGATGTTACTTTGCTAGCGTGTGAGATGAGTGCAATTGTGTGGTAGTTTGAATATTCTTTGGCATTGCCTTTGTTTGCAATTGGAGTGAAAACTGACCTTTTCCAGTCATGTGGCCACTGCTGAGTTTTCCAAATTTGCTGGCATATTGAGTGAAGCACTTTCACAGCATCGTCTTTTAGGATTTGAAATAGCTGAACTGGAATTCCATCACCTCCACTAGCTTTGTTTGTAGTGATGCTTCCTAAGGCCCTCTTGACTTCACATTCCAGGATGTCTGCCTCTAGGTGAGTGATTACACCATCGTGGTTATCTGGGTCATGAAGATCTTTTTTGTATAGTTCTTCTGTGTATTCTTGCCACCTCTTAATATCTTCTGCTTCTGTTAGGTCCATATCATTTCTGTCCTTTATTGTGCCCATCTTTGCATGAAATGTTCCCTTGGTATCTCTACTTTTCTCAAAGAGATATCTAGTCTTCCCTATTCCATTGTTTTCCTCTACTGCTTTGCACTGATCACTGAGGAAGGCTTTCTGAGCTCTCCTTGCTATTGTTTGGAACTCTGCATTCAAAGGGGTATATCTTTCCTTTTCTCCTTTGCCTTTAGCATCTCTTCTTTTCTCAGCTATTTGTAAGGCCTCCTCAGAAAAGCATTTTGCCTTTTTGCATTTGTTTTTCTTGGGGGCGGTCTTGATCACTGCCTCCTATACAATGTCACGAACCTCCATTCATAGTTCTTCAGGGATTCTGTCTATCAGATCTAATCCTTTGAATCTATTTGTCACTTCCACTGCATAATCATAAGGGATTTTATTTAGGTCATACCTGAATGGTCTAGTGGTTTCCCCTACTTTCTTCAATATAAGTCTGAATTTGGCAATAAGAAGTTCATGATCTGAGCCACAGTCAGCTCCTGGTCTTGTTTTTGCTGACTGTATAGAGCTTCTCCAACTTTGCCTGCAAAGAATATAATCAATCTGATTTCGGTATTGACCATCTGGTGGTGTCCATGTGTAGAGTCTTCTCTTGTGTTGTTGGAAGAGGGTGTTTTCTATGACCAGTGATTTCTCTTGGCAAAACTCTGTTAGCCTTTGCCCTGCTTCATTCTGTATCCAAGGCCAAATTTGCTTGTTACTCCAGGTGTTTCTTGGCTTCCTAGTTTTGCATTCCAGTCCCCTATAATGAAAAGAACATCTTTTTTGGGTGTTAGTTCTAGAAAGTCTTCATAGAACCATTCAACTTCAGCTTCTTCAGCGTTACTGGACATAGACTTGGATTACTGTGATATCAATGGTTTGCCTTGGAAACGAACAGAGGTCATTCTGTTGTTTTTGAGATTGAACCCAAGAACTGCATTTCAGACTCTTTTGTTGACTATGAGGGCTACTCCATTTCTTCTAAGAGATTCTTGCCCACAGTAGTAGATATAATGGTCATCTGAGTTAAATTCGCCCATTCCAGTCCATTTTAGTTCACTGATTCATAAAAATGTTAATGTTCACTCTTGCCATCTCCTGTTTGACCACTTCTAATTTACCTTGATTCATGGACCTAACATTTCAGATTTCTATGCAATATTCCTCTTTACAGCATTGGACTTTACTTCTATCACCAGTCACATCAACAACTGGGTGTTGTTTTTGTTTTGGGTCCATCTCTTCATTCTTTCTGGAGTTATTTCTCCACTCTTTTCCAGTAGCATATTGAGCACCTACCGACCTGGGGAGTTCATCTTTCAGTTTCGTATCTTTTTGGCTTTTCATACTATTCATGGGGTTCTCAAAGCAAGAATGTTGTTTGCCATTCCCTTATCCAGTGGACCACATTTTGTCAGAACACTCCACCATGACCCGTCCTGGCTTCTTGGGTTGTGCTAGTGGTAAAGAACCCGCCTGCCAATGCAGGAGATGCAAAAGACAGAGGTTCAGTCCCTGGGTCAGGAAGATTCCCTGGAGAAGGAAATGAAAATCCACTCCAGTGTTCTTGCCTGGGAAATTGCATGGACAGAGGAGCCCAGCAGGCTACAATCCAAGGGGTCTGCAGAGAGTCAGACATGATTTAGCGACTAAATCTCCTTTTTTCCCCCAAGCTGGCTTCAAAAACAGAACACTTATTTCCATCTGCCATGCTTTTCTACCTTTAATTCAAGGGACTTTATCCATAGCTCAACAGGAGATTGGACAGGATGTTACAAGTATTCAAGGACTTCCAATGAGCTCTAGTTGAAGTTGTTTTGGGTCTATATCTGTCTCACTCATGATCTTGTCCTTGGTTTTTTCTTCTGTGGAGGTTCCATTCATTCATTCATCAAACACCTCTTGAACATCTACTATACTTGAATATCCTGCTAGCTTCTAAGGATACAGAGTTGAGTAAGACATGGACCTTGTCCTTGAAGAAGTCTTCTTCTAGGGGTGGCACATATGTGAGCAGATACATCACAGTGCAGTGTGACTGTTGCCAATATGCTGTGCAGTTGGCTATAGGTGCAGAAGTCATGGAGCACCATGATTTTTCTTAGGGAAAAGACCGTCTCAGCCTGATGCTGGCTGGGCCTTACTGCAGGGTCTGATGGGACTTTAAGCCCTGCCAGTTTCCTCTCTAAATCCCACCTCTGGCTGTGGGCACTGTGGATATCTGATGCCTAAGAACTTATGGCTTTGATTTCTTGTTATTCTGTGCTGGACTTGTGCCTGCCTCCTTTCACCCTCCTGGAGATCTCTATGGTTTAAGAACCCCCACAGGTATCATCTTCCCTCCTGGCTTAATAGTCTTGATTGTATTCAATTTGTATGAATCAGACACTGGAGTCTTGCTCTGGCTGATTCTTGCTCATTGGTTTGAGTCCGGATGGGGCCTCCCTTCCTGGTGTCATCATCCCAGTGCCTTTCTGACTCATTCTCCTTCCAGACACCCCTCTTTATCAGCCTCCTGTTTCAAAATTTTTGTCTCAGGGGAAGCTGCCATTAAACTCTACTTTGACAGTCACTCTCTAATTCTCAGATCTTTTGAGTAACAGATAACTGATACTATTCAAGCTCTATGATTAACTCATTCCTTCCCATCTCAGTGAATGGCTTTGTCCATTCCCTTGAATCATTTTTTATAAGAAAGTTTTGTATGCCAGTCAGGCATGCAGAATATGAAGATGAAAAACACAATCCCAACACACAAGCTGTTCATTGGTAAGAGGAACAGGAAAAAAAACCCAAAACCTAATCCACGAGATGTAGTCTAGGGTAGGGATGCACCATGTGGAACACAGGAGAGCCATTTGGCTCAGCCCCAATCTGAGAAAACCTTCCAAAATGGGGTCTGGTTTGGGGAATATAGTGTCTGCCACTTGGTTGGTGTTTTGTGAACAAATAATGAATGCCCCAACCTGGGCAATGGGCAATGTGTGAAGGCTGGGGGTGGGTGGGAGATAGGTGCTCACCCTTCTTTCCTCGCCTTTGTTCTCCCAGAACCACTGAGAACTGAACAGCATGGAAGGATTGCTTTTCTGGTTTTATTGTTTAGAACCCTGAGGGTGGAGAGAAGAGTAGAATGAGGGTTTTCTTTCATAAAAGTTGGGGAAAACCTCAAGAATTATGAACACCACTTCCCTCGTAGCTCAGCTAGTAAAGAATCCGCCTGCAATGCAGGAGACCCTGGTTTGATCCCTGGTGTGGGAAGATCCCCTGGAGAAGGGAAAGGCTACCCACTCCAGTATTCTGGCCTGGAGAATTCCGTGGACTGTATAGTCCATGGAATTGTGAAGAGTTGGACATGACTGAGTGACTTTCACTTGCAAACCCTAGATACAACTTAAAAAAGTAGTAGTCTATAATCATAAGAAATAATGATCCCAACACAAAGACTACACAGGAAGAACCTAAAACAAAAATGGCTCCTCTGAATAAATGAATGAACCAACCTAGAGCAAGGTCCATGAGGGTCAAGGTTGGAGGACTCAGAGAGCCCACGTACTGACCCTTTTCCCTCATGCTGGTCCTTGCAGAGGCCCTGAAGCTTGAGCGGGACACAGGTGGCTATGCCTACCTGAACCCGGACACGTCCAGGGTGGATGGCATGGATGATGATGCCAACTTCAAGGTCCTCCAGGTGGGTACCCAGGATGAGCCATTAGGCCATGCCCTGAGTCCAGGCTCTGGTTTTGGGAAGGGAGACAGGCATTGGACTGGCATGAAGTTCAGCTTCCGATTCTCCTTTCTTCCCTAGAGTGCGATGACTGTGATTGGCTTCTCTGACGAGGAGATTCGGCAGGTGCTAGAGGTAGCGGCCCTGGTGCTGAAGCTGGGGAACGTGGAACTGATCAACGAGTTCCAGGCCAATGGGGTGCCAGCAAGTGGCATCCGTGATGGGAGAGGTCTGTACCCAATCAGCTCCCTAAATCTCCTACTGCAATTTCTGTTCTCCCACCGTCTTCAGCATAATAGACTTCACTCTGACTAAGTCCCCCTCTGCCCGCTCAGAAGTTCCTCCCCAAACATACTCATTCAGAATATCCTGTGAGACACATTGGAATGAAGTGGGATGTTCCATAGACCTTGCTTCTGGGACTCTGAATTCTCAGTGGATTCTTTGCAAAAATGGGGACAATTACACTCATTTCAGGAGATTCTCATATTAAAGGAGATGATACATGCAAAGTGTCAAGATCTCCCTTCTCTCCTCCTCCTCCCCAGATGTTCCTCCAAGGCCATATTCTGGATGGGCTGTAAGGACTTTCCCAGAAAGACTCGGGAACAGCAGGCCCCCAAGCAGTTTCATGTATCAACCCTCCCTCCTCCCCTGGGAGTAAACCCTCTCTCAGGCCATGTTGTATTTCCTCATCACTCCCAGGTGTTCAAGAAATTGGGGAATTGGTGGGTTTGAATTCAGTGGAACTAGAGAGAGCTTTGTGCTCAAGAACCATGGAAACAGCCAAAGAAAAGGTGGTCACCACACTGAATGTCATCCAGGTGAGGGTCTCTCAGGGAGGAGGCTGGGTTCTGAGTCTGTTCTACGGCTGTCACACTAACCAGCAGCCCCACCCTCCAGGCTCAGTATGCCCGGGATGCTCTGGCTAAGAACATCTACAGCCGCCTTTTCAACTGGTTAGTGAATCGAATCAATGAGAGTATCAAGGTGAGAGATTTCCCTCCTTCCTCAATGATCTCCTCTGCCTGCCCTGTGCCTTGGGTTCTGAGATGAACAGAGGAAGAATGGTAGCGTGTTTTCTTTTATCCACTTATTTTTGAATCTGTGTTGTTTTGGAAATACATCTTTTTTTTTTTTTTTTTAAATTCAACTATCTGGATTCTCTATCAGCTGCCTGGTCTTTTCAGCTGCACAAAGATTCTGAGCCTCAGTTTCCTGATTTGGGAAACAAGACACTAACATTTACGTATTTCCCAGGATTTAGTGAGGATCACTAAATTTAGTGCTTCCGTGGTAGCTCAGTCGGTAAAGAATCTGCCTGCGGTGCAGGAGACCTGGGTTTGATCCCCGGGTAGGGAAGATTCCCTGGAGAAAGAAATGGCAACTCACTCCAGTGTTCTTGCCTGGTAAATCCTACGGACAAAGGAGCCTAGCGGGCTACAGCCCATGGGGCCGCAAGAATCAGACACGACTTAGCAACTAAACCATCAGTGATGATCAGATAACTTTGTGTACGTGATTACCATATAATCCAGGAATTCTACTCCTAGGTATATATCCAAGAGAATGGAAAACATGTCCACATAAAAGCTTGTGCATGAATATTCATAGGGGTATTATTCATAATAGCCAAGAAGTGGACACAACCTAAATGCACATTGTTTATCCATCTGATGAATGGATAAACAAAATGTGGTGTATCCATACAGTGGTATATTATTTGGCTATAAAAAGGCATGAGGTACTGATACAAGCTCAACATAGATGAAGTTGGGAAACATGTTGAGTGAAAGAAGCCAGACCCAAAAAGCTACATTTTATGTGATTCCATTTATATAAAATGTCCAGAATAGGCAAATCCATAGGGATGGGGAGTAGGTCCATGGTTACCAGAGGAATAGGGAGTGACTGCCAATGGGTCCATGTACAGCATTTCATTTGGGGGTAATGAAAATACTCTGGAATTTAGCGGTGATGGTTGTACACTTTTTGAATATACTAACAAAAAGCAACCACATCACCAAATTGTGTACATTTAAAGGGTAAATTTTATGGTGTACAAATTAGGCCAAAATAGAGCTATTGTTTAAAAATTACATATGTGAAAGTGCCATCAATTTAGAAACTATTACTGGAAGGCAGCAGGGTAAAATAGTATTTGAATCTAGATTTGGGCAAATGCTTAACTCTTTTGGCAGTTTTTTGTTTTTTTGGCTACACTGTGCAGCATGTGGGATTTTAGCCCCGCTGGTTCTCCCCTCCACCCTCCTGCCCCTGCGGGTATTGAACCTGCACGCCTTGCAGTGAAGCATGGAGTCTCAACCCCTGGACCAGGGAAGTCTCTTAGCTCTTTTGAAGTTGATTTTTTTCATCTGTAGAAAGGGAATCAACACACCTTATAGGGATATACAGATTAATGAAACAAGATCTTAGGATTTTTTTTTTGGTAAAATGCTCTACACATATAAGGGATGGTTATTTTCCTGAGATTTTAATGTTTTTCTACGTTGTGCCATGGGAGCATTTTCCTGAAATCTATTTGCATCTTCCCTTCCCTCCTTTCCTCCCTCTTGGCTGGTTCTTCAGCCTATAGAGGAAGAGGGAGCATGAAATCACCCCAATTCCTCTCCAGCATGGTCAAGTTCACTCAAGTGCTGTCTGCCCCCTGCTTCACTCTCATCCATCCAGAGGGGTCTAGCCACATGTGCAGAGGGCTGGTCCTCAGATGTATCTTTTCCTCCTCTTCAGGTAGGTACTGGGGAGAAGAGGAAGGTCATGGGGGTTCTGGATATCTATGGCTTTGAAATATTAGAGGTGAGAGAGCTCCAGCAACCTTAGCACCCTGCTTCCTGGGGGTGAGGGGTGGCAAGCTCGAAGCGGGGTATGGGAGAGGGGAGGTCAGGCTGAAATGGAGGAAGTGTTTTGTGCTGAGCTGCTCTCTCTCTCTCTCTAACCTGTGTACCCACCTCAGGATAATAGCTTTGAGCAATTTGTGATCAACTACTGCAATGAGAAGCTACAGCAGGTGTTCATAGAGATGACACTGAAAGAGGAGCAAGAAGAGTATAAGAGAGAGGTAAACGAAGCCTTCCTGCTTGCCTTTCTCTCAGATGATGTAAGGCATATGCCAGACCTTTTCCTCCTTTGTCACAATTTCCTCTCAATTGTCCCCAGATGGGAACACTAAGGACAGAAAGTTTCCCTTGCACAGCTGAATATGCCAGCATTACCAAGAAGCCCTAACTCTCTGCTCTCCACCCCCAGTTCCCCATCCTTCCACCACAGGCCGGGCGAGGAAGGGGGCAGATTGATGGAAGGGTGTCGGGGGTAGGTGGGAGTGGGAAAGAGTCCTGACAGAAGTGAAGTGACAGCTGTGGTTGGCCCAGGGCGGACTGGAAGCCGCATTTAGAAGGGGCATTTTTCCTAGGCTTGCCACCCTACTCATCCCTTTTGGTGCCCTTCCCTGACATCAGAATCCTTTGTCTCCTCCAGGCTGGACTGATGTCGCTGTCGTCTTTTGTAGCACTCCGATCCCAGACTTCCTCATTATAAGTGCCCTGTGGCTCAAAATTTCCACACTCCTTCCCCTGGTCCCCATTTTTCTATGGCTAAGTGTTAGAAAAGCTCTCTGATGGAGCTAATTCACTCCAAGGTGTGAATGGCTGTGTCTCACTCATCAAAGCCCTCCCAGGGATGTTCCTTGTGAATTCAGGAACCTGCTGTGGCAGCATTTCAGGCAATGTGGTCACGACTCAAAGGTTTTTTTAACTTTTGTATGTTTTGACTTTAAGAACTTATATTATCAAGTAGATAAATCTCATCCATGCTTCCAGATTCAAAAAGCTTAAAAAGGTGTATAAAGAAGTCTTCCTCCCACCCCCTTTTAGTTCTCCCTCCCATCCAGAGGCAACTGAAGTCAGCCTCCTTCTGCAGCAAATCTGTAAATACATTTTCCCACAATATTTATTCAAGTGGCCACAAATACACTCCATTCTGCATCTTGCTTTTACCAGTTAACAAGAGACCTTTCTATATCAGTTCATAAAGATGCTTCTCTACAGCTGCCTAGGATTGTAAGGATATCCTCATTCATTTAACCAGTTGGGAGAGGTATTTGGGGGATGAAGCGGGAGGGCAACTTTACTTAATTCCACTCTGTATTCCCTAAAGACCTGTGAGGGAAGAAGAAGAGAAAGGCTTGTGTTCCCCAACCACACTTGGGAGTGGCCCAAACTGGGGAGGTCTGGCCCTTGGGTGGTCAGGACCTGTCTGTAGGCCTGATGCCCAGCAAATCTCTAAATGACTGATTCATGGTCTTTTGGTCCTCTGCTTCTATACCATTCTTGCTTTTTAAGAAACAAATTATACAGCCCCAATGTATCATGTGGGTCAGTGGTTGTGAAAGTGTAGTCCTGAGCCAGGAGCAGCAGTGGCCCCTGGGTACATATGAGAAAGACAAGTTCACAGGTCCTGTCCCAGGCTTGCCAACTCAGAAACTGGGGCTGAGACCCAGAAGCCTGTGTTTTAACAAGCCCTCTCAGTGACTTGAACACTTGAGTTTCACTGATGCAGGTCTTTGAAGATGTGTCAAATCAGCTTTGTTGTTTGATAATAAGCCTTTGGTTTACTTAAGTGCTTTTGTTCTATGGTTTGTTGCCAGAGTGGTATGGCGATTTGCTCTTCCACATACTCAGGGATCCTTTCCCCCTTCCACAGTAGGGTGATTCCTGTCCCAGTTTTTACCTAACATATTACTCTTCCCTTCCCAACCTACAGCACCCCCGGGGCTCTCTACACTGTCTGACCCCCTCTCACAACTGCTCTGGGTCCTCCCAGACATCTGTCCACCCACCCCACAAATTCTCCATCAACCCTGGAGGGGTGAGGGTATAATAGAAACCACACCAAGGACCCTCTGAACTATAGGGCTTTCTGATGGTCCTTGGTGGGGTGGATGAAAGGGGGCCTGGTTCTGGTGGGGTCTTTGAAGTCTCATCTTGGACCTGCTGCATGTAATTTTTCATGTCTCCCCTTGCCAGGGCATACCATGGGTGAAGGTGGAATACTTTGATAATGGCATTATCTGTAACCTCATTGAGCATGTAAGTTCTTCTCTCTGGGACCTCCTGCTCCAGACTGCTTGAACACCCTTCCCCTGTCTCTCTCTCCCCCTCCCACCCTACTTGATAAGGATGGTAAGGAAGGCAAAGGATGAGGGGGCAGAGGGGCAGCAGTGAGGTGTAGACATCTTGAAGGGCAAGGTCTAGGTTGGGCTGTTTTTGTTCCCCTGGCCAGAATCAGCGAGGCATCCTGGCCATGCTGGATGAGGAGTGCCTGCGGCCTGGGGTGGTCAGTGACTCCACCTTCCTAGCAAAGCTGAACCAGCTCTTCTCCAAGCACAGCCACTATGAGAGCAAAGTTACCCAGAATGCCCAGCGCCAGTATGACCACAGCATGGGCCTCAGCTGCTTCCGCATCTGCCACTATGCAGGCAAGGTGATGTGATGCGCCTGGATGGTGAAGATTAGGGTCTGGGCACAGACTGAAGACAATGGGGGAGGCACTGGGGGAAGATGGGAACCAGGAACACTTCACAGTGAGACTGGGAGAGCCAAGTGCATGACAGACAGTATGGCGGATGCTCCAGACCAAGTGCTGTTCCTGTACAGGTGACCTACAATGTGAACAGCTTCATTGACAAGAACAATGACCTACTCTTCCGAGACTTGTCCCAGGCCATGTGGAAGGCCCGGCACCCGCTCCTTCGGTCCTTGTTTCCTGAGGGTGATCCAAAACAGGCATCTCTCAAACGCCCCCCAACTGCTGGGGCCCAGTTCAAGAGTTCTGTGACCACTCTCATGAAGAACCTATATTCCAAGAACCCCAACTACATCAGGTGACATGCTGGGCACATAGGGGAACATGCTGATTTGTGATGACATGAACAGGGTCCATGCATGGTAGAACGTGTCCATGTGGGGAGGGGGCTCCCTGGAATAAGGGTGCCAGAAACCCTTTCCTCATAGAAAACAGAGCCCACTGAGCAGCCACATGTCCTGTAAGGGGGAGAGCAGGGTGGTCAGGTAGTGACCATGCTCTAGTGAGTGAAACTGGGAAGGGTAGTGTACCTGCTTTCTCTGGAATTTTTCAGCTAAGGACTGTGGGCTTCCCAGGTGGCACTAGTGGTAAAGTACCCACCTGCCAATGCAGGAGATGAAAGAAATGTGGGTTTGATCCCTAGGTCAGGAAGATCCCTGGAGAAGGGCATGGCAACCCACTCCAGTATTCTTGCCTGGAGAATCCCATGGACAGAGGAGGCTGGTGGGCCACAGTCCATGGGGTTGCAAAGAGTCAGACAGGACTGAAGCAACATAGCACAAGCACAAGGGGTGTAGAGACTAGGATGGGCGACGCTAGCAAGGGTGAAGCTCCTGAAGCCTGGGCCTTGCCCTACCTCTCATCAGGTGTATAAAGCCCAATGAGCATCAGCAGCGAGGTCACTTCTCTTTTGAGCTGGTAAGTGTCCAGGCTCAGTACCTGGGGCTGCTGGAGAATGTGCGGGTGCGACGGGCAGGCTACGCCTACCGCCAGGCCTACGGGTCCTTCCTGGAAAGGTACCGATTGCTGAGCCGGAGCACTTGGCCACGCTGGAATGGTGGAGACCAGTAAGATTCAGTGGGAGACTGGGGGGCAGGGAGGGGCAGTGCAAGGAACCTGTGGGGAGGAGACCCCTCAGGCGGTACCATGGGCATCACTGGAGTTTGGTGAATGGCTACTGGGGGACATGAATTGAATGATGGCTTTTCAGAGGCTCTGAAGTCTATTGAGCCCTGAGCTCTTCTCCCCTCTTAGAAGAGGTAGAGGAAAACTGGGAGAGGCCCCTCCCCTGGGATGCCCCTGGACAGCTTTCTTCACCTGACTCGGCAGGGAGGGGGTCGAGAAGGTCCTGGGGGAGCTGAGCATGTCCTCAGAGGAGCTGGCCTTTGGGAAGACAAAGATCTTCATCAGAAGCCCCAAGACTGTGAGTTGCAGGGGGCACTTGTGTTTGGTGGGGCTGGACGGTGGAAGAGTTGGAGAGCCCACCTGAGTGAGAGGCTGGGTGAGGGGAGCTTCTAGAACCTGGAAAGGATAGTGTGTGAGGACGTCTTTCTGCAGGGGTTGTATCCCTGGGAACTGACCCCTTGGGGCCCCAGCCCACCTGCCCTGGGCCCCGGAAGTTAGGTGTGCTTGCCTTGCTGGTCTGAGCACCTCTACCTGAAGCAGGGCTCCTCGAGAGTCATTAGTCTGAGTGTCCAAGTCCTAGTGCAGTGCCTGCTCAAGAGTTAGGGCTCATGGATGTGTGGATAATTAAATGAATGGTTGCATAGATGAGGAAACTAAGAGGACAAAGTAATGATTAAATAAAACACTGACAGGGAAGCCATTGGTGCCATGGGTTCCCCCCAGGCCAGCCTCTCTGTGCCCCTCTGCACCCCTCTACAGCTTTTCTACTTGGAAGAGCAGAGGCGCCTTCGACTCCAGCAGTTGGCCACGCTCATACAGAAGACATACCGAGGCTGGCGCTGCCGCACCCACTACCAGCTGATGCGCAAGAGTCAGATCGTCATATCCTCTTGGTTTCGGGGCAACATGGTACCAGTTATCCCTGAAGTTCTATCCCCCTCACTCTGATATGAGAGCAGGAAGTAGAGAGGTGGTTCGGGAGGTGGAGCTTCTCTAACAGGCTTATTGTTTCTACAGCAAAAGAAACACTACAGGAAGATGAAGGCATCAGCGTTGTTGATCCAGGCTTTTGTGAGAGGGTGGAAGGTAATAGGGAGGGGAGAAGAGTTTCATCCCCACACGTGGCTCCTTGTGCCAGCTGCTGCTGGGGTGGGGGGAAGAATGTGTGTGTGCCAAGTCACTGAGTCATGTTCGACTCTTTAAGACCTTATGGACTCTAGCCCACCAGGCTCCTCTGTCCATGGGGATTCTCCGGGTAAGCATACTCTAGTGGGTTGCCATGCCCTTCTCCAGGGGATCTTCCCTACCCAGGGGCTGAAACCACAACATCTCCTGCGTTGGCAGGTGGGCACCCCGGGAAGCCCAGGGGTGGCAGGGGAAGAGTAGCAGAGAGCAGGTCCTGCCCGAATCCAGGACACATCTCTGTGTGACCGCACGTCTGTGTCTGGGCGTGTTTCTGGGTCTACTCTGTGTGTGTCCAGGAGCGTGGATGCATCTTGGGGAGATCTGAACACATACCTGGGTGTGTTTCTGACTTAGCTCTGCCTTCTGCTCTGAGTGTCCTCCTGGTTGCCCACTTGTCTGACTTCACTCTCTCCCTCCAGTTAGAGTCTCAGCTCTTTACCTTACTCTGTTCTTTGTGTGATTGAAGAATAGAACCTCTTCTCAGCCTGTCTTCTATCTTCCAGGTAGAACTTACTATCTTTACTTTGGCTCCTTTCTTGTTTGTCCTTGCCAGGCCCGAAAGAATTATCGAAAGTACTTCCGATCAGGGGCTGCCCTCATCTTGTCAAATTTCATCTACAAGAGCATGGTAAGTGGTGGGGGCTGAGGAAGGAAACAGGGCATTGAGGAGGGAGGGACAGGCTGGGGAAGAGGAAGTGTGTGGGGCTCAAGATGAGGTAATCTGAAGCTTTCCCCAAGAGCCTCCTCTGTCTGCTGCTGCTGCTGCTGCTGCTGTTTAGTTGCTAAGTCCTGTCTGACTCTTTGCAACCCCATGGACTATACCCCACTAGGCTCCTCTGTCCATGGGATTTCCCAGGCAAGATTACTGGAGTGGGTTGTTATTTCCTTCTCCAGGGGATCTTCCTGACCCAGGGATAGAACCTGAGTCTCCTGCTTGGCAGGTGGATTCTTTACCACTGAGCCACCTGGGAAGCCCTTCAGCTCTGTCTGTGAGGGGATAGGGCTGTAGGAGGAGGACCCCAGTGCTCAGGACCCAGGAATAGAATCAGAGCATGTTTTGGCGTGAATGGACACTGCAGCAACCTGTGGCAGGAAGGGGTCCCAGCACATCCACTGACTAGTCCATAGTGAACAGGCTGGAGAAGAGACTGGGGCGGGGTGGTTAATGAGAGTTGAAGAGTCTGAGCCTCATGGAAGAGCAGAGAGAAGACACACATAGGGTTAAGTAACCCAACCTCCCGAAATTCACTTTAGGGTTGAGGGGGTGATGGTGGAGGAATGGTATCTTCCTTCTGTCTCTTCGGACACTGTAGCAGGTGAAGCTGGAAGTGAACCTCAGGAAAGATCTTGATTCAAGAAGACTCAGGTCAGGGTGAGCAGGAAGAAGTCAGGAGCAGGCCTGGAGGTTCAAACTATGAACAGTTTCCAGTGAGAGGAAAATGGGGACAGAGAGGAGTGATTGCCAGAGACATATCTCCAATAGTGATGGTGCTTCTGAGAAGTGTTGGAGGGAAACCAGACGGGGGGAGCAGGACTTCCAGTGAGACCTTGGGAAATACCAGAGAGAAGAGCAGGCAATTTTGGACAGAGGGCTGGAGTGACTCTGAACGGACCTCGGTTGCTTTGATCATTGTCGGTTGTTAGGACTCTTACTGACTTTGCTCACAGAGACTTGAGATGCAGTCACTGGTGCTCCTCTCTGTTCCCTTGGCTGAGTTGAGGGATCGGGGCTCTGGGCCTCCTCCTCACCTCCCTGAGTCTTCACTGTGTCCTCCACCCTCTCTCAGGGAAGCTCCGTCGTCTTCCTCCTGGGCCTCTTCCGTTGCCGGGCTCTCCTCAGGCAGGCTCCAGTGTGTCTGCCTCACCAGAGTACGTGCTTTCCTGCTGCACACCTGAGCCTGTAATCTGATTTTGCTCTTATCACCTGACTGACCTCTCATCTACCTTCACTCTCACCTGCGTATTATCAGGCATCTGCAGAATGTCACCACAGGAGCTGCTGGGTTTAAACCAGCATTTCAATAAATCAAACCCACTATGGAAGTCTGCTCGCAGGGGGCCACTGGGCACTGATTGCCCCAGTGTTTCTGACTAGGCCATTCATTACCTTGCCTATACTTAACTACTTAGCCAATGCTACTAATGTTAATACCTATTTTTTTTGATCCCTTAACTATGAGCTAAGCCCTTTACAAGCATTAACTTGAATGATTTCAACAACCCTGTGAGGTAGGTCCTCACCTTTCCCCCATTTTATTCTATTTTTAATTAATTTATTGAACATTTTTTTTTTTAAAAGCACAAAAACCTTACATACTAAAATTGTACGTATCAAGTATTGGTCCAATCTTATATCAATCTATTTACAATTAAACAGCACCTGAAGATCCCCTGGAGAAGGGAAAGGCTACCCACTCCAGTATTCTGGTCTGGAGAATTCCATGGACTGTATAGTCCATGGGGTCGGAGAGAGTCAGAAATGACCGACTGACTTTCACTTTCAGTTGGTTTTCTCACCTAGGTTAGTTAAATTCGCCCAGAGAATTTTTATTCAAAGTATGCATGCTAAGTCACTTCAGTAGTGCCCTGCTCTTTGCATCCCTATGGACTGTAGCCCGCCAGGCTCCTCTGTCCATAGGATTCTCCAGGCAAGAATACTGGAGTGGGTTGCCGTGCCCTCCTCCAGGGGATCTTCCTGACCCAGGGATTGAACCTGTATCTCTTATGTTTCCTGAATTGGCAGGTGGGTTCTTACCACTAGTGCCACCTGGGAAGCCCATTCAAAGTATATGTTCCTTTAAAGTAAACCCATTTTATTGTTAAACACTAAGGCCCAGAGAGGGGGCTACCCTTATAGCTCAGTCAGTTAAAAAACTGCTTGCAATGCAGAAGATCTGGGTTCGATCCCTGGGTTGGGGAGATCCCCTGTAGAAGGAAATGGCAACCCACTCCAGTATTCTTGCCTGGAGAATCGCATGGACAGAGAAGCCTGGCAGGTCACAGTCCATGGGGTCGCAAGAGTTCAACATGACTTAGCGACTAAACGAAGAGGCCCTGAGAGGTTGAATAACTTGTAGGCATTTCACAGCTGTGTGTGGTAAGAGCTGGGATATCAACTATTTGATTCTAGTTAACCACCACCTATGCCTGTTCCCCTCTCCTTCCTCCCTTTGCACCCCCACCACACACAAAGAGGCCAGGGTGACCCAGGCATCCATGACTCTGGGTAGACCTGGGGGCAAAAGAGACACATAGGGAAAAGTGGAACTTTCTAGATTTAAGAAAATGAAAAGAGAAACCTCAGAAGCTCCCCACCAATTGGTGTATGGAGGATTATAGGAGATGCTTAGGAATGTTTATTGAATTAAATCAAACCAGGCCAAGGACTAGAGCTTCAGGGTAATTAGACTAAGCCCACTAGATCTTGGTAGTGGAAGATACAAAGAGCTTGGATGGTTCCTGAAGAGTTGTAGAAATATTACTCTGCCTTTTTCTATTTTTGTGTTTTACCCTAATGTCTCAATAGAAAGCTATCATAAAAATTCCAAAAATTTGGAATTGTTCAAGATCAAGTCATTTTCTATACCTTCAATAATTCTATCCCATAAACAAACAAGGTGTTAGGTATTGCCTGGGATGTAAAGACTTAAGAGTCCTGGTTCTAGCTTGGGGGAGACTAAACAGTCAGATGCCATGGATGAAACTTGATTGGATCCTGGATCAGGAAAAATAAAAGCAAAGTCAAAGAGGATACTTTTAGAGCTTATAAAGGACATGAGAAGAGATTTGCGTATGTATTGCTGTTGGGTGAGTGTATTTAATTAATGTTAATATCCTAAGGTGTGGTAATGGACTTATAATTGTGTAGGAAAATATTCTGGTTCTTGGACAGTATGTGCTTAAGTTTCAGGAGAAAATGTCATGATAACTGTGACCTACTTTAGGATGCTATAGTAGCCAAGATTTGTACATATGTGTGTATTTATATATTTATGTGCATTTGAATATAAGTGTGTGTTAGAGTGCAAAGATAGGGTAAGGTACTAGCAGTAGGTGAATTTAGGTAAGAAGTATATATTATTCAGATGCTCACTGTAATCTTTTTTCAACTTTCATGCAAATTAAAAAATTTTCAAAATAGGAAAATAAATTGTATTACATTTTAAAAATTAAACAAATTAAAACGTAAACTCTTAAGTCAGATTATGTCACTCTTCTCCTAAAACTCTCTAATGGTGTACTGTTTCACTCCACATAAAAGCCAGATTCGCTACCACAGCCTACATGTAAGGCCCTTTATGACCTGTCTTTGGCCAACCAATTTTCTGATCTTCTCTCCTCTCACTCAGCTTAGGCCAGTCACACTGGCTTTCCTTCTGTGTCTGGAATATGCTACCTCTCATTCCTGTCTCAGGTCTGCTTTTGTTGTATCAGAGCGCACAGAATTCTTTAATGTTATGGTCTGTGTTTATTTGCTTGTGGGCTGTCTCCTTCTCCAGTCTCAGTAGGACATAAACTCAGTGAGAAGAGACTCTGTTTACTCTGTTGACTGCCATGTTCCCATACTTAGAACAGTATCAGCACAGATCAGATTCTCAATGATGTTGAATGGTGAAAACAGCCAGGACCTGGGATCCTGACTCCCAAAGACTTGCTCTATAGAAGAGGGGGAAGATTGCCATGCAAATAACAGTAGCACAAAACCCAGAAGTATAGACAAAGTACTGCTGCTACTGCTGCTAAGTCGATTCAGTCATGTCCGACTCTGTGCGACCCCAGAGACTGGCAGCCCACCAGGCTCCCCCGTCTCTGGGATTCTCCAGGCAAGAACACTGGAGTGGGTTGCCATTTCCTTCTCCAATGCATGAAAGTGAAAAGTGAAAGTGAAGTCACTCAGTCGTGTCTGACTCTTAGCCACCCCACGGACTGCAGCCTACCAGGCTCCTCCTTCCATGGGATTTTCCAGGCAACAGTACTGGAGTGGGGTGCCATTGCCTTCAAAGGGACTTCAAAGGAGAGACACCCTGGTCTGGGGAATGTGGGAGGGCTTTGAGCTCCATCTCCATCCTTATCAAAGGATAAGTAGAATCTGGGTTGGCAGAGTTGAGCTGAGAGCATCATTAGCTAAGGCAGAGAGTGGTAATACATGGGCTGGGCAGAGGGCAGGGCAAGGAGTCCAGTCTGGTTAGTGTGCCAGGGTAACACAGGGGATCCCATGACATGAGGTTGGACTATGAGTAGAGGACTTTCAACAGTGTCCTAGAGGCAATGCAACCAGCACACTGCCAGGTTGCAGTGTTGGGCTTGACTGAGCAGAGAGGAGGGAAGATTTGGTACCTGTCCAATAGTTAACACAGTGGGGCAGCCACCTGTAAACAGTTAAGAGTCTTGAGAATAGGAAACTGCAGGAGCAAGATATTAAGGCCAGTTTTCATATTGGCTCCTCCTACCTCACTGAAATGGTTAGAAGGTATCTGCTTGGATCTAATCCATCTCTCCCTTCCGTCTCCCATTCATGCTCTTACTGCCCAGCCTCAAGCCTACATTCATACTGAAAGAGGGGGGGAGTGGACTCACTTCCACCTCCTCAGCTCCACTTGTTGCTTCTCCCTGTGGTGGCCTTCCTCATTGAAGGGGCAGGATCTGGGTGCAAGTTTGCCTGTCAGGAGGTCTTCTCATCATCCCACTCCCAACCCCCTTGCTCCCAACCCAGGTACAGAAATTCCTACTGGGGCTGAAGAACGATTTGCCTTCTCCCAGCATCTTGGACAAAAAGTGGCCATCTGCTCCTTACAAGTACTTCAACACAGCCAACCACGAGCTCCAGAGGCTCTTCCACCAATGGAAGGTGAGTGGGGCCCGGGCAGCTCTCCTGGGGCCCGGGCAACTCTTCTCTTCATTTGTCTTTTTTCTTTTCTCCTTCCTCTGATTTTCCTCTTCTGCCTCCCTCTTCCACTCCAAATTTTTTTTTTTGTTTATGGTGGTAACACACAAAATTTACCACTTTAACCAATAAAAAATTTCTTTTGGTCACACCCCACAGCATGTGGGATCTTAGTTTCCTGACCAGGAATCCAACCAGGGCCTCTTGCATTGGAAGGTGGAGTCAACTACTGGACCACCAGGGAAGTCCCCATTTTAACCATTTTAAAATACACAGTTCAGTGGCATTATGGGCATTCACATTGTTGTGTGACCATCACCACCATCCATCTCCATACTTTTTTTTCATCATCTCAGACTGAAACTCTGTACATATTAAGGAAAAACCCTCTGTTTCTCCATTCCCTCAGTCCCTGGAACCCATCATCTACTCTTTGTCTCTATGAATTTGACTATTCTAGGTACTTCATATACGTGAAATCATACCACATTTGTCCTTTCATCTGGCTTATTTCATTAGCACAGTGTTCTATTCAGGAATACTTTGGCGCTCCTGTCTGGGACTATGCCTTAGGCTGTGCGCTGGGTGCACCGCCCTCCTGGGGCTTGAATGTGATAGTTTCCATTCCCTCCCCCAGCACCCCACAGCTCCCCACTCCCCAGTGCTCCTCCAGCTCTCTCCAAAGTGTCTGCTCCCTGTCCTTTCAACTCCGTCTCTTTCCAGTCCCTGCCCCTCTCCTTACATGTCTCTCAGTGTTCTCTCCACCTCACACCCCAGCCCTGCTCTCTTCCTCTATGACCTTAGCTCCTTCCCCTCCCCCATCACAGTGCAAGAAATTCCGGGATCAGCTGTCCCCGAAGCAGGTAGAGGTCCTGAGGGAGAAGCTCTGTGCCAGCGAGCTGTTCAAGGGCAAAAAGGCTTCATACCCCCAGAGGTGAGGACCTCCCAGACCCTGTGCAGCTTCATCAAGAACAAAAAGAAGCTTCCCCAGGAAGGATAATGCTGTAGTCCTCAAACTTCAGTATACATCGGAGTCACCCGGTAGGCTGGATAATAGCCAGATGGCTGCGTGCCCTCCTCAGAGTTTCTGATTTAGGAGGTCTATGGCGGGGCCCGAGAATTTGCCTTTCTAACCCGATTCTAGGAGATGCTGATTTTGGTCCTGGATCACATCTAAGAATCACTGAGACAGAGGATATGGTGGAAGATGGGGGATGGAGACGGGAGGACTGCGATGGGAATCCCGTGGGGGAGGTGCAAGGACCTTGGGGTCCAAGGTAAGGACCTTGTCTCCACTGCGTGCTTTCTGTGTGTTCTCAGTGTCCCCATTCCATTTCACGGTGACTACATCGGGCTGCAAAGAAACCCCAAGCTACAGAAGCTGAAGGGTGGGGAAGAAGGGCCTATTCTGATGGCTGAGACTGTGGTGAAGGTCAATCG
The DNA here is from genome assembly GCF_002263795.3 of Bos taurus. Taxonomy (NCBI): domain Eukaryota; kingdom Metazoa; phylum Chordata; class Mammalia; order Artiodactyla; family Bovidae; genus Bos; species Bos taurus. Next base: position 56,404,762 of record NC_037332.1, read on the forward strand.
TGGCAACGCCAAGGTGAAGGCCCACACCTGGACCCCCACCCCCCAGCCTGATCCAGAGCCCTGGCTGGTCGCTGGAAGGGTGAGGACTAATCGCCACCTTCCCTCACCTTTTCCTCTTCTGTCCCTAGACTTCCTCTCGAATCCTCCTCCTGACTAAGGGGCATGTGATCATCACAGACATGAAGAATCCTCAGGCCAAGACTGTCATCCCACTAAACAGTTTGGCTGGGGTGTCGGTCACCAGCTTCAAGGATGGGCTTTTTAGCTTGCATCTGAGCGAGGTATCAGAGCTGGATGGGGGCAGAACCCAGCCAGGAGAAGGCAGTGGGCACAACAGGGCCCAGCCGGGCTGGAGGCGAGGGGGACCAGACCTCTCACTCCCGGCCTTTGATATCTCCCAGGCTGCTCCTAGGAGAAAAAATGAATCCCTTCCCTGCTGTTTCTCCCCTCCCTAAGATCTCCTCAGTGGGCTCCAAGGGGGAATTCCTGCTCGTCAGTGAGCATGTGATTGAACTGCTGACCAAAATATGCCGGGCTACACTGGATGCCACGCAGATGCAGCTTCCAGTCACCGTGACTGAGGAGTAAGGCCGTGAGCCGGGGGTGAGGGATGGCTTGGGGCAGACGACCAAGCTGCTAGTCACTGTGACCGGGAAAATTTGTCCTGTCAGAAAGTGAAGCGTACTGTGTCAGGTCAGGGCCACCCAAGTTCTCTGTGGCCTCGAGTCTGCTGGCATAGGGGGCTGGGGAGTAGGAGGGGGGAATGTACTTGCCTCAAGCAGGGGAGGGGAAGCCACTGTGAAAATACAGGAGTAGGGGTGAGGGGATGAGGGCGCTAGCTTTGCCTTTCTATCTGTTCCTGCTCCAGGTTCTCAGTGAAGTTCAAGGAGGGCAGCTTGACGGTCAAGGTCATCCAGGGCCCTGGGGGTGGTGGGACTGGCAAGCTGAGCTTCAAGAAGAAGGGGAGTCGTTGCCTGGAGGTGACTGTACAATGAGGAGGTGCAGCGGTTTCTTCCTCCTGGACGGGCACCGGCCCCACCCCCACCTGCCCACCTTTGTGGGGGATCTCAAGTCTGAACCCCCTGATAGGCTGTGGGGTCGGAGATTGAAGAACCCTTGAAGAGGAACTTGCTTCTCCCAAACCTTTCCAGAACTCTCTCCAAAGTTAGCTTCCTCCTACCCTCGGCCTCTTTGCCCACTAATAATATGACAAGAGACTTTGCCAATGTTTGATCATGTGGGTGGGTCCCTATTCCCCCATCCTTTCACCAGCTTGTACTTAGACCCTCTGCCCCCTCCCTTTCCTTTACTGGGGCTCCTTGGAGCCAGATAATGCAGACAATAAGAATGAAAAAGAAGGGAAATTGTCTCTGGGCTCCTTGACCGGCTGAGCTCTGGCAGGGTCTGGAGAGACTGGGGTGGGGGCGGGGCAGTCCGGGATGGGGCTCAGGTCGCAGGTGGCCAATGAGCTGATTCATTAAGTGCGTCCCTGGAGGGAAGAAGTGAGGATCTCTGTCTCATCAGATACTGGGATCCTTTCGAGATTTAGCCTGAAAGGGGGCCCAAGGCTGGGGGGACTCATGTGAGTAGAGGTGAGCTGGGTCCGTGGCTCCATGCATGGTCCCCTCCATCCCAAGCTCAGCACTGGACTTCATCACACCTGCCCCCGGTACCCCCCTGCTTTTCCATACACCAGAGATGTCAGGCTGCTGCCAACGGTCACCTTGCTAATCACTGTCCCACAGCTGGGGCCTACAGCTGGTGGCACTTGACAGAGGGCTGCTCCCCCACCCAGACTCTCTCATCCCCACGGCTGACGTCTTCCCTCTTGTCTTCATTTGTTTTCCATGTGTCATTCACATTATTTCTTTCTTGGTTTCCAACTGTCTCACACCATCTCATTGTCCCTGTTTCTGTGGGCTCTGACTAATGTTAACACGTAATGTTTTGTATCATACTTTAAATATCCCCCCACTTCCTCCATATCTGTTTCCTCGTAGAAGCTGTATTGTCTCAGCCTCTACTGCTCTGGTCTCTACCTTTAGGGAACAAGCAGCTCCTTTGTTTGTAGTAAGGTGTAAATCCCCGCTTGTGAGAGCACACATATGGCTGCCTTTGTTTCTGTCTGGGCGGCTCTGCCTCCTTCCAGATCTCTGCCTTCCCTGCCTCTTTCCTGTCTCTGCTGAGCTCACTGTGCCTTGAGGACGGGGTCTCCCTCCACCTCAGCTTCTATCAGCAGGCAGCTCACGCCCCAGGTGATCATACTGGCGGGAGACCTGATTAACTCCTCCTCTTGCCTGCAGACGAATTTAGCTCTCAGGGCACAAACCAGCCCTGAGTCCTGGCACACCCTGCCCTGAGCTGACAGAGGACCCAGGGAGGCAGCTCTTCCCCGTGGGTGAGGGTCTAGAGCTGTCATTGGTAGGGGTACTCTGTCCTGCGCTGGGGCTCTGACCACCCTTCCACTGCCCCAACAGATCCCCCATCCTTGACTTCTCAGAATCAGGCTAAGAGGGGGTGGTGACCAGAGCCTGACCACCCCAGCTCTCTGCCTCATCTCCTGCTCCCAGGGCCCAAATTGTCGTCACTTTCTCAGTGAAGTGTCTGGTCATTTTCAGAAGCAATTTCAGGAGAATCTGCAGCTGCTGCTCCCTATCCTGCTTTTCCTTTCCCAGGGCTGAAGGCACTGTCACCTCTCCGGGCTAGGGATCAGGGGAGAGTGAGGAGGGAGGGTTCCTGACCTCCTTCTTGTCCTCCCCTATCAGTCATGTGGGTGGATGCTAGGCTAAGGAAGGCATGTGGGGATCCTCTCTTCTTTACTCTCCCATTTCTCCCTCCCTCCTCCTCTTTCCTGTCTCTGCTTCTCTTCTCTTCTGGAATTCAAGAGCATGTGTTTTCATCCCCTGAAGCCTATAGGGGCTGTTTCCCTACCCTTGTCATAGGGCTTGAAGTAGCTCCATCATGATGGGAGAAGCTGAAGTTCTGCCTCCCACTCCCCATCACCAGTCCAACTCACTCAATCTTGGCTGTTTGAGCCTCTGATAGGCACAAGTCATCCCAGCACCCCCTAACCCCAACGAGGAGTCATTCTGCTGTCTCATGGCACAAACCAGCTCTCGCTCAGCCCTCCTGGCTCGGCCCCATCCTGCCACAGGCTCTGAGGGACTCCTGTTCCTCATGCTGCAGGTTGTCTCCCAGCTGTGTCCTGGCCAGGGGGTTTGGCATCCTTCCATTCCTCACCGGTATCTCTCCACCCAGTGTCACCTGTGGCTCTGGCCCCTCCCACAGCATCCTGCAGCACCCCTCTAGGATGTTGAAGGGGTCCACGTGTTGCCCCGCAAGCTGTACATGTGGTGGACATACACAGGCCATCTCATGCACACAAGCACATTCTCCACCTCGACCCTCGGGATGGGCTGACTAGCTCGTCTCATCTCAGCTCCCCCATTTCCTGGCCTCACCTCCAACCTGAATCAGCAGTAAAGAGAGGGGTGGGCCCCAGAGGGGATCCTTCTAGGGATTCTGCTCCTCTAGGCCAGTGACAGTGTCTGAGACGTGGCTCAAGTCACAAGTGTTCAAAGGAAAAAACAGCTTCTTTGTAGCTGCAGTACCTGCTTTACATGCTATTTGCATATGATCTGTGGGCAAAGTGAAGCCCAGCCTGTCCTTGCCTCCCTCCTTCATCACCTCTCTGACTTAGCACCAGCTCTTTCAAGTCTTTGCTAATCCCAGAGATCAAGGGGTGATCAATTCTCCCTGCCACTCCCTTGCTCCCCCCGATCCTTGGCTCCTGCCATCCTGCGAGATGCCTTATCATCAAAGGACATTATTCATGTTGGACCTTTGCTGAAGCCTTGCTTCCCTGGTACTAGGGCATGGGGGCTGGGATGAATGGGGTGGTGGAGGGCAGGAGGCTGACATAGAGATGGGACCCAGGAGACTTTAGTCCTTGGCCCTCATCTAATATGTTCTTCCTCCTGCACCCCTAATTCCCCTCCAGCCTGTATGGCTTGGACCTCCTTTTCCAGATTGGTGAGAGGAGAGGAGGGGAGGAGGTGGGAGATGTCCAGGTCCAATTAAAAATAGCACCTGAACGTCTCAAAGGCATGAACCAGTCATATTATTTACATGTAAACAGCCTTCCCCTTCTGCCCTTTATCCCAACCCTGAGTCCGGGGCCATGGTTTCCCCAGAGAGCCAAGTAATTAGCTGGGTAATTACATTAGGCCCCAGTGGCCTCTCATGTAATTCCATGGGGTCTCAAAGAGTCAGACACTGAGCAAATGAGCATGCAGGAACATGACCTAGCTGCTACCCTCACTTGGGGATGAAGCTGGAGTCCCGTGCAGCCAGAATGACTTCTTAGTATGGCCCAAGCCTGAGGGTGGGTGGGCTGGGGAAAGAAACATTTCAGGACTCTAGCAATGCTTGAGAGGCTTTATGGAAGATCCACACTGTGGGCTGCAATGCAAGAAGCTAGACTCAGGCTACCTTTTTTGTTTTATAAATAAATTTTTGTTGAGCACCTATTATATGCCAAACACTATAGAGCTAAGAATCCAATAGCAAACAGATGAAAAGTTCTTGCCCTTGTAAAGATGACATTCTGGTGGGAGGTGAGATAGACAGACTTTACAAGTAAATTTGTAGTATGTTTGATGTAATGTATGAAGAAAAGAAATGAGGGGATATGGAGAATAAAGTGGTAGTAATTTTATTAAAAATTTCCTGGCCAAGCTGAGAGGGATGTGGGACCTTAGTTTCCCAACCAGGAATTGAACCTGTGCTCCTGCATTGGGAGCTCAGTGTCTTAACCACTGGACTGCCAAGGAAGTCCCTAGTGGTAGTAACTTTAAATAGGGTGATTGGGAAAGGTGCTGGTGAGCAGGAACCATTATAATACTTATGCAATAGAGCTATGATTCTCTTCCAAATCCCAAGATATAGAAGAGTACCCGGTCCCAATCTCTAGGTCTTTTCGGGAGGTGGACCCCCACCCCTCTGGGGGACCTAACTCTCCCCTTACTGGTCAAAGTATAGACCAGTGCAGTACAATGAAGGGGAGGTTGGGAGTGAGAAACACCTGGATTTGAGGCTGTTCTCCAGGAGCTATATGTCCTGAAGCATGTGTCTGAACTTTTTGAGCCTCAGTTCCCTCATCTGAAAATAGGAATGTTTCCCACTCACACAGTGGAGGTGATGAAAATCAGTTGAATTGCTCTCTGCTGAAAGTGAAAGTGAAGTCGCTCAGCCATGTCCAACTCTTTTCGACCCCATGGACTGTAGCCTACCAGTCTTCTCCATCCATGGGATTCTCCAGGCAAGAATACTGGAGTGGGTTACCATTTCCTTCTCCAGGGGATCTTCCCGACCCAGGGATCAAACTTGGGTCTCCCGCATTGGAGGCAGACGCTTTAACTTCTGAGCCACCCTTGCAAATGTTCAAATTCTTCCTCCATTATAAATAAACACTGAGAGTGACGACTGCTCTGAAGCCGGCTTTCACTTCATCTCCCCTCATCTCCTATGGCGGCATTCTTTCTCTCTGGATCCTGACTCTGACCCTCCCCTGGGGCTCTCTTACCTTGGGGGCCTGAAGTGAGCACAGTGAAGCCTCTCAACTGTGGGGCAATAACTAGAGGCTTGAAAGTTCAGGGGAGAAGATGCCTGAGTTGTTTGGAGACAGAGTGGGGGATAAATGTAACAAAGGAGAAAAAGAAGCAATTAAGAGATCAATGCTGGAGCGGGGGCGAGGGGAACAGCTTAGCCGTGGCGTTCTGTTCCTCCTCTCAGAGACGACAGCAGGAAGGATAGAAGTGAGAACCCTGGAAGGATGCAACAACGTCAGGCTGATTCAGGGGTCAAGAAACGGGGTGGGAGGCCCCAGGGGAGGGGCACTGGCCCTGGGGAGGCGATGGAGGGAGGCAGACGCTGGAGGTTTTGCACTAGCCACTGGGGAGAAGTGCTGACCCTAAGAGGTTTAAGGGCCAGTGCGATGAGTCAGCTCCAGCTGGAAGGAGGATAGAGGGACAACCGAAGACTGGAGAGGTGCCAGACTCACCTCCCAATCATCCGGGATGGGATCCTGCTCATCCTGGTGGTGTGGACGGGGGGTGGCCAGAGAAGAACCTGCCAGAGATTGGTTTGGCCTGGCAGTTGAGGCTGGAAGTTTAAAGGGCAAAGAGCTGGTGTGTGGATATGGAGGAGAAAGAGCCCAGGGACCTCATCTGTTGAGTTGCATAAGCAACATCATCGCTTAGTGCGCCTAGCTCCAGGGCTGCTGGACTGTGAGTTGCTGGATAACCTCAGCTCACTGCTGGGTTTGTGGTGTGTGTGTGTGTGTGTGTGCGCGTGTGTCTGAAGCCTATATCCCCCTTCACCCCCACCAGCCTCCCGCCCCGCCAGCCACCCTGGGATTGGTGATTCTCAGCCCCTCCCCCGGCTCCCCCAGACCCTCCCAGAGCCTTTATCAGGGAGCTGGGCAGGAGTTCCTGCCACATTCCCCAGTCCCTCCACTCCCTGTTTCTCTCTTCACAGCAGCAGCACCAGCAGCGTTCGTGGGGAGCGGGCAGTGCTTCCGGCCAGCTCCCTGATCCTGCTAGACCATCTGTCCCAGGCTCCAAGCTGCTCCACAGGTAGGCACAAGCCAGAGAATGTTGGATGGATAGGAGCTGGCACCAGAGGACAGGGGTGGAGTCAGGAGGGAATAAAGGTGGCAGCCTTTGATCAGGGAGTGGGCTACTGGGCAGGTGAGCAGAAAGAGGCGATAGGGGTTGATGTAGTGATGCCTGGAGCCTGTGGGTACAGACTGATTCTTCCAATATTTAGAAAGTTTTGGCCTAAGTCTTAGGGTATCTAGGGCTGGAAAATAGCATTCAGGCTCCCTCCTCCAGCTGACGAACGAAATAGACCCTTGCAGGTCCTGTCAGTCTATTATCTTCCCTGGGAGCTGGAGCCCCCGGCATTGTTGCGCCATTGCTCATTGCCAGGTGCACAAACTGGGGGAACATGTGATAGAGGCTGGGAGACTGATCCCCTCCAGCTCAGAGACTCTCACTGACCAAGGCTGGGGTGGGAGAGTTGGGGGCTGGGGAGGCAGGGTACTGGTGGTGAATGCCTCCTGCATTTGCACCTGTGTTGTGTCCTCCTCCTCCCTGCCTCCCCTGTCCTGTCTCTCTGTCCTCCTAGGCATCATGCGGAGCACCCTGCTGTTTGCAGTCATCCTGGCCCTCAGCTCAGCTCGGAGTTTGGGTGCGGTCTGTGAGGAGTCACAGGAGCAGGTGGTGCCTGGTGGGGGTCACAGCAAGGTAAGGCTCCCCCTCTGGTTTGCCACCCCGGCAGAATACCAGACACCATCATGGAGGCCACACTCTGCCTGTCCCAGCTCTGTAGGGAGGAAGGTGGGATGGGCGGGTGGGGAGTTACTTGGATTATCCACCAGAGGGCTGGACTGCCCTGCCTCTCTGGGGGCCTCATGTTCTCCCAGTATGTCTGTCAGTGTCTCTGTCCCTCTGCATGTCTTTGACACCTTGTACGTAAAAGGTGCCCCACTGATACATTGTTTGTTTGATTGTCTGGTGACCTGGTGAGTGGATGGTGCTGGATAAGGTGGTCTCAGGTTCCCTGAGTCCAGCTCAGGTTCTGTCCCTTTGCAGGGGGGCAGGTCTTCCTCACTCCCTGGATGGCATGAAACAGTCAGAATTTCTCTCCCAAATAGTCGTTTGTATTCTTTGTTACCTGTCAGTTTTATGTATTATGTTGTTTTAAAAATTCACATGAATTCCCTTATCCCCTGCTCTTCCACCCTTAGTAACCTCAGGTGCTCCTAAGATCCCAACCCTTTCTTTCCTCCTGTCCCATGTCCCCCTCTAGCCTCTGCTTAGTCAGGATAGGAAACAAAAAATCACAAAACAAGTTGGGCCCCAGTTTCTGAAGTTCCTCTAAGAAAAAGAATAGGAGTTGTTAGAATAGGGGTACTGGGGGAGAACAAGGAGGAAGTCTTTTCAAGGTTTTGAAAAGACAGCAATTATATTGGTACGAGTGCTTTTAAGATGATTACAGGTGGAACTTATTACAAAGTCAGCATGTGAAGTCTAAATGCCTCTCCAGCTTGGATCTGTTTAGCATCTCATTACAGGAGGTGCGCAGAGTATTTGAACAATTTGGGGAAGTGGTTGCGTGGGAAGCTGTGGGCTGGGCAAAGAGACATCATCAGTTTTTGTCCAGCTGGTGAGGTGTCCCAAGGCATGATGGGCTGGCAACCTTGCAGGTGGTAGCTGCTACACGAGCTCCAAAAGACCAGAACCAGTTCAAAAAACACAGAGCAAGTGCCAGACAAAGGCTGGACACTGCGTTCGGAGCCAAAGTTTCAGCTGGAGACCGAATATCTGGGTCTGTTACTCTGAGACAAATGTGCTTTCCGACCTTGCCCTTCTTGTCCAGTAAAAGAGAGGTTGCCTTCTTGCCCCTTCTCCCTACAGGTCCATGAGGATGAGATAAATTGGGATGAGACAGGAGTAGGATGTATGTGTGCCTGGGCAGCCAGGTTGGCATGTGTGAAACCACCAAGATGATTAAGAACCCCTGCTCAGCAACAGGGCTACAATGGGGTTCAGTTGTGGAGGAGAAGAGACTTCATTCTGAGCATGCTGCCTTCTGAAATTCTAAATCCGGGGCGGGGTGGTGGGGAGAGAGACAGAAAAACACGGGCAGAAACCAATGGAAAAGAAAAGAGAGGGAGCGGCGGTGGGAAACACAGGGAGAGAAACACCCATGGACTCAGTGGAGAGTGGGGCGATTCCAGGATGGCTGGTGGCCCCGGCTGCCTACACCCACGTGTCCCCAGGACCAAGTCCTGTCTGTGGCTCAATCATGGAGCACAGACCAGAGGATACTAGCTCTGTCTGATGAACCTTTCTCAGAAATTCCTGGCTCACTCGATTAGTGGGGCAACCATATCCTTGGTCAGACCGGTTCCGGATGTGCCAGGGTGAAAAGAACCAAAGGCCCTTATCACTGAGAGGTGGCAGGAGCTGTGAGGGGCCCCAGGAGTCTGTCCCCTTTGAGCTTGGGAGATAGCATGACCAACTGTCCTGGTTTTCCCAGGACTGTCCCAGCTTGAGCACTGAAAGCCCCACACACCTGGGCAAACTGGGGCAGTTGGTCGGCCTACAGGGATACCCAACGTGTTCCCTCTACACGTGCCTCCCAAATCTTGCCATGAATCACCTGGGAGCCTGGTTAAGACTCAGATTTTGTCTCAGTTGGTCTGGTATAGGACCAAGATTAAGTATTTTTAACAAACTCCCAGCGGTTATGCTGCTAGTCCACAATTTGAGAGCCCACTTCTCTTCTAGTGTGAAACCAGAGGAAATCTGGAAAGAAATAGGACGTCAGGTTCAGCTGTGATGAGCTCAGGAAGAGGCCATTTCTTGTGGGAAAAGAGTGAGAGGACTGGGGGTGAGCCTCCTCCTTGGCCCTCTTTGTCTCTCTCCCCCAGAAGGACTCAAATCTCTACCAGCTGCCCCCATCATTGCTCCGGAGACTCTATGATAGCCGCGTGGTCTCCCTGGATGGATTGCTCAAGATGCTGAGCAAGGCCAGCGTAGGTAGGATACAGCCTCAGGGAAAGGGGTTTGGGGGGCAGGATTCTGAAGATTAAATAGGCCTGGGAGACCCTTCAAGAGGGAAGGAGACTGGAGATGGCTTCTTGAATGATTGAGGGTTGTGATCTGAACCCCCTCCAATCGTCTCTTTGCAGATCCCATTCCCCAGTTACATGCTTGTTCTTGCTTCACAGGTCCTAAGGAGTCACCACTTCCCCAGAAACGTGAGTAGCCTCCTCTCCTTCCCGACCTCTGCTGACCACTTGCCCAGAGCTCCACGGGCACAGGGCCCAGTGACTATTTTGGCTGGCCCTTGTTCCACTGGTGCAAACAGCATCCCAGCTGCAACTGCTCAGTCAGCCTCTAGAGAGTGTGAGAGGCCCCTGGGTGCCAGAGGAAGCAGGTGTGGGGGGCCTGGTGAGGTCTTCCTCCATGGGCGTGGTAGTGCAAGTCAAGAGGATCTCTTGGTGGCTGTGAAGATTCTAAATCAGGCACCTGCTGGGTGGGAGAATTTGAGAGTTCTTGAAAGATGGGGGAGAGGGAGGTAGACAGAGAGGGTGGGCTAAGGGGACAGCCTGTTAACTGTGGGGAGGCAAGCTGTGGTGAGATACAGAAACAGAGACCAGAACCCAACCTCAGAAATCTTGACACCTGTCTGGGGAAATATATCAACCCCTCATCGTGATGGTTGACCATGTTGGCCCTTTTTATGCAGGTGACATGCATGACTTCTTTGTGGGTCTCATGGGCAAGAGGAACCTCCAGCCAGGTAGGAGCATGGTGGGAGGGCTGGGGTGCTGGCAAAGGTGTAGCAGGAGTCAACTGCTTCATGTTTGTCAGTGGGGGGAAAGACAGGACTTTCCCTAGCTACAGTGAGGGCTCCTCTACCCCTCTACTCAATCAGCTTGGACCCACAGTCCAGCCCTCCCCAGGAGCAAAGCGGGGAGACCTTTCTAAGAAGGTCCTGCTGCAGTTGGGAAAGGGTCAAAGAGGCTTTACTTGCCCCTCCCCCATTTCCCAAACAGAGAGTCCCTCTTCTTCCTAACTCTGTCGTCCAAAGCTGTCCTGCATAGCCAGCCCTTTGCTTTTGGGTTAGGGTGAAGGTCATAGTCAGAAAAATCCCTCCTAACTTCACCCTTTACATCCCTCCAGACACTCCTGTTGATATAAACCAAGAAAACATCCCCAGCTTTGGCACCTTCAAGTACCCTCCAAGTGTGGAATGAGGTAAGGACTTACTCAGGGCGAGGAGAGGGGATTGTGGGTATGTGGTGGGGTAGGAGGGGCGTTGCCAGAGGATCATTTCCTCTGATGCTATGGGCATTAATGCTCATAATTAACACCCTAAATACATCCCAACACTTAGAAGTGTGTGCTTGTCTGTGACCACACACACACGTGTGCACACAGAAAAACACACAAACACACACGCACATACCCCTCTTTCTCATCTCTTTCCAGCCTCATTGATCCCGGCTTACAATTGAGCCGGAGTGAGTTGGGGGAAATGGCAAGAGGAGGTTTTCCCCTGGGGTTTCTTTGATGGAGAACTTCTGTTGTTTGGACTCTATTCTCTTGTGATTTGTGCAAAAGATGGAGAGATCATTATTGGATAATTATAGGTACCACATTTATTCCCACGTGAAGCATTTTGCTTCCCAGGGAGGCTGAAACCATCCAGATCATCGTGAATCTTGGGTTACCGGGTCCACTATAGAGTTCTTTGCAAGGATGATTCTTGCATTTCTTTCTAGAAATGCAAGAAAAACTCTGAAATCTAATGGGGATTGGCTGGAAACTGTTATCGTAATCGCTCTGTGCAGAGTAATGAATAAGAGCATGGCCTGAGTTTGAATCCTGGATCTGTCACTCACTAGCTGTGTCTCTTGGCCAGGTTACATAATCCTTCTGTGCCTCTGTTTCCTCATCTGAAAAGTGGGGATGATAATATTATCTCACAGGGCTGTTGCTGTGAGTCTAGGTCAAGTGTTCAGAACAGTGCCTGGCACATAGCATTGTACCTTGGCTTCACTGTGACTGTCGCAGTCTGGGAGGTGTAGGGAAGGTTCCAGTGTTGCCTCGGTGGGCTCTGGTCTGTCTGTCTGAAGTTGTCTGGGCTGGAACCTAGGCCTGAGTCGGCTGACAGTTCTTCCACTTGGTATGTGAACGTGAGTCCCCCCGGGGGAAGTGTGTTGTCAAAATGCGGAACCATCTGCCTTGACACCAGCTTTCCACACATAGCAATAGCAGCTCACTGATGGCTTTCTTTGCACCAGCTTCCCAAGAATGGTGTTGGGGGAGGCAAAGAGAGGGGTCAGGAAGCCTTTGTCTTCCTAGAGACTCCTGCCCCTCTCCCTGAGGCCCTATTACCCCCTCTCATTGGTTTCAAGGGAGACCCAAGGACCAGGAGCTGGCTCTCAATGAGACTGCCTGTGCATGACTCCCAGGCCCAGAGTCATGACTGTGCCCCCCATTCAGTGTTGGGCGAGGGGGCACAAAAAGCTGTAATAACCGTAACTCGCTGATTACATGGTACTTACTGTATCATTTTGCTCTCTTTAGATTGTTATTTCAGTCTTGCCAACGGCCAGATAATTATACGGGGCAGCTATATCTGGATGACATACTCTCCCCAACGTTATGCATCGGCCATAAAGATAATTACAGTGCAATTTTGCCATAGTATTTTATACAAATGGCAGAAACAAGCACATTATAGAAATCTACTTGTAATGCTTTCTGGTGAATCTAGGCTTTTTCGGAGGGACTGGACTCATAATTGCAGCCCTCATAATCTCACCACGGATGGCGCATTCCAAACCTGTTAGGTACTGGGGAGAATAGACTCAAGGCCTCTGGGGCTGGCATGTAAAGATTAGATGAGATGGATCAACACAGATCATCCTGCTGTCTAATTTCATTCATGTGAAACTGCTGAAAAAGGAAGTGATCCCTGGACCTGTCCTTCCTCTGGGAGGTTTCTGGGAAGAGGAGGAGGGACTGGGTGAGGCCAGGGGAGCATTAGCTCCAAGATGCATTGGACAGGGCTGTGTGTATGCCCGGCTCATAGGGATGCCAGGATGATATGAACTTTGCCACTACGTCCTTCTGTGTGGACCCCTCAGACCACGCACATGGTGTTTATGAATGGGTAGTGCAATGCACATAGCAGCCGGGAAGACGCAAGCAACTGTAGCTAGGAGAGTTTTTCAATCCTCTAGTTCAAAGGCTACATGGAGAGCTAAGGGCTAAGGCTTCCATTCTCTCTACTGCTCCCTTACAGAAGCCCCTCCCTTTCTCCCCCACCTCCCTGGTGGGTGGGTGGTGGGAGTTTTAAGGACAGAGATGTGATCTGATCTTTTTTTTGGTCCTCAGCACTCCACTCCTGGACTCCTGGGCTACATCGTGAAGACACCCACCCCTGGATGCACATGCTTCTATTTCCCTTCCTCCTCCCTACCCCTGTAACACTCTTGTGCTTTGACCCCTTCTTCTCTCTGTCCCACTGGCTGCAGAAACTGCCTTGTGAGCATCCCCAGTCCCTGTAATCATTGACTACAGATGGCCCTGGATTTTCTGTAGCATCCTACAAATATAATGTCTCTCTCTATTCCTCAACAATAAAGGATTTTTACATATTATGACCTACAGGATGTATTTGGTTGGTGGATGGGTTTTTCTCTTTCTTGACTCTTTTGGCTGTATCACACACACACACACACACATATGATACACACACTTATATCATATATAAATGGAAGTTTCTTTATTTTGTACACATGTCAATTTTCCCAACACTGTCTTACTCGTTGCTTCATATAGTTAGTTTGGGAAGATTTGTTTAGTGATTGAAAGAAGAAATGAATTTGGAAGATGGTTTCTAGCACTCAAAGACTTTCACAGACCAGCTTTAGATAAAGAAAAAAACAAGGATTTCCAGGGTGGTCCAGTAGTTAAGAATCCACTTTGAAATACAGGGGACCCAGGTTCGATTCCTGGTGGGGGAACTAAGATCCTGTGTGCTGAGGAGCAATGAAGCCAACGTGCAGTAACTACTGAGCCCGAGTGACACAAGAGAGTCCGTGCATCACAAGGAAATATCCTATATGATGGAAAAAAGATCCCGCATGTTGCAACTGAGACCTGATGCAGCCGAGTAAACAGATAAATATTAAAAAAAGAAAAACCAGATATTCTGTATTTCCAGGATGGGCCTGGGAGACATTAACCCCTGACTCCTACTCTGTAGAGAAGGGAGATGGGGATGATGGCTGTGCAAAGACCCAGCCCCAAAGAAGGATGCATCTGTAGCACTACTATTTCTCCATCCCCCGACATTGGGCTTGGGTCCTATGACAGGTAGTGGGATGAGATGGTGACCCACAAACAGAGTTTACAGGCTAGCAGGGCTTTGGGTCAGCAAACAGCACTTGATCTTGCTAGGTTGGAATGTAGACAGGAAAGTTACTGTAGGAGCCGAGAAGGAGGAGAGCAAGATCTCTTGAGCTTTAACTGGTCACTTTAGTTATAAAGGGAAAATGTTTATTTCCGACTCTTCTGTAATGCAACTGTTACCAGCCTCTGTAATGGTGGTCTAGTAGTCTGCAGTGTATGTAAGGCACTTAAAGGAGGTATGTGTGGGTGTCTTTTATTAATCTTATGTGCCACCCATCGCAGTCCACTGGTCCCAAATGGGGGTTCTGTACCTTAATTGAAGAGAACAGCCTGAGAAGTCCTCAGGCTCCCTGCCTTAGCTTAGTGCAAGGGCCTTGGCCATGACCCTGAACCACCCTCATACAAAGGGTGGTGCAAAGCATTTAAAAATAAAACTGTTAAAAATAAATAAATAAAAATTAAAAGATTGGCATCTGGAGATGTAGGGATGGGAGACGTTCTGTAGGACTGAACCTTTATCCTATGAAACCTGATACTATTCCCAGGTAGATAGTGTTGGAGCATTGCTTGTTGGTGTGGGAGATCTCAGCTAGGTGCTCAGCTTTCCCAAGGCTGGGAAAAGACAGGGCCATGGAGCCAGAGACTTCTTCCTGCAGGTCCTTCACCCCAGTGAACGTTCTCTCTTTTCAGAACCTGACTGGGGCAATTTTGGGCCCACAGCTCCATGGTGGGGGCACTTACCTGGGTATCTCTGGTGTCTGGTTTACCACTAGAAGTCAGAGAATCTACCTGCAATAAAGGAGACCTGCGTTCGATCCCTGGGGTTAGGAAGATTCCCCTGGAGAAGAGAATTGCAACCCACTCCAGTATTCCTACCTGGAGAATTCCATGGACAGAAGAGCCTGGAGGGCTACAGTCCATGGAGTTGCAAAGAGTCAGACATGACTGAACGACTAACATTTTCACATTTCAAAGAATACCCTCACCCCAAACCTTGAAGGCTTTTCTCAATGAGTTATCATGTTAGCATTTCAAAATTATCTACCTAGATTGTTTAAAAGTGGGATAAGTTTTGCAGAGTCTGGGGGATTTATTTGGGTCATGAAAGCTTCTGCTCAGACGTGAGAGTCAGGCCTGTGCTTTGCCTGACACCAACGCTTTGCCAAGTAGGAGCATAAATACAGAAAGGTTGCTCTCTAGTGGGACTGACGAAAACTGCAGTATTGGGGATTCCAGGAAAAATGAAGACCAGCTTTAAATTCGATTCCTGGTTTTGTGCTTGGAGAATGTGTGAAGGAATCCTGGCCTTCTTCTTCCTATTGGAAGGAGGTTGATGCTGAAGAGGGCCTTGAATCAATAAGACCTTGGCCTAATTCCTGGCTTTTCTCCATTTAGTTTTGTACATCTGTGTTATTGTGATTATATGGTGATTTACTTCAAAGACTTTTGTATTAAAGGTTCTAGACCCAATTCAATGCATGTGGAGGGGGAGATCTCTCACACCAACAAACAAAGCTCCAACACTGTCTACCTGGAGATAGTATCAGATTTCACAGATTGAAGACTCAGTCCTATGGAACAACGTCAGATGCCAATCGTTTAATTTTTATTTGTTAATTTTTAAAATTTTTGTTTATTTAAAAATTAATTTTAAATTGGAATATAGTTGGGTTACAATGCTGTGTTAGCTTCTGCAGTATAGCAAAGTGAATCAGTTATACATATACATATATCCACTCTTTTTAATATTCTATTCCCATATAGGTCATTCAGTTCAGTTCAGTGTAGTCGCTCAGTCATGTCTGACTCTTTGTGACTCCGTGGACTGTAGACTGCCAGGCTCCTCTGTCCAGGGGATTCTCCAGGCAAGAACACTGACTGGAGTGGGTAGCCGTTCCATTCTCCAGTGGATCTTCCAGACCCAGAAATCAAACTTATGTCTCCTGCGTTGCAGGCAAATTCTTTACTGTCAGAGCCACCAGGGCAGCCCATATAGGTCATTATAGAATATAATAGAATTCCCTTTGCTATACAGTAGCTTCTTATTAGTTATCTATTTATATAAAGCAATGTCTACGTGTCACTCCCAATCTCCCAATTTGCCCTTCTCCGCCTTCCCCCTCGGTAACCGTACATTTGTTTCCTACACTGTGACTCAATTTCCGTTTTCTAAATAGGTTCATTCGTACCATTTTTCTAGATTCCACAAACAAGTAATATCATGTGATATTTGTCTTTCTTTTTTACAACTTTGTTTATTTATTTTTGGCTGTGCTGGGTCTTCCTTGCTGCATGAGGGCTTTCTCTAGTTAGGTGAGCAGGGGCTACTCTCCAGTTGTGACGCACACGTTTCTCATTGTGGTGTCTCTTGTTGCAAAGCATGGGCTCTAGGGTGCATGGGCTTCAGTATTCGCTGCTCTCAGGCTCAGTGGCTGTGGCCTGTGGGCTCTAGAGTGTGGGCTCCGTAGTTGTGGTGCATGGGCTTAGTTGCCCTGCAGTATGCAGAATCTTCCCAGACCAGGGATCAAAACCATGTCCCCTGCATTGGCAGGTGAATTCTTAACCACTGGACCACGAGGGAAGTCCACTTTTTCTTTTTTGTGTTTGTATCTATTGTAGTTTGGGGATTTGCTGTTGCCATGAGGTTTTGATTTAGCAGTCCACATATGTACAAGGTTGCTTTAAGTTGTTGGTCTCTTTCCTACCTGGAGAAGTTCCTTTAACATTTGTTGTAATGCTGGTTTGGTGGTGCTGAATTCTCTTAGCTTTTGCTTGTCTGTAAAGCTTTTGATTTCTCCTTCAAGTCTGAATGAGAGCCTTGTTGTGTAGAGTATCCTTTGTTGTAAGTTTTTCTCTTCAATTATCACTTGAAATATATTGTGTCACTCCCTTTTGGCCTGCAGAGTTTCTGCTGAAAAATCAACTGAAAACTTTATGGAGATTCCCTTGTATGTTATTTGTTACTTTTCCCTTGCTGCTTTTACTATTTTTCTGTTTATTTGATTTTTGTCAGTTTGATTACTATTTGTCTTGGCATGTTTCTCCTTGGGTTTATCCTCTATGGGATTCTCTGTACTTCCTAGACTTGAGTGGGTGCTTCCTTTCTCATGGTAGGGAAATTTTGGCTATAATGTTTTCAAATATTTTCTCAGACGCTTTCTCTTCTCCTTCTGGGACCCCTACAATGCTAATGTCAGTATGTTTAATATTGTCCCAGACTGTTCTTTTCTGTTCTTTTCATTCTTCTTTCTGTATTCTGTTTTATGGCAATAATTTCCACCACTCTGTCTCCCAGCTCACTAATTCATTCTTCTGCCTCAGTTCTTCTGCTGTTGATTCCTTCTAGTGTATTTTTCATTTCAGTTATTATAGTATTCATCTCTGTTTTTGCTTTAAATCTTCTAGCTTTTTGTTAAACATTTCTTTTATCTTCTCAATCTGTGCCTCCACTCCCCCCCACCCCCAAGATGTTGGATCATCTTTGTTATCATTACTCTGAATTCTTTTTCAGGTAGATTGCCTATCTCCTCTTCATTTAGTTGTTCTTGTGGATTTTTCTCTTGTTCCTTCATTTGCAACTTATTTGTCATCTCATTTTGTCTAAGTTTCTGTATTCATGGTCTCTTTTCCGTAGGCTGCAAGATCATAGTTCCTTTTGCTTCTCGTGTCTGCCCACCTTGGTGGGGGTGAGGTTGGTCCAGGGGCTTGTGTAGACTTCCTGGTGGGAGGGATTGACGTCTGCCCTCTCGTGTGTGGAGCCAGGTCTTGTCCCTCTGATAGGCAGGGCCGGAACGGGTGTGTTTTGAGGTGGCTGTGAGCTTGGCTTAGCAGTAAAGAATCTGCCTGCAATGCAGGAGCTTCAGGAGACACAGGTTCAATCCCTGGGTCAGGAAGATCCCCTGGAGAAGGAAATGGCAACCCACTCGAGTATTCTTGACTGGAGAACCCCATGGGCAGAGGAGCCTGGCAGGCTATAGTCCATGGGGTCGCAAGAGTCGGACACGACTGAGCGACTAAACCACGGCCATTCCTCCTCTGGAGTTGTTCACCTGTAGGTGAGCTTAGTGGTGTCACCTTATACCCATTGTGCGAGCTCTCAGTTTACGCTGTTGTTGGCACTGCTGTCAGCCCCACCTTAACTGTGGGTATGCTGGCAATTGACCCTATGTCTCTCAGACATTTTTTTCACCAGACCACCAGCATAGATCCTCTAAAGTCAGATCCCAGGATACCAGTATTCATGGATCTGGACTCTGTGCTATAGGGGAGTTTGAACTCTAGCCTGGCCCAACCCCTCCTTGTATGTGCCCACAAAATCTATAGGTGCTAAAACTAGGTCCATCTTGGCTGCAGGAGCACTCGTGGTCCATTCAGATGTTCTGTAGGTGCTTGAATTTACAAACTCGGCCACATGGGTATCATTTCAGGGTTTGTGCAGCTGCTAGGACAGATTTCAGCCTTTTTCCTTAGTTGCACAGACCCTGGGGTTCAGACCCCACAAAGGCCTACTCTCAAGGCTGCTCTGGAGCATATAAGTCTGCCTGGTGAGGAGCAGGTGTGGAGGTGGTATGGTGGCCCAGGTTGTGGGAGCCCTGGCAGTAACAGACACACAGGGGAGCAAAAGACCATGGGCACAAGAGAGCTCGACCCAGTGGGGGCCTTTCTTAGCGTCCAGGGAGGCAGGCCCCAGCGTGTGGGGGCAGAGTCTGCAATGGAGGCTCCATCCTCATTCAACAATGGTGCTTTGCTTCTATGGCAGCCACGGTTTCCTCCTCAAGTGTTCTGGTTGCACATTTCCTCACTCCTGTCCCCTCAGGCTATCTCCTTGCAGCTAACATCAGTCTTCTCCTTGGGTTTGCTCTCCAAACCTCATGTTCCAGCCCCCAGTCCTTATGTGTGTTAGCAGACACATGTCTCAGGTTAGGGGGTTCAGGGCTGTGGCAAGGACCATGTGTTTAGGTCTCACTCTGTTCTGCCTGCTGCAGACGAGTTACTGCACTCTCCTCCAATAGCCCCCAAAGCTCCCCTTCTGTCCCAACTGATCTCCCTCCTGGTGAGGGGGCTTCCCTGGATGCAGGAACCTTTCCACTCCTTTAGCCCCTCTCTTGAGGGGCACTGATCCAGTCGTCCTTCCTTTCTTCTTCTTTTTCCTTTCTTCTTTTTTTGGGCTTCCTGGTGGCTCAGATGGTAAAGAATCTGCCTGCAATGCAGGAGACCTCGGTTGGATCCCTGGGTCAGGAAGATTCCCTGGAGAAGGGAATGGCTACCCACTCCAGTGTTCTTGCCTGGAGAATTCCATGGACAGAGGAGCCTGGTGGGCTACAGTCCATGGGGTCACAAAGAGTTGGACAGGATTGGGCATCTAACACTTTCATTTTATCATCCTACTCCATTATGTAGGGAGTTTTCTTGTCCTTTTGGGCATCCATGGTCCTCTGTTAGTGTTCAGCTAGGGTTCTGTGAGAAATGTTCCATTTGTAGATGTAGCCTTGATGCATTTGTGGGGAGAGATGAACTCCACATCCTCCTACTCCTCCGCCATCTTGACCTCTGCAGATGTCAATCTCAAACCCAAGTTGTTAACTGTCTACAGATTGGAGGGTCCCACAACTCTCTCGTGTTCCACTGATTTGTTACTGTGGTTCATAGAACTCAGGAGACCTGTTTACTCACAGATCACCAGTTTATTATAAAAGAATATAACTTGGGAACACCAGATGGAAGAGATGCATGAGGCAAGGTATGGGGAAAGGGGTGTGGAGCTTCCATGCTCTCTCTGAGCATGCTACGTTTCTCTCTTTGAATCTCTACATTTTCACCAATCCAGAAGCACTCCAAATCTAGTTCTTTCAAGATTTTATGGATGCATCATTACATAAGTCTACATTCCCTGGTGGCTCAGACGGTAAATTGTCTGCCCGAAATGCGGGAGACCCAGGTTCGATCCCTGGGTTGGGAAGATCCCCTGGAGAAGGAAATGGCAACCCCCTCTAGTACTCTTACCTAGAAAATTCCATGGATGGAGGAGCCTGGTGGGCTACAGTCCATGGGGTCGCAAAGAGTTGGACACAACTGAGCAACTTCACTTCATTACATAAGTATGATTGATTAAATCATTGACCAGTGATAATTGATTTAACCTCCAGCTCCTCTTTCCTCCCTGAAGGGCAGAGGCTTGGGACCGAAAGTTCCTTGGTTCTCCTGGCAACTGGCCTCTATCTTTAGGTACAGTCCCAAAGTCACCCAGTAATGTAACTAAAGACATCATTATGGCTCTCATCACTTAGGAACTTCCAATTGTTTTAGGAGCTCTGTGTTAGAAATGGTGTGCTTGGTTGCTCAGCCATGTCTGACTCTTTGTGACCCCATGGACTGTAGCCCGCCAGAATCCTCTGTTCATGGGATTCTCCAAGCAAGAATACTGGAATGGGTTGCCATGCCCTCCTCCAGGGGATCTTCCCAACCCAGGGATCAAACCCAGGTCTCCCACATTGGAGGCGGATTCTTTACCAACTGAGCCACCAGGGAAGCCCATATAATATATATATATATCATATATATTTATGTATATAAATGTATATGTATATGTATCTGCACATTTACTTGTGCAAATACATGGAATTTTAAAACATCAAGAAGAAAGGGAAAAATTGGCACATAAGTGAAAGTGAAGTCCCTCAGTTGTTTAACCAAGGACTGAACCCACGTCTCCCGCATTGCAGGTAGATTCTTTACTGTATGAAACACCAGGGAAGTCCCAAAACACTGAAGTGGGTAGCCCATCCCTTCTCCAGGGTGTCTTTCTGACCCAGGAATCAAACTGGGGTCTCCTGCATTGCAGGCAGATTCTTTACCAACTGAGCTATCAGAGAAGCCCATTAGAAATGGTGGTGAAGATCAAATATATATATTTCTTATTATAAATCATAATATCACAAGTATAAATGATACAAACTTTAATCTACAACTTTAGGGAATTTGTAAACATGTGAAGTACATTTACAGCACTCTAGAGATGGTTAAGGCAGTTGGTCAGAAAGATTGAACAGGCCCAAGACTCAAGTCTTGCAGCCTAATATCTTAGAGTCATGCTAGAGCTTATGAGTCTACTGGTTGTGTTAATAAAAGAAACAGCCCCAAATGGAATCACTTGTACTAAGTCCCATGTCAGTTATCCAAAACTTAATGCCTACCCTAACTGCAATTTTAGCCTCTCCCAGGAATGTGGCCTTTAACCAGGCAATCTGGAATTACCTGGAATTACTTAAAGGAAGGGAGACAAAAGTGGATTGCCTGAGACAATCCACTCTGTTTAAAAGCAAAATTCAACTAAGTTTGGAGATCTGACTTTATTCAATGATCTATGAATCAAGTGGGTTTCCCTGGTGGCTTAGATGGTAAAGAATCTATCTGTAATGCAGGAGACCCGGGTTGGATCCCTGGGTTGGGAAGATCCCCTGGAGAAGCAAATGCCTACCCACTCCAGTATTCTTGCCTGGAGAATTCTATGGACAGAGGAGCCTGCTGCTGCTGCTGCTAAGTCGCTTCAGTCGTGTCCAACTCTGTGTGACCCCATAGATGGCAGCCCATCAGGCTTCCCCATCCCTGGGATTCTCCAGGCAAGAACACTGGATTGGGTTGCCATTTCCTTCTCCAATGCATGAAAGTGAAAAGTGAAAGTGAAGTCTCTCAGTCAAGTCCGAATCTTTGCGACCCCATGGATTGCAGCCTACCAGGCTCCTCTGCCCATGGGATTTTCCAGGCAAGAGTACTGGAATGGGTTGCCATTGCCTTCTCCACAGAGGAGCCTAGTGGGCTGCAATCCATGGGGTTGCAAAGAGTTGAACATGACTGAGCTTCTAATTGTATTGTATTTGAATCAAGTGGCATTCCATCTGGCAAATAGAAAGATGCTCTAAAGAGTTGTTAAAAGAAGTTTTTAAAGGCAGAAAGACGATGGGACAAGGAAGTCACAAATAAAAGAAAGGATTGTTTCCGGTAAGACCACCTTCCTTTGGGGGAAGGTAAGTGTCTATGAGGTGATTACCTCACTTGTGCTGGCTAGGTAATTTCACATCGACCGGTTAAAAGTTACGTTCCAGGGAGAGGCTGAAACAGCAATTAAGATTGTTTTGTTGGCATAGAGCTTAGCACAAGTGACTCCATTTTGTGCCTATTTCTTTTTATTTTTTTAAGAACTCTTTGATAGAAACTTCCTTTTCCTGGTCTCTTTTGCCTATAAAAGCCTTCTATTTTGTACGGTTCTTTAGAGCTCTTTTCTATGTGCTAAATGGGACGCTGCCTAGGTCTGAATTGTTGAATAAAGCCTATTAGACCTTCAAATTTACTCAGTTGAATAGTTTTTTAAGAGATTTACTGTCAACAGTAGGACTGAAGGAGATCTCTGATGGCTTCAGAGACAATAAGAAACAGGCATGATCCCTGCAAACCCTTTTGCGTTCTCTGTCTCTCGCTGTTTCCAAGGGCCACAAATAAGTTCCTCTCAGTTCTGAGCTCCACTCATTGTCAGCCTCGTAATGTAATTGGCGTTCCAATCCAGGGCAGTTCAGCTTGAGCTAGCAGATGAGTCCAGCCAGAACCCAATCCCCTAGCCCTCTGTTCAGACCATAATTTCCCGACTTGAGTGGAAAAACTCAGCGGTTGGTTTGTCCCCAGACTCCACAGTGGGAACTGCTGGCATTTAGTCTGCAATTCCACATTTGTTTGAAATCTTTCCCAGATCGCACGCTGGGAACTGCTGGTAGCAGCTGCGGTTCCTCATTTGTTTGGAATCAGCCTGCAGCCCCCATTGTTTGGCGTCTGCTGGCTCAGTCTTTTTTCCAGTCCCCAGATTGATGGGAATTGTTGGTGGGACACATAGGGACTTTTCTTGGCCAAGCTGCAGTGACATTTCTTGGTTACTGCTGGTGTGTTAAGATGCACACGCTTGTTTGTCCCTCTTACTGTAGATAAAGGCTATTGTTAATGGGAAGCTTCGAAGCCAACAAGCCACAAAAACTGATGAGCGTTTAAAAGCTGTTAGAGTGCTCATCACCTAACAGAGAGACTCCCATTTTAGGAAAATTTGGTCATAGAATGCCAACATCAATAAAATTTCCATGCAAAGAGATACACTTGTAAAACATCACACAATCTCCAGCCCAGTGGCAATTCTTTTTAGGTATTAGTTTAGCTTCAAAGCTTCCCTCGTGGCTCAGAGGTTAAAGCGTCTGCCTTAGCTTCAAGAGACCCAAAATCTTAGCTAAAAACGTAACAGGATTCTTAAGCTCCAAAGAGTGAAGCACACCACCTTCTGGCATACCTGCCTATTTTATGTCTAAGAATGATGGCTCCAGAAGCAATAAATACCTACAAAAATGGCAAAATCTTACTAAAAACACAAAAAGTATCTAGAACAACACCCAGGCCTCCCATATTATAACCTCCTAGGGGCCCATCGTCAAAATGCTTCCCCAGGGATTGATATTTCAGTTGTAATCAATGGGAATGCTGGAAAAGAGATTGTTCTTTAAGGCCCTATGCAAATTCTTCACCGCATTGCGTCAACTCCCCTGAATTTACATCATCAAATTAGAAAGGACCTACCAGGAGGCTTTCATGATTCAGGATTTGCTTACAAGACCCTCTACTCCTGGTTAGGAGTGAGTATAGATGAGGCTATATGATCAGGAATCTCTCCTCAGCTCTGGAAGCTTTTGCTGAATGTACTGCTAGAGCAATTTAGATTTTCTTTTAGCTGAACAAACTGGTATCTATTATGGCCACCACCACCTATCATACCTAAATTAACACTTCTGGGGAGGTTGAATTCAGCTACCTAAGATTACTGAATAAGCCACTTCAAAAGGTGCTCCCTCTAAAGACCCCTCAAAGGGGTCTTTCTTTGACTGGTTTGATTTTGATTCCTTTGGGTCTTGGGGACCATGGCTCTGAAGTGCACTCCAGACACTGGGAATTGTCCAGCTTGTAATTATCATAGTAGTCCCTCTGGTGTCCTATATTCTCCAAAAAGCTTTAAGTGTGTGTCCTCAGCTGCTAACCACCAAGCCAATGATCCCTCTAAGACTGGAATGCCAAAAAGGGAATCAAAAGTATGATAGACTGAAAAACCTGTGAGCCTGAAGTCATGACCCGTGAATATCATAAAGATTCAGCCAAAAATCCTTCATGACCTGTGATCGTCATAGTAAAAAACTATGGGGAGAACTTCAGAGTGATAGCTGGCAATGGTGCTCATGCCTTAAAGTTTTGATCACATCTGTCAGTGAAACTCAGGCAAAGTTTTGGTTTGATGACGTATCTTAGGCAGGAATATCTGGGGAGATTTGGAGGGTAACTGCTGCACTAAAGGGTGGAAGCAGAGAAATGGAGCTCTAGAAAGAGTTGAGGAAGTAGCAAGGAAAAATAATTTCCCACTCTACCCTTCGAGGTTCTTGGCTGAGTAAATAATAAAAGACAGCATAACAGGAAAAAAGAAACAGAAGTTTAAAAATATGTATACTTCCATATACATGGGAGATACCCAGGAAAACTAAGACTTTCTTGACATTATCTACCCTTCTTTTCCCGGTTCAGAGACAAATGGACATTTCCCTTATAAATGTAAATGGCTCTTACAAAAGGGTAACCTCTGCTCATTTTTCAGAGCTTCTCCGCTGCCTGCTGCTTCTTAAAAATAATCCTTATGCCAAAGAAACATATGTTGGGGTGTCAAGTTCTGCTCCCCTCCAGGAAGGACAGGCTGCCCCAAACAGGCCTGCGCTGCCAAGGTGCAGCGGGATACTGTGAAATCCTTCATTTGGTGGTGCAGCTGGAAGGAGGGTCCACAATGAACTTTCAGAGGGTGGTCCACCGGGAGCCCAGCCCTCTAGTACTTGTTCTTCATTCAAACAGGCTTTGTTAAGCACCTTTCCTATGAACCAGAAGCCTGTGTGTTGGGGCGGGGGTGGGAGGGAGCAGCGGAGACACAGCCGTGTGCAGAACAACAGCTTCTGCCTTCAGGAAGCTCACTGCCTAGCTGCTGCTGGGGCTGCTAAGTTGCTTCAGTCGTGTCCGACTCTGTGCGATCCCATAGACGGCAGCCCACTAGGCTCCTCTGTCCCTGGGATTCTCCAGGCAAGAACACTGGAGTGGGGTGCCATTGCCTTCTCCGTACTGCCTAGCGGAGGAGACAAATAGTTAAAGTGGCAATCCTACAACTGTTTCTGAAACTACACCAGCAGACGTTTTGAGAGTAAACTTTTGGGACTGTGAGATGTAGAACAGGGGAGGCGATTTAAGCTTAGCCTTGGGATAGCGTTTTTCATTTCTCCAGGTACTAGGGCGAGGAGGGAGTGGTCCAGCACTTACAGGATCAGTGCTTCAAAAAAAGCCAGGCTTGGGTGGTGGTGGCCGTGAGGGCTGGAAACGTCCTGGCAAATGCCCGCGAGGGCCCGGTGGCGGCGGGCCCCAGGGGCTCGCGGGGGTCAGAAGTGGGGCCGGGGGTCCCCGGGTGGCGCAGTGGCTTCAGCCAGCCTGCTTCGCTCCCGGCCCCACCGTGTGGGGGCGCTGCCTCCTCCCTGGCGGCTGGGGGCGCTGCGGCCGAGCGGCGGGGGGCGCTGCCTCCTCCGGGACGGCGGGGGGCGCTGCGGGCCGGGCGGTGGGGGCGGCCCGGGCCGGCGCGGCGAGCGGCGCGGCGGATGGAGAGTCTGGCCGCGGCCGGCGGCGCCGCCTCCTCGTCGGGCCGGGCACGGCGGGCCGGGGCCTTTGTGTGAGGCGGCGGCGGCGATGGTGCTCGGGCCCCGCGGAGCCGGGTAAGCGCGGCCAGGCCGAGGGCTGCCCTGGCCGAGGCCCGACCCTCGTCCCGGCCTTTCTCTCGCTCTCGCTGGGCTCCCTCCCGCCCGCTACCCTCGGCCGGATCCATCCTCCCCCGCCGCGCGCCGACCCCCGCCGGCCCCGCCGCCGATCCCTTCGACCCCCGGCCGGCCCAGCGCCCCGCCGCCACCCCCTTGCCCCCGCCCGAGGTCGCCCTGAGGAATTCCCGGCTGTTTGGGGGAAGGGAGCGAGGTGCTTGATGCCCCCTAGATGGAGTGCCCCAGCCGGATCCAACGCCCTTCTTCCCGAATTCGACCCTCCAGAAGGGAGACCGTGGCGCCGCGCGGTTGTTGGGGTCCCTTCTCAGAAGTTCCGAATCCGTCCCCTCCCACTGCCGCTCGTGCTTCCCGGTGCCCCGACCTGCTGACCGTTGGTGTGTGGCCACCAGGGCCCCGGAGATCCTTCGCTGGTACCCAACAAAGCTCAGAGGCTTCCCGGGCCCCAGAAAAAGTTGGGAGTTAGTCCAGTGTGGTGAGGTGGAGGAAGGGGGCTGTGTTGCACAGGGCGAGTCATGAGGCTGAAGGAGAGGGCAACGAGTTTGGCTTTTTTCTGGCCTGCAGGACTCAAAAAGTGGGGGGAAAATGGTACTGAGCAAGACTTTAGGAGTTACCTGTGTAAATTGGATAGCTTCTTATCCCAAACCCTATCCCAAGGCATCAGGTAAATCTCTCAGTTCTGGTCAACATAAGCATAGCTCCTGAAAAGGGTGGGGAAAAAAAGACCCAAAGAGTATTTAGGTAATTCTAAATACCATAGTTGTGTTCGTCTTTACTTTACTTCTCTGACGTCACCCACAAGCTACAGAGAGTATGATAGAGCACTATCTGAATGGCCCTGGGCTAGGAGGCAGGTAGCTTAGATAGGGAAAGATGGGAACTCAAGAATAAGCAAGTGGTTTATTTTAGGGCCTGAAAGAACACAGCCGTGAGAGGAAAGGAAAGGATAAAGCATCTTTTCCCCAGTAGCTAATGGAGCTTGATAATTGTGTTCAAGTATGTGTATGGCATTTGGCCTAGTAAGGGAAGAGAATATACTCAGTGAGATTGGAAAGCTTGTATTCAGGAAGAAATTAGGAAATTAATATGAGAAAAGTTTGAACCATTTGCTCTGGTAATGAAATATAAGAAGGTATCAAGAGACTACTTTGGCTTTAAATCACTAGCTTCTGTCCAGTCAGGCTTGTCTTAGAGAACAGTTTATCAGATTTTTTTCAATATTTTTGGATTTTTTTGTGATCACTCTGTCTTGGGGGATGTGCAGGGAGATGTCTTGGGGGATGTGCAGGGAGAAAGGTCACTGTCCCATCACTTCTGCTGTCATTGTCCCCTCCAGCAGAATGGAGCAAGTTTATGTCCATTCACGCTTGCTCTCTACCTGGGGCTATTGTCCCGCAGAGCTCTTCACCTACAAGGATGTGTTTGGCCATCCACCTTATCCTTTTGCTATCCGCAGATTAACTGTGCTGATAAGGAGGCAACTTCACAGGAGCTGCTAAGATGGGCATGAGGATCAAACTGCAAAGCACCAACCACCCCAACAACCTGCTGAAAGAACTCAACAAGTGCCGGCTCTCGGAGACCATGTGCGATGTCACCATCGTGGTGGGGAGCCGTTCCTTCCCGGCCCACAAAGCTGTGCTGGCCTGTGCGGCTGGCTATTTCCAGAACCTCTTCCTCAACACTGGGCTTGATGCTGCCAGGACCTATGTGGTGGACTTTATCACTCCTGCCAACTTCGAGAAGATTCTAAGCTTTGTCTACACGTCAGAACTCTTCACGGACCTGATCAACGTCGGAGTCATCTACGAGGTAGCAGAGCGTCTGGGTATGGACGATCTCCTCCGGGCCTGTCACTCCACCTTTCCTGACCTGGAGAGCACTGCCGTGGCCAAGCCCCTGACCAGCACCAGTGAGAACCACTCTGGTACCCCGAGTTGTAGCTCAGTAGAACCCCCCCATCCCCTTGGAGAACTCCGGGGGAGCGGGGAGCACTTTGGTCCTGATAGAAACTATGCGTTACCTAGTGATGCTGGAGGAAACTATAAAGAGGAGGAGAGAAATGTTACCAGTGACACTAACCATAGCCTGCAGCCGCTGCCACCAAAGACAGAAGACCACGATGCCCCTGCTCCGTTCACATCTGTCCCCAGCGTGGTGACGCAGCCAGTCCTGGGCACTGTCAGCACGGGCATCCAAACCAGCACCAGCTCCTGCCAGCCATACAAAGTCCAGAGCAATGGAGACTTCAATAAGAACAGCTTCTTCACTCCTGACAGTGCAGTAGACATTACCACTGGGACCAACTCCTGTCTGAGCAACAGCGACCATTCCAAAGACCCAAGCTTTGGGCAGATGGATGAGCTCCAGTTGGAGGACCTGGGGGATGATGACTTGCAGTTTGAAGACCCCACTGAGGAGATTGGCACAGCTGAGGAGGTGATTGAATTGAGTGATGACAGTGAGGATGAGCTAACTTTTGGAGAGAGTGAAAACCGAGAGAATAAGGCCATGCCCTGCCAGGTATGCAAGAAGGTTCTAGAGCCCAACATTCAACTGATCCGACAACATGCTCGGGACCACGTGGACCTACTGACTGGCAACTGCAAGGTCTGTGAGACCCATTTCCAGGACCGGAACTCCCGGGTCACCCATGTTCTCTCCCACATCGGTATTTTCCTCTTCTCCTGCGACATGTGTGAAACTAAGTTCTTTACCCAGTGGCAACTGACCCTCCACCGACGGGATGGAATATTTGAGAACAACATCATCGTCCACCCCAACGACCCCTTGCCTGGGAAGCTGGGTCTCTTTGCAGGGGCGGTCTCTGCGGAGCTGAAATGTGCTGCCTGTGGGAAGGCATTGGCCAAAGATTTCCATGTGGTCCGGGGCCATATCCTTGACCATCTGAACCTGAAGGGCCAGGCCTGCAGCGTCTGTGACCAGCGCCACCTCAACCTCTGCAGCCTCATGTGGCACACACTTTCCCACCTTGGCATCTCTGTCTTCTCTTGCTCTGTGTGTGCAAACAGCTTTGTGGACTGGCATCTCCTGGAGAAGCACATGGCTGTGCACCAAAGCCTGGAAGATGCCCTCTTCCGCTGCCACTTGTGCAGCCAGAGCTTCAAGTCAGAGGCTGCCTATCGCTACCATGTCAGCCAGCACAAGTGCAACAGTGGCCTTGACACACGGCCTGGTTTTGGACTTCAGAACCCAGCTCTCCAGAAGCGGAAGCTGCCGGCAGAGGAGTTCCTGAGTGAGGAACTGGCGCTGCAGGGCCAACCCGGGAACAGCAAGTATAGCTGCAAGGTGTGCGGCAAAAGGTTTGCCCACACGAGTGAGTTTAACTACCACCGGCGGATCCACACGGGCGAGAAGCCGTACCAGTGTAAGGTGTGCCACAAGTTCTTCCGAGGCCGCTCGACCATCAAGTGCCACCTGAAGACGCACTCGGGGGCTCTCATGTATCGCTGCACGGTCTGTGGCCACTACAGCTCTACCCTTAACCTCATGAGCAAGCACGTCGGTGTGCACAAAGGCAGCCTCCCACCCGACTTCACCATCGAGCAAACCTTCATGTACATTATTCATTCCAAAGAAGCGGAGAAGAACCCGGACAGCTGACTGGGTCCCAGCAGAGCCAGGGGGAACTCCCAGGCGGCAGCCAGGACATTGGTTTTCTAATGGCTGTTGGTCCTGCCCCAGCTGAAGTTACAGTTTTGCCTTGCTAGGAATTCTGTTCTGTCCTGTGTTTAAAGAAGACAAAAGAATACATAGCACATGAACACTAACTGTTTCTGAGAAGCAGCGGCCCTGTCATGTTTACCTCCTTACCTGTTCTTGTCCATGGAGGGCTGTGTCTTTGATTCTTTGGAGGCTGGTTTTGGGATCTCATCAGGCAGTTGGTGTCAGCTAGATTCCCTTCCCCAGCCTCTTGAGTTTTAGTTTACTGATAGGTTTTATGCTGCTAAGAATCCAACCAACAGCCTCACTGAACAGAGGAGGTGGAGAGAGGTTTTCACTGTGGGTATTACTGCCGGATCTCCAACCGGGACAGCCAGCCAGGAGAGATTTTGGGAATGTGGTCATTCAGAAAAGACAAGGCAGCTCACCCTTGGGTGCTGGTCCCATCCCTTAGCAGGGACAAGCTGTCAGGGATGAGGGGCCTGCTTGTTCCAGGGCTCTAATCTGCTGATTGGACAGTAAAATCTCTTGGCAGCTGGATCCAAACCGGGGACAAAGCTTTCTGTTTAGGTCTGAAAGCTTTGGGATGAATCGTTGCCAGCCGCAAGAGGTGTCCTGCAGTGCTGCTGAAAGCAGCAGCCTGGGATGGACAGGAAGGGAGATTTCTCTTTTCCCCTCAATTCCAAAGAAATGTGATATTACGGAGTGGTGGCCCAGGATGTCAGGCCTTCCCTGTGGGCAAAAAAGACAGGGAGCCACTTTGATGTAGTCATCAATCATCTGGCCTCCCTCGACCCTGAGTTTCCTGGTGGAAGGGTGGGGATGTCTCTGAAGCAGCAGCCTTAATTTGCATCCAGTCTCCCACCTAGAAGTGTTTTTGGCCTATAGTGTAGATGTGAAGACCCCATGAGGTGGAGGGGTGGACTGTGAGCCCTTCAGGATTAAAGGGACCCGAGTAGCTGGATGTACATTCTGTCTGTCCCAGTCAGGTAACCTGTTGTTTACTTTGTGCTAACTGGGCCAGAGTTTTGGCAGCTCACCTTTGACCTGCTGGATTTATCCTGATCTGTCATTGTATGGCCACCAGAGGGCGCTGTTGACCAACAGCTGGTTCAAGCCCTCTCCAGGTGACTGGGTAAACCCCAGTCAGGGTTGCTGGTTGACTCTGTTCTTAGTTGCCTTTTGAGGGGATCTTGCCCAAAGAAGGCTTGAGGGAGAGAGCCCTCGGATCTCGCATCTCACAAGGTGGCACCTCCAAAACCCATACTACCTCACCTGCTCAGGCGAGCTCTGGGGGTCCCTGGCCTTGGCCCTGCCCCTGCCCCTCGTGGGACTCAGCAGCACCCCGGGCTGTTTTACAAGCAAGTAGTTTTAATTAACTCACAAAGCCTTTTTGGACATTAATATTTATTTATTTTTGTTTTTGTATACATATTACCCAGTATCTCTGTTGGCTAAGAGACTTCAGGAAAATGAGCTTCTCCCCAGCAAGTAGCCATATTCCAGGGGACAGTCCTGGCCAGATATTTGGGGAACAGGGGCTTGAACTAGGGGAGAACAGATCAAGCCTTTAAATAAGCAAATGCTTTTCTCTCCAGAGAAGTGTCTTGCAGAATAAACCCAGGGAGCCCTTTAGGGAATGGATATAAATTCTAGAAAGTTGAGGCTTGTTAAATCCCTGGACCTTTTATCCCCTTTCCATCCTGTGGTTGAGTAGGTTGGGGACTGGGTTGAGGGGATAAGATCACACGAAGGCCCTGTTTGCATATTTTCTCATTCTTCCTGAAGTTGGGAAGTTATAGTAACACATAGAAGTAAACCAAAGCCCTGGGGCCCTTTTGGACTTGCCCCCGGATCTCCCCCCAGCCCTAACTTATAATAAAGCCTTGGAGTTTTGTGTGCAAAGCTGTCCAGTGAGGTGACCGTTACTTGAAGGGACTTGTCAAGTGGCCGGCTTTCACTATCAGAATCCAATGAGTTAAATGTTCCCTTGGGATATTCTTGTTAGAAAGCAGTGCTGAGACTTTTCATCCCTGACTGACTGCTTCCTTTCTTCCCATTAGTCATTTAAGAAGCAAAGTGTGTAAAAGACCACAGTCAACTATCTTCTCAGCTTTTCAAGCCTGAGTGCTTTTTCTCCCAGATTGTGGGTGAGGACTGAGTT
Organism: Bos taurus; assembly: GCF_002263795.3. Taxonomy (NCBI): domain Eukaryota; kingdom Metazoa; phylum Chordata; class Mammalia; order Artiodactyla; family Bovidae; genus Bos; species Bos taurus. The sequence goes on from NC_037332.1 coordinate 56,436,480, forward strand.
TTGAATGGCCAGATTTGAGAGTGGGGCTACTCCCGAGAAGCCAGCTGGGTAGCTGAGAATGGATCAGTATGCTGGAGAAACCCTTTTCCTTAACAGAGGGTTATCACTGATGCTGGGTAGTCTGTATACTTAACCTGAAACTGTGAAGTTTTCCCTTTTTGCCAGTAAACCAAAAAGCAAATCCTTGAAACTTTACCCCTAACACTAAATAAAAGACTGCACCCCCTGATCCTCCTGAGGCCAAGTGGTTGACCAGGGTGGCTTGGTTGGCTGCAGTCAGACATGTAGCAGGGTCAGTAGCTCATGAGGCTCATTGACCAAACACTGTCCCCCACGTGTCCCCCATATTCGCACCTCAACCCTTCCTCTGTTTGGAGTCATGTTTGCTTCCTCTGCCACCAGCCACTCTTTTCTGCACTCTTTTACTTGAAACACTATATTGTGGCAAAGGGCACTCTAAGATATCTGGTGGAAGGTATTAATTTTATTCTGAATTTAAAATATTTTCAATTGTCTGTTCATTGGGTTGTGTTGCCCTCTGCCCTGGAGCCCAGTTTAGCACTGTCTTCTGCTGTATCATTCCAAGGTTCGTTCTGTTTGATCCTTGAATGTCTTTTCTTTTTCATCCCCCACCTTTTTTTCTTGTTCAGTACTCAGGACTGGCTACATAATTTATAGAGCCCTTTGTTTAGAAACTATTAAGAATTTTTTGGCAACTAGAGCATTAAAGCAAACACAAGGCCATTCTCATCTTTTTTCCTAAGGGAAAGGGTGATACTCTTAATGTTCTTGTGTTAGTCGTTCAGTCGTTCTGACTCTTTGCAACCCCGTGGACTGTTGCCTGCCAGGCTCCTCTGTCCATGAAATTCTCCAGGCAAGGATACTGGGTTGGGTAGCCATTCCCTTCTCAAGGGGATCTTCTCGACCCAGGGATCCAACCCAGGTCTCCTGCATTGCAGGCAGATTCTTAACCATCTGAGCCACCAGGGAAGTCCCTGTTATTCTAATGGCACACTGTAAACAGCTGCTTGTGGCCAGAGGAAGGGATCAGTATCGTGGCGCTCCTCTGCCCATCCATGACTCACTGACGCTACAGGACCTGCCAGGAAGCTCTGCTGTACCCTGGTGTTTGGTCCTAAAGTTTCAGACTCCATGGAGTCTCTAGTTCATGGCTAGTTGGGAAGAAAGGAGGTGGGGATGGGAGTCAAGAAATAGGTAAAAATTCTTTTTGACATTCTTCTGGTCTATGAGTACCCTTTTGTCTCTAGGAAACCTCTGAGTTTAATGATCTTTTCCCCAGTCAGGTTTTGCTGCTGGTGAATATTCCTCTTCTGACCATCTGCTGTGCTCTATCACCCTCCGACCCCCAAACTATTCAACTTTGGAAGTGAATTTACACTTCTTCATATACGGACATGATTTTGTTGGCATGGAAGTGGGCTGTGTGCAGAAATCTGCCCATCTGGGAATCCTCGTGTGTCCTTTTCCCTAAATCCTGCACTGAACGAATCAGGAAGCAGGGCACACAGCGTTTGTTTCAATGTGCTTACTCATGGTAAACGTCATATCAGAATGAAAATGGAACTTTTACTTTGGATGTTTTCTTTAACACCCTTCCCCTGTCCAGTCCACCCTCCCCTCCCACCTCTACTAGCTACATCTCTTATGAAACTGAGAAGAGTTGTTGACATTTAACTCCTTCCATTAAATTAATAAGTACTGACCTCCTAATATTTAAGTGTTTACTATCTATTGCTGTAAAGTTTTGTATATTTTGTAAACTTCTTTTCTCAAATAGTAGATGTCTAAAATCGTTGTACATCTGATTCTTTTATATTCCATTGTTCAGCACAAAGTGTGGTTTTTATTTAGAATAAAAAAAAGGAAATTTGAAACAGTAGTTCTTTTCCTATTTACTGTGGTCTGCTCATCCTTCACAGTTCAGAGTATCTGGGCCATCACCCTCTCAGTAGCAATATTCTGCTCAGCGGATGCCAGAGTTCTTTCAGGTAGCACATTTCCTTTCCTGTAGCTGGAATTCCCCGGGGTTGACTTGATCTGTTTTTAGTGGAAAATTAACTCAATGACCTAACCTTTTCAGAGGGACCATCTGTAAGGGGAATCTTTTATTGGCCCAGAGAGAGCAGTGGGACTCTACTAATGTCTGGTTGGACCAGAGGGTTGGTCACAAATTGTCTTGCTGGTGCCATTCAACGTGACATGGTGTGTCGGAATGGAGAGAGGCAAATTCAGAGAGGGGGCAGAGGTTTGGCCTAATTTCATAAGGTTGGTAACCAACATTCCCCTACAGAGAGGAGACAGACCTGGAGTTAGGATGTGACATGGTCCCCTTGGTCTCAGGGCACACGGATTGGACCTGACCCCCATCAGTGCTCAGCAAACACAGAGCTGGGGGCCTTGCTGCCATCAGCCCCTTGCTTGCTTCTCAGGCCCTAAGGAAGTACCTGTGCTATCAGAGTGATCACTGGTTGCCAAAGTGGAGTCTGTGAGAAAAGAAGATGTTGGGAAAGTGGCCTCAGGTAACCTAGAATGTAACAGAGATGTAGATCTGGGTTTCCTTGAGGGAACTTCTGGAGCCTGATTTGGGAGCGGCAGTGATAAGGGCATTGGATCTGGGCTGGGTTTTTATGTGGGCACAGGGGAGGAAAGTCTTTATAATACATTCTCTGCATTGTTAGGTTCCTGGACTCCCCTAGTTGAAAAAGGCTCCAGCTCTGTACTACTGAGCAGCAGTTTGTAGCATGCTGCTGCTAAGTCGCTTCAGTCGTGTCCGACTCTCTGCGACCCCAGAGACGGCAGCCCACGAGGCTCCCCCGTCCCTGGGATTCTCCAGGCAAGAACACGAGTGGGTTGCCATTTCCTTCTCCAGTGCATGAAAGTGAAAAGTGAAAGTGAAGTCGCTCAGTCATGTCTGACTCTTCATGACGCCATGGACTGCAGCCTACCAGGCTCCTCCGTCCATGGGATTTTCCAGGCAAGAGTACTGGAGTGGGGTGCCATTGCCTTCTCCTTGTAGCATGCTGCTATTGCTAAGTCACTTCAGTCGTGTCCGACTCTGTGTGACCCAATGGACAGCAGCCCACCAGGCTCCCCCGTCCCTGGGATTCTCCAGGCAAGAACACTGGAGTGGGTTGCCATTTCCTTCTCCAATGCATGAAAGTGAAAAGTGAAAGTGAAGTTGCTCAGTCATGTCTGACTCTTAGCAACCCCATGGACTGAAGCCTACCAGGCTTCTCCATCCATGGGATTTTCCAGGCAAGAGTACTGGAGTGGGGTGCCATTGCCTTCTTGTAGCATGAAGACCCTTTAAATAAAAAGACCCTTTTTCAGGTTTGAGTCCAGTGAGCAAAGGGAGTTAAACGGACTTCCCTTGGTGCTCCTGACAAATGGGTTCATACAGTTCTGGAGCACATGTTTAATGCATTTGGTGAATCTGTTTAATGCATCTCAGATTTCCAAGAGCAGAGGGGGAGGCCCTCCAGGTCAGTGAGTAGCTATTCCAAATTAAACATTCCAGACATAACTGAGCACTTGAGCAGGACAGAAGGTCTCAGTGATTGTGTCCACAAGCCCCTCAATTCTCCACAGGCAGGATGCAGAGGCGGAGGGCTCAGGACTGGTGGGCTGGGGCCTGCTCTGAGGCGTTACTTCAGTCAAAGCGCTTCGTGGACAAGGTCCTAGTTTCCCAAACTGGTATATAGAGTCCTTTCCAGAAGACCTCCGTGTTTGCAAGGGGACTTCTGTTCCTGTCTATAGGACAAGTGTGAATAGAAGTTGCTGGACAGGAAAATTATGAGACTTGGCCAGGAAGAAAGAAGTCTGAGGGTGAAAACTGACTTAGGAGACACCAGGCCTCTGCCCTGTGACAGAACTGGAAGATTTCCACTTCCCACTCTCTGCAGGGGCAGGACTGAGGGACAGACCACCTGTGAGTGCCTGCTGCTACCCATCCTGAAGTCTGTTCCCAGAATGGTTGTCCCTTGATATTTTCCTGGGATCCAGAGAGAAAGGGAGGGACTGGGGGCAGAAGTCTGGAAACGTGCTAGACCCAGAGCTGGGGGCAGAGGGGCTATGAGCAGCATGGACTTCAGGACAGCTCCTCTGCTTGTGGGGGGAGGGGGATCAGGATGGACAAGGAGGAGAGTGTCAGCAAGCCCTTTCCTGAATGGTGGGGGAGGAGAGTCCTCCCAGCTGCAGGGTGCCTGTCTTGGACCTCGGCCTCACCCGTCCCTGCTGTCCCCACCCGCTCCATTTATCATCGCATTGAGGATGCACTGCTAGGAAACAGCCTGCTGAGGCCTCCTGGCTCCTTGGCCTCTGGCCTCTTGTCCCTGCAGCCTGCATGATGTGCTGGGAGGTCAACAAGCGCAAACACAAAAGGAAAGTTGTGTGCGGTTCCTGTGGAGCTCACTCTTTCCGGCCGGGGTGGTTTTTGCTGAGCATCTCTTTGGCCTCAGCTCCATTCCCAAACCCAGCTTGCAGTGCAGACTTGTTCAGAGACTCAGAGTCGTGTCTGTCTCTATTCTTTATTTCACCTTTTCCCCTGCATCTTCGGCACAAGGATGGTTTCAAATAGTACAACGCCAAGGATCTGCTCTCTTCCCCTGCCTGCCTCCCTCCCCGCCTCCCTCCCCATCCCCACCTCAATATTTGAAGACATACTCAATATTGGCCATGAGTACTCTAACCCTCTCCCATGCCACCCCCCCCTCCCCAGATCTCTCACCTACTTCCAGCTTTCTACTTCACTGGTGAGGACACTGGACTCTTCCTCAGCTGGCTACAAGAGACTGAGGAGCGGAGGTGGGTAGGGTATTTGCTGCCTGGAAGTTCAGGCTTGGGTGCTGGTGGGGGCCAGCTGCAGGGGGCTGGATACCCTCCTTGGTGATGATGATGGAATGCTGGGTGGAGGAGGAGGAGGAGGTGGAGGCATGTCTGCCCTCCCTGACCTGGACCTTGGGAAGGTAATGGACCACGGCATTGAGGAGCCGGCCCCGGAAGCTCGGGCTGAGGAAGTTATAAAGGATGGGGTTGACAACACAGTGGAGCATGGAGAAGCAGTCAATGATGTCGTAGAAGAAGTAGAGCAGGTGGGCCAGGTAGCAGTGGAGGGAGATGTGGGTGCCGTGAAGTGTGAGCAGCAGCAGGGTCAGGTGGTAGGGCAGCCAGCAGATGACAAAGACGGCTATGTAGGCACACACCAGCAGGCAGTGGCGCCGGCCCTCGGGCTGTCCTGTCTGCCGGAGCCGGCGGGCTGTCAGCACATTGAAGACGGCGATGAGGGGCAAGGGCAGCAGGAAGCCCAGGACAGTGGTGGACAGGGCCACCACCGTGGCCCATGTGCTGTATGTTTCAAAAGGCGCCATGAAGAGGCACATGGGCTCAAAGCTGTCCACCAGCCGGATGTGGACCACCTCAGGCAGCGGGATGAGGGCCGAGAGGACCCAGACCCCGGCACACACGGCCCTGCGCCCTCGGTGCTGGTGGCGCTGCCAGGAGGTAGAGGCGTTGGTGAGGGTGACGTAGCGGTCCACGCTGAGGCACACCAGGAAGAAGATGCTGCTGTACATGTTGGCATAGTAGAAATAGTGGGTGAAGCGGCAGGAGAAGCTGCCCCAGAGCCAGGTGTAGTCCAGCGTGGCCTCCAGCATCCACACTGGCAGAGACAGGATGATGCCCAGGTCGGCGATGGCCATATTGAGGACGTAGAGACGCAGCAGCCCCGCACGGGCCGAGCCCCGCCAGTTGACGCAGATCACCAGGAGGTTCTCCACCAGCCCGACCACAAAGATGGCCAGGTAGAGCACGAAGAGGGCTACGCGCTTGGTGTTCTCGTTGAGCTCCATGTGGCACTCGGGCAGGGTGTGGTTGAAGAAGTGGAGCAGCTCCGTCCAGTTGTAGATCTCTCCCACGTCCCTGGTGGGCGCCATGCTGGGCCCTGCGGTGGCCGACATGAGGACTGGCAAGTGCCTAATGGGGAGAAGGGAGGGCTGGAGGAGCAAGGGAGCCTCGAAGGCAGCCTTGTGTCCCCAAGGTCACAGGCCACGGGGGCCAGGAGGTTTTGGGGAAAGATCCTGAGTCTGAAGAGGAAGAAAGGGAAGTGTAACATTCGAACCACGAATAAATAGCACACAACTCACTGCCGGCTTTGACCCACGAACAGAAATATTCTGTTAAGGGGTCTCCGTGGTGGGAGAAGCCAGAGTCCAACTGCTTTCTTCCCGGCGACCAGTCCCCCTAGGTGGGTTCCATCTCCACTTCTCTCCTGGAGCTTCACTGCTTGGCCCTTTGTGCAGGCCTTCCTTAGGGGCTCCTGCTTTGTCTTGCTATTTAGGCCTTGCGTGTGGGACACACACACACACACACACACACACACGCACACACCCCTCCGCTTCATCCCTGGGGACATCTGTGGATCATGCAGGAAAACCAATCATCTCCAGACCCCACGCACTGCTTCCCTGAGAGAGGGAGACCCTCACCTGAGCTTTCCTGTCGAGAGCACCTCTGGTTGGGGAGGGCCGGTGGGTCTGGACCGTTGGGGAGCGGCAGGGAGGCTGAAGGGACTGTGGCTGTGGAGCTGGCTCTGCTGCAGACTTCAGGGCCGCCCTTCTCATCCGGGAAGCAGTATCACTGGCTGAGGCTCTGTGGGAGAGGGTCGGGGTTTTTCCTGCCTTCTCCCAATCCAGTTAGAGGGGAAGTCACAGCAAAAGTTCCAGTGTGGTGGTGACAGGGAGGAGTCAGGCTGCAAACATTAAAATCCAGACTCCTGTGGCTGGGTGAACTTACCTCTTTAAGCCTCAGTGCTCTCCTCTGCAAAATGGGACAACAATCATATCTCTTAATAAGGGTGTTTGTGAGAATTAAACGAGCCATCAAAGTGACATGCTAAAGCTTTATGTATGTATATATTTTCCACTGATAAACTGGATTGGAATCCCACTCTCCCCTGTCTCGACTCCTACTGAAATAGAACTGGATGGGGGTAGGAGGGCTAAAATAAATCTGAAAATTATTCAGATATAATCACTCTGGCCCTTCTGCTGAATGGCCACCCTGCCATTCCTCCAGCCTTCATTCTGTGATCTGAGGTGAGATTCTGGAGAGAGAGGTAAGACTGAATGGGGAGGGGACTCTGCTGAGCTTCAGGGAGACTCCTGGATGGGGAGGGGGAGGTGAACAGCATTCTCCAGCCCTCAAGCTCCATACTGCTCCAGCCAAGTATGGAGGAGAGAGAGAAGACAGACAGACACCAGGCTTCTTCCAAGCCGAGAGGAAGGCTCGGAACCCCGGATGTGTGTTCTTGGTGAGCATCTTGTGTCAGCTGAGCTTTTTCATCTCAGTTAGTCATTTGATCCCCCAGGAAGCCCTGTGGGGAGGGAGGGTGGGCTTCCTTATCCAGAGATGTTGCCTGTCTCACACAAGCCACACAGCAGCATCCAAGTGAGAGCAGAGCCACCTGGAGCTGGGCCCATGCTTTGTGGGGCCAGGGGTGTGTTGGCTGGAGGGGATTGGACATACATAAATTAATAGAGGTGAAATCCCTATGACAATATTAATATTTTAAAGTTTACAATTCTGTGGCATTTAGTATTCACATTGCTGTGCAACCATACCTCTATGTAATTCCAAAATATTTTCGTCACCCCAGCAGAAAATTTTGTCACATCCGTTAAGCCTGCACTCTCAAGTCTGCTCTCTCTTCAGTCCTGGCAACCACTGTTCTGCTTTCTGTCTCTCTGGTTTTATGTATTGTGCCCAGCAGCTCAGTCGTTTCCAACTCTTTGTGATCCCATGGTCTGTAGCCCACCGGGCTCCTCTGTCCATGGAATTTTCCAGGCAAGTATACTGGAGTGGGTTGCCATTTCCTCCTGCAGGGGATCTTCCCGACCCAGTGATCGAACCCATATCTCTTGCATCTCCTGCATTGTCAGGTGGATTCTTTACTACTAGCACCACCTGGCAAGCCACTTATGTATTAAAGACAATTAATATCAGTTGAATCATACAATGTGAGACCTTTGTGTCTTTTCTTTTTCACTTAGCATAATATTAAAAGATTTTAAAAATTGAACTATGGGTGATTTCCAGTGTTATGTTAGTTTCTGGTATATAGCAAAGTGATTCAGTTATATATATATTCTTTTTTTTTGGACCATGCTGCACAGAGAATCTTAGTTCCCCAACCAGGGATCCAGCCCATTCCCCCTGCAGTGGAAGCATGGAGTCATAACCAATGGATCACCAGTGGTTATATAGTTTATTATAGGGTATTGAATATAGTTCCTATGCTATACAGTAAGACCTTATTGCTTATCTATTTTACACATGGTAGTTTGTATCTGCTAATCCCAAACTCCTAATTTATCCCCCCCACCACCTTTCCCCTTTGGTAACCATAAGTTTGTTTTCTATGTCCGTGAGTGTTTCTGTTTTGTAAATAAGTTTATTTGTATCATATTTTAGATTCCAATCTAAGTGATGTCATATGGTGTTTGTCTTTCTCTGACTTCACTTATGATAATCTCTAGATTTATCCGTGTTGCTGCAAATGGCATTATTTCCTTCTTTTTTATGGTTGACTAGTATTCCACATTTTCTTTATCCATTTATCTGTTGATGGACATTTAGGTTGCTTCCATGTCTTGGCTATTGTAAATACTGCCATTATGAACATTGGAGTGAATGCATCTTTTTTGAAAGAATTTCCTCTGGATATGCCTAGGAGGGAATCATATGGCAATTCTAATTTTAGTTTTTTAGGGAACCTTCATACTGTTTTCCGTAGTGGCTGCACTAATTTACTTTCCCACCAACAGTGTAGAAGGGTTCCTTTTTTCCACATCCTCTCCACAATTCATTATTTGTAGACTTTAAAAAACAGCCATTCTGACTGCTGTGAGGTGATACCTCATTGTAGATTTGATTTGCGTTTCTCTGATGATTAGCAATGTTGAGCATCTTTTCCTGTTCCTATCAACCATTTGTATGCCTTCTTTGGAGAAATGTCTAAGTCTTATGCTCATTTTTTGATTTTTTTGTTATTGAGTTATACGAGCTGTTTGCATATTTTGGAAATTAAGCCCTGTTAGTTGCATCATTGGCAAAAATAATTTCTCCCATTCAGTAGGTTGTCTTTTCATTTTTTTATGGCTTCTTTTTCTGTGCAAAACTTGTAAGTTTGATTAGGTTCCATTTGTTTATTTTTATTTCTATTCTATTTTTATTTCTATATTTATTGGAGACTGACCTAAGAAAACATTGCTATAATTTATGTCAGAAACTGTTTTGCCTATGTTCTCTTCTAAGAATTTTATGATGTCATGTCTTATATTTGTCTTTAAGCCATCTTGAGTTTTGTATGTGCATATGTGTGTGTATGGTGTGAAGGAGTGTTCTAACTTTATCGATTTACATCACTTGGCGTAACATTTTTGAGATTCATCTGTGTTGTAGCTTGTATCTATACTTCATTTCCGTTTATGGCTAAGTAATATTCCATTGTGTGGATATAGTGCATTTTGTTTATCCATTCAAAGAGTGTTTTTTTTTTAAGTCTGCTAATTGACCTTTTTAGTTGTGGTAAAATAAGCATAACATCAAATTTACGATTGTGGCTATTTTAAAGTATATAGTTCAGTAGAATTAAGTACATTCACATGCACTTTTTAAAATTCTTTTTTAACTTTTAATTGGAAGATAATTGCTTTACAGTGTTGTGTTGGTTTCTGCTATACGATAATGTGACCACAATGTGACAATGCAACCATCACCACCATAAATATACATATGTCTCCTCCCTCTTGAACCTGCCTCCCACCCCCTACCTCATCCCACCCCTCTAGGTTGGCACAGAGCAGCAGGTTGAGCTCCCTGTGTCATACAGCAACTTCTGCTTGGCTACTATTTTACATCCGGTGATGGATATGTTTCAAGGCTACTCTCTCAATCCGTCTCACCCTCTCCTCCCCGCTACCCCTGGCTGTGCCCAGAAGTCCATTCTCTGTGTCTGCATCTCTATTCCTGCCCTGAAAATAGGTTCATCAGTACCATTTTTTTTAGATTTCATACATATACATTAATATACAATATTTATTTTTCTCTTTCTGACTTATTTCACTCTGTATAACAGGCTATAGGTTCATTCACCTCACTAGAACTGACTCAAATTCATTCCTTTTTATGGCTAAGTAATACTTCTTTATCCATTCATTGCTGATGGACATCTCGGTTGCTTCCCTGTCCTGGCTACTGTAAATAATGCTGCAATGAACTCTGGGGTGCATGTATCTTTTTGAATTATGGTTTTCTCAGTATATGTCGAGTAGTAGGAATTATGGCTTTCTCAGTATACGCCCAATAGTGGGATTTTAGTGTCTGACTCTTTGTGACCCCATGGACTGCAGCCCACCAGGCTCCTCTGTCCATGGAATTTTCCAGGCAAGAATTTTGGAGTGGGTTGCCATTTCCTCCTCTAGGGGATCTTCCTGACCCAGGGATTGAACTCACATCTCCTGCGTCTCTTGCATTGGCAGGCAGATTCTTTACCACTGTTGGGTCATATAGTAGTTTTATTCCTAGTTTTTAAATATAACCTCCATACCATCCTTCATAGTGGCCACATCAGTTTGCATTCCCACCAACAGTGCAAGAGGGTTCCCTTTTCTCCACATCCTCTCCAACATTTATTGTTTGTAGGTTTTTTGATGATGGTTTTCTGACCAGTGTGAGGTGATACCTCATTGTAGTTTTGATTTGCATTTCTCTAATAATGAGTGATGTTGACCATTTTTTCATGTGTTTATTGGCCATCTGTACATTCACATGTACTTAATGCCACCGTCACCACCAGCCATCTCCATGGAAAAGGATATTTTACATATTTCAGTTTTCTTAAAGCTTTCTCTACTCATGACACTTCTGACACCAAATGTGTAGAGTTTCCCCCCAAAACCAACCAGTTTTCCAACTCTCCAGACATCAACTACGTATTCTGTAATTCAATTCTGACACCAACCACCTGGAGTTAATGTCAGACTCCACAGTATTCTTGCCTGGAGAATCCCATGGACGGAGGAATCTGGTAGGCTACAGTCATGAGGTCGCAAACAGTCGGACACGACTGAGCGACTTCACTTCACTTCACTACAGGTTTAAGGGCTCACAAGATTGTCTTTACTTCAGTTGCAAGCAATGGGTTCCTCTAGGTACCCACACTTCTATCCAACGTGACTACAAAGTTGGGGGTTCCCACAATCCCCTCCTGCCAGTTTTCATAAGTTGGTAGAATGACTCACAAAACTCAGGAAAACATTTACTTATGTTCACTGTTTTATTGTAAAGGCTATAAATGAAGAGCCAGAAAAAGAGGTACATAGGGTGAGGTCTGTCTCCAAGGAGTTTAAATACACCACCCTCCTGGCACATGGATGTGTTGTTCACCAAACTGGAAGCTCTCTGAACCCCATAGTTTAGGAATTTTTATGGAGGCATCGTCACATAGACATGATTGATTATTAATTTAGCCTCCCAACACCATTCTTCTCTCCAGAGGATAATGGGAGTGAGGCTGAAAGTTCTAAGCTTCTAATCAAGGCTTGGTCTTTCTGGTGGGCACCCCCATCCTGAAGCCATTCAGGAGCTGGCCAGGAGTCACCTCATTAGAACAAAGACATTCCTATCACCCAGGAATTTCCAAGGAATCTGGGAAATCTGTGTAAGATGCTCTCATCACTCAGAAAATTACAAAGGTTTTAGGAGCTCTGTGTGAGGAACTGGAGGCAGAGACAAAAATACATATTTCTTTTTTTTTAATTTCAGAGTTTTATTGTATTGCACTAAAGGAACAGCTGGATGGTTATACAATGTTCTCTCTCATTCAGTTTTGAAAATCTAAAGTACTTGTAAATTCTTAAGAATACCTTTATCACCAGATTATAACATTAAGTATAGTAACTAATTTCTTAATAAGTAAAGTCTCACAAATTAAAACACATTTAAAATAGCTTTAAATACATTCTTCACAAGTAAGTCAGCATATATTTTTGTATCATGTTCACTTATGCTTAAGAATTAAAGCAAGTATATTACATTGGTGGAAATATGAGAAAATCTCTCATTCATGCAACATACAGGGACAGTATTTCAAGTCCAAGAGGAAAAAAATCCCACTCATTATTTTTTTAATGCATCCATATATAATCACTACATGATAGATAAGGAAACCCATGAAGTTTCCCACAGGTCAGATACATATTTTCAGTTCATCAGAACTGATATCTACATGAGCTGATATCTACAGCTAATTTACAATTAAATGGTATTTCAATAAAACCAAAATGAGTCCTATAAGCGCCTATAAACAAAAGCTTCCAATGGACTAAGGACAGTCAATAATTAATGCAATTATTCAAGGGATTATGGCTGTTCCTTAAGGAGTGCAAGTTCCAACCTGTCAACATCAGAGGCATCAGATCAGATCAGTCGCTCAATCGTGTCCGACTCTTTGCGACCCCATGAATTGCAGCACGCCAGGCCTCCCTGTCCATCACCAACTCCCGGAGTTCACTGAGACTCACATCCATTGAGTCAGTGATGCCATCCAGCCATCTCATGCTCTGTCGTCCCCTTCTCCTCCTGCCCCCAATCCCTCCCAGCATCAGAGTCTTTTCCAATGAGTCAACTCTTCGCATGAGGTAGCCAAAGTACTGGAGTTTCAGCTTTAGCATCATTCCTTCCAAAGAAATCCCAGAGGCATCATTTTATATTAATTTATATGTAATTCCATTTAAATTCTTTATCCAAGTATAACATATGAAAACAGTCTTTCCAAAAGCAAAAAAATGTGGAAACATTTAAAAACTAAGAAATCATTTTTTAAAGTAACTGATCAGATTCCATAGGCCACTCTTGGAAATAGGATCTTGCTGGATAGAATCCATTCGTTGGTGGCTTTTTGCATGCACTTAACTGGACCAATTCTTCTGAGTGTTGTTCTAAGAGCTCACCAAAACATAGATCATGCCATATAGGTAGTAAAAAAAAAAAAGGCTAGAAGATAAAAAGCTAATTTGCACCATCCTTTTTTCTGACAATATGCTAGAATATCTGCATTCACGATGGTTGTAGGATCATAGAGTCCTGGTCCACTCATCACTGGTCTACTCATATACTTCCAAATATGATATGCCAAGAGGGGCATATTGACACCCAGTGTAAACCACTCTGCTACATAAAGAAACAAGACACAGAAGAAAGCATGAAAAAAAAAAAAAAAAGAATGTAAGCATGGCTAAGGTAGTCTGGAAGGACAAAAGGATTCAGGGTATTACACTGGTCTATAGGATTCTTGTAATCAGTCTTCAACTCATCCAATGCTATAAACAAATGGCGAAGAAGATGAATGTGGAGGTGAGCAGCAGCGCCAGCCAGCATATAGCAGAAGGCCTCGAAAGTGAATGCAGTGGCCTGGGAGAAGGGAGCAGCGCTTTGCCAGCGGAAAAAGGCCGCGCAAGGCCCTCTGAGTAAAACCATTCACTTCCTGAGGCCACATCCTATATCTCCACTGCCGCTGCCTCCGCCGCCCCCAAAATATATATTTCTTACTGTGTTACACCTCCACTCACATATCAGATCACTCCCAGGTCCAGAAATCTGTCATGATGAGCTGTGACGATGTAAAATGTGGCGTTCAGGGGGCTTCCCTGGTGCTCAGTGGTAAAGAATTCGCCTGCCGCTAATGCAGGAAACATGGGTTGGATCACTGGTCTCTCAAGATCCCACATGCGGTGGAGCAACTAAGCCCATGCACCACAACTATTGAGCCTGTGCTCTAGAGCCCAGGAACCGCAACTACTGGATCCCGGGTGCCCTAGACCCCAGGCTCTGCAACAAGACCAGCCACCGCAGTGAGAAGTCTGTGCACCGCAACTGGAGAGTAGGTCTCGCTCTCTGCAACTAGAGAAAAGCCAGGGAAGGAACGAAGACCCAGCACAGCCAAAAATAAATAAATAAATAAGTACGTTCTCTCCATCATGTCCGACTCTTTGTGACCCCATAGACTGTATAGCCCTCCAGGCTCCTCTGTCCATGGAATTTTCCAAGCAAGAGAACTGGAACGGATTGCTATTTCCTACTCCAGGAGATCTTCCCGATTCAGGGATGGAACCTGAGTCTCTGTGTCTCCTGCGTTAGCAACTGGATTCTTTACCACTGGCACCACCTGGGAAGCAATAAGTAAATAAATAATTTTTTAAAAGGCAGAGAGGAAGAAAATGATTTTAAAAACAGATAAAGTGTGGTGTGTGTGTGTGTGTGTGTGTGTGTGTGTGTGTTTGCCATGTCGTGAGGCTTGTGGGATCTTTGTTCCCTGACCAGGGACCAAAACCCAGGCTCTGGCAGTGAAAGTGCCCAGTTGTAACCACTGAACTGCCAGGGAAGTCCCTAAAATGAGGTTTACTTTTATTTTCCAGACAGTTCTACTCTCTCTGTTTAGGATCTCAGTTTCTATCCTATGGGCTACCTCTTTTCAGTAAGGAACCTTCTGAGAATTTTCACTTCGTTCTTCGGTGCCTTTGACCCACACAGATGGAGGCTCCAGTGGACTGCAGACCCTCCAGAAAGACCTTTAGTTCTGGCTTCTGTTCCCTCCTCGTGGACCACACATTCTGATCTGTGATCATTTCCTTTCCTCTCAAGATTGTCTTATAGTGGCTTGCTCCCAGGTCTCTGAATCTTCTGTCAAGGACCTCTTCCGTCCCACATGGAGACATCACTCCTTGGTTCCTCACCTCCACCTGCTCCCCAGTCCCCTCCCCCACCCCATCACCCAACTGTGTTAATTTCAGCAAGAGGAAATGCTGGTGGTTCCTTCTGGCAGAGGCCCAGAGGGAAAGCTGCTCCCTCAGGAAGGAATAAGTGATAGCTCGGCAGTTTTCTTGTGGGTGTTTTTCTTAGGAGGGAGGAGGTAGGCAGCTGGAAAGGGAGACTGGAAGGGAGGGGGAAAGGGAGGGGCAGGAGCCCAGGCTTCTTGCCAAGCTGGGCAGGAGGAGGGGGCGGCAAACAGCTTTGCTCCAAGCAATAAGAGCAGCAGCAGCCAAACAATTCCTGGAAATTTACTCTTTCCTCTCTCTCCTCCCAACCTCCCCTCTCCTCCCCCCCTTTTTTTTTTCAAAAATATATAGACAAGACATTGTAATCAACAATCAGAAAGGAAGGAAGGTACCAGGAAGGAGTTATTGGGAGGCACAGATAAAGGCAAGCAGCTTCCCAGGGTCGGGAGGGGGCCAGGGGCTTGTGTCTGGACATTGGAGAAAGGGGCAAGTGTGAGCTGTCCCAGGAATTGCCCTGCTTGCCCGGCCTGTGTGGCCAAGGACCCTACTTCATGTGCAAGGGCAGGTGGATTGTGGACAGGTTAAGGCAGAGGAGTTTGGCAACAACTGCACTTCCTTCCCCAACCTGAGCTTCCTGAAGGTCACTGAGTGCAGAAGCCAAGTCTAAGCTTGGAATTGCTCTGCCTGCCTGCAGTTGCTTCCCCTTGTCAGATCAGGGGCTCCTCAGGCTCCCCAGTGATGAATACAGTCCGGCGACCGGATCCTGGCTCTGTTCAGTTCTTCTTGCTCTCTCACTCATTCTGGAGACGGTAGAGAGAATCCTAGCTTGGGGACCAGACCTAGCTTTGACACCTTGTCCCACCAGTAAGTAACTTTGTGACTTTGGGCAAGTCACTTTATCTTCCTGAGCCTACATTTTTATGTATACAATGAAGATGATGGTGCTCCTTGCAGGATTATTGTATGAGATACATAACACTGTATATGTAAAGCATCTGGCATAAGCATGCCCCCTTTTCCACTTCTTGGAAAAATCCCTTTTTAATGGAATTGACCGAGATCCTCTCTACCTTTCCACCAACACTATCCATTTTTTCCCACTCTAAATTGGCTCAACTGGAGAAGGAAATGGCAACTCACTCCAGTATTCTTGCCTAGAGAATCCCAATAACAGAGGAGCCTAGTGGGCTGCTGTCCATAGGGTCGCACAGAGTTGGACACGACTGAAGCGACTTAGCATGCATGCATGCTTTGGAGAAGGAAATGGCAACCCACTCCAGTATTCTTGCCTGGAGAATCCCAGGGACAGAAGAGCCTGGTGGGCTACCGTCTATGGGGTCGCACAGAGTCAGACACGACTGAAGCGACTTAGCAGCAGCAGCAGCAAATTGGCTCAACACCACCTTCCTCTTCTATTTAGTTATCCTATGACAGTGTGTTTCTTACATAGAAGGTCAAGAACCCTCAATGAGTTGTAGTAACAGTTATAGCTCACAGCTACTACCTTTACATTTGCCAGTTGTGACTACTTCATTTAATCCTCACAATTTAAAAAGTGGGTTCTATGTAGATACACAGAGCCAAAGAGAGATTAAACGACTTGCCCGAGTCACACTGCTAGTAGTTCAGTAAACTCTTACTATAAGGATTTTTGAGCTGGATGCTGGCACCTAATGGCTTTAGATGGTCTGTGAACTCACTGAAAAGTACATACAAAACCCTGTCTGTTGTGTGAAGTCATTTTTATGGGGCTTTGAGCCTTCCTTAGATGCTCAAAGGGGTCCATGATGTCCAGAAGGTTAAAAATGACCACCCTAGAAGAGCTTCTCATGGATGAAGGCTAGGATAAAAAACAGTGGGGTAGGGCCGACACTTCCAAGGAGGGGACTCAGCCTTGGGAGTTTTGGGATGTTTCTTGAGTCGGGAGAAGCCCACTTTATGGAGGCTAAGAGAAGAGTGGTTTGATCTGTGGAAGGACATGAGAAAGGGGAAGTGAGTTGCCTTTGCTCCCAGCCCTTATCCTTCCACAAGATGAAGGACAGCCATTTCCTCTCATGGTTTCCCAAGAAAATGTGTGTGGGGGTATGCACGTTAGTCTAAGGAAGAGGAAGCTTGGAGAGACAGAGACCAGCAGGGCCCCGGGTACCATTCCTCCAGAGAAACCAGCCCCGCCCAGCAACCTCCTGGAATGCCTCAGCATTCCCTTCCTTCACTTGTCCACCCTGCCCCTTGCTTCTTCTCCTCCCTCAGATTCCCTCACCTCCTGACCCAAAGCACCTTCCTGGGGTCTCTGTAGATTTTCTGACAATCCCTTGCTGATAGTATATTTATTCAGTTTCTACTAACTTGTGTGTTAGTTGCTCAGTCATGTCTGACTCTTTGCGACGCCATGGATTGTAACCTGCCATGCTCCTCTGTCCATGGAATTCTCCAGGCAAGAATACTGGAGTGGGTAGCCATTCCCTTCTCCAGAGGATCTTCCCAATCCAGGGATCCAACCTGGGTCTCCCACCTTGTGGGCAGATTCTTAACCATCTAAGCCACCAGGGAAGCCCCCTAGTAACTCATTTTGATCACCTAATGTGTGCTGGACAGAAAGTCCCCTCAAATTCTCCGGTGCTTCCTGAGACCTGAACTTCCTAAAGTTTCATGCTTTTGAAGACAACATATGGATTCTTAGACTCCTGGAGAGCTGGAGTGGAGAGGATTTGCTGAGGCCTTCTGCATTCCCTCCTTTATAATAAACATGAGGGAGATGGAGGCTTTGGGGGATTTCATCTTGTCAGACAAGGTCAGAAATGCAGGGGGAAAAGGAGAGAGGAAGAGGATGTCGTGGAAAGGTTCATTCATTTCTGTCAGATGCCAGGCACTGCCAGGTTCTGGAAATAGAAGATGATGAGCCTCAGCCCTTGCTCTCCAGGGTTCTGAGGCAGCAGTTCTCTAGCACCCAGCACAAGCAGCACAGTCCCCGTAGGTTAGTAACAGTAAGCCATTGCTTCGGGCTTCAGCTGGAACTTTTTGATGCCTATCATTTCTCTTCCCCTCAGACAAAGACTGTTGTAGCCCCAAGGGGAAAGAGGTTCAAGAGGTTTGGCCCAACTCCAGGAATCCTCTCCAGAAGTCACGGATTGGTGGACTGATGAGGACTCTGGTTTCTGCTAGTACTTCCTGAAACACAAACCACCCATGCATGCTTCTTGTAGGGTTACAACTTGGGAGCCAGGCACTGTGGAGGGAGAACCACATCGACAAGGAAGTCTTTCTTCTTGGAGACCCTGGGAGCCTCAGCATGCCTCACTGGCCTCCTGAGGGTGCTGGCTTTTTCCTTGAGGGGTGGAACAGGTCCCGTTGGTGACTTGAACAGGGACTACAGCCCCATCCATCAGAGGCTGCAGGGGTGCCAGGACGGAGGCGCCCCACTCACCAGCTCTGTTTCACTCAGAATTCCACCCCCATTCCAGGATGGTATCCTCCCCCTCATGGAGAAAGCCCCTCCATGCACAGCTGCTCTGGGGTCCAGTCTCAGGTCCTTTCTTCAGTCTCCGGAGTGGGCAGCTCGCTCCTCCTCTCCACTGTCACCCTCATACCAACTGAACTAATTCCTTCCCAATTATTGGGCTTTGCAGCCCTCCGTGCTTGGGGGGAAATTAGCATTCCAGTTAATGATGTCACGGTTCAAATCAGTCTTTTCTTAGTGTCTGCGTGGTCTGGATTCTGTGTGTGTTGCCTGGCAGGGCAGGGTTTGAGCACAGAGCAGGGAGAGGGCAACAGAGCCAGGCACCCAGAGCTGCGGGTAGGGCATCTTCACACAGTGAAAGGGGAACACCTGTTAGAGCAGCTTTGTGTGACCCATCCCAGCATCTGGGAGAAGTCTCACCACTGCCTGTGTCCCCTCATTCCCTTTGTGTCCCCTCTCTTTGCCTCAGACGCCCCACTGCTCTTCTGAACACCTTTTGGGTCCAGAGAACCGTTGTATCAGGAGAGCCTTATTCTCTTTTGCCTTCTCCTTCTAATTCTAGAGAGGCTGGGGGGACTTAGTCTTTCAGGAGGGAATTCTGTGAGCTGAGCCAGAGAGGAAGCCTGGTCAGGGGCTAAGCCAGCTGCTCAAGGTCACACAGCTAACTGGCAGTAGAACTGGGTTCTAAACCATGTGTGTCTTCCCTTATAAGGTGTATTCCCTTGTAAGAATCTCCACTAGATCTAGGAGATCCAGGTCATAGACTTCAACATGAAAAAGGAAAGAATTTAGCTGTGAATTATGAAATCTGGATGTAAGGGTTCTAATCTGTGAGGGTAAGGGTGGGGGTGGAGAGTGGAGAGGTGGGCCAAGGGAACAGGGAGGACTAGGAAAGTGAGGTTGGGAAAAGTATTGTCATCCTTAAGGGTTTGTGTTTAAAATGCAATGACATCTATTAGAAATGACCTAAGTATACCAAAGAGCGTGCATTGAGGTCAGAGTCAGTCATACTCACTGAAGACAGTGAACTGGAAAAACTTGGTAACTCCATGCCAGAGAGCCTGGAACCTGGTTGGCCAAGCATCATCATGCATGTTCCTAATTCCTCCTGTCTGTTTACTAGCCAGACTCTATTTCACCTCACTCTGTGTGTGTCTGTTCCCTTCGAAGCCATGTGGCTATACATGGCATTCATCATGGGCTTATACTACCTCCTGCGCTGGTACCAGGAGAGGCAGGTGGTGAGCCGCCTCCAGGACAAGTTCGTCTTCATCACGGGCTGTGACTTGGGAACAGGAACCAGCTGGCCAGGCAGCTCTACCTACGAGGCTTGAGGGTCCTGGCTGTGTGTCTGATGGAGTGGGGGACCAAGCAACTGAGGAACCAGACATCAGACAGGCTGCAGACAGTGATCCTGGACGTCACCAAGACAGAGAGCGTTGTTGCTGCCGCCAGTGTGTGAAGGCACGTGTGTGGGACAGAGGTACCACCCAGATTTCTTTTGTATTTATTTCTTCTCTCAGTGTGAAGGGGAGATCCCCTGTCAAGAAAGATTCCAAGGTGTTTTCCAGGACTTGAAGTCCCACCTGCCTTCTTCACCTCACCCAGCTGACAGAGGAGCCTCTTTCACCCCCTACTCCCATCTCTGACCTTGAAGTTTTGCAGCTTGGGGGAGAGTTTCCCCTGATGAGAATGTGTCCTTGCAGACTTCCCATCTGGTGTCCTCTCTTCTCTCAGCAGGTCTGGGTTTCTTGATGCTAAGTGAGCAGGGTGATTGGGGTGCACTTCCTGGAGGAGGGGAGGAGACGGGAGCTCTGGTTGGAAGGCTGCATGGGGCTGGGGCTGGGGGCAGGGCTGGAGCTGGGCTGTGTTCTCAGCCCTGATCGTGTTCTTGCTGGTCACCCGTAGTTGTCTTACACGAGTTTAAATGTCACTCATTTTCAGATGATGGCGCAGCTGTCAGGACTTGTGTAAAGATGGTCAGAAAAAACTATGGGGTCACTTTCTCTTCCTCTTTTTTTGTTCACACAGTTCTGCCTGTGGTTTATTGGTGAAAGGAAGAACATTAATTTCTTTTATCTTGGTATAAATGTAAAACATGATCATTGTGGATACAGAAAAGTACAAGGATGAAAACCAAATTCACCTCAAATCTCACCACCCATATATATGTACTGATAACATTTTGACATACATGGTACTATATTTTGCAAATAGTGTTATTGTACTTCTTTTCATTAAAAGAAGGTAATCAATTTTATAACATAGATTATAAATAGAATAATAAATAGAAACATTTCAAAAACATATAAATAAAATTATAAATAGAAACATTTCAAAAACATAATTATTAATGATGGAATATTCTATCCTGTAGGGTAGCATTACTTACTAAAGTGGTATGCAATGGATATGATACATAATGGTTTCCTAGATTTTACTCATTGTGTTGAACATAAATGATGTCTTGGTAGGCTTTTATTTACCCAATTTTCTAGTATAACCATACTTTTTACTTTTTTGGTGGGGAGGGTTTTGGTTGGTTATGTTTGTTTGTTTTTGCCTTGTTAAAATTTTTTATTTTTTATTTTACAATTTTAAAAAGTTGCACTCCATTACACTTATTACAAAATATTGGCTAACATTCCTTGTATGGTAGAGATTCCCAGGTGGTACTAGTGGTAAAGAATCTGCCTGGCAAAGCAGGAGACGCAAGAGACATAGGTTTGATCCCTGGGCTGGGAAGATCCCTTGGAGTAGGAAATGGCAATCCACTCCAGTATTCTTACCTGGAAAATTCCATGGACAAGAGGAGCCTGGAGGACTACAGTCCATGGGGTTGCAAAGAGTTGGACACGACTGAGTGTACACATACATAAGCCATGTGTGGTACAATAATATGATCGTATATATTGATTGGGTGTTTGGTGTCAAATATGGTGGGAAAATATACATTCTGAGGGCAGGTTTAGTGCTAAGCAGCGAAGGGACTAATTCTGTGTGTTAATAATTCCGACACCCTGTTCCCAACTGCCCTGACCCTGCTCTTCTGCCCTGAGTTCTATTAGTTGCTAAGTCTTTAAGTTCTTGGTATTTGTCTTTGTGTCTCCCAGACAGGTTTCCATGAAGCTGGGCGCCTGTTAAATGAGGGGCCTGGGGACAGAGCAGCCTCCTATGGGTCGGAGGAGAAGGTGGATTTTTCTGGCACTAAGTGTAAATTCCGATTTGGGGAGAGTGGTTAATAGAGGCAGCCCTGCTTCCCCTTGAAAGCCTACCCTTGGAATTCTCCAGATTCCTGTAGGAACATTGCTCAGTATTGATGTGGGTATTTCAAAACCCTCTTGGACCTCTCCCCTTCCTCATTCCCATCCATCTAGATCATCAGAGAGCACCGAGCAGTTTCCCTCTAGCTATCTATTTTATACATGTTACTATATATGTCCAATAGTACATAATAAAATGGAATATTACTCAGCCATAAAAAGAATGAAATTGGGTCATCTGTAGAGATGTGGATGGACCTAGGTCTGTCATACAGAGTGAAGTAAGTCAGAAAGAGAAAAACAAACACTATGTATTAATGCATATAGTGTTATTTGCTCAGTCCTGTCCAACTCTTTGCAACTCCATGGATTGTAGCCTACCAGATTCCTCTGTCCATGGGATTTCCCAGGCAAGAATACTAGAGTGTGTTGCCATTTCCTTCTCCAGGGGATCTTCCTGACCCAAGAATTGAACCCAGATCTCCTGCACTGTGGGTGGATTCTTTACTGCGGAGCTACCAGGGAAGCCTCAAAATTAATGTATAAATGTGGAATCTAAAAAACAGTACAGATGAACCTATTACCAGGGCAGGAAAAGAGACACAGATGTAGAGAATGGACATCAGGTCTGTTTTACCCAACTGATCTGCACCAGACCATACTCATCTTTTTGTTTTTGTCTTTTATCTGTTGTCTCTTTTCTTTCTGAATTACCCTCCCTTCCTCATTGTCTCTTTCTGTTTCCCTCTCTTTTCCTCATACTGATTGTTGAGCATTTAGTCCAAAATGTGTCAGAAAATCTGAAAAAAGAAGGGGAATATAATGTATATACTATATAATATAAAATAAAGTGGGAGGGTTGGGAAATGAGAATATATTTGTATGAGATTGCCTTCTGGATAGTCATGAAGTCAATTGAAATATTGAAGCCAAAATGATCTGAGTCTAATACTCTTGAGAAACTCCATGGAGCACGCCTTGCCACGAGCCACCTCCAGATCCGTTACTCACCTGGCCTGAATGGCATGCTCACTCATCTCCCCATGAGCTACATGCCCACCTTCCTGACTGATTTCATGATATACTAGAGATGCATGAGAAGCCCATGAAATCATCAACTTAAAAAAGGCAACAAAAGAAACCCCACAATGTAAGAGCTGTGAGTTAAGTGATTTAGTGTCTTCCTGAGGACAATGTCCCATGAGGACAATGTCCCAGGATAGAGTTTATAGGATAACTCTGAGGTCCTGCCCCAAAGAGGCAGAAACAGAAACCAGTAATTTCGGTTGAAGGATATGTGCAATCAAGCATTCATCTCAGTAGAAGGTTATTGTTAGTCCCAAGGAACATATATCTCAGTTAATGATTTAACTGCTTTGTTAAGTATGGAAAGATGCAAGATTCCATGGTAATAAAGAATTTCTTTGAAATATTTCTATCTGATGGCCTGTTTGCTGTTTTTCCCAGAGCAGAGTTCCTTCTCCTGCTCTTCGTTGTGAATTTCTTTCATTGTACATTATAAGCCAGCAATGTAGTGATGAATGACTTAATCCTTGTAGAACCAGACTGTGAGTGATATTCCTTGCTTTTTTGTTTTTTATAACCCAAGGCTGGGGTGCATGGTAGCGAGGTGTTGGGTACTGGGAGGGGAGAGGATGCATGGGGGGAGGGAAATAAGGTGGAGAGCGGGGTTCTCATGTTACTAGGACACCTATCCCACCCCACTCCCACCTCCTTCCCAGGCTTCTTTTGGGACATTACTTAGGAAGAAACATGTTTTGTAGTGAGAAACTAAGATGAATAGCTCTTGTCTGTGTTGTGTTCCTTGATCAGCCTCTCAAGGCTCTGAGCCTTATGGTCGTCCTGCGACCCAGAGGAATCCACATTTAGGGAAGGGTTGAGCAGCTGGGAGGGTCTCGGGCCCCTACCCTTTGCCCATGTCCACCTCTTCCAGGTGTGCCTTGGCCCTGGCCAGTCTCTCCCTCCCACTGCAATGCACATGGGAGATAAAAGCCCTTCTTCCCTAAACATAGTTGTAGTCAGGGGTATGTGTGGAGGATGGACCAGCAGCCTGACACACCAGCCTAGGTGCCAACTCAGCCAATCTTGGCTGGAAAACAGTGTCTTCAATAGGGGGACATAGAAACCAATTTTTGTTTTGTCCTGAAACCATGCATTTCCATTGATTATATTTTCCTTAAAATAAAAGGTGAAAACTTTATATAGGACAAGTGATTGTGACCATGGCCTTGGGCAGCAGTGGGTGTGTGTCTATGAGAGGAAGAGTCAGGTGTCCTTGAGGAGTGTAGGGGTGAGTGGGGTGACCTGAGGAGGATTTGAAGAAGGAAGTGAAGGCATCCCTTTGTCTGTAGAAGTGAGGGGCTAATCTGTCTTTCTGGGGCTTATTGTGTGATCTGGGGTCCTAGGATTAACGCAAGGATGGACAAACAAAGAGAGGTCTGTAAGGGAGAGGCAGGGCCCAAACCCTTCCCGGGGACATGTAGCATCTCCCTCACGAGAACTCTCCCTGTGGTCCTCCTTCCATCCCCTCCTATAGAGTCACTACCCTCCATCCTTTGCCACCTGCCAGGTCCCCCAGCCCAGATCCCTTTCCCCCACCCTCCAATGGAGGTGAGTGGGAGTTACTTCTGGAGCCCGGTCTTATGTCTTTGCTAATGCTTACTGAGCACCTACTGTGATCAGGGCAGGAATTCCCCTGATGTCCCAGTGCTTCCAGAGACCCTTGCTCTCTGTGTGTCCTCTCTTCTCATGATGGTCTGAGTATGGATTCAGTGGAGAAGGCATTTGTACGGCTATACAGATATCTGGGCTGAGGGCAATTGGAGTGGGAAGGACTTCTCCAAGAGTCAACTAAAATACTGAATTTTTATCTCTCTCTCTCTCTTTTTTTTTTTCAAAATTGAGACTATGGTGTGTTTAAGGGAACCTTACGTCATAGAACAATATCACCATTTTCAAGCAAACAGAGAGCGAGATCAGATGCTGCAGGACCCCTGAAACTCAAACCTGTTTTAATGGCTTGGTGTCAGAGAGGGGACTGCTGAAGAGATGAACGTGACCAAGAGGATCCTCGAGGATCTCTGAATCCCTCAGGCTGTGGTGTGTCAGCCCCTCAAGGTCGATCCACGTTCTCCTCTTCAATGCAAACCTAGAGCTTCTTGCTTGATCTGAAGACCCCACATTTTCATATTTTTATTTACACACACACACACCACCAGACCTACCAAACCAACTGAAATCAAGTAAAGCATCACTAATTCACTTTATGCCCTGAGGGTTTGTCTTCAGGAGCTCTGGACTCATCTCCAGCAGTCCTCTACAGAATGTCAGAGGACTTGTGAGCTTACAAACCCTGACCCTCCTTGCTGGTCTTAAAAGGGGTTGGGGGACGCAGGACTGCACTGAGATAAGTTCCATGGCCAACTCTGTGGACTGTGACTCACCGCCCCCAACTCAGACAAGGCAGAACAACAAATGCACTGGAAAAAGGGTGCAGGGCACAGCAGCTCACATTCTCAGCCTGGACCCTCAGCAGAGCACCATTCCTCCTTTGTCCAGGCCGCCTTCCTTGAGGAGGGAGCTAGGTCTGCTCTGATGGATGTATGCAGGGGCAGGAACCCATGCTATGAAGATCCACAGGAGTGCCAAAGGGAAGGTGCTGTCACTCTTTCCCTGGGCTGTCCTGGCTTTTGTGAGTTGCCTGTGGTCAGTGACTCCCCAACCCCTCCGATCACCTAAACACACTGATCGGTCTCTACATTTCAGTCTCCACTTCAGATAGTGGAGCTGGAAACAAGCTTGCACAGCTTGCCCTCACTTCCTACCCCTTCCAGCTCTTCCATTTGTTACTTACACCCCCACCCGTTCAGAGAACTGTCCTGGGTGTAGAACAGGCAGTGGGTGGAGGGTGGCCTTAGCTTGACAGTGGTCCCCGCTGATATGCGCTGGGGCTACGCCAAGGGATATGTGCATCAGAGGTTCTGCCCTGGAATCTGGCCCAACTACCCCTCTGAGGAGATAAGATGCAGAGATTTCTGTCAGCGAGTCTCCCTGACAGTAACTCCTCTGAAAGATTTCTTGCTCTGGCCCCTGCAGATCCCAGGTGAGTATCACCCCAGCTCCTGCCTCTTACTGCTCTCTCCTGACCTGCCTGTCATTGTACCCACCTGGAACAGGAGTTTGAAGCTCCTGAGACCCCACAAGTCATCATGTGACTTTCATGTGGGGAAAGGGAAGATGATGATGTGAGGAGTGGGATGGGGCTGCTGCATGGACCCATGGGAATTTATGGTGAAGGAATTCATGGTCAGAGAAAAAAAATCTGTTTCTTCCAAGCAAAGAAACCATAACCTTCACCCTTAACAGATTTAGTGTTTGTATAAGACTTGCCTGTTCCCCCAGCTTCATGACAGTTTCCAAGGCACCATCCTCCATCCTGGCCTTCTTCTTCCTCACCCTTTGGGAAACCCCTGTGGAGGGTCCTGCTGGTCCCCCAGGAAGCAGGCACAGGCTGCTTTCTTCAGGACCATCTTTTCCATTACCGCTGCTGATTGCCACCTGAGGGACAACTCCTTTCAGGAGGCAGTCAGCACCCTGAAGTTGGCAGTGACCACTAGAGGCTGAATCTGTCCTCCTCTCTGTGTTTCCTGGCTGCTGGGATGGGCTCCAGGGCATCTGTTTCATTGTCAAAGCTGTGGTAAACATGGATGGTGAGGAGATGCCCAGGGCACTGACTGGCAGGGGAGCACCTGTTAGAGCAGCTTTGTGTGAGTCCTTCCAACACCCATCCCAGCATCTGGGAGAAGTCTCACCATTGCCTGTGTTCCCTCATTTCCTTCGTGTGCCCTCTCTTGCCTCAGACATCCCCACTGCTCTTCTGAACATCTTTCTGGTCCAGAGAGCCATTGTATCAGGAGAAGCCTTATTCTCTTTTGCCTTCTCCTTCTAATCTTAGAGAGGCTGAGGGAACTTGGTCTTTCAGGAGAGACTTCTGTGAGCTAAGCCAGAGAGGAAACATGGTCAGAGGCTCACCAGCTGCCAAGGTCACACAGCCTGTTGGCAGCAGAGCTGGGCTTTGAAGTCATGTGTGTCTTGATTCCAAGTGTATCCCATTATAAGAATCTTCATTAGAAAAAGTCTCCTGTGATGTACAATAACCTGGGGGACCCCGGTCACAGGCTTCAGTAAGAAAAAGGAAACAATTTGATTGTGAACCATGAAATCTGGAATGCAAAACTTCTAATGCGTGTGTGGGTGTGAGGATTGAGAAGGGAGAGGTGGGCAGAGGGAAACAGGAGGAGTGGGAGGACCAGGAAAGTAAGATTGGGGAAGGTATTGTCATCCTTAAGGTTTTGTGTTGGAAATGCAATGGTATTGATGAGAAGTGGGTTAAGAGTACCAAAAAGCAGGCACTGGGATCGTCGTCAGTAATACTCACTGAATAAGGTGAACAGGAAAATCTTGAGAAGTCCATGCCAGAGAGTCTGGAGCCTCCATGCTAACCAGCTTGGTGCATGTTCTTAATTGCTCCTGTCTGATCACTAACCAGACCCTATTCACCACAACCATCCCCTACAAAGCCATGTGGCTGTACCTGGCGGTCCTCTTGGGCCTGTACTACTTCCTGCGCTGGTACCGGGAGAGGCAGGTGGTGAGCCACCTCCGGGACAAGTTCGTCTTCATCACGGGCTGTGACTCGGGCTTTGGGAACCAGCTGGCCAGGCAGCTGGACCTGAAAGGCTTGAGGGTCTTGGCTGCGTGTCTGATGAAGCAAGGGGCGGAGCAGCTGAGGAACCAGACATCAGACAGGCTGCAGACGGTGATCCTGGATGTCACCAAGACTGAGAGTGTTGCTGCGGCCACCGAGTGGGTGAAGGAGCGTGTGGGGGACAGAGGTACCGCCACATTTCTTGTTTGTTTACTCTTCTCTCTGTGTGAGGGGCACTGGTTGTCAGCCCCCTGGGGAAGAGTCCAAGGTGTTTTCCTAGATGTGAAGTCCCATCTGCCTTCCTCACCTCACTCAGCTGACCAGACGAGCCTCTTCCAACTCTCACCCCTACCTCCTGACCTTGAGGGTTGCAGTTTGGGGGAGAGAGTTCCCTGATGAGACAGTGTCCTTGTAGACTCCCTGCCTGGTATTCCCTCCGGTCTCAGCAGAAAGTCTGGGTTTCTTGCTACTGAGTGAGCAGGGTGATCAGGGTGGACTTCCTGGAGGAGGGGTGGAGGTAGGGGCTCTGGTTGAAAGGCTGCAAGGGTGTCTGAGGGAAGCACTTGAGCTGGGCTGTGTTCTCAGCACTTGATCATATTCTTGTTGGAGACCCATAGTCATTTCACTTGGCTTTAAATGTCACTCATCTTCAAATAACAATACTGAGTTCTCAGGGCTTGTCTAGGGGAAGTCAAATAACTACTATGGAGTTACTTTCTCTCGCGGCTTTCTGATTTTCTCTACTGATTTTTTTTTTTTTTAATTCCTACAAATCTGCCTATGTAAACTAGAGATATGCCAAACACTCTAAAAATCTCACCACCCAGAGATAAGGGTTATTAGTGTTTTGACATACATGATCTTATATTTACACATATTTATCCTTTCCTTCTACTATATAAAAATACATAGATTTAGAACATGATAAAAATTTCTTCAAAAACATCATAAATTATGACTGAGAAAATACTACACATTAAAATAGCATCACTTACTAAAAAGTATTTCATGGTATGATACATAATTATTTCCTATCTTGTATTCACCATACTCCACAGAAATGATATCTCTGCAAACTTCCTTCTACCCAAGTCCCTACACTATAACCATGTATGGTGATTGTGTCTTTGATACTGTATTCATCGTACAAGTCAAGCATGTTGCTGAACAGGGTAGTGACTCAGCTCTCTGTGTGGAACTTCTGGTTCTCTTAGCCCAGCAACCTTGAATGCCTGCTGCTGCTGCCATGAGGCCTATGGTTACTAAAGGTCTACTTTAAAACCTTGGGATTGTGTCTTCGATTCTTGCAAGTGGTTTCCTTTAAGCCGGGTGAATTTGTACCAAGAAGATGAAGCCAGGGTGGCCTCCTGTGTGAGTGGGAGGAGAAGGTGGAGTTTTCTGGGGTAGGGGGTGAACTCTGTGCTCTGGGTGTTAAGGGTAAGGAGAGGCATCCCTGCTCTCCCCCAAAATAGCCCTTGGAATTCTCCAGATTCCTGAGACACATTGCTCAGTATTGAAGTGCGGGTGTTTCAAGCCCAGGTCCTAGAGGTCAATACCAGGTCTGCCACTAAGTTCCCTCAATACTGAGATCTCAGGTCTGTTTCACCCAACCAATCTGCACTCAGTTATAGTCATCTTTTTTTGTTTTTGTCTTCATCTCTTGATTCCTTTTTTTCTCTCTTTTCCTCTCTATGTTTCCTCTCTTTTCCTCATACTAACTGTTGGGCAATCAGTCCTGAAGCTGTCAGAAAATCTTGAAAGCTGGGGAATATTTATTAATGGTGTGCAAAGACACCATTGATAGCTCAGTTGGTAAAGAATCTGCCTGCAATGCAGGAGACACTGGTTCAATCCCTGGGTCAGGAATACCCACTGAAGAACAGATAGGGTACCCACTCCAGTCTTCTTGAGCTTCCCTGTGGCTCAGCTGGTAAAGAATCTGCCCCTAATGCGGGAGACCTGGGTTTGATCCCTGGGTTGGGAAGATCCCCTGGAGAAGGGAAAGGCTACCCACTCAGTATTCTGGATTGGAGAATTCCATGGACTCTATAGTCCCTGGGGTCACAAAGAGTTGTATACGACTTAGTGACTTTCACTTTCAAAGATACCATGGACCGTGAAAACCCAAAACTTCACTCTTGAGTTCCATACTATAGACCCACTAGATTTCCTCAAGCTCAATACCTGTCTTCATCAACTCTGGGGTTCCTGTTCCTTGTCACCAGGCAGTGGGTGGAGTGTGAAGACTGGGTTGGGAGGAAGGCACACCTTCTGTGTGTGCCTACTACTACTCACAGGTTCTGACCTCCTCAAACCCCCAGGAGTGTGTTGGTCTCTGCTCCAGCCCCTCCCCTGCAGCCTCTCTCCTAAAGTCCTTCCGGGTTGGAGGGTGAACGGCAGCATGGCTCAGTCCTCTCTCCTGGGACGAGCACAGTGTTGCCCTCTCCCCCTCACCCTTCCCAGGACTCTGGGGTCTGGTGAATAATGCCGGCATTTGCACACCCATGGCACCCAATCAATGGCTGACCAAGCAGGACTTCGTGAAGATTCTGGAGGTTAACCTGTTGGGAGTGATAGATGTAACCCTGAGTCTGCTGCCCCTGGTGCGGAAGGCAAGAGGCCATGTGGTCAACGTTTCCAGTGTCATGGGCCGGATGGCTGTCTTTGGTGGAGGCTACAGCATGTCCAAGTACGGCGTGGAGGCCTTCTCAGACTCCCTCAGCTAATGGTCTGGGAGGGAGGCCCTTCTCTTCTTCACATATTCACTGAGGCAGGGAAGGGGGCAAGAGGGGGGGTGTTCTACAGGGATTTTCATATATCACAGGCCTAATGCCTCTTCCTTCTAGGTTCCTCTCACTTACTGTGTATGTCTTTTGATGGGAAGCATGTTCATGTCTTTGGCATCCCCAGGTGGTCCCAGACCTATAGAGTTTGATTCAACTTATTACTGCCTTGCAGGAGGGCCCACGGTCAGAAATTATTGGAGGCACAATAATGGATAGTTTTGCCTGTGCAGGCCTTTCATGTGCTCAGCTGCTGTGGTATTTAGGCTCTGGGAGCCCTGGGGGGATGTGTACCCCTTGAAGCAATTAGTCAAGGGAGCCACGTAGTCAAATCAGTGGTAGAGACCTCTGGTTGCAGAGAGAGGGTGGCTCTGATGTGTGGGAATTCTGTCCACAGGCAAGTGGATGCTCCTTAGAGGACAGAGGGGTTACTGGGGTGAGAGAGGGGAGACAGGGGATGTGGACTATGGAAAGACATAATATGCAGACATGGTGATTGTCTGCACATGGAACGAGAGGAATAGGAGGAGGCAGCGTTTAAGCGATGCTCTGCAGTACAGTTTGTCAGATGTAGAGCTGATAGGCACAGGGCGTAAAATAATTGGGAAAATGGTCAAACTCTATAGAGAAGCAGTAACATCACCATGAGCTTCTCTCCCTGGCTTCTGTGCCTTCCAACTTCTGAGAGCTCCCAGCCCATCTCACCCAGGCCTGTAGTGGTGTCTGACTGTTCTTTCATGTTCTTCTTGTACAATCTCTTGAGTCCTTGCTCCTCATCCTGTCTACATTACAGGAGGGAGCTCTCCTACTTCGGAGTGAAGGTGGCTGTGATTGAGCCGGGTTACTTCCTGACCGATATGACCCAAGAAGAGGTGTATCATGAAAATCTCCAGACATCATGGGATCATGCCAGCCCAGAGATCCAGGAACTCTATGGAGACAACTTTCTTGCAGACTGTGAGTAAGCTGTGGGCTTTGGAAAAATATTCAGAAATACATCATTAGTACCTCCTCCAGTCTCAGTCCTATCCTCTACGCCCTGAGTTACCCACAAAGTGGAGATATGAGCTCATACCCAAGGTCTCTGTTTGGTCAACTGGTGACAGAAGTGAAGGATTGAAGCTTGGTAGATCTAGAGAACAGTTTCTCTTCAGAAACGCTTTTAATTTGGAAAGGAGACTGATGCCACAGAGGGATACATCCCTGGAATCACGGCAAGGTCATGTTAGTACCACCTTTTCTCAGGTGCCTCTATTTCTAGTGTGGGTAGAGACCTCCAGTATGTAGTATTCGTATTCCTTGGAAAGGTACTAGAGGGCATTAACTTAGTGTGGAAGTGTATTTTTTGCAAAGTGCTAGGACATATTGCAGTGAAATCTACTGATATGATATGGACCATGATTTTGGAAGAGAACAGAATTTTTGGGAAGTCAAATTGATCTGGAAGTGGGAGGGCTGGAAAATGAGAATAACTAGGATGGTGTCTCCTTCTGGACAGTTATAAAGGCATCGGATTTTCTGAAGGCACCATGGGCTAGAAATCTGTCCTTGGTGACCAACTGCATGGAGCACGCCCTCACCGCCTGCCATCCCCGCAGCAGATACTCAGCTGGTTGGGATGCCAAGTTCCTCTATCTCCCCATGAGCTACCTGCCCAGCTTCCTGGTGGATCTCATGATATATTGGAATTACCCCCAGCCTGCTAAGGCCCTGTAATCCAAGAGTGGGGTGTGTGGTAGGCGGGAGTTGGGTCGTGGGTGGGGAGAGGACACATGGAGGAAGGGAAATAGAGTGGAGAGGGGGATTCTCAGGGCACCAGAACACACATTCCGCCTCACTCCCACCCAGTCCCCAGGCTTTGTTTGGGTCATTGCTTAGGACTCTAAGAAATTAGGAAGAAAGAGACATATTATGCTTGAGGAACTGGGGTCAGATGCTCACGTCTTCATTCTGTCCCTTGTGTGTTATGACCCACATCAGCTGTGAAAAGCCGTACTGTGGGGAGGACATGAGGCACTGGGGCTTTCAGTCCCCTGTGCTTTGGCTCTGTCCACCTCTTCAGATGAATCTTTCCCATGTCCTGTCTCCCTCTTCCCCAGGATGGAAATGATGGGCAGGGGGATAAAAGCCCCTCTTCACTGAATGTGTCTATTGACAGTGGACGGTGTCTACCAGACTGATCCAATAGCCTGGGTGCCAATTTGGTGGCCTTGGCAGGTTTGGGCACAGAAACCGGGTTTTGATCCATCTTGGAAATAAGAATTTCTGTTGATTATTTTTTCTCTAAAATTTCATTTGAAAAGTTCACCTATTAGAATGCATGCTAGGGCTTCATAGTTAAACTGAAGGCACTTGATTTTCAAATTATTATTTATGACACATACAAATAGTATTAGTCTCAGCAAACCAAATGAAATCAAATAAAGCATCATTGATTCACTCTATGTCTTGGGGGTGTGTGTTCAGAAGGTTTGGAATCACCCCCTGGAATCCTGTCCAGAATGTCAGAGGGCTTGTGAGGTTGTAAAGCCCTGACCCTCGTTGCTGGTCCCACAAGGGGTTGGGGGACGCAGGGCTGCAATGAGATGGGTTCCATGGCCACCTGTTTGATCTGTGACACAAGGGCTCTCAGACAAGGCTGAACAACAAATGCATTGAGAAAGAAGTGCAGTGCACACCAGCTGAGTCTTCGGGCTGGACCCTCAGCAGATTCCCATCCTCCTCCCTCCAGGCTGCCTTCTTTGGGGGTGGAGCCAGGTCTGGTCTGATGGTTGTGAGCAGGAGCTGGAACCCGTGCCAGAGATCTCGCAGCAGCCACAAGGCAGTCTCCCTCCTCCGCCCTTTGGCCATGCTGGTGGTTTTGGAGAACAAGTTCAGTGGCTCCCCAACCCTAATACCATCTCCATACCAGAATCAGACCCTTAGGACATGAAGACAGGATTTGTCTGTCTATTTTGAGAATGGAATGTGGGCCAGCTGCACCTCCCAGGATCAAAGATGTAGAGATTTTAGTCAGTGAGTCTCCCTGACAGGGTGGGCCCTGAAAGATGTCTTCTTGTGGGCTCTGCAGCTTCAAGGTGAGTGAGAGTTATCCGGGCTTCCTGTCTTGGGTCTCTACTGATCTTCCTATGATCTTCCCCACTTGGACTGTAGTGTGGAGCTCCTGAAAGGCCCCAAACCCACACTGTAACTTTCAGAATTCACAAAACAGAGGCAAATGCCCTGAGGGCTGGCACCAGTCTGCTGCCTGGCCCTGTGAGAATTTATGGTTGATGCCTTCAAGGTCACTGAGAAAAAAAAAAGTCTTGTTACTTTGAGTAAAGAAACCACAACCATTTCTCTTAGTAGGGCTAGTGTTTGTATAAGACTTGCATGTTCCCCCAGATTCCTGACAGTTTTCAGGGCACCATCCTCCATCCTGGCCTTCTTCCTCCTCAACTTTTGGGGAGTCCCTGTCAGAGGGTCCTGCTGGTCACCCAGGAAGCTGGCAGAGGCTGCTTTCTTTAGGACCATCCTTTCCATTACTGATGCCAACTGCCCCCTGAGGGACAACTCCTTTCAGGATGACAATCAGCTTCCTGCAGGTGAAGTGACCACTCAAAGCTGAATCTGTCTGTGTTTGTTGGCTGCTGGGGTGAGTTCCAGGAGCATCTGAGCCTCTGTGGGTGGCTCTCCTTCCACCCAGGACCTGTAGTCTTTCCTGACTCCGCAGTCAGAGCTATGATAAACGTGGATGGTGAGGAGATGCCAGGGACACTGACCCCAGCTCCTTCTGTCCCTTACCCTCCCACCAGCTCCATGCCCCTCGTGGTCCAGCCCCATTCCTGGATGGTATCCTCCCCCTCCCCATGAACCCCCTCTATGCCTAGCCATTCTGTGGTCCAGTCTCAGGACCTTTCTTCAGTCTCCTGAGCAGGCAGCTCTCTCCAATTACTGTGGTTTACTGACCTTCCTACTAATGGGATGGCATACCCCATCCCATGCATCCATGGGCACTAAATTGCTTCAGTGTTTGGACTCTCTGCAATCCCATGGACTGTAGCCCACCAGGCTTCCTTATCCCTGAGTTTCACCAGGCAAGAATACTGGAGTTGTTTGCCATGCCCTCCTCCATGGGATCTCTCCGAATCAGGGATCAAAACCATGTCTCCTATGTTTCTTGCTTTAGCAGGCAGGTTTTTTACCACTAGGGCCACCTGGGAAGTCCACCCCACCCCATAAGAAAGTTGCTCAGTCATGTTCAACTCTTTGTGACCCCTGGACTATACACTCCATGGAATTCTCCAGGCCAAAATACTAGAGTGAGTAGCCTTTCCCTTCTCCAGAGGATCTTCCCATCCCAGGGATCCAACCCAGGTTTCCCACATTGCAAGCAGATTCTTTCCAGCTGAACCACAAGGGAAGCCCACCCTGACCCATGGTCCCTGTGAAACCAGGCTTTTCCATCAGTCTTTTCTCCATGTCACAGTGGTCTGGTTGCTGGGTGTGGTGCTTGGCAGGGCAGTCTATGCAGAGTGTGTAGAGGGTGATGGAGCTGGGCACCCAAGCCTGTGATCAGGGAATCTCATGGAATGAAAGGGGAACAATTGTTAGAGCAGCTTTGTTTGAGTCCTTTCACCACTCATTCCAGCATCTGGGAGAAGTCTCACCATTGCCTGTATCCCCTCATTCCCTTCGTGTCCCCTCTCTTTGCCTCAGACACCCCCACTGCTCTTCTGACCACCTTTTGGGTCCAGAGAACCATTGTATCAGGAGAGCCTTATTCTCTTTTGCCTTCTCCTTCTAATCCTAGAGAGGCTGAGTGGACTTAGTCTTTCAGGAGGGAATTCTGTGAGCTGAGCCAGAAGAGGAAACCAGGTCAGAGGCTAAGCCAGCTGCCCAGGGCACACAGCTAGTTGGTAGGAGAATTGGGCTTTGAAGCCACGTGTGTCTTGATTCCAGGTGTATTCCCTTTGTAAGAAACTCCACTAGATCTGGGAGACCCAGGTCTGAGACTTAACCAGAAAAAAGGACAAGGATAATTGTGAACCATGAAACCTGGGATGCAAGGGTCTAATGTGTGTGTTTGCATAGGGGAGGGGGAATTTAGAGGGAGGAGGTGGGCAGAGGAAAACAGGGAGGAGTGGGAGGACCAGGAAAGTGAGGTTGGAAAAGTATTGTCATCCTTAAAAGTTTGTGTTGAAAATGCAATGGTATCGATGAGAAGTGGGTTAAATGTACGGAAAAACAAGACTGGGATCTGAGTCAGTCATGCTCACTGAAGAAGGTGAATAAGAAAATCTTGAGAACTCCCTGCCAGAGAGTCTGGAAGTTGACTGGCCAACCAACTTGGTGCATGTTCTTAATTCCTCCTGTCTGGTCAATAGCCAGATTCTATTTCACCCCAGCCTGTGTGTGTCTGTCCCCTGCAAAGCCATGTGGCTGTACCTGATGGTCCTTGTGGGCCTTTACTAACTCTTCAGCTGTTACCAGGAGAGGCAGGTGGTGAGCCACCTCCAAGAAAAGTTCATCTTCATAACAGGGTGTGACTCGGGCTTTGGGAACTTGCTGGCCGAGCAGCTGGACCTACGAGGCTTGAAGTTCCTGGCTGCGTGTCTGTCTGAGTAGGGGGCCTAGCAGCTGAGGAATTAGACATCAGACGGGCTGCAGACAGTATACCTGGATGTCATCAAGACTGAGAGCATCACTGCGGCCACTGAGTGGGTGAAGGAGAGTTGGGGGGTGGGGTAAGAGGTACTATCCACATTTCTTGTTTGTTTACTTCTCTCTGTGTGAGGGTAGACCCGGCGTTAACTCCCTTGGGAAGAGTCCAAGGTGTTTTCCTGGACATGAAGTCCCACCTGCCTTCTTCACCTCACCCAGCTGACCACACGTTTATCCAGGCCCAGTGACTGTGACCATGGCCTTGGGCAGCAGTGGGTGTGTCTGAGACAAAGAGTCAGGTGACCTCGCGGACGTGTAGGGGTGTGTGGGGCGACCTGAGGAGGATTTGAAGAAGGCAGTGAGGTCATTCCTTTGTCTGCAGAAGTGAGGGGCTAATGTGTCTTTCTGGGGCTTATCGTGTGACCTGGGATCCCAGGATTAACCCAGGGATGGACAAACAAGGAGAGGTCTGTAAGGGAGAGGCAGGGCCCAAACCCTTCCCGGGGACATGTAGCATCTCCCTCACGAGAACTCTCCCTGTGGTCCTCCTTCCATCCCCTCCTATAGAGTCACTACCCTCCATCCTTTGCCACCTGCCAGGTCCCCCAGCCCAGATCCCCTTCCCCTACCCTCTAATGGAGGAGCCTGGGAGTCACTTCTGGAGCCTGGTCTTATGTCTTCTGCTAACTCTTAGTGAGCACCTACTGTGATCAGGGCAGGAATTCCCCTGATGTCCCAGTGCTTCCAGAGACCCTTGCTCTCTGTGTGTCCTCTGCTGTCATGATGGTCTGAGTATGGACTCAGTGGAGAATGCATTTGTACAGTTATACAGATACCTGGGCTGAGGGCAAATTGGAGTGGGAAGGACTTCTCCAAGAGTCAACTAAAATACTGAATTTTTATCTTTTTTTTTTTTTCAAAATTGAGATTATGGTGTGTTTAAGGGAACCTTACGTCATAGAACAATATCACCATTTTCAAGCAAACAGAGAGCGAGATCAGATGCTGCAGGACCCCTGAAACTCAAACCTGTTTTAATGGCTTGGTGTCAGAGAGGGGACTGCTGAAGAGATGAACGTGACCAAGAGGATCCTCGAGGATCTCTGAATCCCTCAGGTTGTGGTGTGTCAGCCCCTCAAAGTCGATCCACGTTCTCCTCTTCAGTG
The DNA here is from genome assembly GCF_002263795.3 of Bos taurus. NCBI lineage: Eukaryota > Metazoa > Chordata > Mammalia > Artiodactyla > Bovidae > Bos > Bos taurus. The sequence continues at coordinate 56,473,372 of NC_037332.1, forward strand.
CAAACCTAGAGCTTCTTGCTTGATCTGAAGACGCCAGATTTTCATATTTTTATTTACACACACACACCGCCAGACCTACCAAACCAACTGAAATCAAGTAAAGCATCACTAATTCACTTTATGCCCTGAGGGTTTGTCTTCAGGAGCTCTGGACTCATCTCCAGCAGTCCTCTACAGAATGTCAGAGGACTTGTGAGCTTACAAACCCTGATCCTCCTTGCTGGTCCTACAAGGGGGTTGGGGGACGCAGGACTGCACTGAGATAAGTTCCATGGCCAACTCTGTGGACTGTGACTCACCGCCCCCAACTCAGACAAGGCAGAACAACAAATGCACTGGAAAAAGGGTGCAGGGCACAGCAGCTCACATTCTCAGCCTGGACCCTCAGCAGAGCACCATTCCTCCTTTGTCCAGGCCACCTTCCTTGAGGAGGGAGCTAGGTCTGCTCTGATGGATGTATGCAGGGGCAGGAACCCATGCTATGAAGATCCACAGGAGTGCCACAAAGAATCTGCTGTCACTCTTTCCCTGGGCTGTCCTGGCGTTTGTGAGTTGGCAGTGGTCAGTGACTCCCCAACCCCTCCAGCCTCCTGAACACGCTGACCTGTCTCCACATTTTAGAGTCTCCACTTCAGACAGTGGAGCTGGAAACAAGCTTGCACAGCTTGCCCTCACTTCCTACCCCTTCCAGCTCCTCCATTTGTTACTTACACCCCAACCTGTTCAGAGGACCTGTCCTGGGTGTAGAACAGGCAGTGGGTGGAGGGTGGCCTTAGTTTGGCAGTGGTCCCCGCTGAGATGTACGGGGGCTACGCCAGGGGGTACATGTGTCAGCTCTGGGTTACATGTGGGTCAGAAGTTTGGCCCTGGAATCTGGCCCAACTATCCCTCCGAGGAGATAAGATGCAGAGATTTTTGTCAGTGAGTCTCCGTGACAGAATCGCATCTGAAAGATTTCTTGTTCTGGCCCATCAGATTCCAGGTGAGTGTCACCCCAGCTCCTGCCTCTTACTGCTCTCTCCTGACCTGCCTGTCATTGTACCCACCTGGAACAGGCGTCTGAAGCTCCTGAGACCCCACAAGTCATCATATGAGTTTCAAGACTCACAAAAGGGAAGCTGATGTTGTAAGGAGTAGGATGGGGCTGCTGCATGGACCCGTGGGAATTTATGGTGAAGGAATTCATAGTCAGAGAAAAAAAAATCTCCTGTTTCTTCCAAGTAAAGAAACCACAACCTTTGCCCTTAACAGGCTTCAGTTCAGTTCAGTCAGTCGCTCAGTCATGTCCGACTCTTTGCGACCCCATGAATTGCAGCACGCCAGGCCTCCCTGTCCATCACCAACTCCTGGAGTTCACTCAGACTCACGTCCATCGAGTCAGTGATGCCATCCAGCCATCTCATCCTCTGTCGTCCCCTTCTCCTCCTGCCCCCAATCCCTCCCAGCATCAGAGTCTTTTCCAATGAGTCAACTCTTCACATGAGGTGGCCAAAGTACTGGAGTTTCAGCTTTAGCATCATTCCTTCCAAAGAAATCCCAGGGCTGATCTCCTTCAGAATGGACTGGTTGGATCTCCTTGCAGTCCAAGGGACTCTCAAGAGTCTTCTCCAACACCACAGTTCAAAAGTATCAATTCTTCGGTGCTCAGCCTTCTTCACAGTCCAAATCTCACATCCATACATGACCACTGGAAAAACCATAGCCTTGACTAGACAGACCTTTGTTGGCAAAGTAATGTCTCTGCTTTTCAATATGCTATGTAGGTTGGTCATAACTTTCCTTCCAAGGAGTAAACGTCTTTTAATTTCATGGCTGCAGTCACCATCTGCAGTGATTTTGGAGCCCAAAAAAACAAAGTCTGACACTGTTTCCACTGTTTCCCCATCTATTTCCCATAAAGTGATTGGACCAGATGCCATGATCTTTGTTTTCTGAATGTTGAGCTTTAAGACAACTTTTTCACTCTCCACTTTCACTTTCATCAAGAGGCTTTTTAGTCCCTCTTCACTTTTTGCCATAAGGGTGGTGTCATCTGCATATCTGAGGTTATTGATATTTCTCCCGGCAATCTTGATTCCAGCTTGTGTTTCTCCCAGTCCAGCATTTCTCATGATGTACTCTGCATATAAGTTAAATAAGCAGGGTGACAATATACAGCCTTGATGTACTCCTTTTCCTATTTGGAACCAGTCTGTTGTTCCATGTCCAGATCTAACTCTTGCTTCCTGATCTGCATATAGATTTCTCAAGAGGCAGGTCAGGCGGTCTGGTATTCCCATCTATTTCAGAATTTTCCACAGTTTATTTTGATCCACACAGTCAAAGGCTTTGGCATAGTCAATAAAGCAGAAATAGATGTTTTTCTGGAACTCTCTTGCTTTTTCCATGAACCAGCAGATGTTGGCAATTTGATCTCTGGTTCCTCTGCCTTTTCTAAAACCAGCTTGAACATCTGGAAGTTCACGGTTCACATATTGCTGAAGCCTGGCTTGGAGAATTTTGAGCATTACTTTACTAGCGTGTGAGGTGAGTGCAATTGTGCGGTAGTTGGAGCATTCGTTGGCATTGCCTTTCTTTGGGATTGGAATGAAAACTGACCTGTTCCAGTCCTGTGGCCACTGCTGAGTTTTCCAAATTTGCTGGCATAGTGAGTGCAGCACTTTCACAGCATCATCTTTCAGGATTTGGAATAGCTCAACTGGAATTCGATCACCTCCACTAGCCTTGTTCGTAGTGATGCTTTCTAAGGCCCACTTGACTTCACATTCCAGGATGTCTGGCTCTAGGTCAGTGATCATACCATCGTGATTATCTGGGTTGTGAAGATCTCTTTTGTACAGTTCTTCTGTGTATTCTTGCCATCTCTTCTTAATATCTTCTGCTTCTGTTAGGTCCATACCATTTCTGTCCTTTATTGAGCCCATCTTTGCATGAAATGTTCCCTTGGTATCTCTAATTTTCTTGAAGAGATCTCTAGTCTTTCCCATTCTGTTGTTTTCCTCTATTTCTTTGCATTGATCCCTGAGGAAGGCTTTCTTATTTCTTCTTGCTATTCTTTGGAACTCTGCATTCAGATGCTTATATCTTTCCTTTTCTCCTTTGCTTTTCGCTTCTCTTCTTTTCACAGCTATTTGTAAGGCCTCCCCAGAGAGCTATTTTGCTTTTTTGCATTTCTTTTCCATGGGGATGGTCTTGATCCCTGTCTCCTGTACAATGTCATGAACCTCCATCCATAGTTTATCAGGCACTCTATCTATCAGATCTAGGCCCTTAAATCTATTTCTCACTTCCACTGTATAATCATAAGGGATTTGATTTATGTCATACCTGAATGGTCTAGTGGTTTTCCCTACTTTCTTCAATTTAAGTCTGAATTTCTCAATAAGGAGTTCATGATTGGAGCCACAGTCAGCTCCTGGTCTTGTTTTTGCTGACTGTATAGAGCTTCTCCATCTTTGGCTGCAAAGAATATAATCAATCTGATTTCACTGTTGACCATCTGGTGATGTCCATGTGTAGAGTTTTCTCTTGTGTTGTTGGAAGAAGGTGTTTGTTATGATCAGTGCATTTTCTTGGCAAAACTCTATTAGTCTTTGCCCTGCTTCATTCCGTATTAACAGGCTTAGTGTTTGTAAAAGACTTGCATATCTCCCTGGCTTCCTGACAGTTTCTAGGGCACCATCCTCCATCCTGGCCTTCTTCTTCCTCACCCTTTGGGGAATCCCTGTAGGAGGGTCCTGCTGGTCACCCAGGAAGCAGGCACAGGCTGCTTTCTGCAGGACCATCCTTTCTATTACCACTGCAGATTGCCACCCGAGGGACAACTCCTTTCAGGAGGCAGTCAGCACGCTGCAGGTGACAGTGACCACTAGAGGCTGAATCTCTCCTCCTCTCTGTGTATCTTGGCTGCTGGGGTGGGCTCCAGGGGCATGGAGCCTCTGTGTCATTGGGGAATCCTCTCCTTCCACTCAGTGTCCATCGTCTTTCCTGACTTGGAGTCGGAGCTGTGATAAATGTGGATGGTGAGGAGATGCCCAGGGCACTGACTCTGGCTCCTTCTGCCCCTGCCTCTCTCACCAGCTCAGTGCCCCTGGTGGTCCAGCCCCATTACTGAGTGGTATTCTTCTCATCCCTGTGAACCCCTGTATGCACAGCTGTTTTGGGATCCAGTCTCGGGTCCTTCCTCCAGTCTCCTGAGCAGGCAGCTCGTTTCTCCTCTCCACCATAACCCTCATACAAATTGAGCTAATTCCTTTCCAATTATTGAACTCCCTGCTTGGGGGAGTTAGCATTCCAATTAATGATATGACATCAAGGTTCAAATCAGGCTTTTCTCTATGTCTGGGTGGTCTGGATGTTGTCTGTGGTGCCTGGCAGGGCAGGGTCTGACCACAGAAGGAGAGAGAGCAATGGAACCCAGCATCCAGGTATGTGGACAGAACATCTTCTTGGAGTCAAAGGGGAACACGTGTTAGAGCAGCTTTGTGTGAGTCCTTCCAACACCCATCCCAGCATCTGGGAGAAGTCTCACCATTGCTTGTGTCCCCTCATTCCCTTCATGTCCCCTCTCTTTTCTCTGACACCCCCACTGCTCTTCTGAACATCTTTCTGGTCCAGAGAGCCACTGTATCAGGAGAAACCTTATTCTCTTTTGCCCTCTCCTTCTAATCCTAGAGAGGCTGAGGGGACTTAGTCTTTCAGGAGGGACTTCTGTGAGCTGAGCCAGAGAGGAAACATGGTCAGAGGCTCACCAGCTGCCAAGGTCACACAGCCTGTTGGCAGCAGAGCTGGGCTTTGAAGTCATGTGTGTCTTGATTCCAAGTGTATCCCATTATAATAATCTTCATTAGAAAAATCCTCCTGTGATGTAAAATAGCCTGGGAGACCCAGGTCACAGGCTTCAGTAAGAAAAAGGGAACAATTTGGTTGTGAACCATGAAATTTGGAATGCAAAACTTCTAATGTGTTGTGTGGGTGTGAGGATTGAGAAGTGAGAGGGGGCAGAGGGAAGCAGGAGGAGTGGGAGGACCAGGAAAGTGAGGTTGGCAAAGGTATTGTCATCCTTAAGGTTTTGTGTTGGAAATGCAATGGTATTGATGAGAAGCGGGTTAAGAGTACCTAAAAGCAAGCGCTGGAATCGTCGTCAGTAATAACTCACTGAAGAAGGTGAATAGGAAAATCTTGAGAAGTCCATGCCAGAGAGTCTGGAGCCTCCATGCCAACCAGCTTGGTGCATGTTCTTAATTGCTCCTGTCTGATCACTAACCAGACCTTATTCACCACAACCTGTGTGTGTCCGTCCCCTACAAAGCCATGTGGCTGTATCTGGTGGTCCTCTTGGGCCTGTACTACCTCCTGCGCCGGTAGCAGGAGAGGCAGGTGGTGAGCCACCTCCGGGACAAGTTCATCTTCATCACGGGCTGTGACTCGGGCTTCGAGAACCAGCTGGCCAGGCAGCTCTACCTGCAAGGCTTGAGGGTCTTGGCTGCGTGTGTGACGGAGCAAGGGGCGGAGCAGCTGAGGAACCAGACATCAGCGAGACTGAGAGTGTTGCTGCGGCCACCGAGTGGGTGAAGGAGCGTGTGGGGACAAAGGTACCGCCACATTTCTTGTTTGTTTACTTCTTCTTTCTGTGTGAGAGGAGACCCATTGTCAGCACCCTGGGGAAGAGTCCACAGTGTTTTCCTGGACGTGAAGTCCCACCTGCCTTCTTCACCTCACCCAGCTGATCAGATGAGCCTCTTCCATCCCTCACCCCTACCTCCTGACCTTGAAGGTTTGCAGTGTTGGGGAGAGATTTCCCTGATGAGACTGTGTCCTTGCAGACTAACTGTCTGGTGTCCCCTCTTCTCTCAACAGAAAGTCTGGGTTTCTTGCTACTGAGTGAGCAGGGTGATCAGGGTAGACTTTCTAGAGGAGGGGTGGAGGTGGGGGCTCTGGCTGAAAGTCTGCAAGGGTATCTGGGGGGCAGCACAGGAGCTGAGCTGTGTTCTCAGCACTTGATTGTGTTCTTACTGGTGACCCATAGACATTCCACTTGGGTATAAATGTCATTCACTTTCAAATGACGATATTGAGTTCTCAGGACTTGTCTAAAGAAAGTTAACTACCATGGAGTTATTTTCCTTTTCTCTTTGGTTTCTGTTTTCCTTCTATTCTCTGTGCTTTAAAAAAATAATATATATATATATATATATATATGGTTTTTTTTTATTGAAGTATAGTTGACTTAAAAATTTTCAAATACACACAATGTGATTCAGTTGTACACATACACATGTATTATTTTTGAAATCATTTTCCATTATAGAATATTACAAGATATTAACTATAGTTCCCTGTGCTATTCAGTAAACCTTTGGTGCTTGTTGTATATCTCATTTTTTAAATTAAAAGTTAGCATTCTATTCATACTAAGTCATACAAGTGGAATCAAAATGTCACAAATTTTTTAGTTAGGCAAAATTCATGACTTCTATGGCAGAAAGCAAAGAAGTAAAGAGCCTCTTGATGAAAGTGGAAGAGGAGAGTGAAAAAGCTGGCTTAAAACTCAGCATTCAAAAAACAAAGGTCATAGCATCTGGTCCCATCACTTCATGGCAAATAGATGGGGAAACAATGGAAACAGTGAGAGACTTTATTTTTTGGGGGCTCCAAAATCACTGCAGATGGTGACTGCAGCCATGAAATTAAAAGATGCTTGCTCCTTCGGAGAAAAGCTATGACCAACCTAGACAACATATTAAAAAGCAGAGACATTTCTTTACCCACAAAGGTCTGTCTAGTCAAAGCTATGATTTTTCCAGTAGTCATGTATGGACATGAGAGTTGGACTATAGGAAAGCTGAGCGCTGAAGAATTGATGCTTTTGAACTATGGTGTTGGAGAAGACTCTTGAGAGTACCTTGGACTGCAAGGAGATCAAACCAGTCAATCCCAAAGGAAATCAGTCCTGAATATTCATCGGAAGGACTGAAGCTGAAGCTGAAACTCCATCACTTGAGGCGAAGAACTGAATCCTTGGAAAAGACCCCGATGCTGGGAAAGATTGAAGGCAGGAGGAGAAGGGGACAACAGAGGATGAGATGGCTGGATGGCAACACTGACTCAATGCATATTAGTGTGAAGAAGCTCTGGAAGCTGGTGATGGACAGAGAAGCCTGATGTGCTGCAGTTCATGGGGTGGCAGAGTTGGGCACGACTGAGTGACTGAACTGAACCGAACTGACTGATATGTATGTATACAAAAGGTCTTCTACTACTCTTGATAAAGGCTCGAGAAAGAACATCAAAAAAATAAAGAAGAGATGGAAAAATTGAAAAACATAAACTAAATGAGATGGGAGCACTGAATGTGAAATAGAAAAAATGAAACAAACTAGATAAAAGATCATCATCTAATCCAGTTGGTTTTAAACAGAGCTGTTCATCAGAAATATATCTGGAGATTTGGAGGAAAAAAAAGCAATACCTGGGCATTTGTATTTTTCAAAAACCTCTAAGATAATTCTGATATGCATCTGGATTTTAAAGTGTTTATGGGTTTTTCTATTAAACGATAGTTTTGAGGATACAGAATCTATTATTTTTCTGTTGACCAATCATGATACAACCATATTGAGTAATAGTTACGTAGTCAAAATAGTAAAAGATGTTTATCAGTTTTCACAATCAATAGCCAGATTAAAATAAAAGATAATTACAATTGCAAAGTATAATGGGAACCTGATTAACCTAGCAATATAAAATAATTACATACAATATGGGGGGTCAAGCAGAGTAATGTGATAAGTGGAAGTGTATACAAGCACATGTTTTCATCCACCCAGCCAGTCTATGTCTTTTGGTTGGGACATTTAATCCATTTACATTTAAGGTAATTATTGATATGCTGTGCTGTGCTTAGTCGCTCAGCCATGTCTGACTCTTTGCGACCCCATGGACTGTAGCCCACCAGGCTCCCCTGTCCATGGGTATTCCTCAGGCAAGAATACTGGAGTGGATTGCCATGCCCTCCTCCAGGGGGTCTTCCCAACCCAGGGATCGAGCCCAGGTCTCCCACACTGCAGGCGGATTCTTTACTGTCTAAGCCACCAGGGAAGCCCAGTTATTGATATGTATGATCCCATTTTCTTAATTCTTTTGGTTTATTTTCTGTTAGGTTTTTTCCTTCTCTTACGCTTCCTGCCTAGAGATGTTCCTTTAGCATTTGTCATACAGCTGGTTTGGTGGTGCAAAGTTCTGTTAACTTTTGCTTGTCTGGAAAGCTTTTGATTTCTCCATCAAATCTGAAGGAAAGTCTTTCTGGGTAGAGTATTCTTGGTTGTAGTTTCTTCCCTTTCATCACTTCAAATATATCGTGCCATTCCTTTCTGCCTTGAAGCGTTTCTGTTGAGAAATCAGCTGATAACTTGATAGGAGTTCCCTTGTATGTTATTTGTCATTTTTCCCTTATTGCTTTTAATATTTCATCTTTGTCTTTAATTCTTGTCAGTTTGATTACTATGTGTCTTGGTGTGTTCCTCTTTGGGTTTATCCTGATTCTCTGTGCTTCCTGGACTTGGTGATATTTCTTTTCCCACGTGAGGGAAGCTTTCAGCTATTATCTCTTCAAATATTTTCACAGGTCCTTTCTTTCTCTCTTCTCCTTCCCAGACCCCTGTAATGCAAATGTTGATGTGTTTACTGTTGTCCCAGAGGTCTCATAGGCTGTTTTCATTTGTTTGTTTGTTTTTTAATATTTTGTTCTGCAGCAGTGATTTCCACCATTCTGTCCTTCAGGTCATTTATCCATTCTTTTGCTTCAGTTATTCTGCTACTGATTCCTTCTAGTGTATTATTATCTCTGTTTGTTTGCTTTTAGCTTTTCTAAATGCTTGGTAAACATTTCTTGCATCTTCTCCATTGCTTTCCCAAGATCCTGGATCATCTTTACTATCATTATTCTGAATTCTTTTTCTGGAAGGTTGCCTATCTCCACTTATTTGTTTTCTTGGGGTTTTATTTTGTCATCTCATCTGGGACATAAATTTCTGCTGTTTTCTTCCAGATTACTTTCTGTAATGTGGTTTTTGCTCTACTCCCTGTGGGATTGTGGTTCTTCTTGCTTCTTCTGTCTGCTCTCTGATGGAGGATGCTAAGAGACTTGTTGTGTAAAGCTTCCTGATGGGAGAGACTGGGTCAGTTTTTCCTTGCTCAGTAAAACTTTAATCCAATTATCTGCTGATGGGTGATGGATGGAGTTGTGCTCCCTCCCTGTTTGTTGTTTGGCCTGCAGCGATCCAGCCCTGGGGCCTACAGGCTCTACGGCCGGGTTAATGGTGACCTCCAAGAGGGCTTATGCCAAGGGAGACCTTCCAGGACTGCTGCTGCCTGTGCCTCAATCCCTTTAGTGAGCCCCTGCCAATCCAAGCCTCCAATGGCACCCCACTCCAGTGCTCTTGCCTGGAAAATCCCATGGATGGAGGAGCTTGGTGGGCTGCAGTCCATGGGGTCGCTAAGAGTCAGACAAGACTGAACGACTTCACTTTCACTTTTCACTTTCATGTATTGGAGAAAGAAATGGCAACCCACTCCAGTGTTCTTGCCTGGAGAATCCCAGGGATGGGGGAGCCTGGTGGGCTGCCGTCTATGGGGTCACACAGAGTCGGACATGACTGAAGCGACTCAGCAGCAGCAGCCAACCCAAGCCTCCATAGGAGACCTTCCAATATCATCAGATAGGTTTGCTTCAGTCTCCTATGGGGTCACTTCTCCTTTCCTCTGGGTCTTGGTGCACATGAGATTTTGTTTGTGCCCTCCATGACTGGAGTCTGTCTTTCCCCCAGTCCTGTGTAAGTCCTATAATCAAATCCTGATGGTCTTCAAGGTCAGGTTCCCTGGGCATTCCCAGTTCCTTTGTCAGATCCCCAGGCTGGGAAGACTGATGTGGGGCTAAGAACCTTCATAACACTGGGAGAACTTCTTTGGTATTTTTCATTCTCCCATTTGTGGGTCATCTACCAGGTGGTTATGGGATTTAATTTTATCGTGACTCTGTCCCTCCTCTGGTCTCACTGTGGCTTCTTCTTTGTCTTTGGACCTGGGGTATCTTTTTTTGGTGGGTTCCAGCATCCTCTTGTGGATGGTTGTTCAGCAACTGGTTGTGATTTTGGTGTTCTCATTGGAGGACATGAGCACACATCCTTGTACTCTGCCACCTTGAACTGGAAGCCTCTACGCTTTTTATTTTATTTTTTTTTTACTACAAATCTGCTGATGTTTGGCAGGGGATAGAGAGAACTTTAGTTTTTTTTCTTCTAAGTATAAATGTAAAGCATAATCATTGTGGAAACTGAGAGACATGCAGGGATTAAAACCAAACACTCTCAAAATCTCACCACCCAGATAAGTGTTGTTAATATTTTGGTGTACATGGTCTTATATTTTGCAGATATTTATCCTTTTCTTTCTACTATATTAAAATATGTAGATTTAGAACATAAAAATTTCTTCAAAAACTTCATAAATTACCATTGAGAAAAATGCTACACATTAAAATAGCATTACTTATTAAAAAATGCTTCATGGTTTGAGACATAGTATTTCCTACCTTTTAATCACTATATTGAATGTAAACAATATCTCGTAAACTTCTTTCTACCCAAGTCGTTACACTATAACCGTGTATGTTTGATTGTATCTTTTTTTAAAAAAAGATATGTTGTTTGTTTATTTATTTATTTTTGGCTGCGCTGGGTCTTTCTTTACTTGTGGAGAGCAGAGGCTATTCTCTATTCGAGGTGTGTGGGCTTCTCTTGTTTCAGATCACTGGTTTTATGGTGCATGGGCTTCAGTAGCTAGAGCTTGTGGGCTCTAGAGTACAGGCTTGGTAATTGTGGCACACGGGCTTATTTGTCCAGTGGCATGTGGGATCTTTCCAGAGGAGGGGTCTAACTGGTGTTCCCTGGACTGTAAGGCAGATTCTTAACCACTGAAACAGCAGGGAAGCCCTTGATCGTTTCTTTATAACAAATGGTTGGACCATATTCATCTTACAAGTCAGGCCTGTTGCCGAGCAGGGGAGGGACTCAACTCTCCTTGTGAAACTTCTGGTTCCCTTACCCCAGCAACCTTGAATGAATGCCTGCTGCTGCTGCCCTGAGGCCTAGGGTTGCTAAGTGTAGTGTGTAGTCACTCAGTCATGTCCGACTCTTTGCGACCCTGTGGACTATAGCCCACCAGGCTCCTCTGCCCATGGGATTCTCCAGGCAAGAACACTGGTGTGGGTTGCCATTTCCCTCTTCATATATAGATACTAGCAATCTGCTAATTAAAGAAAGGAAATGTCTCAAAACTCAGAGAATGGCACCAGGTGAGTCATCCAGGGGCAAAAAATGGTTGACAATATTCTCGAAGAAAGGCAGGTTTCCATATAAATATATAGTTTCATTAACATAGATTAGGAGAACAAGGTATCAGTATAACATACGGCTTTGTCAAGTCGGTTCTGAGCCTTTGGGGGAACCGACTTGAAGACAGAGTCGAGGGTAAATACATGGTATGTTAGCACGGCTTAAGACAAACATTTCCATAAGAAAGATGCATGGGTTAGCTCAAGGCTTAAGAAAAGTTAAGTTCAGGTGGAACCAGGTGTCACTATGGCAACAGAATTTTAAGAGAAACTTGTTTATAAATTTCTATAGAGAAGGGGAAAAAATATAACACTTGTTTGTTTCCTCCTGCCACTTAAGAGAGAGATAAAAAAAATGTCTGACACTTGCAGCCTATTTCCTCCGTTTGGAGACCCCTTGCCCTCCGGCCTGTTACCCTCAAACTGTTGGAGGAGTTATGTGTGAGTCCTGCCAATACCCATCCCAGCATCTGAGAAATCTCACCATTGCCTGTGTCCCCTCATTCTCTTTGAGTCCCCCTCTTTGCCTCAGACACTCCAACTGCTCTTCTGAACACCTTTCTGGTCCAAAGAACCACTGTTATCAGGAGAGACCTTATTTTCTTTTGCCTTCTCCTTCTGTTCCTAGAGAGGCTGAGGGGACTTAGACTTTCAGGAGGGAATTCTGTGAGCTGAGTCAGAGGAGTTAAACTGGTCAGAGGCTAAACCCAGCTGCCCAAGGTCCCACAGCCAGTTGGAAGCAGAGCTGGGTTTGAAGTCAGGTGACTTGATTTCACTGTGTTCCTTTTATAAGAACAATGAATCCAGGTCCCAGAGATAAATAATATAAATGTAAGAAGATGGCTGTGATCCATGAAATCTGGGATGTAAGGGTTCTACATGTATGGGAGTAGAGGTGGGGAGGGGAGTTGTGGCTGGAAGGAAATAAAAAAGAGTAGGAAAACCAGGAAAATGAGATTGGGTAAACTACTGTCATCCTTAAAGGGTTGTTTTGCAAGTGCAAAGTCATATGGTAGAAATGGGTCAAGTGTATTAAAAAAATAAAAAACGTGTTGGGGCCAGAATTTATATTAATAGTAGTCACCAAAGAGAATGAACAGGATAAGCCTGAGGACCCCATGCCAGATAGCCTGGAGCCTGACTGGCCACCCAACATCATATGTGTTCTTAATTCCTCCTGTCTGAACACTAGCCAGATTCTAGTTTCACCCTAGCCTCTGGGTGTCTGTCCCCTGCAAAGCCATGTGGCTGAACCTGGTAGTGTTGATGGCCTGTGCTATCTGCCCTGGTACTGAGAGAGGCAGATGGTTAGCCAACTCCAGGACAAGTTTGTCTTCATCATGGGCTGTGACTCGGCCTCAGGAACCTGCTGGCCAGGCATTGGACCTACGAGGCTTGAGGATCCTGGCAGCATGTCTGATGGAGTTTGGGGTCGAGCAGCTGAGGAACCAGACATCAGGCAGACCAGAGAAGGGAATCCAGCACGTTACAAAGACAGAGAGCAATGCTGCAGCAGCCCCATGGTTGAAGGAGTGTGTGTGGAATACATGGTTCCTGTCTCTGTGAAGGGGAGTCCACTTGACAGCTCCAGGGAGAAGATTCCAAGGTTCTCAGGATGTGAAGTCCTACCTGTCTTCTTCACCTTACTCAGCTGACCAGAGGAGCCTCTTCCATCCCCAACCCCCACCTCCTGACCTGGAGGCTCTGTAGTTTGGGGGAGAGTTTTCCGTGATGAGAATGTGCCTTGCAGACTTCCTGTCTGGCATACCCTCCTCTCAGCAGAAGGTCTGAGTTTCTTTTCTTTTTTTTTAAATTTTATTTTATTTTTAAACTTTACAATATTGTATTAGTTTTGCCAAATATTGAAATGAATCTGCCACAGGTATACCTGTGTTCCCCAACCTGAACCCTCCTCCCTCCTCCCTCCCCATACCCTCCCTCTGGGTCATCCCAGTGCACCAGCCCCAAGCATCCAGTATCGTGCATCGAACCTGGACTGGCAACTCGTTTCATACATGATATTATACATGTTTCAAGAAGCTGAGTGAGCAGGGTGATCAGGTCAGACTTCCTGGAGGAGATTTTGGTTGGAAGGTGCATGGCTGGCTGGGGGCAGGGCTGGAGCTGGGCTGTGTTCTCAGCCCTTGATCATGATCTTGCTGGTGACCCGTAGTCATCCTACCTGGGGCTCAGTGTCACCTAATTTCAGTGATGACACTGAGCTCTGAAGCCTTCATTAAAGAAGGTCAGAAAATTACTATGGGGTCACTTTCTCTCTTTTTTGTTTTTCTCTTTGTGTGTGTATGTTTGCTTTTTTCCACAATTTTTACGTATCATAGAGTAAGAAAGAACTATAATTTCTTTCATTCTAGAATACATGTAAAATATGATTATTGTGGAAAATGGGAAAAGTACACAGATTAAAACCTACAGTGACACCAATCACACCACGACAGATATGAACTGATAACGTTTTTCATATCCATGTTACATTCTGCCTTTAATGTGTAGTCTAATTTTCCACGGAGAAGGTAAGCAATTTTACACACATAAAAATTTCTTCAAAACAAAGTAAATAATGATTAAGAATATTATACACTTTAGAATAGCACTGCTTAGTCACAAGTACATCATGCAATAAATGTAATTCGTTCCTAGATGTTATTCACTGTATTCGACATAAATGATATCATGGTAAACTTCTTTCTAACCACTTCCCTACACTCTAATCACAAGTATTAACTTGATCTTTGGTCAAATATGGTGGGAGATATACATTCCTTGAAGTGCAGGGTTGGAACTGAGCAGCAGACAGACTACATCTGTGTGCTAATAATTCTAACAGCTTGTACCCAACTCCCATGACTCTGCTCTTGGCTCTGAATTCTGTTAGGGGATTAGTCTTTAAGCTCTTGGTATTTGTCTTTGTGTCTCACAAACAGGTTCCATGAATCTGGGTAACCTGTGAACTGCGGGTAAAGGGGCAGAGTGGCCTCCTGTGGGTGGGAGGAGAGGGTGGATTTTTCTAGGGCAAAGTATATCAATTTAGGGGGAGGCAGGTTAATAGAGGCAGGTGTGTGCCCCTGACAGACTACGCTTGAATCCCCAGATTCCTATAGAAGTAAGCTCAGTTTTGATGTGGTTGTTTCAAGGCCAGGCCTAGAGGTCAATACCACCTATCAACAAGTTCCCCAAACCTGAGGTGTCAGGTCTGTTCTACCAAACGAATCTGCACTCAGCCTTTACTCACCTTTTTGTTTTTGTCTTTTATCCATGTTTCTTTTCTTCCTCTGCCTTCTTCATTGTCCCTCTCTGTTTTCCTCTCTTTCCCTCATATTAGGTGTTGTGCACTCACTCCTGAAGGTTTCAGGTGATCTGAAAATGCAAGGCAATATTTATCAGGACTGCAAAGACAACATGAACATGGCCCCACCCATCAGAACAAGACCAAGGTTCCCCCTCAGTCAGTGTCTCCCATCAGGAGGCTTCCATAAGCTTCTTATCTTCATCTCTCAGAGGGCAGACAGAATGAAAACCACAATCACAGAAAACTAATCAAACTGATCACATGGAACACAACCTTGTCTAACTCAATGAAACTATGAGGCATGCCCGTGTAGGGCCACCCAAGACAGATGGGTCATGCTGGAGATTTCTGACAAAATGTGGTCCACTGAAGAAAGGGAATGGCAAACCTCTTCAGTATTATTGCCTTGAGAACCCCATGAACAGCATGAGAAGGCAAAAAGATAGGACACTGAAAGATGGGGCCCAATATGCTACTGGAGAAGAGTGCAGAAATAATTCCATAAAGAATGAAGAGACAGAGACAAAGTGAAAACAACGCCCAGCTGTGGATGTGATTGGTGATGGAAGTAAAGTCCGATGCTGTAAAGAACAATATTGAGTAGGAACCTGGAATGTTAGATCTATGAATCAAGATAAATTGAAAGTGGTCAAAAGGAGATGGCAGCAGTGAACATCCACATTTTAGGAATCAATGAACTAAAATGGACTGAAGTGGGTGAATTTAACTCAGATGACCATTGTATCTACTATTTTGAGCAAGAATCTTTTAGAAGGAATGGAATAGCCCTCATAGTCAACAAGAGTCAGAAATGAATTACTTGGGTCCAATCTCAAAGATGACAGAATGAACTCTTCGTTTCCAAGGCAAACCATGTGATATCACAGTAATCCAAGTCTATGCCCCAGCCAGAAATGCTGAAGAAGATGCATTTGAATAGTTCTATGAAAACCTACAGGACCTTCTAGAATGAACACCCAAAAAAGAAGTCCTTTTCATCACAGGAGACGGGAATGCAAAAGTAGGAATTCAAGAGATACATGGAGTGACTGGCAAATTTGGCCTTGGACTACACAATGAAGCAGGGCAAAGGCTAACAGGGTTTTGCCAAGAGAATGCACTGGTCATAGCAAACATCATCTTCCAACAACACAAGAGAAGACTCTACGCATGGACATCAACAATTGGTCAATACCGAAATCAGATTGATTATATTCTCTCGGTATATAGATAGTTGTGAACCATGAAACCAGATGTGTAAGGGTTCTAATG
Source organism: Bos taurus (assembly GCF_002263795.3). Lineage (NCBI taxonomy): Eukaryota > Metazoa > Chordata > Mammalia > Artiodactyla > Bovidae > Bos > Bos taurus. The sequence continues at coordinate 56,489,343 of NC_037332.1, forward strand.
TATGGAGGTGGGGGTGGAGAGGAGAGAATTGGGTAGAGGGAAACTGGGAGGAGAGGGAGGACCAGGCTTAGGTGGTTGGGAAAACTATTGTCATCCGTAAGAAGTTGTGTTGAAAATACAATGGCTTCGATTAGAAATGGGGTAACTGTACCAAAAAGCGTTGTAGTGAGAAGGAAAAAAGAGGAATGAGTGTTTCTCTTTTCCTTTCCTGAGAACAAAGAAGATAAAACAGTAGCAGGCCTCAACATTCCTAACTTTTTTTTCACTTTAACTGTTTCTAACCCTGTATGTCTGTAACTAAGGTTGCTTTTCTGCCCCAAATTCATTAGGAGCTACAATTCACATGTTTCCTTTGACTCTATGCTAAATACATCCCCTACTTGCTGTTTACCCTTACAACATCCTTCCCCTTGTAGTTCCATATCAGAAAGAAGGCCACAGAGCTACCGAACTGCCAGACTCAATTACTGGGTTATTGACACTAGTTTATGACTATCTTTGAAATAATGCACGAGGAAGAAATCAAGATCCTATCACCTTTGTTCCTCATCACTGACTCCTGACTGTGAGCCCTTGCCTTACGTAAGCCCCTACACTCCTCATCGAAGAAAGCAATGGCAACTCACTCCAGTACTCTTGCCTGGAAAATCCCATGGGCGGAGGAGCCTAGTAGACTGCAGTCCATGGGTTCACGAAGAGTCAGACACAACTGAAGTGACTTAGCAGCAGCACACTCCTCATGGAGTGGGAGTGGGAGGGCACAGTACTTGAGGCATGAGCCTACTGTGTTCCCCTCTCCATTGGCTGAGAGTAAAAGCCGCCTTTCTATTTCCTCTAAATTCTGTCCGTATTTTTCATTCGGCTTCTGTGGACAGAGAAGGCCAAATTTTGGCCGGTGACAAGAGTATGCTTTGGGGTTCGAGTCAGTAATACTCACTGAAGAGGATAAACAGGAAAATCTTGAAAACTCCTTGCCAGAGAGCGTGGAAGCTGGTTGGCCAGTCATAATCCTGTGTTCCTAATTCCTCCAGTCTGATCACTAGTTAGTCTATTCCACCCCAGCCTGCGTGTGTCTGTCCCTGGCAAAGCCATGTGGCTATATCTGGTGGTCCTTGTCGTCCTGTACTACCTCCTGCGCTGGTACCGGGAGAGGCAGGTGGTGAGCCACCTCGAGGACAAATTCGTCTTCATCACGGGCTGTGACTCAGGCTTTGGGAATCGCCTGGCCAGGCAGCTGGACCAGAGAGGCTTGAGGGTCCTGGCTGCGTGTCTGACAGAGCAGGGGGCCGAGCAGCTGAGGAACCAGACATCAGACAGGCTGCAGACGGTGATCCTGGACGTCACCAAGACTGAGAATGTCACTGCAACCACCAATTGGGTCAAGGAGCATGTTGGGGACAGAGGTAACACCCAGATTTCTTGTTTGTTTACTTCTCTCTGTGTGAGGGCACTGGTTGTCAGCTCCCTGGGGAAGATTCCAAGGCATTTTCCTGGATTTGAAGTCCCACCTGTCTTCACCTCACCCAGCTGACCAGCGGAACCTCCTCCACTCCCCACACCCATCACCTGACCTTGAGGATCTGCAGTTTGGGGAGAGATTTCCCTGATGAGACTGTGTTCTTGCAGACTACCCGTCTGGTGTCCCCTCCTTTCTCAGCAGAAGGTCTGGGTTTCTTGCTGCTGAGTGAGCAGGGTGATCAGGGTGGACTTTCTGGAGGAGGAGTGGAGGAGGAGTCTGGCTGAAAAAGTGCTTGAGGTGGGGGAGGGGGGCGTGGTTGAGGGGCTGGAGCCCAGGACTGGAACTGGGCTGTGGTCTCAGCTGTTGATCATGTTCTTGCTGGCTACCCATTGCAGTACCTTTTGGGTTTAAATGTCACCCATTTGGGGGGATGACACTGTGCTCTCAAGACTTGTCAGAAAAAGTCAGAAATCTACTATGGGGTCACTTCCGCTCTCTCTGTCTCTTTTTTCAGTTTTTCTTCTTCTGCATTTTCTTTTTATTACAATCGTCCCAAGTTTTGAAAGGGAAGAAAAGAACTTTAATTTCTCTTATCTTACTCTACCATCATTGTGGAAACTCAGGAAAGTGTAGGGATTAAGACCAAACACTCTGAAACAAGTTCCTCCCCCCAAAATAAGTAATGTTAACATTTTGAGGTACATAGTCTTCTGTTTTCATGTGTTAGTATCTTTTTCTTTCCTCTGAATAAGTATATGTAGATTTAGAACATTTCAAAAATTTCTTCAAAAACATCATAGGTTATGATTGAGAAAATACTATACTTTTAAATAGCATTACTTATGAAAAAGTACTTTATGGTATGATACATAATCATCTCCTACCTTTTATTCACCATAAATGATAACTCAATAAACGTCTTTTTACCCAAGTCCCTACACTATAACCATGTATATCGATTATGTCTCTGATAGCAAACGGTTGAAGAATATTCTTCCTACAAGGTAGGCGTGTTTCTGAGCAGAGGAGGAACTCAGCTCTCTGTGGATATTTCTGGCAGTCCTACCCCAGCAACCCTGAATGCCTGCTCTTGCTGCCCTGAGGCTTCTGGTTACTGTGTTTACCCTAAATAAAACCTTGAGATTGTCTCCATTCGTCCCACCCTCTCCTTCCCCACTGTGTTCACAAGTCTGTCCTCTATGTCCCTGTCTCCACTGCTGCCCTGCTAATGGGCTCATCAGTACCAATATAAATTACCGTATGTCAAGTGGGAAGCCAGTGGAAATTTGCTGTATGATGCAGGGAGCTCAGATCAGGTGCTTGGTGACCACCTAGAGGGAGGGGATAGGATGGCAGGTGGGAGGGAGCTTCAAGAGGAAGGGAACTTTTGTATACCCATGGCTGATTCACATTGAAGTATCGCAGAACCAGCACAATATTAACCTTCAATTAAAGAAATTATCTTTCAGTGAAAACTTAGGGAAAAAAAGAGCAAAAAAAGAAATCCTTAGGATTGTGCCTTTGATTCCCGCAGCGTAGTTTCCTTCAAGCTGGTGAATCTTTCCCAAGGAGATGGGCTAGAGTGATCTCTTATATGAGTGGGAGGACAGGTAGGGTTTTCTAGGGTAGAGGGTGAACTCTGTGTTCTGTGGGTGATGGGTAAAGAGAGGGAGCCCAGCCTCCCCTCCAAATACCCCATGTAATCCCCCAGATTCCTACAGAGACATGACTCAGTATTGATGGGGGTGTTTCAAGCCCAGGCTCTAGAGGTCAATACTAGGCCTATCCACAATTTCCCTCCAAACCAGGATTCAAGTCTTATTTATCCACACAATCTGCATCCATACCATACTCATATTTGTTTTTGTCTTTTATCCAATGTCTCTTTTTTGTCTCTCTTTCCCTCACTCTCTCGCTGTCTCTCTCTGTTTCCCTCTCTTTCCCTTATATTAGCTGTTAACCACTCAGTCCTGGGGGGTCAGAAAATCTGAGCAGCTAGGGAATATTTATCATGTCTGCAAAGAGAACAGGGACTGTGAAAGACACAACTTCACCCTCTGAGTTAGAGACTGTAGACACACAAGTTTTCCTCAAGCTCAATACTTCCCTTCATCAGCTCTGGGGTGCTAGTTCCTTGTCACCAGGCAGTAGGCGGGGTGTGAAGACTGAGTCAAGAGGGAGCACACCTTCTGTCCTCCCACTGCTCACAGGGTCTGGACTCTCCAAACCCCCAGGAGCATGTTGGTTTCTGCTCCCACCCCTCTCCTAAAGTCCTTCCGGGTTGGAGGGTGAATGGTACCATGGCCCAGTCCTCTCTCCTGGGCCCAGCACACTGTTGTCCTTTTGTCCTCACTCTTCCCAGGTCTCTGGGGTCTGGTGAATAATGCTGGCATTTGCACACCCATGGCACCCAACGAGTGGCTGACCAAACAGGACTTTGTGAAGGTTCTGGATGTGAACCTGTTGGGGGTGATTGACGTGACGCTGAGTCTGCTGTCCCTGGTGCGGAAGGCGAGGGGCCGTGTGGTCAACGTCTCCAGTGTCTTGGGCCGGGTGTCTCTAGTCCTGCAGGCTACTGCATATCCAAGTACGGTGTGGAGGCCTTCTCAGACTCTCTCAGGTAATGGCCTGGGGTGGATGCCCTTCTGTTTTGCTTCTGTGCTCTGAGCCAGAAGCTGGGGGATGGGGGTTGGCAGGGAGTGGGGCGGAGGTTCTGCAGAGATTTTCATACATCACATATCTAATGGCTCTTCCTTCCAGGTCCCTCTCCCTTACTCTGTGTATGTCTTTCACTGGGAAGCACCTTCCTATGTTTCGCACACCCAGTTGTTCCTTGACCTGTAGAGTTTGATTCAACTTATCCTGCCTTACAGGAGGGCCCACGGTCAGAAATTATTGGAGGCACAATAATGGATAGATTTGCCTGTGCAGGCCTTCCACGTGCTCAGCTGCTGTGGTATTTAGGCTCTCGGAGCCCTGGCGGGAAGTGTACTCCTTGAAGCAATTAGTTAAGGAAGCCACCTAGTCCAATCAGTGGTAGAGACTACTGGCTGAGGAGAGAGGGTGGCTCTGATGTGTAGAAGCTCTGTCCACAGGCAGGTGGATACTCCTTAGAGGACAGAGGGGATACTGGGGTGGGAGAGGGGAGACAGGAGGCGTGCACTATGGAAAGACACAAAGTGCAATGTGGTGCTTTTTGGGGGGAGAGGAACAGGAGGAAGCGGGATTTCAGTGATGCTCTGCAGCACAGTTGGTAGGATGTAGAGCTGATGGGCATGTGGTGTTAAATAACTGGGGAAATGGTCAAACTTGGTAGAGAAGCACTAACATCACCATGAGATTCTCTCCCTGGCTTCTGCATCTCACAACTTCTGAGAGCTCCCAGCCCATCTCACCCACTCCTGTACTGGTCCCTGACTGTTCTTTCATGCTCTACTTGAACGACCTCTCAATTCCTTACCCTTTGTCTTGTCCACAGAAGGGAGCTCTCCTACTTCGGAGTGAAGGTGGCTATGATTGAGCCTGGTTACTTTGTTACCAATATGACCCAAGATGAGGGTTTTATTGGATACCTCCAGGCATTGTGGAATCCGGCCAGCCCAGAGCTGAAAGAACTCTATGGAGAAAACTTCCCTGCTGACTGTGAGTGAGCTGTGGTCCTTGGGGAGAGAAACCAACTCTTGTCTGGAAGCCTGGGTCCGTCATTAATGCCTTGTCTAGTCTCAGGTCCACCCTCCAGGCTCTGAGTCCCCCCACACTATGGGGACATGAGCTCATCTCCAGGGTCCCGTGTGGTCAACTGATGACAGAAGGAAAGGATCCAGGCTTGGCAGACCAGAAGACCAGTTTCTCTTATAATATTTTTTTATTTGGGAAAGTAACTGAAGTCATAGAGTGATGCCACCCATGGAATCATGGCAAGCTGGTGTTAGAACCACCTTGTTTCAGATGCCTCAATTTCTTATTTCTAGTGTTTTTAGAGATCTTCGGATTATGTAGTACATCTACAGGATGAGCTCTAGAGTAGGCTTACTTAGTGTGGATAGAAATATGGGGGTGTTTGGACACTTTTCAGTGAAATCAATTGATTTAATATGGAGGATGATTTGGGGAGAAAAAGGAATTTTTAGAAACTTTGAAGTTGATCTGGAATTGGGAGGGTTGGAAAATGAGAATAACTTAGATGGTGTCTACTTCTGGACAGTCTTGAAGACATTGAGTTTACTGAAACCACGGTGGACTCAGAATCTGTCCTTGGTGACCGACTGCATGGAGCACGCCCTGACTGCCTGCCACCCCCGCACCCGATATTCAGCTGGCTGGGATGCCAAGTTCATCTACCTCCCCATGAGCTACCTGCCCAGCTTCCTGGTGGATCTCATAGTGTACTGCTATTACCCTCAGCCTGCTAAGGCCCTGTAACCCAAGACTGGGGTGCATGATAGGGGATAGTTGGGTGCTGGGTGGAGATAGGGTGTATGGGGGAGGGAAATAGAGTGGACAGGAGGCTTCTCATATCCCCAGGACACCCATCTCACCTTGCTTGCCACCTCCACCCCAGGCTTCTCTTGGGACATTGCTTAGGATTCAGAGGTATTACGAAGAAAGACACAGGTTTTGTGGCTGAGGATCTTGAGTCAGGAGTTCAGTCTCCCTTTTGTTCCTTGTGCCTTATGACCCACATCCAGCTGTGCAAAGCCATATTTTGGGGAGGGTATGAGTCACTGGGGGTTCCAGTCCCCCTTGCTTTGCCTGTGTCCACCTCTTCACAGTATTTTGCTATATCCAGTCTCCTTCTTCCCCAGGATAGAAATGGGCAGGGGAGATAAAGGCCTTCTGGTAAATGCCTGAAGGTATCTGTTGACAGTGGAAGGTGACCAAGCCTGACCCATCAGCCTAGTGCCAACTCAGTAAACCTCGGCCAGAATAGGATCCTGAAGAGGAAATAAAGGCAAGAATTTCCATTGATTATCTTTTTCCTCAAAATTATAGTAGAACATTTCAACTACTCGAATGCGTGCCAGAGCTTCATGCTTAATCTGAAGACTCCTGATTTTCAATTTATTATTTACACACACACATACATAGCCAGTCTCACAAAACCAACTAATATCAAATAAAGCATCATTGATTCACTTTATGCCTTGGGGGTACGTGTTCAGGAAGTTTGGACTCATCCCCAGGACTCCTCTCCAGAATGTAGAGAGCTTGTGAGGTTACTAGGCCCTGGTCATCCTGCTGGTCCTACAAGTGGTGGGGGCAGGGCTTCACTGAGATGGGTTCCATGGGCAACTGTGTGGACTGTCACTCAAGGGCCCTATCTCAGACAAAACAGAATAGCAAATGCATTGAAAACAAAGTGCAATGGATAATAACCTGCAGGTGGCAGGGGTTTAAACCCTGGTCCCTGATGATTCCACATGCCACAGAGCAACTAAGCCCATGTGCACCACTACTGAGTATGGGTTCCTAGAGCCCTTGAGTCACAAATACAGAGCCTGTGTGCTATAAGTACTGACGCCCGTGGGCCTGGAGCCTGTGCTCCACAAGGGAAACCACAGCAATGAGAAGCCCATGCACCTCACCAAGTAGCCCCTGCTCCCTGCAACCAGAGAAAACCCATGGAAAGCAAGAAAGATCTAGATCAGCAAGAAAAACAAGTGCAATGCACACCATCCTGAGCCCTCAGCCTGGACGTTCAGAGATCCCCAATCCTCCCCTTCCGGAATGCCTTCCCTGGGGGCAGAGCCAGGTCTGGTCTGATGGACATGAGCAGTGGCTGGAACCTGTGCCAGAGTCCACACAGCACCCACCAGGCAGTCTTCCTCCTCCTCCCCTTGGCCGTCCTGGTGGTTTTGGAGATAAGGTTCAGTGACTCCCCACCACGAATATCATCTCTTCCCAGAATCAGACACTTAGGACCTGAAGGCAGGCTTTGTCTGTCCATTCTGGAAGCTCACTCCAATAGGGGGACAGCAGACAGGTGGGGCTGCAAACAAGGTTGCACAATTAGCCCTCACTCGTGGCCCCTTCCAGCCCCTTTTGTTACCTAAGCCTCTCTCTCTTCGGAGGACTCATCCTGGGTGGAGATGAGTGGATGGGTGTGGAACGCCCTGTGTCTTGACTGCGGTCCTCTTGAGACTGGGAGAGTGCCACCAGGGGATGACAGCCCTGCTCCCGAGCGTGTAGGCTTGACAGCTGCTGACTTGGAATGTGGCCACCCTGCAGCACCCAGGACAAGGATGCAGAGATTTTTGTCAGTGAGTCTCCCTGAAAGATTTCTAGTTCTGGGCCTTGCAGCTCCCAGGTGAGTGAGAGTCACCCCAGCCTCCTGTCTCTTCCTGCTCTCTTCCGACCTCCCTGTGGTTGTTCCCAGCCTGAAGCTCCTGAGACCCCCACAACCACCGTATTACTTTCAGGATTCACGAAAGGAAAGCTGATCGTGTGGGGGCTGGGATGTGTCTGGTGCATGGCCCCTTGGGAATTTATGGTTGAAGAAATTCGTGTTCACTGAGAAAAAAAATCTCCTGTTTCTTTCAAGTAATAAAGTCATGACTCTACCCCTTAGTAGGGTTTGTGTTTGTCTAAGATTTTCATGGCTCCCTGGCTTCCTGCCAGTTTCCAGGGCACATCGTTCATCTTTAATTGTCTCTGCATTACTATTACCAATTCCCACCTGAGGGACAAAAATTTCAGAAAGACAGTCTGCCCCTTGCAGGTAGCTGCTGCTTCTAAGTCACTTCAGTCGTGTCCAACCCTGTGCGACCCCATAGACGGCAGCCCACCAGGTCCCCCCTCCCTGGGATTCTCCAGGCAAGAACACTGGAGTGGGTTGCCATTTCCTTCTCCAATGCATAAAAGTGAAATGTGAAAGTGAATTCATTCAGTTGTGCCTGACTCTTAGCGACCCCATGGACCACAGCCTACCAGGCCCCTCCGGCCATGGGATTTTCCAGGCAAGAGTACTAGAGTGGGGTGCCATTGGCTTCAGTTCAGTTCAGTTCAGTTGCTCAGTCGTGTCTGACTCTTTGCGACCCCATGAATCGCAGCACGCCAGGCCTCCCTGTCCATCACCAACTCTCTTCACTCAAACTCATGTCCGTAGAGTCGGTGATGCCATCCAGCCATCTCATCCTCTGTCGTCCCCTTCTCCTCCTGCCCCCAACCCCTCCCAGAATCAGAGTCTTTTCCAATGAGTCAACTCTTCACATGAGGTGGCCAAAGTATTGGAGTTTCAGCTTTAGCATCAGTCCTTCCAAAGAACACCCAGGACTGATCTCCTTTAGAATGGACTGGTTGGATCTCCTTGCAGTGCAAGGGACTCTCAAGAGTCTTCTCCAACACTACAGTTCAAAAGCATCAGTTCTTCGGTGCTCAACTTTCTTTACAGTCCAATTTTCACATCCATACATGACCACTGGAAAAACCATAGCCTTGACTAGGCGGACCTTTGTTGGCAAAGTAATGTCCCTGCTTGCCTTCAGTAACCTGAAATTCTGAATCTGTCTTCCTCTCAGAGTTTGTTGACTGCTGGGATGGGCTCCAGGGGCATCTGAGCCTCTGTGTCCTTGGGGAAGCCTCTCCTTCCACCCATTGCCCGTCATTTTTCCTGACTTGGCAGTCGCAGCTGTGATAAACGTGGGTGATGAAAGTGATAAATGCACTGACCCCAGCTCCTTCTGTCCCTGTCCCTCTCACCAGCTCCACGGCCCTGGTGGCTCACCCCTTGTTCCTGGATGATATCCCCCCTCCACATAGATGTTCTGGGGTCCAGTCTTGGGTCCTTTCTTCAGTCCCCCGAGGGGTCAGCTTCCTTCTCCTCTCCACCATCACCCTTATAGAAGCTTACTTAATTTCAAATTTGGGGGGTTTACAGCCCTCCCTGCTTAGGGGAGGCAAACACTCCGCATCCCGTGGTCCCTGTACAAAGTTGTCTCTACTCTCAGTCTTTTCTCAGTGCCTAAGAGTATGGATTCTGGGTGTGTGCTGGGCAGGGTCTGAGCACCTGAGGCACAAAGGGCAATGGAGCCGGGCACCCAGGTCTGTGAGCAGGGCATTTTCATGGAATACAAGGGCCACAACTGTTACAGCAACTTTGTGTGAGTCCTTCCAACATCCGTCCCAGCATCTGGGAGAAGTTTCACCATTGTCTGTATCCCTGCGTTCCCTTTGAGTCCCCTCTCTTTGCCTCAGACACACCCACTGCTCTTCTGAACATCTTTCTGGTCCAGAGAACCACTTCATCAGGAGAGAACTTATTCTGTTTTGCTTTCTCCTTGTAATCCTAGAGAGGCAGAACTTAGTCTTTCAGGAGGAAATTCTGTGAGCTGCTCCAGAGGAGGAAACCAGATCAGAGGCTAAGCCAGCTGCCCAGGGCACACAGCTAGTTGGCAGGAGAACTGGGTTTTGAAGCCATGTGTTTATTTTAAGTGTATCTCTTTGTAAAACTATTCATGAGATTTGGAGACCCAAGTCACAGGCTCCAATAAGAAAATGGGAAGAATTCAGTTGTGAACCATGAAACCTGGCATGTAAGGCTTAAAATGTGTGGTCATGGGGCTGAAGAGAGCAGAGCAGAGAGAAACAGGCATGGATGGAAGGACCAGCAAAAAGTAACTGGGGAAAGTATTGTCATCCCTGAGAGGCTGTGTTAGAAATGCAATGGTGTCTATTAGAAATGGGTTAATGTACTAAAGAGAATGCACTATCATTAGAGTCAGTCATACTCAATAAGGAGGGTGAACAAGAAAATCTTGAGAACTCCACGCTGGAGAGCCTAGAGGCTGACTGGCCAATAATAATTGTGCATGTTCTTATCTCCTCCTGTCTGAACACTAGCCAGACTCTAGTTCACCCCCTCCTGTCTGTGTTTGTCCTCTCACCATGTGACTGTAGCTGGTGGTCCTCCTGGGCCTGCTGTACCTCATGTGCTGATACCAGCAGAAGCTGGAGATGAGTACATCTGGGACAAGTGCATCTTCATCACAGGCTGTGACTGGGGCTTCAGGGAACTGCTAGCCAGGCAGATGGACCTGCGTGTCTTGAGGGTATTGACTGTGTGTGTGTGTGCCGGAGCAGGGGGTGGAGAAACTCAGGAACCAGAGGTCTGAAGGCTGGCAATGGTGATCCTGAACTTCACCAAGACAGAAAGCATCACTGTGGCCACCCAGTAGATTAAGGAGCATGCAGGGGACAGAGGCACCATCCAGATTTCTTTTGTTTATTTCTTCTTTCTCTCTGAAGAGGAGACCCTTGACAGCAACCAGGAGAGTTTCAAGGTGTTTTCCAGAAGTTGAAGTCCTACCTGCCTTTACCCACCAGATGAGCACAGCCTCTTCCTACCCCCTCCCCCATCTTCTGATCTCGAGGCTCTGCAGTTTGGGGGACAGATTTCCCTGATAAGAATGTGTCCTCGCAAGACTTTCTGTCTGGCATGCCCTCCTCTCTCAGCAGAAGGTCTGGGTTTCTTGCTGTTGTGTGAGCAGGGTGATCAGGGCAGACTTTCTGGAGGAGGGGTGGAGGCAGGGACTCTGGCTGGAAGGCTTCATGGGTGGCTGGGGCAGAGCTGGGGCTGGTCTGTGTTCTCAGCCCTTGATCAAGTTCTTGCTGGTGACCCAGATTCTCCTGACTTGGGTTTAAATGTCACCCATTTTCAGTGATGACACTGAATCTCAGGAGTTGTCTAAGGAAGGCCTGTAAACTACTGTGGAGTTACTTGCTCTATTTTTTTTTCCCCCTGAATGTGTAAATCTACAATTGTGCCTATTTTTTATGGGAGAAAGAAAGAACTTTAATTTATCTAAGTATAGATTTAAAACATGACATGTGGACCATGAGAATAGTATGTGGATGAAAACCAAATTACCCCAAATCCTACCACGCACAGATAAGTGCTCATAACATTTTGACATACATGATATTACATTTTGGACTCAGTCTGTATCCTAATTTTTCACTGAAAGAATGTGAACAATTTTACAGGTAATAAAAATTTCTTAAAAACAAAATAAATAATGATTGAGAACATTGTATTTTTTAATTTATTTATTTTTAATTGAAGGATAATTGCTTTACAGAATTTTGCTCTATTCTGTCAAACCTCAACATGAATCAGCCATAGGTATATATATATCCCCTCCCTTTTGAACCTCCCTCCTGTCTCCCTCCCAATCCCACCCCTCTAGGTTGATACAGAGCCCCTGTTTGAGTTTCCTGATCCATACAGCAAATTCCCATTGGTTATCTATTTTACATATGGTAATGGAAGTTTCCATGTTACTTTTTCCATACATCTCACCCTCTCTTCCCTTCTCCCCCTGTCCATAAGTCTAGTCTCTATGTCTGTTTCTCCATTGCTGCCCTGTAAATAGATTCTTCAGTACCATTTTTCTAGATTCTGTATGTATGTGTTCAGTTCAGTTCAGTCACTCAGTCGTGTCCAACTCTTTGCGACCCCATGAATCACAGTATGTCAGGCTTCCTTGTCCATCACCAACTCCTGGAGTTCACTCAAATTCATGTCCATAGAGTCAGTGATGCCATCCAGCCATCTCATCCTCTGGTGTCCCCTTCTCCTCTTGCCCCCAATCCCTCCCAGCATCAGAGTCTTTTCCAATGAGTCAACTCTTCGCATGAGGTGGCCAAAGTACTGGAGTTTCAGCTTTAGCATCATTCCTTCCAAAGAAATCCCAGGGCTGATCTCCTTTAGAATGGACTGGTTGGATCTCCTTGCAGTCCAAGGGACTCTCAAGAGTCTTCTCCAACACCACAGTTCAAAAGCATCAATTCTTCGGTGCTCAGCTTTCTTCACAGTCCAACTCTCACATCTATACATAACCACTGGAAAAACCATAGCCTTGACTAGATGGACCTTTGTTGGCAAAGTAATATCTCTGCTTTTCAAGCATCTTTTAATTTCATGGCTGCAGTCACCATCTGCAGTGATTTTGGAGCCCAAAAAAATAAAGTCTGACACTGTTTTCAGTGTTTCCCCATCTAATTCTCATGAAGTAATGGAACCAGATGTCATGATCTTAGTTTTCTGAATGTTGAGCTTTAAGCCAACTTTTTCACTCTCCTCTTTCACCTTCATCAAGAGGCTTTTTAGTTTCTCTTCACTTTCTGCCATAAGGGTGGTGTCATCTGCCTATCTGAGGTTATTGTTTTTTTCCCAGCAATCTTGATTCCAGCTTGTGCTTCTTCCAGCCCAACGTTTCTCATGATGTATTCTGCATATAAGTTAAATAAGCAGAATACAATATGTATCTTTCTCTTTCTGACTCACTTCACTCTGTATAATAGATCCTAGGTTCATCCACCTCATTAGAACTGACTCAAAGGTGTTACTTTTTATGGCTGAGTAATACTCCATTGGAAGGAAAGTTATGACCAACCTAGATAGCATATTCAAAAGCAGAGACATTACTTTGCCAACAAAGATCTGTCTAGTCAAGGCTATGGTTTTTCCTGTGGTCATGTATGGATGTGAGAGTTGGACTGTGAAGAAGGCTGCTGCTGCTAAGTCACTTCAGTCGTGTCCGAATCTGTGTGACATCATAGATGGCAGCCCACCAGGCTCCCCTGTCCCTGGGATTCTCCAGGCAAGAACACTGGAGTGAGCGCTGAAGAATTGATGCTTTTGAACTGTGGTGTTGGAGAAGACTCTTGAGAGTCCCTTGGACTGCAAGGAGATCCAACCAGTCCATTCTAAAGGAGATCAGCCCTGGGATTTCTTTGGAAGGAATGATGCTAAAGCTGAAACTCCAGTACTTTGGCCACCTCATGCGAAGAGTTGACTCATTGGAAAAGACTCTGATGCTGGGAGGGATTGGGGGCAAGAGGAGAAGGGGACACCAGAGGATGAGATGGCTGGATGGCATCACTGACTCTATGGACATGAATTTGAGTGAACTCCAGGAGTTGGTGATGGACAAGGAAGCCTGACATACTGTGATTCATGGGGTCGCAAAGAGTTGGACACGACTGAGCGACTGAACTGAACTGAACACATACATACAAAAGACTCTGATGCTGGGAGGGATTGGGGGCAGGAGGAGAAGGGGATGACAGAGGATGAGATGGCTGGATGGCATCACTGACTCGATGGATGTGAGTCTGAGTGAATTCTGAGAGTTGGTGATAGGGAGGCCTGGTGTGCTGTGATTTATGGGGTCGCAAAGAGTCAGACACGACTGAGCGACTGAACTGAACTGAACCGAATACTCCATTATGTATATGTACCACAATTTCTTTATCCATTCATCTGTCAATGGACATCTAGGTTGCTTCCATGATCTAGCTATTGTAAAAAGTTTTGCAATGAACAGTGGGGTACATGTGTCATTTTCAACCCTGATTTCCTCAGGGTATATACCTAGGAGTGGGATTGCTGGGTCATGGTGATTTTATTCCTAGTTTTATAAGGAATCTCCATACTGTCTTCCATAGTAGCTGTATCAATTTACATTCCCACCAACAGTGCAAGAATGTTTCCTTTTCTCCACACCCTCTCTAGCATTTTTGATGCTGCCCTTTTTGATGACTGGCCTTTTAGGCTTTTTGATGATGGCCATTCTGACCCGTGTGAGGTGATTGTAATTTTGATTTGCATTTCTCTAATAATGAGCGATGTTGAGCATCTTTTCTTGTGTTTGCTAGCCATCTGTATGTCTTCTTTGGAGAAATGTCTGTTTAGGTCTTTTCCCCACTTTTTCATTGGGTTGTTTGTTTTTCTGGGATTGAGTTATATGAGCTGCTTCAATACTTTGGAAATTAATCCTTTGTCAGTTGTTTTATTTGCTATTATTTTCTCCCATTCTGAGGGTTGTCTTTTCACCTTCCTTACAGTTTCCTTTGTTGTGCAAAGCTTTTAAGTTTAATCGGGTCCCACTTGTTTACTTTTGTTTTTATTTACATTACTTTAGAAAGTGGGAGGATCTTGCTTTGATTTATGTCATCGAGTGTTCTGCCTATGTTTTCCTCTAAGAGTTTTATCCTTTTTGGTCTTAAATTTAGGTCTTTAATCCATCTTGAGTTTATCTTTGTGTATGGTGTTAGGAGGTGTTCTAATCTCATTCTTTTACATGTAGCTCTCCAGTTTTCCCAGCACCATTTATTGAAGAGGCTGTCTTTGCCCCAATGTATATTCTTGCCTCCTTTGTCAAAAATAAGGTACCCATAGGTGCATGGGTTTATTTCTGGGCTTTCTATCTTGTTCCATTGGTCTGTATTCTGTTTTTGTGCCAGTATCATACTCTCTTGATGACTGTAGCTTTGTAGTATAATCTGAAGTGAGGAAAGTTGATTCCTCCAGCTCCATTCCTCTTTTTCAAGACTGTTTTGGCTATTCAGGGTTTTTTGTGTTTCCATATGAATTGTGAAATCTTTTGTTCTAGTTCTGTGAAAAATGCCATTCGTAATTTGATAGGGATTGCACTGAAACAGTAGATTGCATTTGGTAGTATAATTTTTTTCACAATATTGATTCTTCCCACCCAGGAGCACGGAATATCTCTCCATCTGTTTATATCATCATTGATATCTTTCGTTAGTGTCTTATTATTTTCTGTGTACAGTTCTTTTGTCTCCTTAGGTAAGTTTATTCCTAGATGTTTAATTCTTTTTGTTGCAGTGGTGAATGGGATTCCTTAATTTCTCTTTCTGATTTTTCATTGTTAGTATATAGAAATGCCAGTGATTTCTGTGTATTCATTTTGTATCCTGAAACTTTGCTAAATTCACTGATAAGCTCTAATAATTTTCTGATACTATCTTTAGGATTTTCTATGTACAGTATCGTGTCATCTGCAAACAGTGAGAGCTTTACTTCTTCTTTTCCCATCTGGATTCCTTTTATTTCTTTTTCTTCTCTGATTGTTGTAGCTAGGGCTTCCAGAAGTATGTTGAATAATAGTGGCAATAGTGGGAACACTTGTCTTGTTCCTGATCTTAGAGGGAATGCTTTTAGTTTTTCACCATTGAGAATAATGTTTGCTGTAGGCTTATCATATGTTGCCTTTACTATGTTGAGGTAGGTTCCTTCAATGCGCATTTCTTGAAGAACTTTAACCACAATGGGTGCTGTATTTTGTCAAAGGCTTTTCTGCATCTATTGAGATTATCATACGGTTATTATTGAAGGAGGAAACAGAACAGGCTCCATCTTGAAAGCAGGACTTCATCTTGGCCCTGACTGTAGACTTTGAGCTATATGCCCAGTATCTATGGAAACGACATACCAGCTGGAAAACCAGAACCCCACCCCCCCCACCCCCCCCACCCCACCCCCCCCATCCTCGGATGGAAGAGTCCCAGGGCTCTTATCTAGACTCTCCGTGGCCTAAAAGAATACCCTAATTATCTGTGTAACCGAATAGAATCATAAATTCTATTATGCTTATTGGAGTATGACCCACAGGCCTATTGATAATTGTCCACTGTTAACTACCTAGGCTTAAGGCATACGAATCACAGGTTAACTTTGATTGTATCTTCCTTTTCCTTTGTTCAGACTAGTTTCAGAGAATTTGGGGAGGTGGGTTTGAGCACGTACCCTTGGGGTCTATAAGGTTTTCACAAAAACTGGTCAGAGTCCTTGGCTAAGAGGAGACTCTGCCTTGGGCCCACCGGTGTAATAAACTGCACTCCACTATCTGCATTGTCCTTCTGAGTGAGTTTGTTTCCAGGAACGCGTGGCTACAACATTTGATGCATTGGCTGGGAAACTTCTCACTTTGAAGAGACAAGTCCCATTTGGGACTACTCCGAGGCCTTGTGGCTTGAATCTTCTAGAGGAGGGAAGGTGCCTCGCCCTTCTGAAAGGATTCTGTTTCTCAACACCCAGACCTTTCAAGTTAGCAGGTAGTGGGGCAGGTAGCAGGTAGTGAGGAACTGAGCACTCAGGTGAGGAGGAACCCACCCGGCAGGGTGGAAGAGGGGGCCTGATCACCGCCCTGGGAGGGACTAGAAGGGGCACGGACCCACAGGAGCCTGAAATAGGCAGTGGCAGTGATTGCTTGGTACACAGGTTGACAAGTGTGTTAGGGCTTAGGAAGGAAATTTGTGAAGGTCATTTAGGAGGTGGTGTCCAGGCCATCTTGGGGAAAATTATTACCAAGCAATTGCCAGGGGATTTTTAGAAAAAGAAACTTGGTCTTTTTGTGCTCGTATTCTGCCCTCCCCAAGGAGATGTCCCATCTGCTGTGAAATTCTTGGTGCCCTTGGAATCATCAGGCTAGAAGAAGGGGGATACATAAGTGAGTATGAATTGGCTTTTCCAGAGATGGCCTGGACGTGGGATATTTAACCCATATGTGTCTTCGTCCACACCTGATCCAGCCCTCCAAGGCAGAAGGAACTTTAGAAGTTACGGGAGAAACAGTCTTGGACCACGTGGTGTTCTGGTTTGGCAGTGCTGACTGGCAGGTGAAGACATGCCAATCCCCCTTCTCCCACTGGGATCTGGCAGGTAAGGCTCTTCTCACCCCAATTAGGAAGGAGGAGAAATGGCAATTTAAGTGTTTCATTGAGTGGAAATATCAGAAATACATAGGGTACTGAGAACTTCATAGACAGAACGAAAAGGAAAAGTAGAAGAAGGTCCGAGAAGGTAAGCAAGATGGGGGGAAGTGAATCTAAGGCAACTGTATTGGAGTGCGTGATTAAAAATTTAAAGACGGGATTTGGAGGAGACTATGGGGTGAAGATGATGCCTAACTGCCTCCACATACTCTGTGAGGTTGAATGGCCCCCTGTGGGAGTAGGATGGCCACCAGAGAACACCACGAACTTAAAAATAGTGGAAGCAGCCTATGCAGTAGTCACAGGAGAGCCAGGACACCTGGATCAATATCCATATATTGACTCATGGCTAGGGTTAGCTCAAGACCCTCCTACTTGGACAAGGTTCTGTATCCAGAAGGGAAAGGGAAAAATATTAATGGCACAAAAATTGGCTAATGATAAAAAAGGAAATTCTACAGGATTTGGACGGGGATGACCTGACCCCTCCCCCATACTGGATAATGATGCGCCTGCCTCCCAGTACCACACCAGGACCAGAGGCCACCTTAATGCCTGATCCAGGGCCAGGTGAAGTTCCTGCAGCAGCTGCTGTTCTTCTGCCAGCTCTCCCAGAGATCATAGAGCTGCCGTTCCGGCAGGCTCCGATCCCAGCAATGGAGACCTCTGGTCAATGCCCCCAGAATTCCACCTCAGCCAGATCTCCTAGATTGTATCCTCCTCTCCCGGTGAGTACTGTTGGGAAGGGGGAAGAAAACACAGGAATTAGACAGAGGCTGTGCTCTGCCAAGGAAGAGGGGGAAAGAACCCCACTACATATGTCCCTCAGAGAGCTACAACAGCCTCCAGTTCAGGACGCATGTAGGCACTACCGTCAGCCCCTTGTAGCCTATTATTACCAGCCATTTTCCTCTACGGATATATTAAACTGGCAGAGACACACTCCACCATACTCGGGGGAGCCACAAGCCATGATTAGGCTAATGGAGACTATTTTTCAAACCCATTGCCCTAAATGGGATGACATAATCCAACTACTAGTCTCCCTTTTCAGCACTGATGAAAGACACAGGATCCTAACTGAGGCCAGAAAAATGGTTAAGATAAATGACACCTGAGGGTACTGCAAACCTGCAGTGGTGGGCAGAACTAGCCACCACCGATGAGAGCCCCAATTGGGACTGTAACACAGAGGAAGGGAGGGGCCACCTGGAGAGATATCAGGCAGCTATTTTACAAGGTCTCAAGAGGTGGGGGACCCCCAAAACCTGTGAGTATGGCAAAACCCTCCGAAATGATTCAAAGGGAAAGCAAATCACCCTTTGAGTTCTACAAAAGACTTTGCAAGGCCTGTAGACTTTGTACACCAATAGATCCAGAACCTACTGGGTCTCAGATGGTGATAAATGCAGCTTTTGTGTCTCAAGCCTACCCTGAAAATGTCAGATGGGGAGGCACCAAGTGACTCATGAACTTTTTTTTTTTTTTGACTCATGAACTTTTATACATCCCTGAATGCCTAGTACCTTTGTTGGGAAGAGACTTACTGCCTAAATTGGGGGCACAAGTGACCTTTCCCCCCAACGAAAGACCCACTCTTCAAGTGGGCTCAACCACCTATTTACTCTTCCTCTTGGTAATCCCTCAAGATGAATGGAGGTTACATGATTTCCTGGAAGGGAAACTGGATGGGCTAAACAGTCAAAAGAGAGAGTTAACTCAACAATTCCCAGAGGTCTGGGCAGAAGACAACCTCTTTCCAGGCTTGCAAAACGAGTGCCCCTGGTAATAGAACTCAAACCCAGTACCATTACATCAGCACCCGCCTTAGGCCTGCCAGACCTTGCTAAGCTGTTTACTCTTTACGTGACTGAAAAGGACAAAGTGGTTATGGGAGTGTTGTCCCAGACTATGGGGACATGGGACAGACTCGTGGCTTATCTCCCGAAACAGCTGAATAACGTTGCCACTGGGTGGATGTAGGGCAGTTGCCGCAGTTGCCTTACTGGTCTGGGAGGCAATCAAGCTGACTTTGGGCCAAGATTTGATCATAAAAGTCCCACATGAGGTTAACACTCTCCTGTGAGGGGACCCCCATAAATCGTTGTCAGCATCCCGGATTACTCAATACCAGGGACTGTTATGTGAGAACCCCCATGTTACTACTAAGCCTTGTCAGGCCCTGAATCCAGCCGCTCTTCTTCCTGTGGGATAAGGTGGGCCCTCACATTATTGCAAGGAAATATGCCAGCAGACCAGACTTGAGAGACCAGCCAATCCCAGACCCAGATTTGATCCTGTACACCAATGGCACCAGCCTGGTGAAACGAGGGCAACAACTGTTGGGATATACAGTAGTCATGAAAGAAACCATCATTGAGGCTAGCTCTCTGACATCACAGTGGTCTACTTGATGGGCTGAACTATATGCTCTAATCCGGGCCCTCCAGCTGTCAAAGGTCAGACGACAAACATTTACACAGACTCCAGGTATGCTTTTGCCACACTACATGTACACTGGGCTCTGTATAAGGAGAGAGGCCTTTTGACAGCTAGTGAAAAAGATATTAAAAATAAGGAAGAAATTAAGACCCTATTAGATGCTGCCTAAGGAGAAAGCAATGGCAACCCACTCCAGTACTATTGCCTGGAAAATCCCATGGACAGAGGAGCCTGGTAGGCTGCAGTCCATGGGGTCGTGAAGAGTCAGACATGACTGAGCAACTGAACTGAACTGAACTGAACTGAACTGATACCATACCATACCATTGAAACACAGACCTTGTCCACCTAGCATGTAAATAAAGTAGATTTACCAGGGCTTGTTGTAGGGTAGGCTTTATGCTGCCATGGGCAGAAGTGAATCCCAATGTGCAGCGGCCTACCCAGCTGATTGGTAACCAAGGCCACTTCACTGAAATGAAGTCCACTCACCGACACTACCATTACCTGCTGATCATGGTATGTACATTCTCAGGATGGGTAAAAGCTTTCCTACCCGGACTGAAAGAGCATCAGAGTAGCCCAGTGCCTGCTTAGGGAGATAGTTCCCAGATTTGGATTTCCCACCAGCATCGGATCGGACAATGGCCCAGCTTTTGTAGCTGATTTAGTATAACAAGTAAGCAAAACTTTAAACCTTAAGTGGAAATTACATACAGGATATAGGTCCCAGAGTTCTGGGATGGTGGAAGGAACCAACTGGACACTTAAAAGAGACACTCTCCAAGTGGATCATAGAGACTGACTGCTCCTGGGTGGACTTGTTTCTGATGGCTCTGCTCAGACTCAGGATAACCCCACGGTCCCATGGCTATTCTCTGTATGAAATTGTATGTGGGAGGCCCCCTCCCATAATACAATAGGTGTCAACAAATTTGCCTCAGGTAAGGGGAGATGAGATTTCACAGCAGATGGAACAACTGGGTAAGGTAATAAATCAGGTAGCTAAGTTTGTATAAGAAAGGGTGCCATTCCCCGTTGGGGAACAGATTCACCAATTTGTGCCTGGGGATCAGGTGTGGGTCAAGGACTGGAAACATGACTCCTTGGCCCCACATTGGAAGGGCACATATACTGTTGTTCTAACCACCCTTACTGCAGTTAAAGTTGCAGGTGTCGCTCCCTGGATCCACCACATGAGGATGAAGAGAACATATCATGCAGACCCAGAAAACACTGAGTGGAGTGTGCAGAGGGACCCCACTGACCCCCAAGAGACTAAGATCATCCTTAAAAAGAAGGAAAAGAAGACCCCAGATGAGCTCCTTCAGGATGAAGCCGCATAATCAACTCCCGCTGCTTGGCTTCATCAACGTGATTTTGAATTTAACTTCTGTTTCAGCTCAGGACAATGTTTTCATCTCATGGGCACATTCCTACACGGACTTCCACAACACCTCCAACTGCTGGGTATGTGGGGCTATGCCTCTGTCTGTGATGGATGAACTTCCTTGGTGGGTGTCCCTGCTCTGTCAAGGAGATTTTAAACCACTCTGCTCTTTTCTGGGATGATAAAAACAGACTTTCCTTTCTCTTGTCAATCATAATCTCTCCCTGCTCTCTTGGTGTAAGCCATACCTACAGTCAATAGACTCCTGTCATGGGGTTACATTTGATGTAAACACCAGTTTCATAGGAGTAACAAAAGCCTATACCTCATATTTAAAGAACAAAAGGAAAAAAGCTCCCTGACCAGCAAAGGAGGACAGGTCTGTAGTTTGTTGAACAATTCTACCAAGTCTGGGATGACTATTTCTGGATGACTCCAGAAAAGGGTCAATTAATTACTCCCACTGCTATATGCTGGGAACAAAAAGAACAAAAGGTAGGGTTTGGTGACATTCATTAGACCCAAAAGAACTAAAATATATGGGGTACCTATCCCCTGAAAAATGTAAATGAACATTTGAGGTCACATACTACCCCAATCAGTCCATCCATTGGCCAGGCTCTGATTGGAAATATGACCCTGGAATCCACTGGATGGCATCCTGCTGTTGCTGCTGCTTCTGCATCGCTTCAGTCGTGTCCGACTCTGTGCGACCCCATAGACGGCAGCCCACCAGGCTCCCCCATCCCTGGGATTCTCCAGGCAAGAATCCTGGAGTGGGTTGCCATTTCCTTCTTCAATGCATGAAAGTGAAAAGTGAAAGTGAAGACACTCAGTCGTGTCTGACTCTCAAGTGACCCCATGGACTGCAGGCTCCTCTGTCCATGGACTCTCCAGGCAAGAATACTGGATGGGGTGCCATTGCCTTCTCAGGATGGCATTCAAGGGAACCCAATGGCTTTGTGGGCCTAACCTTTGGCCTTGGTTACCAATCGGCTGGGTAGGCCGCTGCACACTGGGATTCACTTCTGCCCATGGCAGAATAAAGCCTAAGCTACAACAATTCTGTTCAGTTCGGTCGCTCAGTTGTGTCTGACTCTTTGCGACCCCATGAATCACAGCACGCCAGGCCTCCCTGTCCATCACCAACTCCCAGAGTTCACTCAAACTCATGTTTGACATCATCATCATCATGAAACATCATGAAACATCATCATCAAGTCGGTGATGCCATCCAGCCATCTCATTCTCTGTCGTCCCCTACTCCTTCTGCCCCCAATCCCTCCAAGCATCAGAGTCTTTTCCAATGAGTCAACTCTTTGCGTGAGGTGGCCAAAGTACTGGAGTTTCAGCTTTAGCATCATTCCTTCCAAAGAAATCCCAGGGCTGATCTCCTTCAGAATGGACTGGTTGGATCTCCTTGCAGTCCAAGGGACTCTCAAGAGTCTTCTCCAACACCACAGTTCAAAAGCATCAATTCTTCGGCACTCAGCCTTCTTCACAGTCCAACTCTCACATCCATACATGACCACTAGAAAAACCATAGCCTTGACTAGACGGACCTTTGTTGGCAAAGTAATGTCTCTGCTTTTGAATATGCTATCTAGGTTGGTCATAACTTTCCTTCCAAGGAGTAAGCGTCTTTTAATTTCATGGCTGCACTCACCATCTGCAGTGATTTTGGAGCCCAGAAAAATAAAGTCTGACACTGTTTCCACTGTTTCCCCATCTATTTCCCACGAAGTGATGGGACCAGATGCCATGATCTTTGTTTTCTGAATGTTGAGTTTTAAGCCAACTTTTTCACTCTCCTCTTTCACCTTCATCATGAGGCTTTTTAGTTCCTCTTCACTTTCTGCCATAAGGGTGGTGTCATCTGCATATCTGAGGTTATTGATATTTCTCCCAGCAATCTTGATTCTAGCTTGTGCTTCTTCCAGTCTAACGTTTCTCATGATGTACTCTGCATATAAGTTAAATAAGCAGGGTGACAATATACAGCCTTGACGTACTCCTTTTCCTATTTGGAACCAGTCTGTTGTTCCATGTCCAGTTCTAACTGTTGCTTCCTGACCTGCATACAGGTTTCTCAAGAGGCAGGTCAGGTGGTCTGGTATTCCCATCTCTTGAAGAATTTTCCACAGTTTATTTTGATCCACACAGTCAAAGGCTTTGGCATAGTCAATAAAGCAGAAATAGATGTTTTTCTGGAACTCTCTTGCTTTTTTGATGATCCAGCGGATGTTGGCAATTTGATCTCTGGTTCCTCTGCCTTTTCTAAAACCAGCTTGAACATCTGGAAGTTCACAGTTCACGTATTGCTGAAGCCCGGCTTGGAGAATTTTGAGCATTACTTTACTAGCGTGTGAGATGAGTGCAATTGTGCGGTAGTTTGAGCATTCTTTGGCATTGCCTTTCTTTAGGATTGGAATGAAAACTGACCTTTTCAGTCCTGTGGCCACTGCTGAGTTTTCCAAATTTGCTGGCATATTGAGTGCAGCACTTTCACAGCATCATCTTTCAGGATTGAAATAGCTCAACTGGAATTCCATCACCTCCACTAGCTTTGTCTGTAGTGATGCTTTCTAAGGCCCACTTGACTTCACATTCCAGGATGTCTGGCTCTAGGTCAGTGATCACACCATCGTGATTATCTTGGTCCTGAAGGTCTTTTTTTGTACAGTTCTTCTGTGTATTCTTGCCATCTCTTCGTAATATCTTCTGCTTCTGTTAGGTCCATACCATTTCTGTCCTTTATCGAGCCCATCTTTGCATGAAATGTTCCCTTGGTATCTCTAATTTTCTTGAAGAGATCTCTAGTCTTTCCCATTCTGTTGTTCAGTGACAAGAAAATGCACTGGTCATAGCAAACACCCTCTTCCAACAACGCAAGAGAAGACTCTACACATGGACATCACCAGATGGTCAACACCGAAATCAGATTGATTATATTCTTTGCAGCCAAAGATGGAGAAGCCCCATACAGTCAACAAAAACAAGACCAGGAGCTGACTGTGGCTCACATCATGAACTCCTTATTGCCAAATTCAGACTTAAATTGAAGAAAGTAGGGAAAACCACTAGACCGTTCAGGTATGACCTAAATCAAATCCCTTATGATTATACACTGGAAGTGAGAAATAGATTTAAGGGCCTAGATCTGATAGATAGAGTGCCTGATGAACTATGGACGGAGGCTCGTGACATTGTACAGTAGACAGGGATCAAGACCATCCCATGGAAAAGAAATGCAAAAAAGCAAAATGGCTGTCTGGGGAGGCCTTACAAATAGCTGTGAAAAGAAGTGAAGTGAAAAGCAAGGGAGAAGAGGAAAGATATAAGCATCTGAATGCAGAGTTCCAAAGAATAGCAAGAAGAGATAAGAAAGCCTTCCTCAGCGATCAATGCAAAGAAATAGAGGAAAACAAAAGAATGGGAAAGACTAGAGATCTCTTCAAGAAAATTAGAGATACCAAGGGAACCTACAACAAGCCCTGGTAAATCTACCTTATTTACATGCTAGGTGGACAAGTCTGTGTTTCAATAGTATGGTATGGTATCACTTCAGGTCAGTTCAGTTCAGTTGCTCAGTCGTGTCTGACTCTTTGCAACCCCATGAATTGCAGCACGCCAGGCCTCCCTGTCCATCACCAACTCCCGGAGTTCACTCAAACTCATGTCCGTCAAGTCGGTGAGGCCATCCAGCATCTCATCCTCTGTCGTCCCCTTCTCCTCCAGCCCCCAATCCCTCCCAGCATAAGAGTGTTTTCCAATGAGTCAACTCTTGTATGGTTGGTATATTGCTGCCTTATTCGTACCTTCTATAAGGACAACAGATATAATGATTAAAGTAGAGGCCTTGAGAGATGGCCCTAAGATGGCGGAGAAATAGGACGGGGAGACCACTTTCTCCCCAACAAATTCATCAAAAGATCATTTGAACGCTGAGCAAATACCACAAAACAATTTCTGAATGCTGGCGGAGGACACCAGGCACCCAGAAAGGCATCCCATTGTCTTTGAAAGGAAGTAAGACAAAAGATAAAAGATAAAAAGAGAGACAAAAGAGTTAGGGATGGAGAACCATCCCGGGGAGGGAATCTTAAAAGAAAAGTTTCCAAACACCAGGAGACCGTCTCATCAGCGGGTCTCTGGGGAGTTTTGGAATCTCCAAAGGGCAACATAACCGGGAGGAAAAAATAAATAAATAAAACCCACAGATTATGGGTCCAACTACAGTCCTAGTGGAGAAGTAGCCCAGACGCTCGCCTCTGCCACCAGCAAGCGGGGGCTGAACAGTCAGGTGTGGGCTGCACTGCTTAGGGTAAGGATGGGGCCTGAATGCCCTGAGGGCAATCTGAGGGAGCTAACATGAGACAGCAACCCAAACTGTGGGATAGCCAGAGGGGCGGGGAGAGGAAAGAGATAGAGAACTTTCCTGCGAAAAGCTCTAACCTAAGGCACTGCCAGCCCAACCACAGAACAAAGGACTGAGCAAATGCCAAAGGAGAGGTAGCTGGCTGCAGACCAGCCCATCCCCCACCAGAGGCAGGGAGGCAGGCAGGCGCCATCCAGAGCAGGAAGGAAAGGGGGCAAACTCGGCCCCAGAGATGGCATCCCTACCAAACTGCCAGCAGGCTCTCAGTCGCTAACCAAGTTTTCCTGGGATCCTGGATGGTTAACATCCATCAGGAGGGTCGCGGCCAGAGATCAGCTCCCTAGAAGAGACACAAGGCACACCTGAGATGCAGCTGCACACCCAGGAAACCGAGCGGCTGGGATGGGGAGCACCACACCTGGGGAGTGTGGGCTCGCCAAACACCTGGTCACCTGAGCTGCTCGGACCTCGGAAGGGCACAAAACGTGGGCCCAACTGAGTCTGTGCCTTTGTGGAGTGCCTGAGAACCAGAACCTGAGCTGCGTAGATCTGGGAAATGCCCACAACCCAGGGCCTGCCTCAGACAGTTCCCGGCAGAACAACCCAAAGCCTAAGCAGTGTAGAACGGGAAAGCACACACACCGTGAGTGGGGGCAAGCCCAGTGTGACCCAGACACTGCAAGCACTCCCCACACATGCCAGTGATATTTCTATGCAGTGTTCCTCCCTCCCCGCAGCAATATTGAACAAGTGAGCCTAAATAAAGGACCATCTTCGCCCCCTTGTGTCAGGGTGGAAGTTAGATACTAAAGACTTGCAAACAGAGGACGCCAAAATAAACAAAGAAGAGGGAACGGCTCGGGAAGTGACAGGTGCAACAGATTCAGTTCAGTTCGGTTCAGTCGCTCAGTCGTGACCGACTCTTTGCGACCCCAGGAAATGCAGCGAGCCAGGCCGCCCTGTCCATCACCAACTCCCGGAGTTTACTCAGACTCACGCCCATCGAGTCAGAGATGCCATCCAGCCATCTCATCCTCTGTCGTCCCCTTCTCCTCCTGCCCCCAATCCCTCCCAGCATCAGAGTCTTTTCCAATGAGTCAACTCTTTGCATGAGGTGGCCAAAGTACTGGAGTTTCAGCTTTAGCATCATTCCTTCCAAAGAAATCCCAGGGCTGCTCTCCTTCAGAATGGACTGGCTGGATCTCCTTGCAGTCCAAGGGACTCTCAAAAGTCTTCTCCAACACCACAGTTCAAAAGCATCAATTCTTCGGCACTCAGCCTTCTTCACAGTCCAACTCTCACATCCATACATGACCACTAGAAAAACCATAGCCTTGACTAGACGGACCTTTGTTGGCAAAGTAATGTCTCTGCTTTTGAATATGCTATCTAGGTTGGTCATAACTTTCCTTCCAAGGAGTAAGCGTCTTTTAATTTCATGGCTACAGTCACCATCTGCAGTGATTTTGGAGCCCAGAAAAATAAAGTCTGACACTGTATTCACTGTTTCCCCATCTATTTTCCATGAAGTGATGGGACCGGATGCCATGATCTTCGTTTTCTGAACGTTGAGCTTTAAGTCAACTGTTTCACTCTCCACTTTCACTTTCATCAAGAGGCTTTTGAGTTCCTCTTCATTTTCTGCCATAAGGGTGGTGTCATCTGCATATCTGAGGTTATTGATATTTCTCCCAGCAATCTTGATTCCAGCTTGTGCTTCTTCCAGCCCAGCGTTTCTCATGATGTACTCTGCATATAAGTTAAATAAGCAGGGTGACAATATACAGCCTTGACGTACTCCTTTCCCTATTTGGAACCAGTCTGTTGTTCCATGTCCAGTTCTAACTGTTGCTTCCTGACCTTCATATAGGTTTCTCAAGTGGCAAGTCAGGTGGTCTAATATTCTATTCTCTTTCAGAATTTTTCACAGTTTATTGTGATCCACACAGTCAAAGGCTTTGGCATAGTCAATAAAGCAGAAATAGATGTTTTTCTGGAACTCTCTTGTTTTTCCTGTGATCCAGCAGATGTTGGCAATTTGATTTCTGGTTCCTCTGCCTTTTCTAAAACCAGCTTGAACATCAGGAAGTTCACGGTTCACGTATTGCTGAAGCCTGGCTTGGAGAATTTTGAGCATTATTTTACTAGCGTGTGAGATGAGTGCAATTGTGCGGTAGTTGGAGCATTCTTTGGCATTGCCTTTCTTTAGGATTGGAATGAAAACTGACCTTTTCCAGTCCTGTGGCCACTGCTGAGTTTTCCAAATTTGCTGGCATATTGAGTGCAGCACTTTCACAGCATCATCTTTCAGGATTTGAAATAGCTCAACTGGAATTCCATCACCTCCACTAGCTTTGTTCGTAGTGATGCTTTCTAAGGCCCACTTGACTTCACATTCCAGGATGTCTGGCTCTAGATGAGTGATCACACCATCGTGATTATCTTGGTCATGAAGATCTTTTTTGTACAGTTCTTCTGTGTATTCTTGCCACCTCTTCTTAATATCTTCTGCTTCTGTTAGGTCCATACCATTTCTGTCCTTTATCGAGCCCATCTTTGCATGAAATGTTCCCTTGGTATCTCTAATTTTCTTGAAGAGATCTCTAGTCTTTCCCATTCTTTTGTTTTCCTCTATTTCTTTGCATTGATCGCTGAGGAAGGCTTTCTTATTTCTTCTTGCTATTCTTTGGAACTCTGCATTCAGATGTTTATATCTTTCCTTTTCTCCTTTGCTTTTCGCTTCTCTTCTTTTCACAGCTATTTGTAAGGCCTCCCCAGACAGCCATTTTGCTTTTTTGCATTTCTTTTCCATGGGATGGTCTTGATCCCTGTCTACTGTACAATGTCACGAGCCTCCGTCCATAGTTCATCAGGCACTCTATCTATCAGATCTAGGCCCTTAAATCTATTTGTCACTTCCAGTGTATAATCATAAGGGATTTGATTTAGGTCATACCTGAACGGTCTAGTGGTTTTCCCTACTTTCTTCAATTTAAGTCTGAATTTGGCAATAAGGAGTTCATGATGTGAGCCACAGTCAGCTCCTGGTCTCGTTTTTGTTGACTGTGTAGAACTTCTCCATCTTTGGCTGCAAAGAATATAATCAATCTGATTTCGGTGTTGACCATCTGGTGATGTCGATGTGTAGTCATCTCTTGTGTTGTTGGAAGAGGGTGTTTGCTATGACCAGTGCATTTTCTTGGCAAAACTCTATTAGTCTTTGCCTTCCTTCATTCCATATTCCAAGGCCAAATTTGCCTGTTACTCCAGGTGTTTCTTGACTTCCTACTTTTGCATTCCAGTCCCCTATAATGAAAAGGACATCTTTTTTTGGGTGTTAGTTCTAAAAGCTCTTGTAGGTCTTCATAGAACCGTTCAACTTCAGCTTCTTCAGCATTACTGGTTGGGGCATAGACTTGGATTACTGTGATATTGAATGGTTTGCCTTGGAAACGAACAGAGATCATTCTGTCGCTTTTGAGTTTGCATCCAAGTACTGCATTTCAGACTCTTTTTTGACCGTGATGGCTACTCCATTTCTTCTGAGGGATTCCTGTCCGCAGTAGTAGATATAATGGTCATCTGAGTTAAATTCACCCATTCCAGTCCATTTTAGTTCGCTGATTCCTAGAATGTCGACATTCACTCTTGCCATCTCTTGTTTGACCACTTCCAATTTGCCTTGATTCATGGACCTGACATTTCAGGTTCCTATGCAATATTGCTCTTTACAGCATCGGACCTTGCTTCTATCACCAGTCACATCCACAGCTGGGTATTGTTTTTGCTTTGGCTCCATCCCTTCACTCTTTCTGGAGCTATTTCTCCACTGATCTCCAGTAGCATATTGGGCACCTACTGACCTGGGGAGTTCCTCTTTCAGTATCCTATCATTTTGCCTTTTCATACTGTTCATGGGGTTCTCAAGGCAAGAATACTGAAGTGGTTTGCCATTCCCTTCTCCAGTGGACCACATTCTGTCATATCTCTCACCATGACCTGCCCGTCTTGGGTTGCCCCACGGGCATGGCTTAGTTTCATTGAGTTAGACAAGATTGTGGTCCCAGTGTGATTAGATTGACTAGTTTTCTGTGAGTATGGTTTCAATGTGTCTGCCCTCTGATGCCTTCTGGCAACACCTACTGTCTTACTTGGGTTTCTCTTACTGTGGGCGTGGGGTATCTCTTCACGGCTGCTCCAGCAAAGTGCCCCCGCTGCTCCTTACTTTGGACGAGGGGTATCTCCTCACCGCTGCCCTTCCTGACCTTCAACGTGGGATAGCTCCTCTAGGCCCTCCTGCGCCCACACAGCCACCACTCTTTGGATGTGGGGCTGGTCCTCCCGGCCACCGCCCCTGGCATCAGGCGTGGGGTGGCTCCTCTTGGCTGCCGCCCCTGACCTCGGACTTGGGTAGCTCTCTCAGCCCTTCCTGCGCCGTCGCAGCCTGGCACTCTCAGCTGCTGCCCCGACCTCGGACGTGGGGTAGCTATCCTCTTAGCCGCGCTCAGTGAGCCGGTTGCAGCCGCCCATGCTTATTGTGCCAGAAACCCTGTGGCTAACACTGACTACATTGGAAGGGACCTATAGACCTTGAGAAGATGTATAAGGTGGAACAAGGAGCTATTTGAAACTGAACTGACCGTTCACTGCCTTCAACGCCTCCAGAGAAATTACTAGATATATTTTACTATTCTCATTTTTAATTTCTTTTTAATTTTTTTATTTTTAAGTTCTTTATTAATCCTTTAATTTTCATTTTTAAAACCTATTACCTTGGGGGGAAAATATCCTATTTTTAAAGCAAGTTTCATATTTTTTGTATGCTTTTTTCAATTTTGTTTTGTTTTTTTAATATTGTATTTTTGAGAGTCTAAGCTCTACTCTAGATTTTTAATCTTTGCTTTTTGGTATTTTTTATCAATTTTGTACCTTTAAGAATTCAATCTTCAGTACCCATTTTTACTTAGGAGTGTGATTACTGGCTTGATTGCTCTCTCAACTTTTGACTTTTTTTTTCTCCCCCAGGTCACCTCTATTTCCTCCCTCCCCCTTCTCTTCCCTACTTTGTGAATCTCTTTGGGTATTTCAGGCTGTGGAGAAAACTTAGGGAACTGATCACAGGCCAGATTGGCCTCTCTCCTTTTGTCTCCCCCTCCTCTCCTCCTCGTTACCTCTATCTCCTTCCTCCCTTTTCTCTTGTCTATGGAACTCTGTGGACCTCTCTGAGTGTTCCAGACTGTGGAGAGCAAAAAGGAAATTGATTACTGGCTAGACTGCACTCTCCCCTTTTGATTCCCCCTCTTCTCCTCCTGGTCACCTCTGTCTCCCACCTCCCTCTTCTTGTCTTCATGTAACTCCAAGAACCTCTCTGGGTGTCCCTCACTGTGGAGAATCTTTTCACCATTAACCTAGATGTTTTGTCATCAGTGCTGTGTGGATGGAGAAGTCTTGAGGATACTACAAGAATAGGACTGAAAGCCAGAGGCAGGAGGTCTAAAGCCAAAAATTGAGATCACCAGAAATCTCCTAATTCCCTGGACCATTACGACAAAAGCTCATCCAAAAGCCTTCATACCTACACTGAAACAAGCTCCACCCAAGAGCCAACAAGTTTCAAACCAAGGCATACCAAACTAATTCTCCAACAAAGCAGGAACATAACCCTGAGCACAAAAATACAGGCGGCCAAAAGTCACACCAAACCCATAGACACCTTAAAACTCACTGCTGGACACTTCATTGCACTCCAGAGAGAAGAGATCCAGCTCCACCCACCAGAACACCGACCAAAACTTCCCTAACCAGGAAACCTTGACAAGCCACTCATCCAACCCCACCCAAAGGGAGGAACCTCCACAACAAAGAGGAACCACAAACTTCCAGCATACAGAAAGGCCACCCCAAACACAGCAACCTAAACAAGATGAAAAGGCAGAGAAATATTCAGCAGGTAAATAAACATGATAAAAGCCCACCAAACCAAACCAAACAAAAGAGGAGGAGATAGGGCATCTAACTGAAAAAGAATAAAGAATAATGATAGTAAAAATGATCCAAAATTTTGAAAACAAAATGGAGTTACAGATAAATAGTCTGGAGACAAGGATTGAGAAGATGCAAGAAAAGTTTAACAAGGACCTAGAAGAAATAAGAAAGAGTCAATCAATAAGGAATAATACAATAGCTGAGATCAAAAGCACTCGGGAGGAACCAACAGTAGAATAACTGAGGCAGAAGATAGGATAAGTGAGGTAGAAGATAGAATGGTGTAAATAAATGAAACAGAGAGGAAAAAAGAAAAAAGAATTAAAAGAAATGAGGACAATCTCAGAGACCTCTGGGACAATGTCAAATGCCCCCACATTCGAATCATAGGAGTCCCAGAAGAAGAAGACAAAAAGAAAGGCCATGAGAAAATTCTTGAGGAGATAATAGTTGAAAACGTCCCTAAAATGGGAAAGAAAATAGCCACCCAAGTCCAAGAAACCCAGAGAGTCCCAAACAGGATAAACCCAAGGTGAAACACCCCAAGACACATATTAATCAAATTAACAAAGATCAAACACAAAGAACAAATACTAAAAGCAGCAAGGGAAAAACAACAATTAACCCACAAGGGGATCCCCATAAGGATAACAGCTGATAGTTCAATAGAAACTCTTCAAGCCAGAAGGGAATGGAAGGACATATTTAAAGTGATGAAAGAGAAAAACCTACATCCCAGATTACTGTACCAAGCAAGGATCTCATTCAAATATGAAGGAGAAATCAAAAGCTTTACAGACAAGCAAAAGCTCAGAGAAATTAGCACCACCAAACCAGCTCTACAACAAATGCTAAAGGATCTTCTCTAGACAGGAAACATAGAAAAGGATTATAAACGTGAACCCAAAACAATAAAGTAAATGGCAATGGGATCATACTTATCAATAATTACCTTAAATGTAAATGGGTTGAATGCCCCAACCAAAAGACAAAGACTGGCTGAATAGATTAAAAAAAAAAAAAAAAAAAAGACCCCTATATATGCTGTCTACAAGAGATCCACCTCAAACCTAGTGACACATACAGACTGAAAGCGAAGGACTGGAAAAAGATATTTCATGCAAATGGAGACCAAAAGAAAGCAGGAGTAGCAAAGCTCATATCAGATAAAAGAGGCTTTGAAATATAGGCCGTGAAAAGAGACAAAGAAGGACACTAAACAATGATCAAAGGATCAATCCAAGAAGATATAACAATTATAAATATATATGCACCCAACATAGGAGCACCACAGTATGTAAGGCTGCTGCTGCTGCTAAGTCGCTTCAGTTGTGTCTGACTCTGTGCAACCCAATAGACGGCAGCCCACCAGGCTCCTCCGTCCTGGGATTCTCCAGGCAAGAACACTGGAGTGGGTTGCCATTTCCTTCTCCAATGCATGAAAGTGAAAAGTGAAAACAAAGTCGCTCAGTCGTGTCTGACTCTTCACGACCCAATGGACTGCAGCCTACCAGGCTCCTCCATCCGTGGGATTTTCCAGGCAAGAGTACTGGAGTGGGGTGCCATCGCCTTCTCCAAATATGTAAGGCAAATGCTAACAAATATGAAAGGGGAAATTAACAGTAACACAATAATAGTGGGAGGCTTTAATACTCCACTCACAATTATGTATAGATCAACTAAACAGAAAATTAGCAAGGAAACACAAACTTTAAATGATACAATGGACCAATTAGATCTAACTGATATCTATAGGACATTTCACTCCAAAACAATGAATTTCACCTTTTTCTCAAGTGGACACAGAACCTTCTCCAGGATAGATTACATCCTGGGCCATAAATCTAGCCTTGGTAAATTCAAAAAAATCGAAATCATCTCAAGCATCTTTTCTGATCACAATGCGGTAAGATTAGATGTCAACTACAGGGAGAAAAATACAAACATATGAAAGCTAAACAACACACTTCTGAATAACCAGCAAATCACAGAAGAAATAAAAAAAGAAATCAAAATATGCATAGAAATGAATGAAAATGAAAACACAACAACCCAAAACCTATGGGATTCAATAAAAGAGTGCTAAGGAGAAAGTTCATAGCAATACAAGCCTACCTCAAGAAACAAGAGAGAAATCAAATAAATAACCTAACTCTACACCTAAAGTAACTACAAAAGGAAGAAATGAAGAATCCCAGGGTTAGTAGAAGGAAAGAAAACACAAAAATTAGGGCAGAAATAAATGCAAAAGAAACAAAACAGACCATAGCAAAAATCAACAAAGCTAAAAGCTGGTTCTTTGAGAAGATAAATAAAATAGACAAACCATTAGCCAGACTCATCAAGAAACAAAGGGAGAAGAGTCAAATCAACAAAATTAGAAATGAAAATGGATAAATCACAACAGACAACACAGAAATACAAAGGATCATAAGAGACTACTATCAGCAATTATATGCCAATAAAATGGACAACTTGGAAGAAAAGGACAAATTCTTAGAAAAGTATAACTTTCCAAAACTGAACCAGGAATAAATAGAAAATCTTAACAGACCCGTCACATGCACAGAAATTGAAACCATAATCAGAAATCTTCCAACAAACAAAAGCCCAGGACCAGACGGCTTCACAGCTGAATTCTACCAAAAATTTAGAGAAGAGCTAACACCTATCCTACACAAACTCTTCCAGAAAATTGCAGAGGAAGGTAAACTTCCAAACTCATTCTATGAGGCCACCAGCACCCTAATACCAAAACCTGACAAAGATGCCACACACACACACACAAAACCTACAGGCCAATATCACTGATGAATATAGATGCAAAAATCCTTAACAAAATTCTATCAGTCAGAATCCAACAACATATTGAAAAGATCATACATTATGACCAAGTGGGCTTTATCCTAGGGATGCAAGGATTCTTCAATATCTGCAAATCAATCAATGTAATACACCACATTAACAAACAGAAAGATAAAAACCATATGATTATCTCAATAAATACAGAGAAAGCCTTTGACAAAATTCAACATCCATTTATGATAAAAACCTTCCAGAAAGCAGACATAGAAGGAACATACCTCATCGTAATAAAAGCCATATATGACAAACCCATAGCAAACATTATCCTCAATGGTGAAAAATTGAAAGCATTTCCCCTAAAGTCAGGATCAAGACAAGGGTGCACACTCTCACTACTACTATTCAACATAGTTTTGGAAGTTTTGGCCACAGCAATCAGAGCAGAAAAAGAAATAAAAGGAATCCAGATTGGAAAAGAAGTTAAACTCTCACTGTTTGCAGATGACATTATTCTCTACATAGAAAACCCTAAAGACTCCACCAGAAAATTACTTAGAGCTAATTAATGAATACAGTAAAGTTGCAGGATATAAAATTAACAAGATATAAAATTAAAATTAACAAGATATAAAATTAACAAGAAATCCCTTGCAGTCCTATATACTAACAATGAGAAAACAGAAAGAGAAATTAAGGAAACAATTCTATTCACCATTGCAAAGAAAAGAATAAAATACTTAGGAATAAATCTATCTAAAGAAACAAAAGACCTAAATATAGAAAACTATAAAACACTGATGAAAGAAATCAAAGATGACACAAATAGATGGAGAAATATATCATGTTCATGGATCGGAAGAATCAATATAGTGAAAATGAGTATACTACCCAAAGCAATCTATAGATTCAATGCAATCCCTACCAAGCTACCAAGGGTATTTTTCAGAGAATTAGAACAAATAATTTCACAATTTGTATGAAATTACAAAAAACCTCGAATAGCCAAAGCAATCTTGAGAAAGAAGAATGGAACTGGAGGAATAAACCTGCCTGACTTCAGGCTATACTACATAGCAACAGTCATCAAGACAGTATGGTACTGGCACAAAGACAGAAACATAGATCAGTTCAGTTCAGTTCAGTTCAGTTGCTCAGTCGTGTCCGACTCTTTTCAACCCCATGAACCGCAGCACGCCAACCCTCCCTGTCCATCGCCAACTCCCAGAGTCTACCCAAACTCATGTCCATTGAGTCGGTGATGCCATCCAACCATCTCATCCTCTGTCGTCCCAATGGAACAAAATAGAAAGCCCAGAGATAAATCCATGCACCTATGGACACCTTATCTTTGACAAAGGAGGCAAGAATATACAATGGAGAAAAGACAATCTCTTTAACAAGTGTTTATGGGAAAACTGGTCAACTGTAAAAGAATGAAACTAGAACACTTTCTAACACCATACACAAAAATAAACTCAAAATGGATTAAAGATTTAAACGTACGACCAGAAACTATAAAACTCCTAGAGGAAAACATAGGCAAAACACTCTGACATAAATCACAGCAGGATCTTCTATGATCCACCTCCCAGAGTAATGGAAATAAAAGCAAAACTAAACAAATGAGACCTAATTAAACTTCAAAGCTTTTGCACAACGAAGGAAACTATAAGCAAGGTGAAAAAACAGCCTTCAGAATGGGAGAAAATAATAGCAAATGAAGCAACTGACAAAGGATTAATCTCAAAAATATACAAGCAGCTCCTGCAGCTCAATTCCAGAAAAATAAATGACCCAATCAAAAAATGGGCCAAAGAACTAAACAGACATTTCTCCAAAGAAAACATACAGATGGCTAACAAACACATGAAAAGATGCTCAACATCACTCATTATCAGAGAAATGCAAATCAAAACAACAATGAGGTACCATCTCACACTGGTCAGAATGGCTGCTATCAAAAAGTCTAAAAACAATAAATGCTGGAGAGGGTGTGGAGAAAAAGGAACCCTCTTACACTGTTGGTGGGAATGCAAACTAGTACAGCTACTATGGAGAACAGTGTGGAGATTCCTTAAAAAGCTGGAAATAAAACTGCCATACAACCCAGCAAATCCCACTGCTGGGCATACACACCAAGGAAACCAGAATTGAAAGAGACACATGCACCCCAATGTTCATCACAGCACTGTTTACAATAGCCAGGACACGGAAGCAACCTAGATGTCCATCAGCAAATGAATGGATAAGAAAGCTGTGGTACATATACACAATGGAATATTACTCAGCCATTAAAAAGAATGCATTTGAATCAGTTCTAATGAGGTGGATGAAACTGGAGCCTATTATACAGAGTGAAGTAAGTCAGAAAGAAAAACAGCAATACAGTTTATTAAAGCATATATATGGAATTTAGAAAGATGGTAACGATAACCCTATATGCAAGACAGCAGAAGAAATACAGATGTAAAGAACAGACTGTTGGACTCTGTGGGAGAAGGCGAGGGTGGGATGATTTGAGAGAATAGCATTGAAACATGTATATTATCATATGTGAAATAGATCGCCAGTCCAGGTTTGATGCATGAGGCAGGGTGCTCAGGGCTGGTGCGCTGGGATGACCCTGAGATGGGATGGGGAGGGATGTGGGAGAGAGGGTCTGGATGGGGAACACATGTACACCCATGGTTGATTCATGTCAATGTATGGCAAAAAGCATCACAATATTGTAAAGTTATTAGCCTCCAATTAACATTAAAAAATAAATAACTAAAATAAAGTAGAGGCCTTGACTAGTTTCAGAAAACAGGCCCTCCTAGATGGTGCTAAAGCCATCCAAGCCTTAAATGAAGAACAAATCCAAATGAGAAAAGCAGTAATTCAAAATAGAATGGCTTTGGACATGCTCACAGCTGCTCAAGGAGGGACATGTGCTATAATTAAAGTTGAATGTTGTGTATATATTCCTGACTTATCTGGCAATGTATCAGCTGCTTTAGATGACGTGAAAAACCAGCTAAAAGAAATGTCAAATGAAAACATTCCTTTCTGGGCTTCAGTCCTATCTTGGGTGAAGGGTAATTGGCAGGAAACTATATTTACCATTGTTACAGTTGCCTTGATAGAAATGCTTTGTGGACCCTGCATTTTACAAGGTATTATGAACTTTGTAACCCAAAGGTTGGTGTCGTTCTCCCAAATTGGCAGTCAGAGAGCCAGGGTGCAATATATCCCTATGAGTGATGCTCATACTATGAGTTAAGAGCATCAGGAGTGGGGAATGAAGGAGGAAAGAGACAGAACAGGCTCCATCTTGAAAGCAGGACTCCATCTTGGGCCAGACTGTGGACTTTGAGCTATATGCCCAGTATCTATGGAAACAACATACCAGCTGGAAAACCAGACACCCCCCCACCCCGCATGGAAGAGTCCCAGGGCTCATACCTAGACTCTCCGTCGCCTAAAAGAATACTCTAATTATCTGTGTAACAGGATAGAACCATAAATTCTATTATGCTTATTGGGGTATGACCACAGGCCTATTGATAATTGTCCACTGTTAACTACCTAGGCTTAAGGCATACGAATCAAGGGTTAACTTTGATTGTATCTTCCTTTTCCTTTGTTCAGACTAGTTTCAGAGAATTTGGGGAGGTGGGTTTGAGCATGTACCCTTAGGGTATATAAGGTTTTTACAAAAACTAATCAGGGTCCTTGGCTAAGAGGAGACTTTGCCTTGGGCCCGCCGGTGTAATAAACTGCACTCCACTATCTGCATTGTCCTTCTGAGTGAGTTTGTTTCCTGGAACTAGTGGCTACAACATTATCTTTCAATTTGTGAATATAGTGTATCACATTGATTGATTTGCATATATTGAAGAATTCTTGTATCCCTGGAATAAACCCAACTTGATCATGGTGTATGAGCTTTTTGATGTGTTGCTGAATTCTGTTAGCTAAAATTTTGTTGACGATTTTTGCATCTATGTTCATCATTGATATTAATTGGCCTGTAGTTTTCTATTTTATTGTTGTTATCTTTGTCTGGTTTTGGTGTCAGGGTGATGGTGGCCTCATAGAAGGAGTTTGGAAGTGTTCCTTCCTCTGCAGTTTTTTGAAAGAGTTTTAGAAGGATAGGCATTAGCTCTTCTATAAATGGAAAATATTGTATTCTTTAGAACAGCACTACTTAGTAAAAAATACTCATGGTGTGAATATAATAGCTTCCCACATTTTATTCACTGTATTCAACATAAATAATGTCTTGGAAAACTTCTTTCTATCCAATTCCTTACTCTCTAGTCATGTATATTAAATTGATATTTGGTCAAATATGGCTGGAAGATGAACATTCCTACAAGGGCAGACTTGTTGCTGAGCATCGGAGGGACTAATTATGTGTGTTAATAATTCTGACACCCTGTACCTAACTGCCCTGACCCTGCTCTTCTGCCCTGAGTTCTGTTATTTGGTACATCTTTAAATTCTTGGTATTCATCTTTGTTTCTCCTAGACAGGTTTCCATGAAGCTGGGCAACCTGTGAATGGAGGGGACTGATCAGCACTTGAGGGAGGGAACTGGGGACTGACTGGCTTCCTATGGTTGGAGGGAGGGTGGACTTTCCTAGTGCAAAGTGTAAATTCCAGTTTGGGTGATGGTGGTTAATACAGGCATGTCTGCCTCCCTCTGAAACACTACCCCTTGAAGGAATTCCTCAGATTCCTTCAGGAATGTAGTTTAGTGTTGATCAGAGTATTTCAAGCCCAGGGCCATCATCCTGAAGCTGTTTGAGAATCTGAATATGTAATGGGATGTTTATAATGTCCAGGAAGACAATGGGGACTATGAAGTTTCTCACACTGACTTCCTGACTATGGATCCATCTTATTTCATTTTGTCCATCCTTGCTTTCATCAACCCTGGGGTGCTAGTTTCTTGTCACCAGGCAGTGGGCTGTGCTGTGAAAACTGAGTCAAGAGGGAGGCACACCTTCTGTCCTCCCACTGCTCACAGGGTCCAGGGTCTAATGCTCCCCAAACCAGCTGGATCATGGTGGTCTCTGTTCCAGCCATTCCCCCTGCAACCTCTGTCCTAAGTCCTCCCTGAGTTGGAAGGAATTTGGCATCACAGCTGGGTTCTGTTTCCTGGGCCCAGCACACTGTTGCCCTCTCACCCTCAATCTTCCCAGGACTCTGGGGTCTGGTGAGTAATGCCGGCAACTCCACATCCACCCCACCGAATGGGTGGCTGATACTTCATGAAGATTCTGTATGTAAACCTATTAGGGGGTGATGGAGGTGATCCTGAGTCTGCTGCCCCTGGTGTGGAAGGTGAGGGGGCCATGTGGTCAATGTCTCCAGTGTCATGGGATGGGTGAACCTTGGAAGCTACTTCATGTCCAAGTACAGTGTGGAGACCTTCTCAGACTCCCTCAGGTAATGGCCTGAATAGATGTCCTCTCTGTCCTCCTGCTTCTGTGCTTGCAGGGCACTGTTCTTCAGGGGTTTCCTCTCTCTGGAAACTGTTCCTTCCAAGTCTCTCTCTCTTGCTCTGTGTAGGTCTTTCACTGGGAAGAAACTTTTTATCTATTTGGTGTCCAGTTGGGTCTAGGACTAAGGAGTTCGATTGAACATAATCCTGCCTGCATGAGGGCCCACAGTCACACAGTTTTGGAGGCAGAATTGGAACTGAAATGATTTGAGTGTGCAGTCCTTCCGTGTACTTAACTGCTACATACAGGTTCCAGGAGCCCTGTGGTGATGGTGGGGGCAGGGATTCCCATGAAGTAACTAATCAAGGGAGCTACTGCATCACAGCTGTGGGCAAGAGACTCTGGGGCTTCAGTGAGAGGTCGCTTCTAAATGTGTAGGAGTTGTGTCCACAGGCAGGGTGATGTTCCTAGAGGAGAGATGGCCAGGGCATTACTAGGGGAGGATAGCAGAGAGAGGATAGGTTTGAAGTGTCTGAGTTCTGAGTGCTTGGTGTCAGACAGGGGAATTCTGAAGAGTCAGCATGATCAGGAGATTCTCAAGAGTCTCTGAGTCCTTCAAGGCTGTGGTGTCAGGCCCTCACGTCACTCCATGTCCCTTACTCAGATGCAGGCCTAGAACTTCATGCTTGATCTGAAGACTCCAGTTTTCATATTGTTATTTACACACACACATACACAACACACAGAATGCCAGACATATCAGACCAACTGAAATTAAATAATCATTGATTCGCTTTATAACTTGAAGGCATGTGTTCAGGACCTTGGGACTAACCCTCAGGAATCCTCTTCAGCTTGTAGAGAGCTTGAGATGTTAAACCTCATGACCCTCCTTGCTGAGCCTACACAGGGGCCGGGGAGGGCGGGCAATGGCTGCAATGAGATGGATGTTATGGTGGACAGAGTGGACTGTGACTCAAGGGCCCCAGTTCAGACAAGGCAGAACAGCAGGTGCATTAAAAGGAAGTGCAATGAACACCAGTGCACATCCTCAGCCTGGACCCTCGGGGCAGAGCCCTGTTTCTCCTCTTTCCTGGCCGCCTTCCTTGGGGAGGGAAGCGGGTCTGGTCTAATGGATATGTGCAGGGGCAGGAACCCATGCTATGAACATCCACAATAATGCCATAGGAAGCTGTGGTCACTTTTTCCTTAGGCCATCCTGGCCCACTGTGAGTTGAATGTGGTCAGTAACTCCCCATTCCCAATCCTCAACTGCGGAAATTCAGCACTGGAAGGCAGTGTTATGTCTCCAGGTAGTGGGACTGCATCCATGTGGAGCTGGAAATAAATTGCACAATTAACTCTCACTCCAGTCCTACCACCTCCCGTTGTTACAGATGCCTTCCCTTCTTCACAGGACCCTTCCTGGGTGGATGGAGAATTGTTTGTGGCCCTGACTCTTGACAAGTGCATCTCATGACACCCTGCAGGGCGTCAGCAGGGGGCGAGCCTCATCTATCCAATTAACAGGAAGCTCAGACATGTGCTGCCTTAGTACAAAGGGCAGCTGTCCCTTGTAGGACTTCCTGCAGAGATTTATGTCAGTGAGTCTCCCAGCAGGGTTCACATCTTGGAGATTTCTTGTTCTGCCCCTTGCAGCTCTCAGGTGAGTGAGTGTCACCCAGACTCCTTCTTTCCTCTCTCTTGACTTTCCTGTGGCTGTTCCCACCCAGAATGTTGTCTGAAGCTTCTGAGACCCCAGGGAGTCATCACATTACACTCAGATTCACAAAAAAGAAGCAAATGGGGTGAAGGCTGGATTGTGTCTGTTGAATGGCCCCTTGGGAAGTTATGGTGGTGGGATTCGTGGTTATTGAGAAAAAAAAAATCTCATTTCTTTCAATAAAGAAACCACAACCTTCTCCCTTAGCAGGGTTAGTGTTTGTATAAGACTTGCATGTCCTCCCAGCTTCCTGACAGTTTCCGGGGCACCATCCTACATCCTGGCCTTCTTCTGTCTCACCCTTTGGGGAGCCCTGTAGGAGGGTCCTGCTGGTGACCCGGGAAGCACACACAGGCTGGTTTCTGCAGGACTGTCTTTTCCATTACTGCTGCTGACTCCCATCTGAGGGACAACCCCTTTCAGGATGACAGTCAGCTCCCTGCAGGTGGAAATGACCAGTAAAGGCTAATCTGTCATCTCCTCTCTGTTTGTTGGCTGCTGAGGTGGATTCCAGGAGCATCTGAGCCTCTGTGTCCTTGGGGAAGCCTCTCCTTCATCCCAGCGTCCGTTTTCTTTCCTCACTTGGAGTTATAGGTGTGATAAATGTGGACGGTGAGGAGATGTCCAGGGCATTGACCCTGGCTCCTTCTGTCCCTGTCCTTCTTTCCAGCCCCATGATCCTGGTGGTCCACCCCTGTTACTGGATGGTATCCTCCACCTCCCCGTGAACTCCTCCATGCACAGCTGTTCTGAGGTCCAGTCTCAGGTCCTTTCTTTAGTCTCCTGAGGGGTCAGCTTCCTCCTCCTCTCCACTGTTACCCTAACACAAACTGCAATTATTCCTTTCCATCATTGTGATTTATAGATCTCCCTGCTTGCCAGAGTTAGAACTCCAGTTAATGTTTGCCACAGTTCAAATCAGTCTCTTCTCAGTGTCTGATTGGTCAGGATTCTGGATGTGGTGCTGGGATGGGCAGGGGCTGAGCACAGAAGGGAGAGGCCAATGGAGCTGGGCACACAGGTCTGTAGGCAGAGCATCTGCACAGAGTAAAAGGGGAACAACTGTTAGAGCAACTTTGTGTGAGTCCTTCCAAGACCCATCCCAGTGTCTGGGAGAAATCTCACCATTACCTGTGTCCCCTCATCCCCTTCCTGTTTCCTCGTAGTGCCTCAGACAGCCCCACTGTTCTTCTGAACACTTTCTGGTCCAGGAAACCAGGTGAGATCTTATTCTCTTTTGCCTTCTCCTTCTAATCCTAGAGAAGCTGAGGGTATTTAGTCTTTTAGGAGGGAATTCTGTGAGCTGAGCCAGAGGAGGAAACCAGGTCAGAGTCTAAGCCGCACAGCTAGTTGGCAGACGAACTGGGTTTTGAAGC
Organism: Bos taurus; assembly: GCF_002263795.3. Classification (NCBI taxonomy): domain Eukaryota; kingdom Metazoa; phylum Chordata; class Mammalia; order Artiodactyla; family Bovidae; genus Bos; species Bos taurus. Next base: position 56,531,852 of record NC_037332.1, read on the forward strand.
CATGTGTTTTGTGAATCTAAGTATATTCCCCCTGAAGAATATTCTTTAGATCTGGGAGACTCAGGTCCCAGACTTGAAAGGGACAAAAGGAAGAAGATAGTCGTGAGCCATGGAACCGTGCCATTGCGGGTCCAATGTATGGGGTGGGGATGGAGGGGAGAGAGGCGGGCAGAGGCAAACAGGGAGGAGTGAGAGGACAGGACAGAGGTGGTTGGGAACCTATTGTCATCCCTAAGAGACTGTGTCGTAAATGCATTGACATCTATTAGAATTGGGTTAAGTGTACCAAAGAGCACGTATTGGGTTTAGAGTCAGTCATACTCACTGAAGAAGGTGAGCAGGACAATCTTGAGAATTCCAAGCGAGAGAGCTTGGACCCTGGCTTGCCAACAATAATCCTGTGTGTTCTTAATTTCTCCTACCTGATCACTAGCCAGACTCTATTTCACCCCAGGCTGTGTGTGTCTGTCCCATAAAAGGCCATGTGGCTGTACCTGGTGGTCCTCGTGGGCCTGTACTACCTCCTACGCTGGTACCGGGAGAGGCAGGTGGTGAGCCACCTCCGGGACAAGTTCGTCTTCATCACAGGCTGTGACTCGGGCTTCGGGAACCTGCTGGCCAGGCAGCTGGACCTGAGAGGCTTGAGGGTCCTGGCTGCATGTCTGACAGAGAAGGGGGCTGAGCAACTGAGGAACCAGACATCAGACAGGCTGCAGACGGTGATCCTGGATGTCACCAAGACAGACAGCGTTGCTGCGGCCACCGAGTGGGTGAAAGAGCGTGTGGGGGACAGAGGTAACACCCAGATTTCTTGTTTGTTTATTTCTTCTCTCTGTGTGAGGGGACACTGGTTGGCAGCTCCCTGGGGAACATTCCAAGCTGTTTCTGTGACTTGAAGTCCCACCTGTCTTCTTCACCTCACCCAGCTGACTAGCCAAACCTCTGCCACCCCATACCCCACCTCCTGACCTAGCTTCTGTAGTTTGGGGGAGAGATTTCCCTGATGACACTGTGTCCTTGCAGACTACCTGTCTGGTGTCCCCTCCTCTCTCAGCGAAAGTCTGGCTTTCTTACTGTTGTGTGAGCAAGGTAATCAGGGTGGAATTTCTGGAGGAGGGGTGGAGAGGGGGAACTCTGGCTGGAAGGCTGCATGGGTGGCTGGGAGCAGGGCTGGAGCTGGGCTGTGTTCTCAGCACCTGAACACGGTCTTGCTGGTGACCCATAGCCAGGCTGCTAGAGGTTTAATGTCACTCATTTTCGGTGCTGACACTGAACTCTCAGGAGTTGTCTAAGGAAGGTCTGAAAACTACAGTGGGGTCACATTCTCTTTTTTCTGTTTGTTGTTCTCCACGTGTGATGTGTCTCTTTGTGGTACTATAGTTGTACCTGTGTTTTATGGGAGAAGGAAAGAACTTTAATTTATCTAAATACAGATTTAAAACATGACACGGTGGACAGTGGGGAAAGTATGTGGATGAGAACCAAATCACCCTAAATCCTACCACCCACAGATAAGTGCTGATAACATTTTGACATACATGATATTACAATTTGGACATAGTCTCTTTCCTAATTTTCCAGTGAAAGAAAGTGAACAATTTTACAGGTAACAAAAATGTGTTCAAAAATTAATAAATAATGATTGAGAATAGTATATTCTTTAGAATAGCTCTACTTCATGAAAATTACCTCATGGTATGAATGTAATTGGTTCCCATATTTTATTCATTGCATTGAGCATAAATGATGTCTGGGTAAACTTCTTTCTACCCAATTCCCTAAGCTCTAATCATGGCTATTAATTTGATCTTTGGTCAAATAATGAGGAATATCCATTTCTACAAGGGCAGGCTTAGTGCTGAGCAGTGGAGGGACTAATTCTGTGTGTTCATTCTGACATCCTGTTCCCAACTGCCCTGAACCCTTCTGTTCTGCCCTGAGTTCTGTTAGTTGATAAGTCTTTAAGTTCTTGATATGTCTTTGTGTCTCACAGACAGGTTTCTATGAAGCTGGGCAACCTGTGATCTGAGGGAACTGGGGCCAGAGTGGCCTCTTGTGGGAGGGAGAGGGTAGAGATTTCTGGGAAAACATGTAATTCCAATTTGGAGAAACATGGCTTCTCCTGAAAACCTACCCACTGAATTCCCAAATTTTTGTATGAATATGACCCAATATTGATGCAGGTGCTTCAAAGCCAGGCCCTACAGGTCAATACCACACCTCTCAACCAGTTCCCCCAAACCTGGGACTTCAGATCTCTTTTCCTCAACCAATCTGCCTTTAACCTTCATTCATCTTTTTATTTTTGTCTTTTATCTGTTTTCTCCTTCCTTCCTCTCTTTCCCTCCATTCCTCATTATTTCTCTCTGTTTTCCTCTTTTTCCTTCATACTAGCTATTGAGCACTCTGTCAGAAAATCTGAAAAGTCAGAGGAATATTTATGTCTGCAAAAGCAATATGGATTGTGAACATTCAAAATTTCATTCTCAAATTCCAGACCATAGGCACACTAGATCTCCTGAAGCTCAATACCTGCATTCATAAACTGTGGTTCCTTGTCACCCGGTTCCTTGTCACCAGGCACTGGGTGGGGTGTGAAGACTGAGTCAGGAGGGAGGCTGGCCTTCTGTCCTCCCACTCTTCACTGGGTCTGGTCTCCCCAAACCCCCAGGAGCATGGTAGTCTCTGCTCTATTCACTCCCACTGCGGCCTCTCTCCTAAAGTCCTCCCAGGTCGGAAGGTGACTTGGCACCATGACAGGGTCCACATTGCTAGACTCGGCACAGTGTTGCTCTCTTGCCTTCACTGTTCCCAGGGCTCTGGGGTCTGGTGAATAATGCTGGCATCTCCACGCCCACTGCACCCAATGAGTGGCTGACCAAACAGGACTTCATGAAGATTCTGGACGTGAACCTGTTGGGGGTGATTGATGTGACCCTGAGTGTGCTGCCCCTGGTGCGGAAGGCAAGGGGCCGTGTGGTCAATGTTTCCAGCATCATGGGCCGGGTGGCCCTCCTTGGTGGAGGCTATTGCATGTCCAAGTATGGCGTGGAGGCCTTCTCAGACTCCCTCAGGTAATGGCCTGGGACAGACTGCCCACCTTGGTCCTCCTGCTTCTGTGCTTCTGGGAGAGCCTTTCACAGTATTCCTTTCATCATTGACTAGAGCTCTTTTTTCTGTAATTGCCTGTCTTACTTTACCAGGCATTCCTTGGGAAGCTCCTTCCTAAGTTCGTGATATCAGGATGGGCTCCATGACTGTAGAGTTGGCATGAACTTACTTTGCCTGGATGATGTCCCACAGTCTGAAAGTGAGGCAGAATTGTCACTGATATAATTGGCTACAGCATGTTCCACATATATTGCTGCTATAATATTAGGTAGGGGCAACCTTGTAAGCAGTGTAACCTTATGGAAGCAATTAATCAAGGGAACCAATTAATCATATCAGCAGTAGAAACCCTAACTTATGCTGGGCTGAAGATAGCTCCAATGTGGGGGAAGGGTGTACTCAGGTAAAGAGATGATATTTAGGGGATAGTTAGAACAATCCAGCTGATAGATGGCCAGGAAGTAGATCTGTTAGGAGAGGAAGAGAGGAAATTGAGGAGTATAGAGCAGATAAAATACAGAAAATTTGCTGATCAATTGGATGTGAGGGAAATATGAAGAGATGGTACTTAAGCGGTACCTTGGAACACAGCTGGTAGGATTTAGAGGTGTAGGCACATGTGTACAAAATATTAGGAAAAATATTCAAACTCTATTCAGAATAACAGCATCATTAGATTTCTCCTTTGGCTTTCTGTACTTCACAACCTCCCAGAGTTTTCTGCTTATCCCACTGCAGTCTTTCTTGTCATCTTACAATTTTTGGTGTGTTTTTGTGTTTATGTTGGAAGACCTCTGAAGTCCTTGTCCCTCTGCCTGTTTGCCTTGCAGGAGGGAGCTCTCCTACTTTGGGGTGAAGGTGGTTATGATCGAGCCTGGTTATTTTAAGACCGCTGTGACCAGCCCTAAGGCACTTTCTCAGGGCTTCCAGGCATCATGGAATCAGGCCAGCCCAGAGATCAAGGAACTCTATGGAGAGAAGTTCATGGCTAACCGTGAGTGATCTGTGGACCTTGGGAAGTAAAGGGACCTTGGGAGAGGTAAACCCTTGTCTGGAAGCCTGGGTCAGTCATTAGCACTTCCTTCAGTATCGTGTCCATCCTCCAGGCTCTGAGTCACCCACACAGTGGGGACATGGGTTCTGTCCCCAGGGTTCCATGTAATCACCTGGTGATCTAGGGAAAGTCTCCAGGCTTGGTAGACATGGGGACCACTGTCTCCCTGAACCCCTTTTTATTTTGGGAGGAAACTGAAGCCAGAGAGGGAAGACCCTGTGTAGTCATGGCAAGCTGGCATTAGAACAGCTGATTTTCACGTCCTCGGATTTATTGTTTGTAGACACCTGCAGTTTATGTAGTCCTGATATTCTCAGGAAAAGAATTAGAGGTTACTTCATGTGGAACCATTGCTCCTGGTGTAAGAATGGGGCACTCATTTGAGAATGTAGGTTGATTCAAGTTAGGTGGCCTAGGGATTCTTAAGAACATTGATCCATAAGTTGATCCCTAAGTCAGAATGGACAGAGGTGGAAATATGTCTGGATTCTTTCTCATTCTGGACAGTCATGAAATCAGTCGACTTGTTGGAGACAACCAGCTGCCAGGATCTGTCCTTGGTGACCAACTGCATGGAGCACGCCCTGACTGCCTGCCACCCCCGCACCCGATACTCACCTGGCTGGGATGCCAAGTTCATCTACCTTCCCATGAGCTACCTGCCCAGCTTCCTGGTGGATCTCATGGTGTACTGGAGAAACCCCAGGCCTGCGAAGGCCCTGTAACCCAAGACTGGGGTGCATTGTAGGGGGTAGTTGCGTACAGAATGGGGAGAGGATGCATCGGGGGAGGGAAATATAGTGGAGAGTGGAGTTTTCATGTCACCAGGACACCTTTCCACCTCACTCCCATCTCCTCCCCAGTCTCCTTTTGGGACATTACTTAGGACTCGAGGATAGAAGGAAGAAACATGTTTTGTAGTGAGAAACTGAGATCAGTAGCTCTTATCTGTGTCCTGTTCCTTCATCAGCCTCTCAAGGCTCTGAGCCTTATGGCCCTCCTGCAACCCTGAGGAATCCATACTTAAGGGGAGGGTTGAGCAGCCAGGAGGGTCCAGACCCCTGCATCTTCTGCCCCTGTCCGCCTCTTCCAGGTGTGCCTTGGCCCTGGCCAGTGTCCCCCTCCCACTGCAATGCACATGGGAGATAAAAGCCCTTCTTCCCTAAAGATACTTGTAATCAGGGATGTGTGTGAGGGGTGACCACCAGCCTGACACATCAGCCTAGGTGCTAACTCAGCCAATCTTGGCTGGAAAGTGGTGTCATCAGTGGAGATCCTGACAGAGAACACAGAAACCAATTCTTGTTTTGTCTTGAAATCTTAAATTTCCATTGATTATATTCCCCTAAAATAAAAATTTAGACATTTACCTAGGCCCAGTGATTTTGAACAAGGCCTTGGACAGCAGTGGGTGTGTGTCTCTGAGAGGAAGAGTTAGGAGACCTCATGGAGGTGTAGGGGTGAGTGGGAACACCTGAGGAGGATTTAAAGAAGCAAGTGAGGTCATCCCTTTGTCTGCAGAAGTGAGGGGCTAATGTGTCTTTCTGGAGATTATCGTGTGACCTGGGATCCCAGGATTAATACAAGGATGGACAAACAAGGAGAGGTCTGTAAGGGAGAGGCAGGGCCCGGACCCTTCCCTGGGGACATGTAGCATCTCCCTCACCAGAAACCTCCCTGCCGTCTTCCCTCTGTCCCCTCCTATAGAGTCACTACCCTCTATCCTTTGCCACCTGCCAGGTCCCCCAGCCCAGATCCCTTTCCCCCACCCTCCAATGGAGGTGAGTGGGAGTTACTTCTGGAGCCCGGTCTTATGTCTTTGCTAATGCTTACTGAGCACCTACTGTGATCAGGGCAGGAATTCCCCTGATGTCCCAGTGCTTCCAGAGACCCTTGCTCTCTGTGTGTCCTCTCTTCTCATGATGGTCTGACTATGGACTCAGTGGAGAGGGCATTTTTAAAAGTCATATAGATTTCTTGACTGAGTGCAAATTGAAGTGGGAGGTATCTCCCAGTCATCTTAGTTCACCTTCCTGATTATAAAAATTAGGTTACAGAGACTTTGGGGGATTTTACGCCATTGAACAGTATGTTTTAATATTACATACCTTAAAAAAGCATTGACTTCAGATTTCCCTGGTGTTCCAGTGGTTAAGAATCTGCCTTGCAATGCAGGGTATGTGGGTTCAATCCCTGGTTGGGGAACTAAGATCCCACATGCTGTGGAGCAACTAAGCCTGAGGGCCACAGCTACTGAAGGCCACACGACACATCTACAGGTCCATGTTCCCACTGAAAGACCTCACACAATGCAACGAAGATCCTGCATGCTGCAACTAAGACCTGACACAGCCAAATAAATAAATAAATACTTTTTGTTTTTAAGATGTATTTACTTATTGAATCATTTGGAATGTAACAGAAGTAAACATTTACTGAGTGAAGTTGACATAAGCACAGACAGTTTGAACTATAAGATCTAGATCAGAAGGGACTCCAGTATGAACAGGAGGATATCTGAGTACTCCATGACAGAGAGTGCTGGAACTCTAGTTCAACTGCAGCCTTTAGGCACTGTCCCCTGCAAAGCCTTGTGGCTGTACCTGGTAGTCCTTGTGGGCCTGTACTACCTCCTGCGCTGGTACCGGGAGAGGCAGGTGGTGAGCCACTTCCAGGACAAGTTCATCTTCATCATGGGGTGTGACTCGGGCTTCAGGAACCTGCTGGCCCAGCAGCTGGACCTGCAATGCTTGAGGGCCCTGGATGCGTGTCTGACGGACCAGGAGCTGAGCAGCTGAGGAACCAGACATCAGACAGGCTGGAGACGGTGATCTTGGGCATCACCAAGACAGAGAGCATGACTGTGGCCACCTAATGGGTGAAGGAACATGTGGGGGACAGAGATACCACCCACATTTCTTTGTGTTTGTTCATTTACTGGGAAGATCCCCAAGGTGTTTTCATTTTCAAAGCCTTGATATTGCCTAGGAATTGGTGCAGGTTGTTTCAAAGCTTGTCTCCTGATGCGCAATGCAGGCCCGTTCTCTAAATTCTCCTATCCGGGGTTTTCAAGTGTGTCTTTCCCAACCAGCTTGCAGAAAGTGATTATTCATGGTTGTTTTTTGTTTTGTTTTTTTTTTCTGTTTGGTGTTTCTTTTTTCATTCATTTCCCTTTTCTTTTCTCTTCTCTAGTTTCCCCTTCATTTCTGTTTCTTACCATTCCTCCCAGTCTCTGTCTCTCTCCTCTGATATTTGTGAGCATCACTATTTTCCCAAACTCTGTCTGTGACCTTAATAAAGGGGCTTATTGTCTACTGATGGGCAGAAAAATGAGTAGGACCATCCCTGCCTTCCAATAGCTCAAAGAATATCCAAACCCTGACAGCCTTGCAGCCCCTACACCCTCTTTTCCTCTCCTGAACTCTTTTCCCTTCTACCTCATGGCACACTGTTGTTGACTCAATTAAAAAACTCAGTTGGAAGATGACCTGGCACCATGGCTGAGTCCTCTCTCCTGGGCCCAGCACAGTGTTCCCCTCTTGCCCTCACTCTTCCCAGGACTCTGAGGTCGGGTGAATAATGCCAGCATTCGCACTCCCACCGCACCCAATGAGTGGCTGACCAAACAGGGCTTTGCATAGTTGCTAGAGGTGAATGTGTTGGGGGTGATCGAGGTGACCCTGAGCCTGATGCCCCTGGTGTAGAAGGCAGGGGGCCTTGTGGTCAACGCCTCCAGTGTCATGGACCAGTTGAGCCTTTTGGCTGGAGGCTCCTCCATGTTCAAGTACAGCATGGAGTCCTTCTCAGACTCCCTCAGGTATTGGCTTGGAATGAAGACCCTCCCTTGTTCCTCTTACTTCTGTGCCTCTGGGTGGGGAGCCAACTTTTGTTGGGGTTTCCTTTCTTCACGGACCTTCCAACCCCTCTCTCTTGCTCTGTAGGTCTCTCATTGGGAAGCACCTTTCTAAGTTTCGGGTGTCAGAATGGGCTCCAGGACTATAGAGTTTGCTTCAACCACTCCCTACCTTTGATGTGGGCCCATATTCAGAAAGTATCCGAGGCATAACTGGAATCTGGATTACTTGGCTGTGGAGCCCATGTCCATAACCCGTGCAATATTCAGCTTCAGGGAGCCCTCAAAGAGGGGCTGCTGCTGCTGCTGCTAACTCGCTTCAGTCGTGTCCGACTCTGTGCAACCCCATAGACGGCAGCCCACCAGGCTCCCCCGTCCCTGGGATTCTCCAGGCAAGAACACTGGAGTGGGGTGCCATTGCCTTCTCTGCAAAGAGGGGCCTGGAACACTTAACTTGAATCAACAGATACTTCTTGGTCACTTCTGTGAGTCCTCAAAAAGTGTTCCTGGTTCAAGAAGATTTGGCCCTTTACCTAAAGTGTCTGACAGCTGAGAAAGGAAAAAGAGATACAGTAATGCCATTATCTCATTTTTGCTGCTTGTAACTACATTAGTGAAGGTAGGTAGCCTTGGTAGCCAGTGAAATGAGGTGAGGGTTCAGGAGATAAGGGTGTGAACTGAGGACTGAAGAAGTGAACTTGAGACTCTGGCAATTGGGCAAAGTAGGGCAGGAAGGCTTCAGGATATGAGAATGGTGTCAGCCTATGCCCAGCTCAATGAGTGACTGTGGACGGCCTAAGCTGTGGGGTCCACCAGGGACAGATAGGCATGGGTGGGCTTGTAGAAAGATGTAGGCCTTGGAAAGGCTGGAGACCATCTTTCTAATGGCAATGGAACTCCACAGAAGAGATTTAACCAGGAGAGTTAAAATAGTCAAATCAGCCTCTAGAACAAGGGGTGGCTTTGAATGTGGAGGAGCCGAGACAACAGGCAGGGAGGTGTTCCTTAGAGGACAGTTATGATAACCGAACTGACAGATGGCCAGGTTGTTGGCTAGAGCAGGAGAGGGGAGAGAGAGAACTGAGGAGTATGAAGGAGGTGATATTGGCAAACTCTGATAATTGAATACATGTGCAGTGAATAGGAGGAGATAGCTTATAAGTGGTGCCTTGCACCACTGTTGGCAGGATTTAGAATTGATAAGGGACTTCCCTGGTGGTTCAGCCCATAAAGAATCCACCTGAAATGCAGGAGACCCAGGTTCCATTGCTGGGTCAGGAAGATCTCCTGGAGAAGAGAATGGCAGCTCACTCCAGTATTCTTTCCTGGAGAATTCCATGGTCAGAGGAGCCTGGTGCACTACAGTCCATGGAATTGCAAAGGGTCAGACATGACTGAGCAACTAACACACACACCCCGAGTTGACAAGCCCATATAAATAAACTATTTCAAAAATTATTCAAGTTCGATACAGAAAGAGTACCATCATCATAAGTTTTCTCTCCCTGGCTGCTACACTTCATAACTCCTCAAACTTTCAAGATTATCCAACTCCACTCTGAATTGAGATTCTATTGTTCTCTGTTTGTTTCCTGAAATTCTGAATGCCTTGCCTCTCTGCCTCTTAGCCTCGAGCAGGGAACTCTCCTACCACCTTTGGGGTAAAGGTGGCTAGGATCAAGCACAGTTACTTCAAGACCAGCATGAATAATCCTGAGGTTCTGGATGGGAGCTTCTGGGAGGCATGGGTTTGGGCAATTCCATAGGTCAAAGAACTCTGTGGGGAGCTATTCCTGGCATCAGGTGAGTGAGCTGTGGACCTCGGGGTGAGAAGCAAACCCTTGTCTGGAAGCCTGGGTCCATCATTAGCACCTCCTCTAGTCTTAGGTCCATCCTCCAGGCTCTGAGTCATCCACACAGTGAGGACATTAGCTCTATCCTCAGGGTCCCATGTGGTCAATTGGTGGCAGAAGGAAAGGATTCAGGCTTGGTAGACCTGGGGACCACTGTCTCATCTGAATCCCTTGTTTGGGGAAGAAACTGAATCTAGGGAGGACAGAGACTTGTGGACTCAAGACAAACTGACATTAGAGCAGATGGTTTTCATGTGCTTAGATTTCAGCGTTTATTGTTGTTTAGTCACCAAGTTGTGTCCAACTCTTTGTGACTCCATGGACTGTAGCCCTCCAGGCTCCTCTGTCCATGGGATTTTCCAGGCAAGAATACTGAAGTGGGTTGCCATTTCCTCTTCCAGGGGATCTTCCCCACCCAGGGATCGAGCCCAAGTCTTGTGCATTGGCAGGCAGATTCTTTACCAGTGAGCCACCAAAGAAGCCCACTCTAGTGTTTATAGAAATATCCAATTTATGTATGGGATATTCTCAGGAATAGAGCCAGAGGTTGCTTAGTGTGGAACAGTTATTCCTGGGATAAGAGTTTGGGTGCTTCTTGGGGAATTTGAATGATTAATTTGGAGCATGGGTTTACAGGGGAGGGAAGGGCGGGAATTCTCTCATCCTAAACAGACATCAAAATAACCGAAAATATTTGGGAAAAATACAAGCTGAATCTCTGTACTTGGTCATGAACTGCATGGACACACCCTGACTGCCTGCCACCCACACACCCAATACTCACCTGACTGGGATGCCAAGGGCTCGTCTACTTCCTATGAGCTACCTGCCCTCCTTCTTGATGGATGCCATGGTCTACCGGAGTTCCCCAAGGGCCAGGGCCCTATCAAGTCAAGTCTAGTTGGGTGCTGTGTGAAGGATGATGCTTCAAGAGGAAGGAGAGAAGGTGGAAGGAGGGAGCTCTCTATTTCTAAGGGCAGGTAGCTCATCCTCCTCCTCATCTCTGCCCCAGGCTTCTCCTGAGGCTCTGGGATATTGGGAAGGAAGGGCAAAGTTTTGTGGCTGAGAAACAGGGATCCAATAGCATACATCTGTGCCCTGTTTCTTGGGCAGCATCTCAAAGCTCTCAGCCCCATGACCCTCTTGCCACCCTGAGGAATCTGCAATGTCTGGAGGATGTGAGCCTCTGGGAAGGGGCTCAGCCCCACGTGCTCTGTCTCTAGTCACCTCCTCAGGGCGTGACTTGGTTTCCCCATCCCATGGGATGGAAATGGCCTGGAGGAGGTAAAGGGTCCTGTCTCCACTGAAAATACCTGTGGGCAGGAGTCAAGGATGCACAGGGCACCCAGCAGCCTCATCTGAGTAGGAGGGCCAGTCATCAGAGGGGGCAGCATTCTCAGTCCTGGGAGAAGAGCTCTCTGTGTTGTCCTGCAGCCCCCCAGTCTCCCATTCCACAACCTGCCTTTTCTGATGTTGGAAGTTTGAGTCCAGGGAAGCGCTGTGTGTCCTGGCAATCAGCAGACAGGCCTGCAAGATGGTAAGTCAGGCCCAGGCCTGTGCTGGGGCAGTTCCAACTCATTCTTTTTCAGGTTTAGAGACAAACCCCTGGATTTCACCATCTGGGGCTGTCTCAAGAACTGGGACATTCCTGGGCCTGCTCAGCCCTTGAGTGACATTGTCTGACTTCCCTGAGCCAAAACTTCCTTGTTCACTCACCAAGGAGGCAGATAGAATTCTGAGATGTCTCCCACATCAATTGTAGGCGGTGCCTTGGGGTGAGTAGGAAGTAAGTGAGGTTTGCCTCCACCTCCCATCTCCCATATCCATATCCTACAGGATTTGGGTCTGCTCCCCAGGACTGGGTCCATGAACTGTCACCACCGCCCCCCACCCCTGCCACCAAATCCCAGGACTCTTGGTATAGAATGCCAAACTCCCTGCAATTTCCCAAGATGACACCTGCTTTATCTGATTTTAAAGCTGACTAACCTTGGTGGAGAGTGCAGCATACCAGCATCCTTGTCCTTCACTCTAGGGGATTTTATGGCCTCATTTCTATGTCAGACCCTCTAGATAAGGAAGGTGTAGGCAGTTGGTCTCGGGTCCTTCAGGCTGGTCACCAGGATAGTCCTGAGGAATAATGACCCTAGAGGTTTGTCCAGAGGACCAGTACAGACTCCAGCATCATTCTGTCCCCATATTTTTGCAATCCTGGGTGAGGGATTACTCACACCTCTGTCTCATTTCCTTGCTTCCTTTGCTTTACTGGCTTCCCTTCTACCTCTCTGTGAGTTCTTTGCCCCATGGCCTGTAATCTCTCCTTTCCCTCAAAGGCCTGACACAGAGAGTTTCCCAAGTCCCTGACCTGCATCCTCAGTTCTTCCTACGTCACCCCCTCTCAGAGCCAAGGGTCTGGCCCCAGGTCCTTCCTACAACTGCCCAGGGCACCCCTCCTCATCATCTGGCTGAGCCTCGGTCTCAGTGATGCTTCTCTCAGAACTCTCTATTCTCCTGCCTCCCCTCTCTGTGCCCCAAGAGTCTCCTCCTAACTTTTCTCACCACCTGTGGTTGGACCTGTTATCAGCCTCATGCCCTACAAACATTTTGGCTTCTGGCCTCCCTTCCCTCTGCACTTTCCATTAAGCACTGTGTCAGCTGACTTCATAGTCCTTTGCTTCCACTTTATAGTCCCTTGCTTCCCCTGACATCACCACCACCCCCCTTCAGAATCCTCAACTCAGCCTACCAGCTCCCTGGACCTGGGGGTAGAAGAAAATGCCCACTGGGGGCCCTGCCTGGGGAAGTTGATGTGTCCTCGATCCTTGAAGCCCTCTGCTTGTCCAGTTGCTGGGGGCGGGTGCTGGGCTTGCTTGGAGTGAAGTGGGGACTCCTCATTGGTGACTCAAGCATCATCTCCCAAGGATCCGGGCCCTGAGCCCCTCAGGAGTTTCTGCTTTCTAGGAGTTGGGGGTCTCACATAACCAGTTTCCCTTAAGGAGGCCCTGCTGCCTCTGACCTCGAGACAATGGAGGCACATCTGCCCTGGAGCAGACCCTTTATTTCTCATCCTCTCTCATCAGGGGAGACTTACCTAAGAACAGAGAATTCCAAAGAGCTGATAGACTGGAACTCATTTCCCTTGGGGTTTGAAGGGCACAAAACCAGTTCTGTTTGTTTTGCATTAACAGATTTGTCTTCATCTTTCCATTCAAAATAACAATTACATTTATTTACATGCTTGCATTCATAACAAATGATTTTGATCCCTGGGCTGGAGGTGGGGGATTGCCAGGATGGGTCTTCTGGGCTTAGTCCTCCTTGCTCCTTCCCCTGCTCAGGCCACACAGGTGAGCCACTTTTCAGCACCAGCATCACCACTGTGGTTTGTCCCATCCCTGGCACCTTCACCCCTAGGGCTGGAGGAGAGAGAGAGGCGGCCACCAGGATGGTCTGAAGTAACAAAGCTTCAGGTTTAACTTGAAATTCTTGCCTCTGGCTAATTGGTGTGGTGAGGCATCCACCTATACAAATTACAGAGTGGATCATGCAGGGGCTGTGCATCTGTTGCTGGCAGCTGAAGGGAGGAGAGCTCTTCTCAGCAGGCTCTAGCAGGTTTTGGCTCAGAGGGCACACCTCTCCGGCTATTCCCTGACCCCGATTCTTCTTGACCATCACCTGTCATCGCCGGCCCCTCCATACACACCATGGCAGCTATCTCAGACCTCTCCTTTATGTACCGCTGGTTCAAGAACTGCAATCTGGTCCGCAACCTCTCAGACAAGTACGTCTTCATCACAGGCTGTGACTCGGGCTTCGGGAACCTCCTGGCCAGGCAGCTGGTTGATCGGGGCATGCGGGTGCTGGCTGCTTGCTTCACTAAGGAGGGGGCCCAGAAGCTTCAGCAAGACACTTCCTATCAGCTGCAGACCATCCTACTGGATGTCACCAAGACAGAGAGCATCAAAGCAGCAACCCAGTGGGTGAGGGACCAAGTGGGTGAACAAGGTGGGACAAATTGCATTCTTTGGTTTTCTCAGTGTATCCTTCTTTTTCTCTCTGTCTCCCGCAGGCATCTGACAGTTATCAGGGACCCTGTTCAGGTAGGGTGGGAGAGAAAGGGACTGAGGCTGTAGCTTAGTGGGATTGGGAACTGCTGCGTGGTTTGGACTGTCCACATGCATGCATGCTAAGTTGTTTCAGTAGTGCCTGATTCTTTGAGACTCTATGGACTATAGCCCTGTAGATAGGCTCCTCTGTCCACGGGATTCTCCAGACAAGAATACTGGAGTGCGTTGCCATGCCCCTCTCCAGGGGAATCTTCCCTGGAGACTCAAGGATCAAACCCACATCTCTTGTGTCTTCTGCATCAGCAGGGGGGTTCTTTACCACTAGCACCACCGGAGAAGCGCACTGGACTGTCCACATGAAAAGATGATTTTCCAAGGAAGTTTTCTCTCCCAGAAACTCAGAGGGATGGCAGGGTTTGGTGGTAGCTGCACTAGAAGATCAGGGAGGAACATGTGTTCCGAATGTCCAAACCTTTAAATGTCTCACTGGGACTTCAGTTGTTCTAATCATCAGCTCCTGTAGAAATGTGAGCACGTTTCTTGTTGGGATCAGGCTGGAGGGAGGGGAGAGGGAACATGAGGTTGGACTCCCTGAGTCAGGGCATTTGTTCTCCTTGACTATATCAGGCTAGATTGCAGGGTGAGGAGTGAGACCTGTCCTCTTTCTCATATCATGATGGATACTGGGTTGACTTGAGGTTAAGTGTCTATGTCAGGAGGGCTGCTCTTATTGGGAAAGGAGTCTGTGGGCTAGGGCTAGACTAGGACTGCATGGGGACCAGCCCAGGGAGTTTCCCACATACAGGATGTGGGTGTAGGAATGGGAGGAAAGCGTGGCCCAGTTGTAGAAGCAGCAGTCTGGGGGAAGTCCTGCCTCCTGAGGGAACTAAACTGGGGACTGTGCACACGAGTCAGAGCAGAGAACTCTTGGGCCGAGAAGGGGCAGACAGTGACTCTTGCTGGATTTCCCTCTTTGGCATTTACCACTCTTCAGTACTCAATGTTTTACTTAGTTTTCCTACTTATCTATTTCTCCTGCTAGAATAAAACTTCTGGGGTTGGTGTGTGTGTTGGGAGGGTGTTGTTCCTTTTATTTACTATATATCCTGAGTACTTACTTGTGTCTGGCATCTAGTAAGGTGCTCAGTAAATATTTGTGAAAAGAACTAAGTAATGAATAATTCAGCAAGAGTGAGTTTCTTTCTTCAACATGCTGCCTCCCCCCAGTGCCCTACATTCAGCTTTGAGCCCCTTGTGTTAATGATTCACCAGGTAATATTAGTTTCCTATGGTTTCCCAGGCAACTCAGTGGTAAGAATCTGCCTGCAATGCAGAGATGCAGAGGGTTTGATCTCTGGGTCAGGAAGACCCCCTGGAGAAAGAAATGGCACCCCACTCCAGTATTCTTGCTGGGATAATCCCAAGGTCAGAGGAGCCTGGGCTGTATGTAGTTCATGAGGTCACAAAGAGCTGGACACAACCTGAAGTGATTGAGCACACGTAATAAATGCTGTAATAAATACACACAAACTTAGAGGCTTAAGGGAGCACATACTTATTATCTTATAGTTCCGGAAGTCAGAAGTCCAAAATGGGTCTCCCCAGGCTAAAATCAATGTGTTAACAGAGCTTTAAGGAAGACTGCTGTCATTGCCTTTTCCAGCTTTAGAGGCTGCCCGCACAACTTGGCTCATGACTTCTTCATCACCAAGGCCAGCAAGGTCGGGCGCAGTCCCTTTCATGCTGCCATCTCTCTGGTTCTCTGTCTTCTGGCTTCCTCTTCCATTTAGAAGGACCTTTGTGATTATATTGGGCTCAGCAGGCTAATCCAGAATATATTCCCCATTTTAAGGTCAGTTGAGTTAAATTTCATCTGCTACTTTAATTACTCTTTCCCATGTAATCCACCTTACACAGCTTCCCAGAATTAGTACAGGGTCTAAGCAGCACTGGGAAATGGGGGGAAGGGGTCCTCATACACTTTCTTGTTGCCCCTTAGAGTCTCTGGACATGACAAGTTGACCTGACCCTGAAGTTGTTCACAGAGTTATGAAAGTTCTCTAGACCTCTTTGCAGAGAAAAAAAAAAAGTTTAAGGCTGTCCTGGTTTACCAGCAGGCAGAGCTTTTTACCAGAACCACTCAGGTTTTACAGTCTTTGGGTCTCAGGGGCTCATGTCGTTCACTGCAAGGTAAGAGAGTCTCCTCTAGCTGGGAAGTTCTGAGTCCTGCCAGCCAGGGCTCTCCTGTGGTCTCTACTTGGAGGAAAGTAGAAAGAGAGGGTGGGGACACAGCTTGTGTGGGGACCCCTGCCCTAGAGGAAAGGGTGAACCAGGATTGGTGTGTACATCCAGACCTGCCCATGTGTGCGTGGAAGACTATCTTGAGGCTACATAGCCCAAGTGGGGTAGTGAGACAGGGGGAGGGGAAGGGAAGGAACCCCAAGCCCCTCCCCAGGTGGAATTTTACTTGGAACCTCAGTATGTAAAACAAATGAAAACTGAGGTTCTCCTGCATCTCCCTTCCTTAGCATGTTATGGGATTCAGCCTTAAAGCTCTCAGGATTGCAACCACAGGCTAGAAATGACCGTCCTAATCCAGCCAGCAGTGAACCTGAGGCCCAGGGAAAGGAAGTGATTTCAAGGCTAGAGTTAGAACCAGTACTAGAACTTGAGGCTCTTCAAGTCTGGCCCTTGCAGAGCTAAATGATAATACCTAGCATTATTTCTCTCCATTTATATTAATACCAACTCATTTAAATATTTCAAAGAGAGCTCTTTTCACATTTTTCCAAAATTATTTAAATGTTTTATATATTTGTTTATAAATCTTATTTCTTTTCTGGTTTGTGAACTCCTAGAAAAATAAGACCCTGTTTTGTTCATTTTGTGCCTCTAGCACCTTCCTTTATAACTGACAGATGCATGAAACGAATGAATGTGTGAATGGATGAATGAATGGAGCAATTTTGGTAATGTGTGAAGTAGAATTGGTTTCTTATACTCAGATGAATAGAGAGGGGGAAGTATGATGGGGGAAGGAATTGAAACATTAATTCATTGGTATGAAAATGAGATCTCTTTTCCCTGAGCTAATAGCTTAGATCCTATTAAGCCTGGATCATAGTTTGTACAGGGCACAGCTAAGCTGATAGACTGTGTGCATCAGCAAAAGTGCCCCTCTAGGTATATGTCTGGGCTGTCATAGCTCCCAACCCCACACCCCCAGTCTGGCTGTCCTGTACTTTATGAAATGCTTAACCCACTCCAGTACTCTTGCCTGGAAAATCCCATGGATGGAGGAGCCTGGTAGGCTGCAGTCCGTGGGGTCACTAAGAGTCGGGCACAACTGAGCGACTTCACTTTCACTTTTCACTTTCATGCATTTGAGAAGGCAATGGCAACCCACTCCAGTACTCTTGCCTGGAGAATCCCAGGGACAGAGGAGCCCAGTGGGCTGCCGTCTATGGGGTCGCACAGAGTCGGACACGACTGAAGCGACTTAGTAGCAGCAGCAACCATCCTCAGCAGCCCAGAGCTGGTGGGTAGTGGACCCTGGTGATATTCCAGAGACACTGCTGATTTCTGTCTGGTTCTCTCTCCCTCCATCTTACCCCCAGGCCTCTGGGCCCTGGTGAACAATGCTGGTGTGGGCCTGCCCAGTGGTCCCAATGAATGGCTGACCAAGGAGGACTTTGTGAAGGTGATCAACGTGAACCTGGTGGGACTGATTGAAGTGACCCTCCATATGCTGCCCATGGTCAAGAAAGCCCGGGGCAGGGTTGTCAACATGTCCAGCAGTGGGGGCCGTGTGGCTGTCATTGGTGGAGGCTACTGCATCTCCAAGTTTGGTGTTGAGGCTTTCTCTGACAGCATCAGGTAACTGGGCCCAAGTGCCAAACCACTCAGGGTGGGAGTTCCGGGGGGTTTCACCCCAGGAAAAGAGAGCTGGGTTGGGGAAGTTATGGAGGGAAGATGTTATAACAGTAGCAAGAAGAAGACTAGCCCACCAGGGGCCTTCCCCAGGGACCTAGAAAAAAAGGGATGAAAAGAGGTGGGGTGGTGATGGGTAGCCTTCCCTTGGACTGCTTTGGGCCTGTGTGAGTAGGAGAGAGAGTCCCCCAAAGAGACAGAGAGGCCTGGAGGCAGATGCACTGTGGGCGACCTTCCAAGGATAATGCAAGCCTTGTATAGACCCTGCATTTCTTTGCCACCTGGATGTTGGGAGTGCGGCCGAGTGGGAGGGACCTGGTGGGAGCAAGGCGTGGTCTAGATTCTTCCGGGCTGGGCTGGCCTAATGTGAATTGCCCAGAGGCAGGCTTGGGAAAGGGCTTATTTGCATGAAAGCAGCGCTGGGCCTGGGTAGGAGTAGGGGGTCGCACCCCCAGGTTCCTGATCTCCCGGGGAGATCAGCTCCTCTGGAGGTGTCAGAGGTGATTCTCTCTGATGACCCTTGGTCATCGTGGGGTCCCAGACTGAGTCCAAGCTCTTTCTTCCCAGGCGTGAGCTCCACTACTTCGGGGTGAAAGTCAGCATCATCGAGCCGGGGAACTTCCGGACAGCCATTCTGGGCAAGGACGGCCTGGAAAAGCACATGCGCAAGCTGTGGGAGCGTCTGCCTCCGGAAACCCGCGAGAGCTATGGAGAGGAGTACTTCCGGATCTGTGAGCTCCCCAGAAGGGACAGGGGTCTCTGAGAGGGGTGGAGAGGTCTTGGGAGTCACCAACCCGATTTCGTTTTCCGGATATTGGGATGGAGGCTCGGAGCGGTTATGAGCCTCAGGCCACACCGCTGGAGGCAGAGCTGGGGTTTGAGAACTGCTGGGAGTACCAGACCATACCTGCGGGGAGATGGGGTTCTTAGGAGAGATCTCCCCACCTCGGCCTCTCCCCGCGCGCCCGCCCACCATCACCACCCCACCCCCCACCCCGGCGCCAAACATCCCTATGCTGGTGAATCAGGTGCAGGTGAATCTGCCCTGGGTACAGAGAAGTTATTATGAGCACAGCTGCTTGGGCCAGATTGCCTGGGTTTGAATTCCGGCTCTGCCACTTACCAGCTAGAAGATTTTGGGAATGCTACCTAGTCATCGTAAGCCTCGATTTTCTCATTTAGAGAATGGAGTTAATGAGAGTGCCCACCTCCCAGGGCTTCTGTGAGGACTGATATCTATGAAGTATCTCACACGCATTAAGTGCTTGTTAGGTCAGTAAAGAGAAAAAGCACCCAGTATTTACAAGGAAGGCACTCTAGGCAGCTCTGTTTCTCCCTGAGCTAAGGGAATCCTGTGAATCTCAGGTCTCTTTGGAGAAGTGGAGAAGAGCCCTCACAGCTATTGGTTATCATGGCCAACCAAATAGCCTCCTGCCTTGTGAATCCCAGAATCAGGCCAGGTATCTTGGAGTGATTTGTGTGTGTGCGCGCGTGTGCACCCAGTCAGGCTCCTCTGTCCATGAAATGTTCCAGGCAAGAATCCTGGAGCAGGTCGCCATTTTCTTCTCCAGGGAATCTTAGACCCAAGGATTGAACCCATATCTCTTGCATTTCCTGCATTGGCAGGCGGGTTCTTTACCACTAAGCACCATTAGCCATACCCAAAATAGAACTATATTGGAAATGGCAGTTAATTGCAATCTAACCTAGGCACATTTCTGAGAATCAGCACAGAATCCCTGGAATAGGCATGTAAACAGGACACAGTGTTCTGGTGCCTAAGGGCCTGGAACTGAGCCACAGCCTGGCTTGGTTAGCATGCTTCAGAACAACATAGCCACCTGCCAAGTTTCTTTATCTCAACTCTGCCGGGGAAGCCACCCAAAGTTGCCCTTTTAGTCCACTTTCTTCCTAGGGAGGGAAGGACTGTTGGGTCCATACTAAGTGCCAAAGCCTCATCTCTGCTGTTTTATAGACTTTGCGTGTGTGTCAAGTTGCTTCAATCATGTCCGACTCTTTGCAACCCTATGGACTATAACCTGCCAGGCTCCTCTATCCATGGGATTCTCCAGGCAAGAGTACTGGAGTGGATTGCCATGCCCTCCTCAAGGGGATCTTCCCGACCCAGGGCTCAACCAGTCTTCCCGACCAGTCTCTTATGTCTCCTGCATTGAGGCTGATTCTTTACCATTAGCACCACCTGGGAAGCCCCTTTATAGACTATTTTGCTTAATTCTCACAATAGCATAAACGTTTCCTGGATGTCTGAATGCAAGGCTCATGTTCTTTCTCACTGTCCAGGAGACTGACAGGGGCTAAAGGGTACCTCTGTCTCCCATCCAATCTGTGTCAAGCTAGATGCTGAGCACAAAGCAGGAGCACAGTAAATATTTGAGAGAACAAGGAAAGAATGTGCCATAGACTATTTCCAGGTCTCAGATAGCTTCTTCCACCCTGCTGCTTCTTTGGGTCCTCCCTTCTTTCAGAACCTGGTTCAAAAGCCATCTCATCCCACCAGCCTGCCTCCCCTGATGATGGCATAGACTTCCCTGCCTCTGAGGGAGCCATGACCCTGAGCTTCTTGGATGAGGCCTTTGACACTCACCTGCCCGCATGGGCCCTGTTTGTGATGGACTCTGTGTCAGACCCATGGACAGAGCACAGAGTGTTGGATTCCTAAGACATTATCTCACCATAGACCTTCTGGCTTTAAGTCAGCATGGCTCTTTTGGTGGACCCCATTTGGGCTTAGCTCAGACTGTAAAGAATCTCTCTGCAATGCAGGCGACTCCATTGTTCCAGTTCAATCCCTGTATCGGGAAGATCCCCTGGAGAAGGGAATCGCAACCCACTCCAATATTCTTGCCTAGAAAATGGGGTGGCAAAGCTGAGGGACTTTCACTTTCAAAATGTAGTTTGCCTCTTTTCACTGCAGTTTTCTCCCTAGGAAAGAGAAAGGGAGTTCCTTGGAGTTGGGGTGGGGGGTTAAGGATACTTGAATAACTCTGTTCTGCCCTTACCAACCACCCACCAGCATCCTGCATGGAAGGGGTGACTTCTCTGCTTCCTGGACCATGCCCAAAATCAGGACAGCTTTTGCTCTCTCCTTGTTTTCAAGTTCTAAGTCCTTATCATGAATCCTGGCTCTCAGGCATCACTTCCTCCTGAGTTCTTGGGGTACTCAGTGAAGTATGAGCCCCATTGAGCTGTTCCTGTCTCAGCAGGGGTGAGGGTGCAGATCAGGGCTACATAAGCTTATCATGTGGCTTGTCTCCTGTATGTGTTGTTAGTACAGCGGACTTGGACCATCTCCACATCCATGTGCAGCAGGCTAACAGAATGGCCCTCACATTCGTCAGTGCCTTAGCTCATTAGAGCCCCATCATGACCTTATGACCAAAGCAAAGGCAGTGTTACTATTTTTTAATAACATCTTTCTTTCTCCCCTGCAGGCTTTTGTAGAAAATTTGGGAACTCCAGGAAGTTTTCCTAGGAGGAAAAAAAACCCCTCTAGTGACTAGGAATTTCACCAGACCATGTTTTTCCTTATTTCCTTCCAATTTTTCTGTGCACTTATATTCACCCATTTTCTTATCCTCTTCTCTACTGTCTACCCTGCTATTAGTCATCTTTATTATTTTCTAGGGCAGGGTATTATCATCCCCATTTTACAAATGATAACAGTTTAAGCTCAAGGTCACACAGCTAAAAAGTGGCAGAACTGAGCACAGTTCTTCTCATTGCTAGTCTAACACAATAGTAGGGATTCAATTCATAATTACTGAATTGGGGAAGGGAAATAAGATTATTTATAGTTTGTTTAAGGAACAGCCTAGAGCTTGTGAGATCTGCCTGAAATGTTAGATCTGTAATCTGATGGAAAAGGAGCTTGGATGGAATTTAGAAGACATGATCTTTAATAAAGAATAATAGAGCCTTTGTTTTTTTTTTTCCTGTCTTGTACCCTCAAACAGATACTGACAACTTAAAGAGCACAATGCAGTTAGCAGACCCAAGGATCAGCGAAGTTACCAACAGCATGGAGCACGCCATTGTTTCCCGGAGCCCTCGCATCCGTTACAACCCGGGCCTGGATGCCAAACTCCTGTACCTCCCCTTGGCTAAGTTTCCCACCCCTGTGACAGATTTCATCCTGAGCCGGTACCTTCCAAGGCCAGCAGACAGTGTCTAAGCTGGGGAAGCTCAGGGGGGTGATCAGTGGAGTGTAGGGGAGGGGGTGAGAGAAGCCACCATCAGGTCACAAGAAGAGGGATCAGATGTTCTGGGAGTATTTTGCTTAGCTGACACCCTGCCTGCTGCTGGCAAATTTATGGGTAACTTCTAACAGAAAATACATGCCTCTTCTCACTCACTGGGGCCCACAGAAAGTTGAGGTGGCCTTTGCAAGTTCAAAAAGCTATATAGCATGAGGACTCCCTGGTGGTTAAAACTGCACTTTCAATGCAGGGGGTGCAGGTTTGATCCCTGGTCAGGGAGCTAAGATCCCACATGCCACACAATGTGGCCAAAAAGTAAAATTTTTTAAAAAATTACTTAAAGATCTATAGTATAGCTCCAAGAACATCTATTTCCCAGTCAGGAAATGACTTTTCTTGACCTGAAAGAGTCAGGGAAGGGAAAACTAGCTCCTGCTGAATCATGAGCCTCCCTCAGTTATCACCACCACTGGGAAACTTTGTGGGATACTGTAGCCCACAGGAAAACCCAACCACTTTCCTCTTGTGTCTCTAAATATGCATTAACCTTATTCACATAGCCCTTTATTTAAAGTATGTATTAGGACAGACACAAAATGCAAGATTGTATCACATAAAATTTATCCTAGTATTTTCTCTCTCTTTTATGGATTTCTGTATCCATAGGTGATTGGGACTCACATAAAATAACATTTATTTAATTACCATGGATTAATTCTTCAAATATTTATTGAGGACCTGCTACAGACTAGCACTGTGTAGGAGCTGGAAGGATACACTTCATTTCAGTTCAGTTGCTCAGTCATGTCCAACTCTGTGACCCCATGAACTGCAACCCGCCAGGCCTCCCTGTCTATCACCAACCTCCCTGTCCATCACCAAGGAAGGATAAAAATATGATTAAATCATGATCTTGGTTTTTCACTCTTTATTTTGTGGTTTTGTTTTTTCTGTTTTAGCATAGCATCTAGTACTAGAGATAGACAATAATAGAAAAAACAGAAATCAGTAAGTCAAATTTTTGGAGCTGTGAGGAACCCCTAAGTGAAAGTCACTCAGTTGTGTCCGACTCTTTGCAACCCCATGGACTATTCAGTCTATGTAATTCTCCAGGCCAGCATACTGGAGTAGGTTGCCTTTCCCTTCTCCAGGGGAACTTGGACTATTCCAACCCAGGGATCGAACCCAGGTCTCACACTAGTGAATTCTTTACCAGCTGAGCCGTAAGGGAAGCCCAGGGATACTGAAGTGGGTAGCCTATCTCTTCTCCAGCGGATCTTCCCAACCCAGGAATCGAACCAGTGTCTCCTGCATTGCAGGTGGGGAACCCAGGTCTCCCACATTGCAGGCGGATTCTTTACCAGCTGAGCCACAAGGGAAGCCCAAGGATAATGGAGTGGGTACCCAATCCCTTCTCCAGCAGATCTTCCCAACCCAAGGATCAAACCAAGGTCTCCTGCATTGCAGGCAGATTCTTTTCCAACTAATCTATCAGGGAAGCCCCGAGGAACCCTCAGTTCAGTCACTCAGTCGTGTCCGACTCTTGGCAACCCCATGAACTGCAACATGCCAGGCCTCCTTGTCCGTCACCAACTCCCAGAGCTTACTCAAACTTCTGTCCATTGAGTCAGTGATACCATCCAACCATCTCATCCTCTATCGTCCCCTTCCCCTCCTGCCTTCAACCTTTCCCAGCATTGGGGTCTTTTCAAATGAGTCAGTTCTTTGCATCAGGTGGCCAAAGTATTGGAGTTTCAGCTTCAGCATCAGTCCTTCCAATGAATATTGAATATGAATATGAATATTCAGAGCTCTCTATGTTATACAGCAACTTCCCACCATCTATTTTGCATACGGTAATGTGTATGTTTCAATGCTACTCTCTCGATTCATCACACCCTCTTCTTCCCCCACTGGGGCACAGACTTTTGACCCCAGTCACACAAGATTTATTTCCATTAAACAGGAAATGCTTACATAGTACCTGTTAGGTGCCAGACACTGGTTTATGTGCCTTACAAATACAAAGAATTGATGCTTTTAAATTGTGGTGCTGAAGAAGACTCTTGAGAGTCCCTTGGACAGCAAGGAGATCAAACCAATCAATGCTAAAGGAAATCAACCCTGAATATTCATTGGAAGGATTGATGCTGAAACTGAAGCTTCAATAGTATGGCCACCTGAAGCGAAGAGCTAATTCACTGGAAAAGACCCTGATGCTGGGAAAGATTGAGGGCAGGAAAAGGGAGCGACAGAGGATGTGATGGTTGGATGGCATCACCGACTCCATAGACATAAATTTGAGCAAACTCCAGAAGATAGTGAAGGACAGGGAAGCCTGGGGCATTGCAATCCATGGGGTTGCAAAATGTCAGACATGATTTAGCAACTGAACAGCAAGAACAACAGCAGCAAGGAGTGGGTGGAGTTTCCATAGAGCAGCACAGCTGGGCTGAGGCTCTTGATCACAGTGCTGGGGGCAGCATTTCTGCACACAGCCCACTGCTGCCATCTTGATTTGCAGGGTCATGTGCAGGTCTTCTCCACGTGGTCCACAGAGCTGAGGTGTCAGTCACAGCCATTGCACACGAATACCTTGGGTCTGAAGTGCCTGCTGCAAGGCCTCTGCAATTGGCACCATATGAGCAGGTGAAACAAGACAGACTCAAAGGAAAAGAAAAGAGAAAAGGTTAGACTTTATTACCCAGATTCTTTTTTACTTTCTCAGGAATTGTTAACAGGCTTTACCAGTGACAAAACAATGGAGATAAGTGTTTACTCTCAGTTACATCAGCCAAAGTAAGGGCTGCAAGTACTTACTATACTTGACATTTTGTGCTGGTAGTGAGTATATAGGGTTTCCATGTTAATTCAGTGGTAAGAATCCCCCTACCAAGGCAGGAGATGCAGGTTCGATTCCTGGGTTAGAAGGATCCCTTGGAGGAGGAAAAGGCAACCCACTCCAGTATCCTTGCCTGGGAAATCCCACGGACAGAGAAGCCTGATGTGCTACAGTACAGGAGGTCACAAAGAGTCAGATGCAACTAAGCATGCAGTGAGTACATAGGAATTAAATTTGGTTAATTCCTGATTGGCCTGTAGTGTGCTTCATTTTATTACTGGCCTTGGCAGAGTTTCTTCTCCTTTTATAACTTTTGCAGCTACAGAGATTAAGTTTAATAAGTTCAGTGTTGGTTTGTTAATAAGAAATGGAAGCAGGGGACTTCTCCAGGTAATGAAAACTCCATACTCCTTTTACCTCTGTTAGAGTAAATCTAACCTGTAACAGAATTAAAGGGCAGGGACTATGTATCTTTGTCTCAATCTTCTTAGCACATAACCCAATACCTGGCATGCACATGCTTGTTCCATTCAGTTGAATCTTGGAGTGAAATAGAAATGTTCTAGGTTAAATGCTCTGCTCATAGGAAATACACTGAATCTTAGCTGAAATTCTAACAGCAATTATCTTTGGGTAGTGAGATTCTTGTGCTTTTTTATTTCCTTCCTTATCCTTTTGCTATTTTCCAAAACCAGTGCTATAAACTACAACAGATGACTGCCTATAGGAAAGAGTTCCCTTCTCCTTATCTCATTCGTTTCTAATATGTGGGTTTTATTTTTACAAAATTGGCAATTTTACAAAAATTTTATGGGCACAGATAGTCAAATTGTTTTACGAAGAGCAAATGAAGACACTCTTTAGATTCTTTTAGTCAGTTATGTGGTATTTACTTCTACATATCTAAACAACATGCTTATGTTGTTTTTTATTTTTGAATCTCCCATTGGTTTCTCTGTGGGGTGATGAGACTAACCTGTTTCACCACTCTTACCCTATTGCCAGGTACATTCCAATCACCTCCATCCTTGCAGAAATTTGGCTAGATGGATGTTCATTGTTCACATTATGCTAACTTGGTAAATATTTTTGATTCAGTGAACAACATTTTATTTTCTCTAGAGTTAATAATTACCTTTATTGGCTTAGTTTTTGATGTTTTACCACTAAATTGACCTTGTTCCCTTCATCCTCCCTACCCCATCATTTTATAAACCACTTCTTAGTACATTCAAATATCTTAGATATTCTCTAATTTCATCTTCTAGAGCCTCTGGGCTTGCTCCAATCTGGGCTGACATCTCGAGGCCTGCTGCACAGCTTGGGATTCCTTTTCACTGACATCCTAGGACTTCCTTTGCCTTTATTCAATGTTGGACCCACTGTTGCCTGGATCTTTATGCCTTCCTTTTTTTTTTTTTTTTTACTAATTCTCTCATTTTAGAGTATCTTTCTAACAAAGAGTCTATGGGATATAATACTTTTGAGAATTTCCATATCTGAAAATACCTTTACTTCGTGTTCATCTTTAATTAATACTGGCTGGATATAGAACCCCAGAATGGAAATTCCTTTCTTTCTGAAATTTTAAGGCATAACCCCCTTCTCTTATAGCTTCTATCATTACTATAAAGGAACCTGATGCCACTCTGACTCCTGACCCTTTACAAGAATCATGTTTCCCTCTCTGGAAGTCTATAGGATCTTCTCCTTATCTTCACTGTTCCTGACTTTCACCCCAGTGCCAGAGCCAGGGTCTGCTTTCACCCATTGTGCTTGGTGCTCCCCATCCATCTGGAAATTCATGTCCTTTATTTCTAGAAATCTTACTAAATTTTTCCTTGAAAATTGTATACATCACTATTTGTGTGCCCTCTTTCTAGAATTTCAAGTATTTGGAAGTTACATTTCTATGGTTTTCTGCATTCCATTTCTTTGCCTTAGCCCATCCACTGCGTTTTCATTTTTGCTATTATAATTTCCAAGAGCTCTTTTTTGTTCTCTGATTGTCCCTTTTTTAATAGTATCCTCTTCTTGTTTCATGCGTGTAGTGTTTCTCTTATCTCTGTGAAGATATTGAGAATATTGTATATATGTTTTCCCACTTGCATTTCATGCTTCCTTCAGGTGGCTTTATTCTGTCAGCTCATTTTGGTCTTTACCTTTCATACTTAATGTTTTCTTCTAAAGTCTGTTAATCCTTAGCTATTTGCTCACATTTGAATGGGGAACTAAAGAACTGCAAATTGGTGGGGCTTGTCGCTATTTTGCTCTGACTGGATTATTTCAGTGAATACCTGATATCAGTGTCCTAGGCTGGTTTTTTTCCCCTTCTCTCTCGGATTTCTCATATTCCCTGGAGAAGCTTTCCAGTCTCTCACCTGGAGAGTATCTCTGGCTGCCACCGTTTTGGTTGCCAAATTCAGGAAGAAAGCTGGGTCCATGGTTTCAGTGCTTATTTTGGACATTTCATTCCATCCCATTTCTCAGGACAATATCCATGCCCTCCACTCTGCCAAATGCCCAACCCCATTGTCATCTAGATACTCTCTGTTGTATCTTTATATTGACTACACCACTTCCTCCCAGGTGTGAGAGGGACAGTTCCTATACAACCCATTTGGGAGGGGATCCAATGGTCTGTTTCTTAAACAGGCTTCCAAACAATTCTTTTCTCTGCTCCTTCTCTACCCCTAGATCTATTCATGTTGCTGCAAATGGGATTATTTTACTCTTTTTATGACTGAGTAATATTTCCACTGTATATGTATAAAGCACATCTTCTTTATCCATTCATCAGTATTTGGACGTTTAGGTTTCTTCCATGTCTTGGCTATTGAAAATAGTGCTGCAATGAACATTGGGGTGCATGTATCCTTCCAAATTATAGTTTTCTCTGGATATATGCCCCAAAGTAAGATTGCAGGATCATACAGTAGCTATATTTTCAGTTTTTTAAGGAACTACCATACCATTCTCCATGGGCTTCCCAGGTGGCTCAGTGGTAAAGAATTCACCTGCCAATGCAGGAGACACAGGAGATGTAGGTTTCATCCCTGGGCCAGGAAGATCTCCTGGAGAAGGGAATGGCAACCCACTCCAGTACTCTTGCCAGGAAAATCCTATAGACACATGAGCCTGGCAGACTATAGTCCATGAGGTCGCAAAGAGTTGGACACAACTGAGCATACTGTTCTCCATAGTGGCTATAGCAATTTATATCTCACCAACAGTATAGGAGGGTTCCTTATTCTCCACACGCTGTCTAGCATTTATTTGTAGATGGCCATTCTGACTGGTGTGAGGTGATACTTCACTCTAGTTTGCAGTTTTGAGTTGTATTTCTCTAATAATTAGCAAAAGTGTGAAAGTGTTAGTCACTCAGTCATGTCAGGTTATTTGCGACCTTAAAGACCATATGGCCTCTGTCCATGGAATTCTCCAGGCAAGGATATTGAAGTGGATAGTCATTCTCTTCTCCAAGAGATCGTCCCAATCCAGGGATCAAACCTGGGTCTCCCACTTTGCAGGCAAATTCTTTACCATCTGAACCACCAGGAAGTGTTTTTCCAGTAATCATGTACAGATGTGACAGTTGGATCATAAAGAAGACTGAGTGCTAAAGAACTGATGCTTTTGAACTATGGTGCTGGAGAAAACTTTTGGGAGTCACTTGACAGCAAGGAGATCAAACCAGTCCATCCTAAAGGAAATCAACCCTGAATACTCATTGGAAGGACTGATGCTGAAGCTGAAGCTCCAATACTTTGATCATCTGGTACAAAGAACCAACTCATTGGAAAAGACCCTGTTGCTAGGAAAGATTGAGAGCAGGAGAAGAAGGGGGCAACAGAGGATGAGATGGTTAGATGGCATCACTGACTCAGTGGACATGAGTTTGAGCAAACTCCAGGAGATAGTGAAAGACAGGGAAGCCTGGCATGCTGTAGTCCATGGGGTCACAAAGAGTTGGACATGACTTAACAACTGAACAACAACAATATTTACCAATGTTGAACATCTTTTCATGTGTCTTTGAGCCATCTGTATGTTTCCTTTTTCTTTTTGTGGGGGACATGCCATGTGGCATGTGGGATCTTAGCTCCCCAAAAAGGGATTGAACCTATGACCCCTACAGTGGAAATGTGGAGTCCTAAATCCTGGAACAACCAAGGAATTCCCATCTCTATGTCTTCTTTGGAGAAATGTCTATTTAGATCTTCTGCCTATTTTTTGATTGGGTTGTCTGTTTTTTTAATATTGAGCTATATGAGCTGTTGGTCTATTTTGGATGTTAATCTCTTGCCAGTTGTTTGCAAATATTTTCTTCCATTTCTGTAAGTTGTCTTTTTGTTTTGTTTATGGTTTCCTTTGCTGTGTAAAAGATTTTAAGTTTAATTAGATCTCATTTCTTTACTTTTGTTTTTATTTCCATTTCTCTAGGATATGGATCCAAAAACACACTGCTGTGTTTTATGTCAAAGAGTGGTTTGTCTATGTTTTCCTCTAGGAGTTTTATAGTATCCATTTTTATATTTAAATCTTTAATGTATTTTGAAGGGTTTTTTTGTGTGTGGTGTTAGTGAATGTTCTAATTTCATTCTTTTACATGTAGCTGCCCAGCTTTTCTGGAAACCTGCTTTTGAAAGTGTCACAATACCTACCCTGAGCATGCTGAAAAGTCAAGAGAAGCCACTTATCACACAATCTAGAACCATGCTATTTAAAATAGTTCTGGTAGCCCAGTATCACCTGGGAATTTATTTTAAAATGCAAAAACTCAGTCTCCACCCCTGCCAAATTTACTGAATCAGAATCCACATTTTAACAAGATCTCCAGCTATTTCATGGCCAAATGAAAAATCAAGAAGCACTAATCCATAGCAATAGCCCTTAATGTTCATTCAGCAGTATTAAATTGGGTTTGGAGATCAGGATCTTTCAAATCAATTCACACAATTCACACAAATCAATTCACATATCCTTAGGGGTACGACCTTCAAGAAAAAAACAGTGGTTAGTAATACAAATTAAGTGGTGATCCAGAACAGATCCCGGGACTTCAAGTTCTGAAAGTAGTTATGGCATTTTTCAGAGTAAAGACTCAAAAGAATGCCAAATACAGACACAGTTTACTTTACTGGAAAAACATATAAAGTGATGTATTTCTTATGCCTTATTGGGAACCAGATTTTCAAATTTATTCTTATTATAAATGCCTGATAAATACATGATATTGACAAAGATTACAACAGTCACTTAACCTTTTACCAACCCTTTGCCAAATTTTGACTCTGAAGAACTAGAAAGAAACATGTACTGCCTTGAAAATAAGGCCATCTGTTCTCTCCAATCCAGGTCCTTTACAGATCCAGGATATTAAACCTCCAGAAGAAAAGACTCACAGACTGAAATTTGGTCACTTGGCTCAAGGTGTGAGAAGGAGTATGCTCTATGAAATCTCATTAGGACTGGAACAATGTAGCTGGTAGCTTTACATAACTTGGCATTATCAAATTATAGCTACAGATTGAGTGCACTGACCTTAAATAAACAAGCCTAACACCAGCAGGCCAAAGGCTAATAAGATTAGCCAATTGTCTGGGGTAAGGAAACCGGTCAGGCCATGAGAGCAGAGTTCATAGGACAGTCAACTGACTCAGGTGAATTATTGCAAACCATAGCTGCAATGGAAAGTAGGAATAAGCATTTGTTTAGAGTCTGCCCTGAAAATACAAATAAGGAAAGTGAGTGAGCAGAAGTGTAATCGTACAATTACAGGGACCTTGTCGGTTCCTGGTCCTGCTGAATCAGCTGGATGCATCCTGGGCTGAGCTCAGCAAGAGGAACTTTTACTTGAGAGGTTACATAGACAGAAAAAGAACCATGTCATTTGTAAAAGCATGCTCAGGTTGGTGTTGGTGCCAAGGGTTAGGTCAAAAAAATTATTCAGAAGTGCAGCTGAGTAAATGAGGTGAAAGTGAACACAAGACAGTTTTCAAGGATGTCAGAAGGGTTGGATCAGGTGTGAGGAGCAGATTAGCAGGTGTGAGGAGGTACAGAACAAGACCAGGAATGAGTTCCTTTGACTCCTGCATTTCCTGCAGTAGCTACTTCAAAGACCTCCATGGAGTCAGATGTTAGCTCTGAAGATTCCATTTGGACAACTTCTGGTGTAGGAATGTTCTTTTAGATAGGATCTCTAATTTGGATAAACAGAAGTTTGGTAAACATAGTGTTATCTGAATGGAGTAATAATCACTGTAAACTAACACCTGAAGCTCAATGAAACTATATTTCAGAGACAATCTCTCAAAATGGAATCTTTTCCTCTCTTGGGAAAAAATAAATGAGTTGAGTCCTCACTTTAATGAAGTATAGGATAGGATAAGGGTATCAGAGTGGGTTTTATTTTAACCAGCTATATGTCTATCTTCCCTGGTGGCTTAGATGGTAAAGAATCTGCCTGCAATGTTGAAGACTTGGGTTCAATCCCTGGGTGGGGAAGATCCCTTGGAGAAGGGAATGGCAACCCACTCCAGTATTCTTGCCTGAAAAATCGCATGGACAGAGGAACCTGGAGGGCTACAGTCCATGGAGTCACAAAGAGTCAGACACGACTGAGAGACTAGCACTGATACACACACACACTTATCTTCCAGAGAAAGATACTATAATTGTTATCAGGGATGGATCAAAGAGTGTTAGGATTTTGTGTCTTTGTGTTATGGGGAGAGAATGAGACTATGTTCATTTATATAAAAGAAAGTTATATCTTGCCATTAAAGGCATAAATTTGTTTTGTTCTTGTATGGAAGTTCAATATGATTAGAAGGATTGGGTGGATGCTGAGTAGCCAAAGGGAGGGAACATGCTGGTTATGAAGCTATTTTTTCTAAGTTTCTCCCCTGCTTTGCTCTGTTTAGTGCTGCTGTGCCTTGGACCCTGCAAGCTTCTCTAGCAGCTCTCCCTGTTAGGATCTTCTAGTAGAGATTCTACAAGGAGCCTAGAAGGCTGGTGGTATGCGATTTTGCTTTCTGTTTGCTTTCTGTTCCTATCATTGCCCCCCCTAGCAATTGGTCCTCACTCTCATATCAGCACTTGGTTTCAGTAGCAATACTTGACTGCAGTCCATATTCATTGCAAGGACTGATGCTGAAGCTCTTATACTTTGGCCACCTGATTCAAAGAACCAACTCATTAGAAAAGACCCTGATGCTGGGAAAGATTGAAGGCAGGAGGAGAAGGGGATGACAGAGGATGAGATGATTGGATGACATCACCAACTCAATGGACATGAGTTTAATCAAGCTCTGGGAGATGGTGAAGGACAGGGAAGCCTGGCATGCAGCAGTCCATGGGGTCGCAAAAAGCTGGACATGACTGAGCGACTGAGCAACAACAACAACTTGACTGCAGGTTGCAGATCTTTCCTCTACTCCCCAAACTGGCATCATTATACCTCTTCAGAGATACCAACACCAGCCTGCTAACACCTCCTCCCCAGAGGTCTGAGGCTCAGCTCTGCAGAGACTTCCTCCAAGCTCCAAGGGCACTGGCACCTTCCAGCCAGTGCTTCATCCTCAGGGATCTGAGTTTTAGCTCCTTGAGAGTCTCTCTTTGGAGCACAGAGATTCAAATAATCCCCCAATCTTTTCTTTCCCAGCCCTAGGAGTGGCAGTTACTTCTTGCAGTTCTACCACCAGAAAACTTCTATGTTCCCTGTTTGTCTTTTCAGTTCTTTCAATCACAGATTAATGTTTTATGTTAAATTCTCTCTCTTAAAATAGCTAGTGTGTTTTATGTTTTTACGTACTTAGGCCCTGACGGATACTCATACCCCTAGCTATTCTGACATACTCCTACACCCTTTTAGGAGATGAAGCCATCTCCCCAGCTGAAAATCACTGCTGTAATTTAGCCACTTATTATGTCCCAGTTTGTCTGGAACTATACTGATTTATGCCTGTTGTCCTGACATAATTATTAATAGTGTAATGAAATAATAGTTCTCTTAGATATTAAGAGCCACTTGTGGGAATGTTTTATATCTTTCAAATATATTGTAGAGCAAGAAAATCAGAACCACTGCTATAAAGGTATAGTAATCTAAACAGTATGACACTGGTTTAAAAACAGACATATAGATCAATGGAATAGAATTGAAAGCTCAGAAATAAACTCAACTAATGTTTGACAAAGAAGCCAAGAACACTCAAAGGAAAAAGGATAGTCTCTTCAGTAAAAATGATAATGATAAGAAAACTAGATATTTACATACAAAAGACTGAAATTGACTATCTTACCCCATTCACAAAAGTTAATTTGAAATGGATCAAAAACTTAAATATTAAGACCTGAAACTGTAAAATGCCTGGATGAAAATATATCAGAAAAGCTACTTGACCCTGGTTTTGGCAACAATTTTTAGACTATGATACCAAAATAAACAAATGCAAAAGCAAAAATAAACAAGCTCCTTGATATTGGTTTGGCAATGATTTCTTGGGATATGATGCCAAAAGAAACAAATGCAAAACCAAAAATAAACTGAAACATTAAACTAAAAACTTCTACACAACAGAAGACTCAGTGAACAAAATAAAAAGGCATCCTAAGAATGAGGGAAAATATTTGAAAACCATATATCTGATAAGAGGTTAATATCCAAAAATATAAGAAACTCATACAACTCAAAAACAAAGCCAAAACAAAACAACACAATTTAAAAATGGGCAGAGGACTCAGACATTTTTCAAAAGAAGATATATGAATGGTCAACAGGTTCATGAATAGATGCCCAACATCGCTAATCATAAGAGAAATTCAAATCAAAAATACAGTGTACCCTTCTATTAGAATGGCTACTATCAAAAAGACAAGAGATTGGCAAGGATGTGGAGAAAATGGAATCTTGCGCACTATGAGTAGGAATGTAAATTGGTACAGCTACTGTGGAAAAGCAATATGGAGGTTCCTAAAGAAATTAAAAACAGAACTACCGTGTGATCCAGCAATCCCACTCCGAGTATGTATACAGAGGAAATGAAATCACTATATCGAAGAGATATCTGTGTCTCCATGTTCGTTGCAGTATTACTCACAGTGACCAAGAGGTGAAACAGCTTCAGTGTCTTTTGATGGATGAATGGATAAAGAAAATGTGATATACACACACACACATATATATGTGTGTATCATACAATGAAATATTATTAAGCTGTTTAAAAATAGAAGGAAATCCTGTCATTTATGACAACATGGGTGGACTGTGAGGGCATTATGCTAAGTGAAATAGTCAGAGAAAGACATTTACTGTATGATATCACTTAAATGTGGAATTTAAAAGAAGCTGAATGCATAGAAACAGTGGAATGGCTGCTGCTGGGGGCTGGGAGGGTGAAGAAAATGGGGAGATATTTGTCAAAGGATACAAACTTCCAATTATAAGATGAATAAATTGAGGAAATCTAATATACAACAATATACCAGGGCTTCCCTGGTAGCTCAGTTGGTAAAGAATCCACCTGCAATACAGGAGACCCCAGTTGGATTTCCTTCCAGGGAGTAAGCATCTTTTAATTTCATGGCTGTAATCACCATCTGCAGTGATTTTGGAGCCCAAAAAAATAAAGTCTGAAGGAAAAAAAAAAAAGTCTGACACTGTTTCCACTGTTTCCCCATCTTTTTCCCATGAAGTGATGGGACCAGATGCCATGATCTTCGTTTTCTGAATGTTGAGCTTTAAGCCAACTTTTTCACTCTCCTCTTTCAATTTCATCAAGAGGCTTTTGAGTTCCTCTTCACTTTCTGCCATAAGGGTGATGTCATCTGCGTATCTGAGGTTATTGATATTTCTCCCGGCAGTCTTGATTCCAGCTTGTGCTTCTTCTAGCCCAACGTTTCTCATTATGTACTCTGCATATAAGTTAAATAAGCAGGGTGACAATATACAGCCTTGATGTACTCCTTTTCCTATTTGAAACATGTTTAAGCAATGCAAAAAACAGATGAACAATTTTGGAGTGTAAGAAATTTAAAATGTAAAATTTTACTGAATTAAAAGAGACAGCATCTTAAGTGCTTAAGGTTAACACCTTGTTTCAGGGTAAGGTTTCTGGGTAAAACCAGGCTCCTTAGTTGGGATTGAGCAAAGAAGTCATAACATTCATATTCCCCTAAATGACAGCTTTCAGTGCTGCATCTCAAATACTCCTAAATACTGCCAAAAGGCCTAGCAGAGAGGTTACACCAAAAGCTGAGCCTCCATGAGCAGCCCAGATATGCTGTGTTCCAGAATGTAATTGATAGATAAGACTCCTGGTGGGTGGGAGGCTAGCTGGTAAAGATAGCTCTGTTCTTTATCACTTCTGGAAATAAGTTCAAAGGTTGCTTAGATAATAAAAATCAGTTACAGAAAAAAAATACTGGGTTGACCCAAAGTTCATTTGGGTTTTCCATAACGTCTTATGGAATGAACTTTTTGGCCAACCCAATATGATGATGATGACTTTTAAATCTTTGATGTTGACATGGAAAAACTGCTGTTTTCCATGTCTCATGGAAACAGTCATGTCTCATTTAGACAAGACTGTTCTCCTCTCATGTAACAAGAAAATGAGTGTTATGTGCAATACAGAAATTACATAGCAGAATGGAAACAGCAAACAATCATAAAAACGGAGGGTAGTAAAAATACCTCTCAAATAGAGCATTAAATTCTCATGTAAAAAGAAGAGTTACCAGGAATATTTTTAAGAAATTCAATAATTTTCTAGTTATAAGACTCACATTTTAAAAGATGCTGAGAACTTCCAGATGTACAAACTGATTTAGTAAAGGTAGAGGAATCAGAGATCAAATTGCCAACATACACTGGATCATAGAAAAAGCAAGGGAATTCCAGAGAAATATCTACCTCTGCTTCATTGACTATGCTAAAGCCTTTGACTGTGTGGATCACAACAAATTGTGGAAAATTCTTAAAGAGATGGGAATACCAGACCATCTTACCTGCCTCCTGTGAAACCTGTATGCAGGCCAAGAAGCAACAGTTAGAACCAGACATGGAACTATGAACTGGTTCCAAATTGGGAAAGGAGTGCTTCAGGGCTGTATATTGTCACCTTGTTTATTTAACTTCTATGCAGAGTACATCGTGTGAAATGCCAGAATATGAGAGGATTCAAAATTGCAAGTGGAAGTTGCAAATGGAAGCATTCTCAACTATATACTACACAAATGAATTAATTACCTACCCTAATCAGTATTTAGTAGTTGCAGAGTTCAAGGGTAGATTAAGTTGCAAGGCAGGTATCTAAAGGCAGGTAGCTTGATTAAAAATAGCTTTTCCCCACTCTGCAGTAGTTTGAGCATGAACAGTCCAGGGTGGTGTGACAGGTCTAAAATGTCAGGAATCCTGCCCTTAGACCTTGTTGCTTTACCATATCTAACTGTGGTCCTTGTTCACATAGTCCAGTATGACTTGTCATCAAGTATTCATGAGAACCAAAGTGTAGAGTTCAGTGATTTTTAAGTTGTGTAACCATTAACTCCTATCTAGGACATGTCATTCCAGGTCATGTCCTTCCTAGGAAAAGAAACCCTGTACCCATCAAACAGTCACTTGCCATTCTCCTGTCCCTCAGCCCCTGTCAATCATTAATTCACTTTCTGTCACTATGGCTTCTTATTCTGAATATTTCATATAAATGGAATTATACAGGGGGTGATCTTTTGTGTCCTATCTCTTTCATTGAAACCAGAGTTCTCACTGAGAAAGTAGTAAGAAATAAGGAAAAGGAGAAAACTAGAATGAAACCTGAGATATTAGGTTGGAAATGGAGGTATCTGTGTGAAGAGAGGATATTTTCGATTGATAGATTGATTCAAAAGTGACTACGTTTGCGGGTGTATGTGAACACATATGTATGTTCCATAACTCTCTCACTGAGAGGGTTTGGGAACAACAACCTGCTAGTATCAATGAGAACACCTAGCATCCAGATCTTGGCTTTTAAACATCATTCTCCACTAAAAAGAAACAAGATAGTGATGTCAGGGCTGATGCAGGGAAAGTAAAAGTAGAGCCTGGAACACATATTTGTGCTGGAAATAAGGAAAATGCTAAAATAATGATGGTGACATGATAACTGGGTACAGAAGCTGGTTTGAAGGGGTTCCACTTGCTAAATGGGTGACAAGTTGAGCATCAAAATATTATTAAATTTAATAGAAAATAACCAATTGAATAAAGTAGTAAATCGTAAGTTCATACTGATATGTTAATTAGGTAATGAGTAATATAATATTTAAATAGTTTCACAATCATTTCTTAAAGCTCAACATTCAGAAAACTAAGATCATGGCATCCAGTCCCATCACTTCATGGGAAATAGATGGGGAAACAGTGGAAACAGTGGCTGACTTTATTTTTCTGGGCTCCAAAATCACTGCAGATGGTGATTGCAGCCATGAAATGAAAAGACGCTTACTCCTTGGAAGGAAAGTTATGACCAACCTAGATAGCATATTGAAAAGCAGAGACACTACTTTGCCAACAAAGGTCCATCTAGTCAAGGCTATGGTTTTTCCAGTAGTCATGTAGGGACATGAGAGTTGGACTGTGAAGAAAGCTGAGTGCCGAAGAATTGATGCTTTTGAACTGTGGTGTTGGAGAAGACTCTTGAGAGTCCCTTGGACTGCAAGGAGATCCAACCAGTCCATTCTGAAGGAGATCAGTCCTAGGTGTTCATTGGAAGGACTGATGCTAAAGCTGAAACTCCAATACTTTGGCCACCTCATGCGAAGAATTAGAAAAGATCCTGATGCTGGGAGGGACTGGGGGCAGGAGAAGGGGACGACAGAGGATGAGATGGCTGGATGGCATCACCGACTCAACGGACATGAGTTTGAGTGAACTCCGGGAGTTGATGATGGACAGGGAGGCCTGGCGTGTTGCGATTCATGGGGTCGCAAAGAGTCGGACATGACTGAGCAACTGAACTGAACTGAACTTAACAATCATTTCACAAAACACTAATTACCAAGACAAATAAATTTGACAGTAGAGAAATTTGTCAGACACCACCTGAATCAAGTGATGAAAGTGAACTTTAATAGTAATGGGACAAACTGAAATTGTGTGCCACCTGAGAGGATGCAATGAGAGAAACAGCTTCACCTGTGTGATACTCATGCATAGCCTAAATCCAACCTTCAGGAAATGGCAGACACACCCAAACTGAGGTCCATTCTACAACATAACTGGTCTGTAATCTTCAAAAGTGTTTAAGTCATGAAATTCAAGAAAAGACAGAGAAACTGCTTCAGACAGAAGGAGATAAAAAGATACAACAAATGAATACAACCTATAATTCTTAACTGGATCTTTGCCTACAAAGAACAGTATTAGGACAACTGGCAAAACTTACACAGGGCCTAAGATTAGATGGTAGTCCTGTAACACTGTTAATTGCCTGTTTTTGATGACTGCTTGGTGGTTATGTAGAATGATCCTGTTAGTGGGAAATACAACCAAGGGTGATGTGGCATTATGTTAGCAACTTGCTCTCAAATAATTCAGGGAAAAAAATAGCTTTTTACTGTAGGTGAAGCTTTTAAGTATTTTTGAGATTGTTTCAATGTAGAAAAAACAAAGCACACAACAGAATGTTCCAGAAAGCAATATTTATTTATCTAAGAAACTAGCAATAGCTCTTGTTTCTACGGAAGAGAACTGGAGAACTAAGAGATAGTTATAAGGGAAAGAGTACTTTTTATTGCATACCTCTTATCAGTTCAGTTCAGTCGCTCATTCGTGTCCAACTCTTGGTGACCCCATGAACCGCAGCATGCCAGGCCTCCCTGTCCATCACCAACTCCCAGAGTCTACCCAAACCCATGTCCATCGAGTCAGTGATGCCATCCAACCATCTCATCCTCTGTCGTCCTCTTCTCCTCCTGCCCTCAATCTTTCCTAGCATCAGGGTCTTTTCAAATGAGTCAGCTCTTCGCATCAGGTGGCCAAAGTATTGGAGTTTCAGCTTCAACATCAGTCCTCCCAATGAACACACAGAACTGATCTCCTTTAGGATGGACTGGTTTGATCTCCTTGCAGTCCAAGCGGCTCTCAAGAGTCTTCTCCAACACCAAGTTCAAAAGCATCAATTGTTTGGCACTCAGCTTTCTTTATAGTCCAACTCTCACATCCATACATGACCACTGGAAAAACCATAGCCTTGACTAGATGGACCTTTGTTGGCAAAGTAATGTCTCTGCTTTTTAATATGCTGTCTAGGTTGGTCATAACTTTCCTTCCAGGGAGTAAGCGTTTTTTAATTTCATGGCTGCAATCACCATCTGCAGTGATTTTGGAGCCCAGAAAAATAAAGTCAGCCACTGTTTCCACTGTTTCCCTATCTAATTGCCATGAAGTGATGGGACCGGATGCCATGGTCTTCGTTTTCTGAATGTTGAGCTTTAAGCCAACTTTTTTGCTCTCCTCTTTCACTTTCATCAAGAGGCTCTTTAGTTCTTCACTTTCTTCCATAGTGGTGGTGTCATCTGCATATCTGAGGTTATTGACATTTCTTCCGGCAATCTTGATTCCAGCTTGTGCTTCTTCCAGCCCAGCATTTCTCATGATGTACTCTGCATATAAGTTACATAAGCAGGGTGACAATATACAGCCTTGACATACTCCTTTTCCTATTTGGAACCAGTCTGTTGTTCCATGTCCAGTTCTAACTGTTGCTTCCTGACCTGCATACAGATTTCTCAGGAGGCAGGTCAGGTGGTCTGGTATTCCCATCTCTTTCAGAATTGTCCACAGTTTATTGTGATCCACACAGTCAAAGGCTTTGGCATAGTCAATAAAGCAGAAATAGAGGTTTTTCTGGAACTCTTATACTGAAGTTTTACTCTTTCATGTGAATGTGTGAAATATGTGTTTGGGAATATGGTAGGAAGCTGAGTAGGGACATGGAGTATTATTGGACAGCTGAGGCCCCGACCGAGGAGATTTAATGTCACTGACCCCCACACATAATTTTATTCTGGCAGAGCTCAGCAATGAGGATGATAGCAGAGAAGAGGACCAGTGGGTTAAACCAGAATTGAGGTTTTACTTGGCAGATGGTGCCAGAG
The DNA here is from genome assembly GCF_002263795.3 of Bos taurus. Classification (NCBI taxonomy): domain Eukaryota; kingdom Metazoa; phylum Chordata; class Mammalia; order Artiodactyla; family Bovidae; genus Bos; species Bos taurus. The sequence continues at coordinate 56,571,926 of NC_037332.1, forward strand.
TATGGAAGATATTTGCTGTAGGAGTTTCAGAGCAATAGCTTTGGGTCTGGGCTTTGATTGGTCAGGGGAAGGGCTAGGAGGAGTCAGGGGCCCATACAGGTTCATTTCTTTAAGCCATAAAATATATTAAAACATTGTAACTTTAATTAGAACAATATCAACAATCCATCTCTTAAGAGAACAGAAAAAATCACGAACAAAAAATAAAATGACAAACTTTTGGAGAGTGTTCAAAATATGTGAATTTAAGCACTGAGGTTATCATTGTTTCACCTGGGATAGTAGTAAAAAAAAATTAATGCAAATACTCCATGCTAATGAATCAGAGATAAACTAGTACACTCAAACTCAATAGGCACAGCGTTGTTGTGGTTCAGTCAGTAAGTCATGTCTGACTCTTTGTGATCCCATGGATACGTGAAGTTGTTGATATTTCTCCCAGCAACCTGGACTCCAGCCTGGCATTTCACACAATGTACTCTGCATAGAAGTTAAATAAACAAGGTGACAATATACAGCCCTGAAGCACTCCTTTCCCAATTTGGAACCAAGCCATTGTTCCATGTCTCATTCTAACTGTAGCTTCTTGACCTGCATACAGGGGTTTCTCAGGAGAGAGCTAAGGTGGTCTGATATTCCCATTTCTTTAAGATTTTCCAGAGTTTGTTATGATCCACACAGTCAAAAGCTTTAACATAGTCAATAACGCAGAAATAGATGTTTTTTCTGAAATTCTCTTGCTTTTTCTATGATCCAACGGATGTTGGCTGCCTGTTCTAAATCCCTTGTACACCTGAAAGTTTTCAATTCACGTACTGTTGAAGCCTAGCTTTAAGGATTTTGAGTGTTACCTTGCTAGCATGTGAAATGAGCACAGTTGTACGGTAGTTTGAACACTCTTCAGCGTTACTGGTTGGGGCATAGACTTGGATTACTGTGATATTGAATGGTTTGCCTTGGAAACTAACAGAGATCATTCTGTCGTTTTTGAGATTGCATCCAAGTACTGCATTTCAGACTCTTTTGTTGACCATGATGGCTACTCCATTTCTTCTAAGGGATTCCTGCCTGCAGTAGTAGATATAATGGTCATCCGAGTTAAATTCACCCATTCCAGTCCATTTTAGTTCGCTGATTCCTAGAATATCGACATTCACTCTTGGCATCTCCTGTTTGACCACTTCCAATTTGCCTTGATTCATGGACCTGACACTTCAGGTTCCTATGCAATATTGCTCTTTACAGCATCGGACCTTGCTTCTATCACCAGTCACATCCACAGCTGGGTATTGTTTTTGCTTTGGCTCCATCCCATCATTCTTTCTGGAGTTATTTCTCCACTGATCTCCAGTAGCATATTGGGCACCTACCGACCTACGGAGTTCCTCTTTCAGTATCCTATCATTTTGCCTTTTCATACTGTTCATGGGGTTCTCAAGGAAAGAACACTGAAGTGGTTTGCCATTCCCTTCTCCAGTGGACCACATTCTGTCAGACCTCTCCACCATGACCCGCCCATCTTGGGTGGCCCCACAAAGCGTGGCTTATTTTCATTGAGTTAAACAAGGCTGTGGTCCTAGTGTAATTAGATTGACTAGTTTTCTGTGAGTATGGTTTCAATGTGTCTGCCCTATGATGCCCTCTTGCAACACCTACTGTCTTACTCGGGTCTTACCTTGGACGTGAGGTATCTCTTCACGGCTGGAGGAAAACAACAGAATGGGAAAGACTAGAGATCTCTTCAAGAAAATTAGAGATACCAAGGGAACATTTCATGCAAAGATGGCCTCGATAAAGGACAGAAATGGTATGGACCTAACAGAAGCAGAAGATATTAAGAAGAGATGGCAAGAATACACAGAAGAACTATACAAAAAAGATCTTCACAACCAAAATAATCACGATGGTATGATCACTCACCTAGAGCCAAACATCCTGGAATGTGAAATCAAGTGGGCCTTAGGAAGCATCATTACGAACAAAGCTAGTGGACATGATGAAATTCCAGTGGAGCTATTTCAAATCCTGAAAGATGATGCTGTGAAAGTGCTGCACTCAATATGCCAGCAAATTTGGAAAACTCAGCAGTGGCCACAGGACTGGAAAAGGTCTGTTTTCATTCCAATACCAAAGATAGGCAATGCCAAAGAATGGTCAAACTACCACTCATTGCACTCATCTCACATGCTAGTAAAGTAATGCTCAAAATTCTCCAAGCCAGGCTTCAGCAGTACGTGAAACATGAACTTCCAGATGTTCAAGCAGGATTTCGAAAAGGCAGAGGAACCAGAGATCAAATTGCCAACATCCACTGGGTCATCAAAAAAGCAAGAGAGTTCCAGAAAAACATCTATTTCTGCTTTATTGATTATGCCAAAGCCTTTGACTGTGTGGATCACAACAAACTGTGGAAAATTCTGAAAGAGAATAGAATACTAGACCACCTGACTTGCCTCTTGAGAAACCTGTATGCAGGTCAGGATGCAACAGTTAGAACTGGACATGGAACAACATACTGGTTCCAAATAGTAAAAAGAGTACGTCAAGGCTGTATATTGTCACCCTGCTTATGTAACTTATATGCAGAGTACATCATGAGAAATGCTGGGCTGAAGAAGCACAAGCTGGAATCAAGATTGCTGGGAGAAATATCAATAACCTCAGATATGCAGATGACACCACCCTTATGGCAGAAAGTGAAGAGGAACACAAAAGCCTCTTGATGAAAGTGAAAGAGGAGAGCAAAAAAGTTGGCTTAAAGCTCAACATTCAGAAAACGAAGATCATGGGCATCCGGTCCCATCAATGGGAAATAGATGGGGAAACAGTGTCAGACTTTATTTTTCTGGGCTCCAAAATCACTGCAGATGGTGACTGCAGGCATGAAATTAAAAGACACTTGCTCCTTGGAAGGAAAGTTATGACCAACCTACATAGCATATTCAAAAGCAGAGACATTACTTTGTCAACAAAGGTCCGTCTAGTCAAGGCTATGGTTTTTCCAGTAGTCATGTATGGATGTGAGAGTTGGACTGTGAAGAAAGCTGAGTGCCGAAGAATTGATGCTTTTGAACTGTGGTGTTGGAGAAGACTCTTGAGAGTCCCTTGGACTGCAAGAAGATCCAGCCAGTCCATTCTGATGGAGATCAGCCCTGGGATTTCTTTGGAGGGAATGATGCTAAAGCTGACTCTCCAGTACTTTGGCTACCTCATGCGAAGAGTTGACTCATTGGAAAAGACTCTGATGCTGGGAGGGATTGGGGGCAGGAGGAGAAGGGGACGACAGAGGATGAGATGGGTGGATGGCATCACTGACTCGATGGACGTGACTCTGAGTGAACTCCGGGAGATGGTGATGGACAGGGAGACCTGGCGTGCTGTCATTCATGGGGTCGCAAAGAGTCAGACATGACTGAGCGACTGAACTGAATTTGAATACTCTTCATTATTGCTTTTCCATATAGGCAGAGTAAATTAGTACAACTCTTTTTTTTTTTTTTCGATTTTATTTTTAAACTTTACATAATTGTATTAGTTTTGCCAAATATCAAAATGAATCCACCACAGGTATACATGTGTTCCCCATCCTGAACCCTCCTCCCTCCTCCCTCCCCATACCCTCCCTCTGGGTCATCCCAGTACACTAGCCCCAAGCATCCAGTATCGTGCATCGAACCTGGACTGGCATCTCGTTTCATACATGATATTTTACATGTTTCAATGCCATTCTCGCAAATCTTCCCACCCTCTCCCTCTCCCACAGAGTCCATAAGACTGTTCTATACATAACTGTCTCTTTTGCTGTCTCGTACACAGGGTTGCTGTTACCATCTTTCTAAATTCCATATATATGTGTTAGTATACTGTATTGGTGTTTTTCCTTCTGGCTTACTTCACTCTGTATAATAGGCTCCAGTTTCATCCACCGCATTAAAACTGATTCAAATGTATTCTTTTTAATGGCTGAGTAATACTCCATTGTGTATATGTACCACTGCTTTCTTATCCATTCATCTGCTGATGGACATCTAGGTGGCTTCCATGTCCTGGCTATTATAAACAGTGCTGCGATGAACATTGGGGTACATGTGTCTCTTTCCCTTCTGGTTTCCTCAGTGTGTATGCCCAGCAGTGGGATTGCTGGATCATAAGGCAGTTCTATTTCCAGTTTTTTAAGGAATCTCCACACTGTTCTCCATAGTGGCTGTACTAGTTTGCATTCCCACCAACAGTGTAAGAGGATTCCCTTTTCTCCACACCCTCTCCAGCATTTATTATTTGTAGACTTTTGGATCGCAGCCATTCTGACTGGTGTGAAAACCTCATAGTGGTTTTGATTTGCATTTCTCTGATAATGAGTGATGTTGAGCATCTTTCCATGTGTTTGTTAGCCATCTGTATGTCTTCTTTGGAGAAATGTCTATTTAGTTCTTTGGCCCATTTTTTGATTGGGTCATTTATTTTTCTGGAGTTGAGCTGTAGGAGTTGCTTGTATATTTTTGAGATGAGTTGTTTGTCAGTTGCTTCATTTGCTATTATTTTCTCCCATTCTGAAGGCTGCCTTTTCACCTTGCTAATAGTTTCCTTTGATGTGCAAAAGCTTTTAAGGTTAATTAGGTCCCATTTGTTTATTTTTGCTTTTATTTCCAATATTCTGGGAGGTGGGTCATAGAGGATCCTGCTGTGATGTATGTCAGAGAGTGTTTTGCCTATGTTCTCCTCTAGGAGTTTTATAGTTTCTGGTCTTACGTTGAGATCTTTAATCCATTTTGAGTTTATTTTTGTGTATGGTGTTAGAAAGTGTTCTAGTTTCATTCTTTTACAAGTGGTTGACCAGATTTCCCAGCACCACTTGTTAAAGAGATTGTCTTTAATCCATTGTATATTCTTGCCTCCTTTGTCAAAGATAAGGTGTCCATAGGTGCGTGGATTTATCTCTGGGCTTTCTATTTTGTTCCATTGATCTATATTTCTGTCTTTGTGCCAGTACTATACTGTCTTGATGACTGTGGCTTTGTAGTAGAGCCTGAAGTCAGGTAGGTTGATTCCTCCATTTCCATTCTTCTTTCTCCAGATTGCTTTGGCTATTCGAGGTTTTTTGTATTTCCATACAAATTGTGAAATTATTTGTTCTAGCTCTGTGAAGAATACTGTTGGTAGCTTGATAGGGATTGCATTGAATCTATAAATTGCTTTGGGTAGTATACTCATTTTCACTATATTGATTCTTCCAATCCATGAACATGGTATATTTCTCCGTCTATTATTAGCATACTCTTTGATTTCTTTCACCAGTGTTTTATAGTTTTCTATATATAGGTCTTTAGTTTCTTTAGGTAGATATATTCCTAAGTATTTTATTCTTTCCGTTGCAATGGTGAATGGAATTGTTTCCTTAATTTCTCTTTCTGTTTTCTCATTATTAGTGTATAGGAATGCAAGGGATTTCTGTGTGTTGATTTTATATCCTGCAACTTTACTATATTCATTGATTAGTTCTAGTAATTTTCTGGTGGAGTCTTTAGGGTTTTCTATGTAGAGGATCATGTCATCTGCAAATAGTGAGAGTTTTACTTCTTCTTTTCCAATTTGGATTCCTTTTATTTCTTTTTCTGCTCTGAATGCTGTGGCCAAAACTTCCAAAACTATGTTGAATAGTAATGGTGAAAGTGGGCACCCTTGTCTTGTTCCTGACTTTAGAGGAAATGCTTTTGATTTTTCACCATTGAGGATAATGTTTGCTGTGGGTTTGTCATATATAGCTTTTATTATGTTGAGGTATGTTCCTTCTATTCCTGCTTTCTGGAGAGTTTTTAATCATAAATGGGTGTTGAATTTTATCAAAGGCTTTCTCTGCATCTATTGAGATAATCATATGGTTTTTGTTTTTGAATTTGTTAATGTGGTGTATTACATTGATTGATTTGTGGATATTGAAGAATCCTTGCATCCCTGGGATAAAGCCCACTTGGTCATGGTGTATGATCTTTTTAATGTGTTGTTGGATTCTGATTGCTAGAATTTTGTTAAGGATTTTTGCATCTATGTTCATCAGTGGTATTGGCCTGTAGTTTTTTTTTTTTTTTTTTTTTGGCATCTTTGTCAGGTTTTGGTATTAGGGTGCTGGTGGCCTCATAGAATGAGTTTGGAAGTCTACCTTCCTCTGCAATTTTCTGGAAGAGTTTGAGCAGGATAGGTGTTAGCTCTTCTCTAAATTTTTGGTAGAATTCAGCTGTGAAGCCGTCTGGACCTGGGCTTTTGTTTGCTGGAAGATTTTTGATTACAGTTTCAATTTCTGTGCTTGTGATGGGTCTGTTAAGATTTTCTATTTCTTCCTGGTCCAGTTTTGGAAAGTTGTACTTTTCTAAGAATTTGTCCATTTCTTCCACGTTGTCCATTTTATTGGCATATAATTGTTGATAGTAGTCTCTTATGATCCTTTGTATTTGTGTGTTGTCTGTTGTGATCTCTCCATTTTCATTTCTAATTTTATTGATTTGATTTTTTTCCCTTTGTTTCTTGATGAGTCTGGCTAATGGTTTGTCAATTTTATTTATCCTTTCAAAGAACCAGCTTTTGGTTTTGTTGATTTTTGCTATGGTCTCTTTTGTTTCTTTTGCATTTATTTCTGCTCTAATTTTTAAGATTTCTTTCCTTCTACTAACCCTGGGGTTCTTCATTTCTTCCTTTTCTAGTTGCTTTAGGTGTAGAGTTAGGTTATTTATTTGACTTTTTTCTTGTTTCTTGAGGTGTGCCTGTATTGCTATGAACTTTCCCCTTAGGACTGCTTTTACCGTGTCCCACAGGTTTTGGGTTGTTGTGTTTTCATTTTCATTCGTTTCTATGCAAATTTTGATTTCTTTTTTGATTTCTTCTGTGATTTGTTGATTATTCAGCAGCTTGTTGTTCAGCCTCCATATGTTGGAGTTTTTAATAGTTTTTATCCTGTAATTGAGATCTAATCTTACTGCATTGTGGTCAGAAAAGATGCTTGGAATGGTTTCTATTTTTTTGAATTTACCAAGGCTAGATTTATGGCCCAGGATATGATCTATCCTGGAGAAGGTTCCATGTGCGCTTGAGAAAAAGGTGAAATTCATTGTTTTGGGGTCAAATGTCCTATAGATATCAATTAGGTCTAACTGGTCTATTGTATCGTTTAAAGTTTGTGTTTCCTTGTTAATTTTCTGTTTAATTGATCTATCCATAGGTGTGAGTGGGGTATTAAAGTCTCCCACTATTATTGTGTTATTATTAATTTCTCCTTTCATACTTGTTAGCATTTGTCTTACATACTGCGGTGCTCCCGTGTTGGGTGCATATATATTTATAATTGTTATATCTTCTTCTTGAATTGATCCTTTGATCATTATGTAGTGACCTTCTTTGTCTCTTTTCACAACCTTTGTTTTAAAGTCTATTTTATCTGATATGAGTATTGCTACTCCTGCTTTCTTTTGGTCCCTATTTGCATGGAAAATCTTTTTCCAGCCCTTCACTTTCAGTCTGTATGTGTCCCCTGTTTTGAGGTGGGTCTCTTGTAGACAACATATGTAGGGGTCTTGTTTTTGTACTACCATTCTATCTTCTAATTCACTAATCCTATCTTCTGCCTCTGTTATTCTACTATTTGTTGCCTCCAGAGTGTTTTTAATTTCATTTATTGCATTATTCATTATATATTGACTCTTTTTTATTTCTTCTAGGTCCTTGTTAAACCTTTCTTGCATCTTCTCAATCCTTGTCTCCAGGCTATTTATCTGTGATTCCATTTTAATTTCAAGATTTTGGATCAATTTCACTATCATTATTTGGAATTCTTTATCAGGTAGATTCCCTATCTCTTCCTCTTTTGTTTGGTTTGGTGGGCATTTATCCTGTTCCTTTACCTGCTGGGTATTCCTCTATCTCTTCATCTTGTTTAAATTGCTGAGTTTGGGGTCGCCTTTCTGTATACTGGCAGTTTGTGGAGTTCTCTTTGTTGTGGCTTTTCCTCGCTGTATGTGGGTTTGTACAGGTGGCTTGTCAAGGTTCCCTGGTTAGGGAAGCTTGTGTCGGTGTTCTGGTGGGTGGAGCTGTATTTCTTCTCTCTCCTTTCGAAGAGTTGGGTTGCTTTTCTGGGTGCCTGATGTCCTCTGCCGGCATTCAGTAGTTGTTTTGTGGAATTTACTCGACGTTTAAATGCTCTTTTGATGAATTTGTGGGGGAGAAAGTGTTCTCCCCGTCCTACTCCTCCGCCATCTTGGCTCCTCCTCCAGTACAACTCTTTTAAAAGTTATTTTGAGAGCTCTCATCAATATTCTTAGTGTTTTACTATTGGCATTAGCATTTTCACTTCCTATAATCCATACTTTTAAAATATGCAAATATAGAGATTTTTGGGAGGGCGGTCCTAAGATGGCGGAGGAATAGGACGGGGAGACCACTTTCTCCCCCACAAATTCATCAAAAGAACATTTAAACGCTGAGTAAAATGCACAAAAGAACTTCTGAATGCCGGCAGAGGACATCAGGCACCCAGAAAAGCAGCCCATTGTCTTCAAAAGGTGGTAGGAAAAATATAAAAGACAAAAAAAGAGACAAAAGAGGTAGGGATGGAGCTCTGTCCCAGGAAGGGAGTCTTAAAAAGAGAGAAGTTTCCAAACACCAGGACACACTCTCACTGCTGAGTCTGTGCTGAGCCTTGGAAGCACAGAGGGCAACATAATAGGGAGGAAATATAAGTAAATAATTAAACCCCACAGATTACGAGCCCAAAGGTAACTCCCCCAGCGGAGAAGCAGTGTAGATGCCTGCGCCCGCCACTAGAAAGTGGGGGCTGGGCAGGGAGGTGTGGGCTGCATTGCTTAGAGTAAGGATTGGGCCTGAGTGCCCCCGAGGGTAATCAGAGAGAACTAATTTGGGCTAGCAAACCAGACTGTGGGATAGCTACCACGCAAAAAGCCCTAAGACACTGCCAGGCCCACGCACAGAACAAAGGGCAGAACAGAACTAGCCGGCTGCAGACCATCCCCCTCCAGTGACAGGCAGCCAGAGCCGGAAGGGGGCAATCGCAGCCCCAGAGAGACATTATCTACCAAACTGCAAACAGGCTTCTTTGCTTACTAAGACTTCTTGGGGTTCTAGACAGTCATCCACCTGAGAAGGTGCGCCGGTTGTACATCCAGAAAACCGAGCGGCAGGGACGGGAGAGGCAATAAGTCACAGTGATCGCGCTCACCAAACACCTCATCACCTGAGCTGCTCGGAGCTGGGAAGGGCACAAACGCAGGCCCAACAGAGTCTGTGCCTCTGAGGACTACCCGAGTGCCTGAACCTGAGCAGCTTAGACCTGGGAGGAGCATGCAGCCCAGGGCCAGCCTCAGATGGTTCCCAGAAGAGCAACCTAGAGCCTGAGCTGTATGGGCAGGGAGGGTGCACGAGCCATGAGCGGGGGCAGGCCCAGTGTGGCTGAGACACTACGAGCACACGCCAGTGTTATTTGTTTGCAGCATCCCTCCCTCCCCACAGCGCGACTGAACAAGTGAAACTAAAAAAGTGTCCACCACCGCCCCTTTGTGTCAGGGCAGAAATCAGACACTAGAGACCTGCTGCTGCTGCTGCTAAGTCACTTCAGTCATGTCCAACTCTGTGCGACCCCATAGACGGCAGCCCACCAGGCTCCCCCATCCCTGGGATTCTCCAGGTGAGAACACTGGAGTGGGTTGCCATTTCCTTCTCCAATGCATGGAAGTGAAAAGGGTAAGTGAAGTCGCTCAGTCATGTCTGACCATCAGAGACCCCATGGACTGCAGCCTTCCAGGCTCCTCTGTCCATGGGATTTTCCAGGCAAGAGTACTGGAGTGGGGTGCCATTGCCTTCTCTGGAAGAGACCAGCAAATAGAAGCTAAAATCGAGGGAACTGCCTTGGAAGTGACAGGTGTAATAGATTAAAACCCTGTAGTTAGTACAGACTACATAGGAAGGGGCCTATAGATCTTGAGAAATACAAGCTGGACCAAGAAACTATCCAAAAATGAACTGACCCCACACTGCCCACAACAACACCAGAGACAGTCCTAGATATATTTTTACTATTTTTACGATCATTCTTTTCTCTCTTTTTTTTTTCCTTCTTTTTTTTTCTTTTCTTTTTTTAACTTTAAAAAAATTTTTAAGTCCTCTATTACTCCTTTAATTTTCATTTTTATAACCTACTATTACTTTTCAAAAAAAGACTATTTTTTAAAGCAAACTTCATATATATATATTAATAATTTTGTGACTTTGGTTTTTTTTCTTCTTTTCTTTAATATTATATTTCTGATAATCCAACCTCTACTCTAGAATTTTAATCTTTTCTTTTTGGTATTTGTTACCAATTTTGTACCTTTAAGAACCCAATCTTGAGTACCTATTTTTACTTGGGAGCGAAATTACTGGCTTGACTGCTCTCTCCCTCTTTGGACTCTCCTTTCTCTCCACTAGGTCGCCTCTGTCTCCTCCCTCCCCCTTCTCTTCTCTACCCAACTCTCTGAATCTCTGTATTCCAGATGGTGGAGGACACTTAGGGAACTGATTACTGGCTGGATCTGTCTCTCTCCTTTTCATTCCCCACCCCCCCCCCGCCCCGTTATCCTCCTGGCCACCTCTGTCTCCTTCCTCCCTCTTCTCTTCTCTGTATAACTCCATGAATATCTCTGAGCGGTCCAGACTGTGGAGCACACATAAGAAAGTGATTACTGGCTAGCTTGCTCTCTCCTCTTTTGATTCCACCTCATCTCATTTGGGTCACCTCTAACTCCCTCCTCCCTCTTCTCTTCTCCATGTAACTCTGTGAACCTCTCTGGGTGTCCCTCACTGTGGAGAAAATTTTCATCTTTAACCTAGATGTTTTATCAATGGTGCTGTATAGAAGGAGAAGTCTTGAGACTACTGTAAAAATAAGACTGAAAACCAGAAGCAGGAGGCTTAAGCCCAAATCCTGAGAACATCATAGAACACCTGACTCCAGGGAACATTAAGCAATAGGAGCTCATCCAATGCCTCCATACCTACACTGAAACCAAGCACCACCCAAGGGCCAACAAGTTCCAGAGCAAGACATACCATGCAAAGTCTCCAGCAACACAGGAATACAGCCCTGAGCTTCAATATACAAGCTGCCCAAAGTTACTCCTAATTCATTGACATCTCATAACTCATTACTAAACACTTCATTGCACTCCAGAGAGAAGAAATTCAGCTCCACCCACCAGAACACAGACACAAGCTTCCCTAGCCAAGAAACCTTGACACGCCACCGATACAACCCCACCCACAGTGAGGAAACTCCACAATAAAGAGAACTCCACAAACTGCCAGTATACAGAAAGGCGACCCCAAACTCAGCAATATAAACAAGATGAAGAGATAGAGGAATACCCAGCAGGTAAAGGAACAGGATAAATGCCCACCAAACCAAACAAAAGAGGAAGAGATAGGGAATCTACCTGATAAAGAATTCTGAATAATGATAGTGAAAATGATCTAAAATCTTGAAATAAAAATGGAATCACAGATGAATAGCGTGGAGGCAAGGATTGAGAAAATGCAAGAAAGGTTTAACAAGGACCTAGAAGAAATAAAGAGTCAATATATAATGAATAATGCAATAAATGAAATCAAAAACACTCTGGAGGCAACAAATAATGGAGGCAGAAGATAGGATTAGTGAAATAGAAGATAGAATGGTAGAAATAAATGAATCAGAGAGGAAAAAAGAAAAACGAATTAAAAGAAATGAGGACAATCTCAGAGACCTCCAGGACAATATTAAATGCTCCAACATTCGAATCATAGGGGTCCCAGAAGAAGAAGACAAAAAGAAAGACCATGAGAAAATACTTGAGGAGACAATAGTGGAAAACTTCCCTAAAATGGGGAAGGAAATAATCACCCAAGTCCAAGAAACCCAGAGAGCCCCAAACAGGATAAACCCAAGGTGAAACACCCCAAGACACATATTAATCAAATTAACAAAGATCAAACACAAAGAACAAATATTAAAAGCAGCAGGGGAAAAACAACAAATAACACACAAGGGAATTCCCATAAGGATAACAGCTGATCTTTCAATAGAAACTCTTCAAGCCAGGAGGGAATGGCAAGACATACTTAAAATGATGAAAGAAAATAACCTACAGCCCAGATTACTGTACCCAGCAAGGATCTCATTCAAATATGAAGGAGAAATCAAAAGCTTTACAGACAAGCAAAAGTTGAGAGAATTCAGCACCACAAAATCAGCTCTCCAACAAATGCTAAAGGATATTCTCTAGACAGGAAACACAAAAACGATGTATAAAATCGAACCCAAAACAATAAAGTAAATGGCAACAGGATCATACTTATCAATAATTACCTTAAACGTAAATGGGTTGAATGCCCCAATCAAAAGACAAAGACTGGCTGAATGGATGCAAAAACAAAACCCCTATATATGTTGTCTACAAGAGACCCACCTCAAAACAGGGGACGCATACGGACTGAAAGTGAAGGGCTGGAAAAAGATATTCCATGCAAATAGAGACCAAAATAAAGCAGGAGTATCAATACTCATATCAGATAAAATAGACTTTAAAACAAAGGCTGTGAAAAGAGACAAAGAAGGACACTACATAATGATCAAAGGATCAATTCAAGAAGAAGATATAACAATTATAAATATATATGCACCCAACATAGGAGCACCACAATATGTAAGACAAATGCTAACAAGTATGAAAGGAGAAATTAACAATAACACAATAATAGTGGGAGACTTTAATACCCCACTCACACCTATGAATAGATCAACTAAACAGAAAATTAACAAGGAAACACAAACTTTAAACGATACAACAGACCATTTAGACCTAATTGATATCTATAGGACATTTGACCCCAAAACAATGAATTTCAGCTTTGTCTCAAGTGCACACGGAACCTTCTCCAGGATAGATCACATCCTGGGCCATAAATCTAGCTTTGGTAAATTCAAAAAATTGAAATCATTCCAAGCATTTTTTCTGACCACAATGCAGTAAGATTAGATCTCAATTACAGGAGAAAAACTATTAAAAATTCCAACATATGGAGGCTGAAAAACACACTGCTGAATAACCAACAAATCACAGAAGAAATCAAAAGAGAAATGAAAATATGCATAGAAACGAATGAAAATGAAAACACAACAACCCAAAACCTGTGGAACATTGTAAAAGCAGTGCTAAGGGGAAAGTTCATAGCAATACAGGCATACCTCAAGAAACAAGAAAAAAGTCAAATAAATAACCTAACTCTACACCTAAAGCAACTAGAAAAGGAAGAAATGAAGAACCCCAGGGTTAGTAGAAAGAAAGAAATCTTAAAAATTAGGGCAGAAATAAATGCAAAAGAAACAAAAGAGACCATAGCAAAAATCAACAAAGCCAAAAGCTGGTTCTTTGAAAGGATAAATAAAATTGACAAACCATTAGCCAGACTCATCAAGAAACAAAGGGGAAAAAATCAAATCAATAAAATTAGAAATGAAAATGGAGAGATCACAACAGACAACACACAAATACAAAGGATCATAAGAGACTACTATCAGCAATTATATGCCAATAAAATGGACAACGTGGAAGAAATGGACAAATTCTTAGAAAAGTACAACTTTCCAAAACTGGACCAGGAAGAAATAGAAAATCTTAACAGACCCATCACAAGCACAGAAATTGAAACTGTAATCAAAAATCTTCCAGCAAACAAAAGCCCAGGTCCAGACGGCTTCACAGCTGAATTCTACCAAAAATTTAGAGAAGAGCTAACACCTATCCTGCTCAAACTCTTCCAGAAAATTGCAGAGGAAGGTAAACTTCCAAACTCATTCTATGAGGCCACCATCACCCTAATACCAAAACCTGACAAAGATGCCACAAAAAAAGAAAACTACAGGCCAATATCACTGATGAATATAGATGCAAAAATCCTTAACAAAATTCTAGCAATCAGAATCCAACAACACATTAAAAAGATCATACACCATGACCAAGTGGGCTTTATCCCAGGGATGCAAGGATTCTTTAATATCCACAAATCAATCAATGTAATACACCACATTAACAAATTGAAAAATAAAAGCCATATGATTATCTCAATAGATGCAGAGAAAGCCTTTGATAAAATTCAACATCCATTTATGATAAAAACTCTCCAGAAAGCAAGGATAGAAGGAACATACCTCAACATAATAAAAGCCATATATGACAAACCCACAGCAAACATTATCCTCAATGGTGAAAAATCAAAAGCATTTCCTCTAAAGTCAGGAACAAGACAAGGGTGCCCACTCTCACCACTATTATTCAACATAGTTTTGGAAGTTTTGGCCACAGCATTCAGAGCAGAAAAAGAAATAAAAGGAATCCAAATTGGAAAAGAAGAAGTAAAACTCTCACTGTTTGCAGATGACATGATCCTCTACATAGAAAACCCTAAAGACTCCACCAGAAAATTACTAGAACTAATCAATGAATATAGTAAAGTTGCAGGATACAAAATCAACACACAAAATCCCTTGCATTCCTATACACTAATAATGAGAAAATAGAAAGAGAAATTAAGGAAACAATTCCATTCACCATTGCAACGGAAGAATAAAATACTTAGGAATATATCTACCTAAAGAAACTAAAGACCTATATATAGAAAACTATAAAACACTGGTGAAAGAAATCAAAGAGGACACTAATAGATGGAGAAATATACCATGTTCATGGATTGGAAGAATAAATATAGTGAAAATGAGTATACTACCCAAAGCAAGCTATAGATTCAATGCAATCCCTATAAGCTACCAAGGGTATTTTTCATAGAGCTAGAACAAATAATTTCACAATTTGTATGGAAATACAAAAAACCTCGAATAGCCAAAGCAATCTGGAGAAAGAAGAATGGAAATGGAGGAATCAACCTACCTGACTTCAGGCTCTACTACAAAGCCACAGTCATCAAGACAGTATGGTACTGGCACAAAGACAGAAATATAGATCAATGGAACAAAATAGAAAGCCCAGAGATAAACCCATGCACCTATGGACACCTTATCTTTGACAAAGGAGGCAAGAATATACAATGGAGAAACGACAATCTCTTTAACAAGTGGTGCTGGGAAAACTGGTCAACCACTTGTAAAAGAATAAAACTAGAACACTTTCTAACACCATACACAAAAATAAACTCAAAATGGATTAAAGATCTAAACATAAGACTAGAAACTATAAAACTCTTAGAGGAGAACATAGGCAAAACACTCTCCGACATATATCACAGCAGGATCCCCTCCCAGAATATTGGAAATGAAACCAAAAATAAACAAATGAGATCTAATTAAAATTAAAAGCTTCTGCACAACAAAAGAAACTCTAAGCAAGGTGAAAAGACAGCCTTCAGAATGGGAGAAAATAATAACAAATGAAGCAACTGACAAACAAGTAATCTCAAAAATATACAAGCAACTCCTACAGCTCAATTTCAGAAAAATAAACGACCCAATCAAAAAATGGGCCAAAGAACTAAATAGACATTTCTCTAAAGACATACAGATGGCTAACAAACACATGAAAAGATGCTCAACATCACTCATTATAAGAGAAATGCAAATCAAAACCACAATGAGGTACCATTTTACGCCAGTCAGAATGGCTGCAATCCAAAAGTCTACAAGCAATAAATGCTGGAGAGGGTGTGGAGAAAAGGGAATCCTCCTACACTGTTGATGGGAATGCAAACTAGTACAGCCACTATGGAGAACAGTGTGGAGATTCCTTAAAAAACTGGAAATAGAACTGCCATACGACCCAGCAATCCCACTGTTGGGCATACACACCGAGGAAACCAGAATTGAAAGAGACACGTGTACCCTAATGTTCATCCCGGCACTGTTTATAATAGCCAGGACATGGAAGCAACCTAGATGTCCATCAGCAGATGAATGGATAAGAAAGCAGTGGTACATATACACAAGGGAGTATTACTCAGACATTAAAAAGAATACATTTGAATCAGTTCTAATGAGGTGGATGAAACTGGAGCCTATTATACAGAGTGAAGTAAGCCAGAAAGAAAAACACTAATACAGTATACTAACGCATATATATGGAATTTAGAAAGATGGTAACAATAACCTTGTATGCGAGACAGCAAAAGAGACACAGATGTATAGAACAGTCTTGTGGACTCTGTGGGAGAGGGAGGGGGGGATGATTTGGGAGAATGATAATATATGTATGCTGCTGCTCCTGCTAAGTCACTTCAGTCGTGTCCGACTCTGCACGACCCCATAGACGGCAGCCCACCAGGATCCCCCGTCCCTGGGATTCTCCAGGCAAAAACACTGGAGTGGGTTGCCATTTCCTTCTCCAATGCATGCAAGTGAAAAGTGAAAGGGAAGTCGCTCAGTCGTGTCCAACTCTTAGCGACCCCGTGGACTGCAGCCCACCAGGCTCCTCCATCCATGGGATTTTCCAGGCAAGAGTACTGGAGTGGGGTGCCATTGCCTTCTCCGAATATATGTATAATAGAAAAAACGAATCGCCAGTCCAGGTTCGATGCAGGATACAGGAAGCTTGGGGCTGTTGCACTAGGATGACCCAGAGGGATGGTATGGGGAGGGAGGTGGGAGGGGGGTTCAGGATGGGGAACACATGTACACCCGTGGTGGATGCATGTTGATGTATGGCAAAACCAATGCAGTATTGTAAAGTAAAATAATAATAATAATAATAATAAAAATAAAAAATTTTTACAAAGAAGACTTTTGTTCAAGCATCTTAATCGAATCATTATGTATACAGTGAAAAGTTGGTAATTACCTAAATGTTCCACAGTAGTTTTAAAAAGTTATTTTCCTTTTTAACAGATAGACTATTACACAGCCATTAAATTCATGGCACAATAAAAGAGATTAAAACAAAAAATGGCTTATGTTAAATAAAAAAGAGCAGGAAATAAAACTGTGTATATATTATGAACTCAGCAATATACATATATCCATTATAAATAAATCTAGAAGGAAATATACCGAAATTTAAATCTTAATTATCTCTTACTAGTAGGATAATTGGAGAAGGCAATGGCACCCCACTCCAGCACTCTTGCCTGGAAAATCCCATGGACGGAGGAGCCTGGTGGGCTGCTATCTATGGGGTCGCGAAGAGTCGGACACAACTGAGCGACTTCCCTTTCACTTTTCACTTTCCTGCATTGGAGAAGGAAATGGCAACCCACTCCAGTGTTCTTGCCTGGAGAATCCCAGGGACGGTGGAGCCTGGTGGGTTGTCATCTATGGGGTCGCGCAGAGTCGGACACGACTGAGCGACTTAGCAGCAGTAGAATAATAGATTATTTTTTTCATGACTATTATGTATTGTCTGTAATTTATATTTTTGTAATGAGCATACAATATTGTACACATAGTTTATAATAAATATAAAATATAGTTCACTTTAAAGCAATTTAAATTTTTATAAAAGAAAATACAGTCAGTTCTGCTGGAATATTTGTTTTTAAATGTGAATTTATTTCCTAATAATTAGTGATGTTGAACTAATCCTCATGTGTCTGTTAGCCATCTGCATGTCCTTTTTGGAAAAATGTCTATTCAATTCTGCCTGTTTTTAAATCACTGAATCCAAAATTCATTTTTTATTATTTTATTTATTTATTTTTGGCTATGGTAGGTCATTGTTGCTGCTTTTCTCTAGTTGTGGTGAGCGGGGGACTACTCTCTAGTTATGATGCACAGGCTCCTCATTGTGATGACTTCTCTTGTTGTGGAGTACAGAATCTAAGGCACTTGGTCTTCAGTAGTTGCAGCACGTGGGCTCAGTAGTTGTGGCTCACCGGCTCTAGAGTGCAGACTCAGTATCTGTGGCACACAGGCTTAGTTATTCTGTGGCATGTGGGATCTTCCTGGATCAGGGATCAAAGCTGTGCCTCCTGCACTGGCAGGAGGATTCCTTACCACTGAACCATCAGGGAAGTCCTGAATCCCAAATTCTTAATGGACCATTCTACCCCATCTCTTGCCCCCTCCCTAGATCACCCTCAGATATTAAATCCCAACCAGAGCTTTCTTTCTCTCTGGATGGTGCCTCGTCAACTGATACCACCCTTGCTCAGAATGTCACATTCTCAGTATACTTGACCCATACCATGCTGCTGCTGCTGCTGCTAAGTCGCTTCAGTCGTGTCCGACTCTGTGCGACCTCATAGACAGCAGCCCACTAGGTTCCTCTGTCCCTGGGATTCTCCAGGCAAGAATACTGGAGTGGGTTGCCATTTCCTTCTCTAAAGCATGAAAGTGAAAAGTGAAAGTGAAGTCGCTCAGTTGTGCCTGACTCTTAGCGACCCCTTTGACTGGAGCCTACCAGGCTCTTCCATCCATGGGATTTTCCAGGCAAGAGTACTGGAGTGGGGTGCCATTGCCTTCTCCAGACCCATACCATGGATCCCACTAATTCATTAGCCCACCATCAACCCTCTATACTGCCCACTACTGTCTCACTCCACTTGAATTCTGATTCAGTTGGACTTGGTTCAAATCCAGCTAATCACTGTTCCATAAAGCTCATCTCCAGATAACGGGTATTAGTTTGCATCTTCTGTCCTAATAATTTTAGGCATTTGGCTGTGCAAGCATTCTCATTTCAGCTTTCTCCACTTGGCAGACATCAGGGAACAACTTGCTCCTCTCTACCTTTTTATGTGATGATTTCCACCAAAACCTTCCTTCTCTGAGGTTGCCAGAGACCTGTCTCTTAAGAAAGCCAGCAAACCAGGCATGTTGAAGCTGATAGCCTTTTTCCTCAGCCCCGATGTTGCAGAGCTTCTGGAGATAAAAATCTTTCTTGTAAGAAGTAAAAGGGAAAGAAAGGGATCATTTTCAAATAACTCATGCTGGCTTACCATCTGAATTCTTCTGGGGATACTTCTGGGCAGGATTTCTCAGCCTTGTCAATATTAACATTTTGGGCCAGATAATTCTTTGTTGTGAGGAGCTGCTCTGTGCATTGTAGTATATTTAGCAGCATCCTTGGTCTCTACTCACTTGATGACAGTAGTACCCACCTCAAGTATGAGAACCAAAAATGTCTCCAGACATTGTCAATAGCCCTTGGAAGACAAAACTGCCCTTCCGTTGAGAAGCACTGCTTTGGAGTCAATGACAGGCAGGACGCTTGAGCTCTGTTCTTTCTGGAGGAGAGAAAGCAAGTCAGATCGTAGCACAATTTTCAGCAGCACCCTGATTCCAAGAACTTCAGAGGAAACATTTGTAGCAGAAATGAGGCCAGCCCTTCTAGGGTGTCCTTTCTCTGTACAGCTGGTCCCTGATGTCTTCTATCTGATAGCTGTTTCCCTAAAGTCTCCCTTTATCTTATTCAAAGTGAAAGTGAAGTCGCTCAGTCGTGTCCGACTCTCTGCGACCCGTGGACTGTAGCCCACCAAGCTCCTCCATTCATGGGATTCTCCAGGCAAGAATACTGGAGTGGGTTGCCATTTCCTTCTCCAAGGGATCTTCCCGACCCAGGGATCGAACCCAGGTCTCCCACATTGCAGGCAGGACTCCGTAATAACTCTCCACATTCAAATGTAGGCTGAAGCATTCCCATTACTTCCCCAGTTTCAGAGATGCCACACACTGAGGCCCAGACTCTACACTTACCACAAATTCTGCCCCAAACCAAGCCCAAAGCTCTGGTTCATGTCTGCCCCAGGTTCACCTTGAAACTTTTTCTCCAATTCCTGCTCCTTCTCCCCACAAAGAGTCAGTTAGGTATGAGATATGGTCTCTAACCCAAACTGAAACTCAACAAACTCTGCAGAGTGGCACTGCTGCAGAGGCAGCTAGACAATGGGTGGGGCTTGCCCCCTCCCCACCCCCGAGGTTCAAAGATCTTGGAAAGTATTTAGTCCTTTATCTCCCAATCTTTCTGCTTACAATCTCATCTTCTGTGGATCAGCCTCCATCCTTCCCACAGCATTCCCCCCCTCCCCTGGTAGCAATTCTGAAAACACCTGTCTGGTGGGGTGTGGCCCACAAGAATCAAGAGTCTCTAGCACTCATGAAATATCAGAGCAAATTCCCAAAAATATTGCAGTCCAAGGGCAAAAATGGACTCTCATGGCTTCTTGGTTAAGGACCAAATGAGCAAAACTCCAAGGGTAATAGTGTCGAGGCACTCAAGAAAATTTCATGTGAGCAACTCAGGAAACAACCAACAAGGAAATGACCTGTAGGAGGTTCTAGAGCAAGTCTGAGGAGAGGCCCAAAAGATCATTTATCAAAGGGCTCAGAATGCTGTCCCACGAGGGGTCTGGGGATTCACTGTGAAGGAGGTAGAAAAGGATTTAGTGAGTCTCCGAAGGAATGATTCAGAGAGTGACTTATTGGGATCTCGAAGACCTGGAGAAGAGGGAAGTAGAAAACACCTTCATAGTACATCTGGGCAAGAGCTGGGACAGATCAGTCAAAATAGGATCCCTGTCCATGTGTGCCACTCATGGCTTGCTGCCCGCTGTACATTGTCTTCCCTGGGAAGTTCCATAGCCACTTCCAGATCAGAAATTTAGTATCCTCGCTGGGTGGGAACTTGGCCTGACTGTACAATGAGAGTACTCTTTCCCCTTGATGCAGGAGCTTAACCAATACAAGCCCATATTATGTGACTTGGGTGTGGCAGATGTGGGATTTCCCTCCTAATCTCCTTGAATCCATAAAACTGCTTCAGTAGAAAGCAGCCTAATCCCAGCCCCTTTCCCTCCTTAGTCACTCAGGGTCTGACCCCATAGTAAAGTTTGCCAAATTCCTTGGAGGAAATTCTCAGACAGGTTGCAAAGATAAGGTACTGTAATCAGGTGCTCAAGCTAAGTCGCTTCAGTCATGTCTGACTCTTTGCAACTATGGACTGTTAGCCCGCCAGGCTCTTCTGTCCATGGGATTCTCCCGGCATGAATACTGGAGTGGGTTGCCATGCCTTCTTCCAGGGCTCAAACCAAGGGTTTAACCCATGTTTCTTACATATCCTGCATTGGCAGGCAGTTTCTTCACCAATAGTCACACACACACACACACGCACACACACACACACACACACAAATTGGTCCCCACCCCAAACAGATAACCCTTTATCTTCTCCCTGCCCTCTCACCTCAGAGTAAACAAGGGCTAAAGAGTGCTGAGACCATCCCCTCTAATATTGGCCATGGCTTTCAGAGGGCCCTGAGACCAGGGAAGAGAGCAGACTCTTCAGTCCCTCATACCCAGCCTACACACAGAAGCTCTGCCTTCTGATATAATGAAGTTTGGGTCAGTCATTCAGTCATGTCTGACTCTTTGTGACCCCATGGACTGCAGCACACCAGGCCTCCCTGTCCATCACCAACTCCTGGAGTTTACTCAGACTCATGTCCATTGAGTCAGTGATGCCATACAACCATCTCATCCTCTGTCGTGCCCTTCTTCTCCCACCTTCAATCTTTTCCAGCATCAGGGTCTTTTCCAATGAGTCAGTTATTCGCATCAGGTGGTCGAAGTATTGGAGTTTCAGCTTCAGCATCAGTCCTTCCAAAGAATATTCAGGACTGATTTCCTTTAGGGTGGACTGGTTTGATCTTCTTGCAGTCCAAGGGGCTCTCAAGAGTCTTCTCCAACACTATAGTTCAAAAGCATCAATTCTTCAGCACTTAGCTTTCGTTATAGTCCACTCTCACATGACTACTGGAAAAAACATAGCCTGACTAGACAGACCTTTCTTGACAAAGTAATGTCTCTGTTTTTAATATGCTGTATTAGTTGATCATAAATTTTCTTCCAAGGAGCAAGTGAAGTAAGTGACTCCCTGCAGTCACCATCTGCAGTGATATTGGAGCCCCCAAAAATCAAGTCTGTCACTGTTTCCACTGTTTCCCCATCTATTTGCCATGAAGTAAGAAAGGCAATGCCAAAGAATGCTCAAACTACCGCACAATTGCACTCATGTCACACTCTAGTAAAGTAATGCTCAAAATTCTCCAAGCCAGGCTTCAGCAATATGTGAACCGTGAACTTCCTGATGTTCAAGCTGGTTTTAGAAAAGGCAGAAGAACCAGAGATCAAATTGCCAACATCTGTTGGATCATGGAAAAAGCAAGAGAGTTCCATAAAAGCATGTATTTCTGGTTTATTGACTATGCCAAAGCCTTTGACTGTGTGGATCACAACAAACTGTGGAAAATTCTGAAAGAGATGGGAATACCAGACTACCTGATCTGCCTCTTGAGAAATTTGTATGCAGGTCAGAAAGCAACAGTTAGAACTGGACATGGAACAACAGACTGGTTCCAAATAGGAAAAGGAGTTCGTCAAGGCTGTATATTGTCACCCTGTTTATTTAACTTATATGCAGAGTACATCATGAGAAATGCTGGACTGGAAGAAACACAAGCTGGAATCAAGATTGCTGGGAGAAATATCAATAACCTCAGATATGCAGATGACACCACCCTTATAGCAGAAAGTGAAGAGGAACTAAAAAGCCTCTCGATGAAAGTGAAAGAGGAGAGTGAAAAAGTTGGCTTAAAACTCAACATTCAGAAAACGAAGATCATGGCATCTGGTCCCATCACTTCGTGGGAAATAGATGGGGAAACAGTGGAAACAGTGTCAGACTTTATTTTTTTGGGCTCCAAAATCACTACAGATGGTGAGTGCAGCCATGAAATTAAAAGACGCTTACTCCTTGGAAGGAAAGTTATGACCAACGTAGATAGCATATTGAAAAGCAGAGACATTACTTTGCCAACAAAGGTCCGTCTAGTCAAGGCTATGGTTTTTCCTGTGGTCATGTATGGATGTGAGAGTTGGACTGTGAAGAAGGCTAAGCGCCAAAGAATTGATGCTTTCGAACTGTGGTGTTGGAGAAGACTCTTGAGAGTCCCTTGCACTGCAAGGAGATCTAACCAATCCATTCTGAAGGAGATCAGCCCTGAGATTTCTTTGGAAGGAATGATGCTAAAGCTGAAACTCCAGTACTTTGGCCACCTCATGCAAAGAGTTGACTCATTGGAAAAGACTCTGATGCTGGGAGGGATTGGGGGCAGGAGGAGAAGGGGATGACAGAGGATGAGATGGCTGGATGGCATCACTGACTCGATGGACATGAGTCTCAGTGAACTCCGGGAGTTGGTGATGGACAGGGAGTCCTGGTATGCTGCGATTCATGGGGTCGCAAAGAGTCGGACACGACTGAGCAACTGATCTGATCTGATCTGAATGGGACCAGATGCCATGATCTTAGTTTTCTGAATGTTGAGTTTTAAGCCAACTTTTTCACTCTCCTCTTTCACTTTGATAAAGAGGCTCTTTAGTTCTTCTTTGCTTTCTGCCATAAGGGTGGTGTCATCTGCATATCTGAGGTTATTGATATTTCTCCTGGCAATCTTGATTCCAGCTTGTGCTTCTTCCAGCCCAGCATTTCTCATGATGTACTCTGCATATAAGTTAAATAAGCAGGGTGACAATATACAGCCTTGATGTACTCCTTTTCCTATTTGGAACCAGTCTGTTGTTCCATGTCCAGTTCTAACTGCTGCTTCCTGACCTGCACACAGGTTTCTCAAGAGGCAGGTCAGGTGGTCTGGTATTCCCATCTCTAAGAATTTTCCACAGTTTGTTGTGATCCACACAGTCAAAGGCTTTGGCATAGTCAATAAAGCAGAAATAAATGTTTTTCTGGAACTCTCTTGCTTTTTCCATGATCCAGTTGATGTTGGCAATTTGATCTCTGGTTCCTCTGCCTTTTCTAAATCCAGCTTGAACATCTGAAAGTTCACAGTTCATGTACTGTGGAAGCCTGGCTTGGAAAATTTTGAGCATTACTTTACTAGTGTGTGAGATGAGTGCAATTTTGTGGTAGTTGGAGCACTCTTTGGCATTGCCTTTCTTTGGGATTGGAATGAAACTGGCCTTTTCCAGTCCTGTGGCCACTGCTGAGTTTTCCAAATTTGCTGGCATAGTGAGTACAGCACTTTCACAGCATCATCTTTTCAGATTTGAAAAAGCTCAACTGGAATTCCATCACCTCCACTAGCTTTGTTCATAGTGATGCTTCCTAACCACTTCACATTCCAGGATGTCTGGCTCTAGGTCAATGATTACACCATTGTGATTATCTGGGTCATGAAGATCTTTTTTGTATAGTTCTTCTGTGTATTCTTGCTACCTCTTCTTAATATCTTCTGCTTCTGTTAGGTCCCTACCATTTCTGTCCTTTATTGTGCCCACCTTTGCATGAAATGTTCCTTGGTATCTCTAATTTTCTTGAAGAGATCTCTAGTCTTTTCCATTCTGTTGTTTTCCTCTATTTCTTTGCATTGATCCCTGAGGAAGGCTTTCTTATCTCTCCTTGCTGTTCTTTGGAACTCTGCATTCAAATGTGTATATATTTCCTTATCTCCTTTGCCTTTCACTTCTCTTCTTTTCACAGCTGTTTGTAAGGCCTCCTCAGAAAACTATTTTGCCTTTTTGCATTTCTTTTTCTTGGGGATGATCTTGATCCCCATCTCCTGAACAATGTCATGAACCTCCATCCATAGTTCTTCAGGCAATCTGTTTGTGAGATCTCATCCCTTGAATCTCTTTGTCACTTGCGTTGTATAATCGTAAGGGCTTTGATTCAGGTCATACCTGAATGGTCTAGTGGTTTTCCCTACTTTCTTCATTTTAAGTCTGAATTTGGCAATAAGGAGTTCATGATCTGAGCTACAGTCAGCTCCCTGTCTTGTTTTTTTGCTGACTATATAGAGCTTATCCATCTTTGGATGCAAAAATATAATCAATCTGATTTTGGTATTGACCATCTGGTGTTGTCCATGCGTAGAGTCTTGTGTTGTTGGAAGAGGGTGTTTGCTATGACCAGTGCATTCTCTTGGCAAAACTCTATTAGCCTTTGCCCTGCTTCATTCTCTATTCCAAGGCCAAATTTGCCTGTTACTCCAGGTATTTCTTGACTTCCTACTTTTGCATTCCAGTCCCTTATAATGAAAAGGACATCTCTTTTTGGTTGTTAATTCTAGAAGGTCTTATAGATCTTCTTAGCCTTGTAGGTCTTCATAGAACTATTCAACTTCAGCTTCTTCAGAATTACTGGTCAGGTATAGACTTGGATTACTGTGATATTGAATGGTTTGCCTTGGAAATGAACAGAGATCATTCCATTGTTTTTCAGATTGTATCCCAGTACTGCATTTCAGACTCTTTTGTGTCCAATACAATGCAATCTGACCTCAAATTCCAGCTCCCTTTGACCCTTTCTTCAACTTTCTGCCCCTCTATCCTCTCAGTGGATGTGCTGGGCCCCCACAGAGGAACTAGAAGTCACCCAAAGGGGACTTTTCATTTAAACACCTTAAAAAATACTTGCCTGCCATCCCTGCTTTTCTCTTTCCTCCCTGCTAGAGTGAAGATCCCCCAAACTATGACTGATGCCCTGACGTCCCCCATCACAGCACTTTTCACACTGTGTTGTAACTTGTGGCTTAACTACCCATCTTTCCTGAGGTTGGAGACACAGCTTACCTTTCCTAATGCTCTACCTCCAGCATATGGTGCTTAACATACAGTAGGTACTCAATCTTCTGGGAGAATGAGAATCCTCAAGGGAGCATACCTGGATGAGAGGCTCCACTCTGGGGGGCAGGCAAGGCCAGTTCCTGGACAGAGGCAGCTTCCTAGAGGCACCTCTCTGGCTTCATAACTAGAAGCTACCTTGTCTCCATGGCTTCCAGAAGAAGTAGTTGGAGATATAATCTCACTGATGAGGTTCTGCCAGACTTTTCTAGATCCTTGAGAGATCTTTAAGCCTCCCTGGCCTGAAAGGTTCAGTTGGGCAAGATTGACCCAAGCAGGGCTCTTCAGAAAACTTACTCTAAAGTTCTGTGCATGTTTGTTAAGTCGCTTCAGTTGTGTCCAACTCTTTGCAACCCTATGGACTGTAGCCCACCAGTTCCCTCTGTCCTTGGGATTCCCAGGCAAGATTACTGGAGTGGGTTGCCACGCCCTCCTCCAGGGCATCTTCCCAACCCAGGGATCAAACCCCCATCTCTTAAGTCTCCTGCATTGGCAGGCAGGTTCTTTATTACTAACACCACCTGGGAAGCCCACTGTAAGGACTGCTGCTGCTGCTAAGTCGCTTCAGTCGTGTCCGACTCTGTGCGACCTCATAGACGGCAGGCCATTGAAAGGCTGTTGTTGAATCACACGAAGACACCGGGATTCTTGGCCCCCGGAGGAGAAGAATTCAATCAGGGGCCAGAAACGAGGCTTGATTGCTCAGAGCTTTTGTGTAATAAAGTTTTATTAAAGTATAAAGGAAATAGAGAAAGCTTCTGACATAGGCATTAGAAGGGGGCAGAAAGAGTACCCCCTTGCTAGTGTTAGCAATGAAATTATATACTCTCCAATGAATCCAAAGAATGTCTGGAGGTTGTAAAGACCTCACCAGACCTACTCCCATAATTTACATTTTAAAATAACAGAATTAGCCAGAAGGTTTAATCCAGTGACTGTCCTCAGGCAGGATACATCCTTGTAAAGACCAGGTCTACTCCCATAATTTACATGTTAAGATAACAGAATTAGCCAGAAGGTTTAATCCAGAGACTGTCCTCAGGCAGGATACATCCTTGTAAAGACCAGGTCTACTCCCATAATTTACATTTTAAGATAACAGAATTAGCCAGAAGGTTTAATCCAGAGACTGTCCTCATGCAGGATACATTGTTATATAATCCTAAGGAATGTAGAGAAGGAAAAAAAGTTTGTCCTTTCTTCCCCCTTGAGAATTCCAGACCCCTCTCTCCTTGGGGACCCCTAGACTCCTTATCAACCTGCCTAGGAAATGACTCTCTCACCATCAGGCTCCCCCTTCCCTGGGATTCTCCAGGCAAGAACACTGGAGTGGGTTGCCATTTCCTTCTGCAATGCATGAAAGTGAAAAGTGAAAGTGAAGTCACTCAATCGTGTCTGACTCTTAGTGACCCCATGGACTGCAGCCTGCCAGGCTCCCCCATCCATGGGACTTTCCAGGCAAGAGTACTGGAGTGGGGTGCCATCGCCTTCTCCATAAAGGACTAGGTTGTAAAGGACTAGGTTGGGCTAAATAACACTTTCTCTGATCCACATCATTCTTCTCTATATCTAATTATATATTTTACTGAAATTATCATTTTAAGTGTATATACCTCTATAGTAGAACACTTGGGATACAAGTGATAGAAATCCAAACCAAACTATCTTAAGAATAAAAGAAAACAGCTGCTACCCCAGAACCTAGGCGGGGGGCGGAGGGGCGGGGGTAGGTGGGCAGGGAGGGTGGTACAGGGCATCCCTGGTGTAGGGGCTGTGGCGGTGAGTGGGGACCCAGTGCAGTGGCTGGGATTGGTGTAGAGCTGATGAGAAACTACTAAAGTTCCTGTGGAAGCCAAGTAGAATTTCATAAGAACATAATGGATGGAGAAGAGAAAACCTATGGTGGGTGTGAGGGCCCTGATATATGTCAAACTGATATCTTCAGATGGTCATGAATTTATTGTAAAGAGAGAACATGCGCTAACATCAGAAACAATAAAAACCATGTTGAGTGGCCCAGGTCACTTTGCTGAGAACAAAACTAATGAAGTCAATTTTAGAGAGATCCCTTCACATGTGCTATCAAAAGTATGCATGTATTTTACCTACAAGATTCAATACACTAACGGCTCCAAGGAGATTCCTGAATTCCCAATTGCACCTGAAATTCCACTGGAACTGCTGATGGCTGTGAACTTCCTAGATTGTTAAATAAAATAAATTATAATAAACAGCTAGCTCTTTTTCAGTATTTAATACCTGCAGCTCAGTTAGTAATTTTTTCATATATAGCATGTTGCCTGTGTGCAGTTGAACTTTAAAGTTCGTTGCAAAGCAGATTATCTTCTGTTCTTTTGCATAGCAATCAGAGTTGAAGTTGAAGTTTGTTTGCTACATCACCGAATTAAGGACATTTTCACAAATTGAGAGATAAACAAATATACAAAAAGAAAAGAAAAGAAAACATCTCCACATAACCAGGGCAGGGAAACCAGGGAGGTAACTAGCTTTTGGCCCTACTGAATCCAGGGGACCAAATAATGTCTTTGTGGTTTCTCATCCCAGCTCTCAATTCTACTTATCACTGCTTGGCTTTGCGCCTCAAAAAGAATTGGCTCTTTCCATGTAGTAGGCAAGATGGCCACCAGCATCCTATACTTACTGTTCCCAGATAAAAAATCCTGGAGGAAAATGAAATTTTTGCTGTAGCCACATATCAATTCCTACTAATGACCTACCTTATTAACCTTATATGAGTCATGTGCTTATCTCTAAACAAAAGGCTGTGACCAAGGGGATGGAGCTTTGTGATGGGTCAAACAGATCCTCCATGTCAATATGGCTTATGGTTTTTTGTTTTGATCAATTGGCTAAATATCTGTTTTTTAGATGTTTATTTTGATGCTCAAATACTCATAGATTTGTTCAGTGGGAGCCCCTGGAATCTACCTTCTGTGTCATTTTGACAAATTTCTTCATCCTTTGAGTGCTTACTTCCTTTCTCCTTCAACAAGATGGTCCAAACTCATCTTGCATATTCCCAGCACCTGTCCAGAGTCAACCACTTCTCTAAGTAGTCTTGTTTCCTTTTAGTAGACAATGGTAGTCAGAAGTCAAGATCTAGATACAAAGTTTTCTGATTGCTATTGCTATTGTGTTATTCTTCCCAAGCCCTTTCAGTGAAGAAGACTAGAGCACCAAAGAATTGATGCTTTTAAACTATGGTGCTACAGAAGACTCTTGAGAGTCCCTTGGACAGCAAGGAGATCAAACAAGTCAGTCCTAAAGGAAATCAACCCTGAATACTCATTGGAAGGACTGATGCTGAAGCTGAAGTTCCAATACTTTGGCCACCTGATATGAAGAGCCGACTCATTGGAAAAGACCCTAATGCTGGGAAAGATTGAAGGCAGAAGGAGAAGAGGGTGACAGAGGATGAGGTGGTTTGATGGCATCACCAATGCAATGGACATGAACTTGGTCAAACTCCTGGAGACGGTGAGGGACAGGGAGGCCTGCCATGCGGCAGTCCATGGGGTCGCAGAGAGTCAGACACGACTTGGCATCTGAACAACAAAATGTATATGTACGGATATGTGTATACATGTGTATAAGTGTGTATACATGTGTATAAGTTTGTATACATATTTAAATCTATATTTACTTGTATGGAAAACCATGGGCTCACAACAATACCTCCAGTTTCAGTCCAAAATCAAAATAGAGTTTTTGCCTTTGCATATTTGTAGCTCCTTTCTCTATAAGTAAAAAATCTTATTAATATAGTCATCTATTCAATCTGCCCCCTTTATGAAAGCAATTTCCCATCACTGCCGCAACCCCCTTCCATGTGCAAACACCGTTCTTACTTCCACTGGGCTCCAACAAACCATGCTGGGCAGCCCTCCTATGTGACCACAATACTCACCCAGGTAAATCTGGACAGCTCTCCTGCACAAGCAGTCCCCTCCTTCAGCTCATGCTCAGATTCTCTGACACTCCACCCATTCCCCAAACCCTCCACAATGTCAATGCCTGCCTTAACTTGACTCATCGTTATGGCATTGAGTGAATTTTCAGCACCTCATTTTTTAATGTTATTTTATTACTACATATTAAATTATAATGTATATCTATGTCTTTACTTTTTAATTATAGCATTGCAAATAATACTTAAGCCTTTTTTGACAATTATCCTTGACTTATAGTGTTTTCTTTTTCTCTAGTAGTAACCCCTGCATGCCATTAGCTTAATGTATATTCTTGCATTTTTGAAGTTTGTATTCATATATATATATATATATATATATTTATATACATGTTCCGAAAAGAAGCATAATATACATCTTACATGGACTTCCTTGGCAGCTCAGACAGTAGACTCAGCCTGCAATGCAGGAGACCAGGGTTAGGTCCCTGAGTCAGGAAGATCTCCTGGAGAAGGAAATGTCAACCCACTCCAGTATTCTTGCCTGGAAAATTCCGTGGACAGAGGAACCTGGGGCCTGCAGTCCATGGGGTCACAAAGAGTCGGACACGACTAAGTGACTAACACTTTCACTTTCACTTACATGGTCTTTCCCCTTCACTTTGTTCCCCCTTTTCTAGGATTTAGTGTAAAGGTTAAGGTTACAGTAATTTCAGTCTGCTGCATCTTTTTAAATAACTTCATTTAGTTAGTTACTTTTGGCTGTCCTGGATCTTTGTTGCTGTGCGGGCTTTTCTCTAGCTGTGGTGAGCAAGGCCTACTCTCTTGTTGTGGGACTCGGGCTGTAGGTCATGAGGGCTTCAGAAGTTGCGGCACGTGGGCTCAGTAGTTGCAGCTCCTGGACTCTAGAGCACAGGCTCAGTAGTTGGGGAGCTTGGGCTTAGTTGTTCTGAGGTGTGTGGGATCTTCCCAGCCCAGAGATCAAATCTGTGTCTCCTGCATTGGCAGACGGATTCTTTAACCACTGAGCCACCAGGGAAGCCCCTGCTGCCATCTTAAAATCGAGAGCTGTTATTTGACTTTTCCTTCACCACTTGGCCCAATGACTAGGATGTAATAGTTACTCAATAAAATGTTGTTTTAATTGGATTTCTTAAGCTAGATTTCAGAAATCAAGTTATTTATTTTTTAACTTTTTAATTTGTATTGGGATATAGCCAATCAACAAAAATTGTTGTGACCATTTCAGGTGAACAGTGAAAGGATACAGCCATATATACATATGTATCCATTCTCCCCCGAACTACCCTCCCATCCAGGCAAAATGTTTTTTAATCTGCCAAATTATTAGAAGAAAAGAGGTTAGATTTTTCTGCCATCAGAACTCTGAGGATAAATGCTATGCTTATCAGGGCTTACAGTGAGATCACTGTCCTTACCACTGTCCTTAACCACTGAGCCACCAGGGAAGCTTTTACACCAGGGAAGATTTTACAGTGAGATCACTGTCCTTACCATGTATCTCACATATTTGACTCTTTTAACATACTATTTAAATGGTAGCAATATTCATGTGAAATCTCCAACTTAGGAGGATCTTAACATATGATGATTTATTTATGATGGTTTGATTTGTTGGTCACCTCATTTTAGAATTATCCTTATTGAAAATAATGTCAGAACAGTGATGACAAATTTTCCTCTGTAACTGTCCATTTGATTCGGACCAGGTCTGTGCAGTCAAAGATAGCAGAAATCAGTATTCTCTCATTTGTAAAGCAGAATAATTCTGACAGGATGAATGTATTATGCAGATAGCAAGTTCCCATGTCTCCAAACATAGCAATAATTCCAACACAGATATAATTTTCTCTTTGAAATACCTAAGATTCTGCCGGGTAGGACATCAAATGATAATTTTTCAATGTGAAAAATGTATGATTTTATCACTACAAGAATAGAAATGTTGGCATAGCATGAGAGTTCTATTTATCCATTTAGGCAACCATGAGACTTGGAGTCAGGAGACCTGTCCTGTGCTTAGCTGGAGATTCTCAGAACTAAGAGAAGTGAGCCATTCTCAGTTTGAGTTTTCACACAACTAAGCGGGGATAATAAGAGGTTACCTATCTCATAGCATTATCCCCCATGAGCTAAGTATTTTTCAATGTAGATATGGTATGATGAGTCCAAAGCATCATATAATTAGATATTGCTAAGAGAGTCCCAGGTGGCTCAGTGGTAAAGAATCTGCCAGCCAATGCAGGAGCCCCAGGAGATGCAGGTTCAATCCCTAGATTGGGAAGATCCCCTGGAAAGGGAAATGGCAACCCAATCCAGTATTCTTGCCTGGAGAATCCCATGGACAGAGGAGCCTGGTGGGCTACAGTCCACAGGATCACAAAGAGTCGGACACAACTGAGTGACCAAGCATGAAGAGAGACACAAGGACAAATGGTTAGTTTTAGAATATTTGAAGCATAACTTGCAAGAATATCCTCCAAAGGCAGAAAGAAGGATCCGTCTCAAAGCACCTTGAGTCTCTCCGAACTCTTGAAACAGACATATGGGACAATATTATTCTCATTTAAGAGAAGCAAACTCAGAGCAATACCTTTGCCCAGAGTTACACAGTCAGAAATAGCAGAGTTAGGATCCGACCTTGGCCCTTTTTGATTCCCAAGGCCAGTTTCCCTACCCTCAACTTACTATCCCCAAAGCTAAGTGGGGAAGGGAGCAGAACTGAGAGGAATTTGGTGAGGGGAGGAGAGTGAGGTTGATCTGGGGCAAAGTAGGGGTCAAAAAACAAGCCAAGGACTAGAGGAACACTTTCACAGAGTCATGCAGGTGACCACTGACAGAGAATCTGGGCAGAGGTAGTTGTGTGTATATGTGTGTGTTAGTCACTCAGTCATGTCCGACTCTTTGCAATCCCATGGACTGTAGTCCGCCAGGCTCCTCTGTCCATGGGATTTTCCAGGCAAGAATAGTGGAGTAGGTTTCCATTTCCTTCTCCAGGGGATCTTCCCAATCCAGAGATCGAACCCAGGTCTCCCACATTACAGGCAGATTCTTTACCATTTGAGCTACAAGGGAAGCCCAGACAGAGGTAGTTAAGTCTGAGTATTTCAAAAGTTAACAAGAAGAGGACTAAATTATTTAATCCATTGATTTATTTGATAAACTAATTTAATCTTCAGAAAAGTAAGATTTTTTTAAAAACTGCTGGAAAGAAAATAATTTATATCTAAAATAGAAAACCACCAATAATGTGAGACTCTCAAGTTAGTAGCTATGACCATGCCCACACCTCTTACACCAGGTTAAGAGACCCGATAGCCCTTTGAACTTTGAAAATTCTCTCGGTAGAGTCATCCCACACTGGAGTGATCCAGCTAGAAAGTGAGTGCCACAAGGCAGGGACCTTGTTTTGTATATGGATGAATCTTTAGCACCCAGAACTGTGCCTGGAATATTAGAGGTATGCACCAAGTATTTTTTGAAAGAATCTGAAAATTTATGAACTAAAATATGGCATCATCTCTGAGGACCCATTGGAGCAGAGAGCTGCATGTTCCTCTGGTTCATTCTCCTTTCAAGAAGAAAATCTGATGACTGCTCCCCATCTAGAATCAAGTGTTTAGATTGAACTCACAGACTACAAAGCATTTTAGTGCCTGATCACCTATAAAATATGACAAAGGATAAAGTCTGCCACAGGTGTTGGTAAATAAGACAGAGCAAAAGTGAAGCATTTGCTGTTCCAGTCAATAGAGTAGCAGATACGAGGGTGAACAGCAGTCAGGTTGTGCTCCATGAAGCTGGCGACGGGGCTTAGATTCTCCTCTCCTTTAGCAATGAGGCCATGAAAATACTGGCAATCTGTTACAGAGGGGGGGCGGGGGAAATTAGAACTGTGGTAACACATTAACTTGAAAAGAAACAGGAGAAAATACAAGGTAACAAGCAATGTTGGAGGAGTGGGGGGAGTACAGGACAGGAAGAGAGTGGTCTTGTTTTCCAGGTCTGAGGCTGGGTGGGTGGTAGCTGCTGGAGGGCTGTGCAAGAGGGTGCAGGATGCAGGGCTCAGGGCACAAGCTCTGCAGTTGTGCTGTCCAGCACTGCAGCCAGAGCCACATGTGGCAACTGAGCATAAGAAATGTGGTCAATCTGATTGATATGCACAATAAATGTAAAATTTCACATTGGGTTGCAAAGACTTAGTACAAAGAAAGAATGTAAAATATCTCAGTCGTAATTTTTTTATATTGATTTGTTGAAATGACAGTATTCTGGATAGAGTCTGTTCTGAACTAAATTCACCTGTCTGTTGTTTTTCTTTAATGTGGCTGTTAGAAAAATTAAAAATGCATATGTGGCTTACAGTTGTGGCTAGCATTGTATTTCTATTGGGCTAAAGTTGTCTAGAGCAATATTATATGTGTGTGTGTGTATATATATATGTGTGTGTGTGTGTGTAATGCACACATATATGTGTTTGTGTGTGTGCTCAGTCACTCAGTCATGTCCAAATATTGAAGGATTCAATTCATTACTCTGCCACTGACTTGCAGAGTAATCTTGGGAAATGACTCAATATTTCAGGCTTCAGCTTTCTTATCTGTAAATGAGGGATAACACCAGAACTTTCCTTCCAGGGTTATGAGAACTGACAGAGTTAATTCTTCCATAGTACCTGGCACAGAGCTTTCATATACTGAGCAGGTGTTGGGGCTCAGGGGAAACCTGACAGCCTGAGTGAAGCAGGAGGGACAGCAGCAAGTGAGCTGGGCCTCCTGCTATACACAGCAAGGACTTGGGAAGTTAATAACTCTGCCATCCCCGCTCTGGGGGAATAGAGGAAGAACTTACAGTCTTCAAAGTACTTCTGTCCATAGCTCTCTTTCACCTCTGGGGACACTTGACTCCAGATCCCCTCAAGAATATCCTGCATATTGTCAGGGAAAATGGATGTTTTGTACTTTCCAGGTACTATGAGAACAACACGAATGCCAAAATGACTGAGGTCCCTTCTGAAACACAAGGTGAGAGAGCGCTAACCAAGGAAACGATACTGGTGTCTGACCTTATCAATCCCACCCCTTCTTAAGCAAAGAATGCCCAAGGCAGAATGTTTCAAGAAAGGCATTTGGGTCAGGGAAGAATATGAAAGAGTACACTCAAGCATCTTGGGAAGATATTCAAGTAAAATGAGAAGGGCCAACACCCATAGATTGCTTTCTGAAAAGCTTCAGATCTGGGCTTTGATGCTGCCTCTTGCTGCCCATCTCACACCACTCTCTTACAGACACTCCCTCCTCTGTGACAGCTCCCTGAACCCCTGAGCCTCTTCCTCCTTACCTACTGCTCAGGTTAGAACTCAGTGTCTTTGTGAAGCCTTCCTTGACCTCTGCCCCAGGGAAAGGTAAGTCACCCCCTTGTCGGTGCCTCTATGCACCAGCACATACTCATGTTCATATTTGCTGTATGCCCACTCCAGAGATTTTCACCCACAGAACTGAGTTCAGATCCTGGCTCAACTTCACACTTGACCATAGAGAATCATCGTGTCTTATGCATGAGTTTTCTGTGAGGAGTGAATAGAATGCTTGGCCCAGAGCTTTCCCTTTAACCCACCAAGGTTCAGTCTTTCCTTATGAGAACCGTCAGTCAGGTTTAGTGACTTAAGGTACTTAATGAACAAGGCAAATAATTTTTTAGTGACAGACTCTTATCATTTACATATGAAGTATACATTACATACATAATATTCATTTATATTTTATACATATATATGTCTTACAGAAATATATTAAATTTGTTTGAAACACATAGAAATCTTTTTTTTTTTTTTTTCTGGGCGGCCGCAGGCGGCGCTTGATGCGGCGCGCTCTGGACGCCCGAGGCGCGGCGCGGACTGCGAGGATCCGGCGGCGGAGCGGGGCTCAGGCGCGCGGGGCGGAGGAGCGCTCTCCCGAGCCGCACCAGTCGGCCCCCTCCCGCCTAGGTTCTCCGCCCGCGCCTGCCAACACATAGAAATCTTATAGGAGTGGCAATTAAGACCAAATAAATCCTAATACATTTTTCACATTCCCTAATGTACTACCTTATATTGTGAAAAGATTTAGACATTCCATTTCCAAAGTTTTTCATTTTAGTTGCCATCTATATATCAGGAACCCAGGCTCACCGTTCACAAATACACTCCCAGCCACAGTCAAGTCTTCCTCAGAGGTTGAGCCTTACCTCAGACTGTCGGATAAAGCTTCTACCCTCTACTTAGAAATGCAGTAGCCACCGCCAAACAGGGATACTCTCCTAGCTGGACTAGAAACATTGACTACTCTTCCCCTGGTCTTTCTGATCAGGGGAGGAAAGCTCAGTGTCACCTCGATGAGGCCAATCAAGTTCACATTCAAGATCTTGGAGAAGTCATCTTTAGTCTGCCATTCATTCGGGGCAGCAGGCAGGAGGATGCCAGCATTGTTCACCAAACCCCAGAGGCCTGGGGTAGAAACAAAAGGTATTAGTTAGAGACAGAAAACCCATTTATGAATCATTTCAGTGTTCAAGCCACATTCTCTTGAGGAAGATAAACAATAAATCCAATAGACTGGAAAATTATAAAGTATGTTTTAGTGTGCATGGGAAGTCACTTCAGTTTTGTCCAACTCTGTGTGGCCCTATGGACTGTAGCCCGCCAGGCTCCTCTATCCAGGGGATTCTCCAGGCAAGATTATTGAAGTGTGTTGCCATGCCCTCCTCCAAGGGATCTTCCTGACCCAGGGATCGAACTGCATTTGGTCTCCTCCATTGCAGTCAGATTCTTTAGCACTAGCACCACCAGGGCAATGGCACCCCACTCCAGTACTCTTGCCTGGAAAATCCCATGGATGGAGGAGCCTGGTGGGCTGCAGTCCATGGGGTCACTAGGAGTCAGACCCGACTGAGCAACTTCACTTTCACTTTTCACTTTCATGCATTGGAGACGGAAATGGCCACCCACTCCAGTGTTCTTGCCTGGAGAATCCCAGGGACAGGGGAGCCTGGTCGGCTGCCGTCTATGGGGTCACACAGAGTCGGATACGACTGAAGCGACTGAGCAGCAGCAGCAGCAGCAGCACCACCTGGGAAGCCTGATAGAGTATGTTAGTAGTGTTAGTTGCTCAGTCGAGTCCAACTCTTTGCAATTCCATGGACTGAGCCCACCAGGCTCCTTTGTTCATGGGATTCTCCAGACAAGAATACTGGAGTGGATTGCCATTCCCTTCTCCAGGGGATCTTCCTGACCCAGGGATCGAACCTTGGTCTCCTGCATTGCAGGCAGATTCTTTACCGTTTGAGCTACAGAGAAGACCTAAAGTATGTTCTTGCTGCTGCTGCTAAGTCACTTCAGTCATGTCCAACTCTGTGTGACCCTATAGACAGCAGCCCACCAGACTCCCCCGTTCCTGGGATTCTCCAGGCAAGAACACTGGAGTGGGTTGCCATTTCCTTCTTCAATGCATCAAAGTAAAAAGTGAAAGTGAAGTTGCTCAGTCATATCTTGGCGACTGCATGAACTGCAGCCCACCAGGCTCCTCCATCCATGGGATTTTCCAGGCAAGAGTACTGGAGTGGGTTGCCATTGCCTTCTCCGAGTATGTTAGATGGTGGTAAATAGTAATGGACTTAAAAAGCTGGTGAGCAGGACTGGGTGGGCTGGTGAGGACTGTTTGTCACCATACTGAGTGAGGTGGTTGGGACAAGCTTCCTAGTAAAATAGAGAACTGAGCAAGTTCTATTTTACGGAAGAAAAATGGGTCAAAGGACCATCTGGAGCTTAGATAGGTTTAAGTGAAAAAAACAGCTGCAATAAATACTGCCAGGCAGGAGGATGCCTAGGGCAGGCTGTGCTGGTACAGATAATGGTAGATGGGTAGAGGAGATAGGAAGAGTCTGGGGAAATTCTCTGCCAATTGCTTTAGTTTTTCTCAGTTAAGTAGGTCATCAGCCCAGAGCAAGGGTAGGAGGGAATGAGTTGTGGGTATGAAGAGAGGAAAAGTTTGAAATGGTTGTTTGGAAATTAGGAGAATGAATGGAGTATAACCATATACAACAGCAATAGCATAAAAGCTCACTAGAGGGTTGTGATCATGAATTTTTCTACAAGGACAGGCATGGGGCAGTGAGAGATGGTATTACCCAGGCTTGTGGTTTTACCAAGTACTACTAAGAGAGAAAAGGGGATGAGAGAGTGTCAGGCATATGCAATGGGGTGATCACAGTAACAGATCATGGAATGAAGACAGGTAATATCAAGGGATGAGGATTTGCGAAAAATATTTGGATCAATGGATTGCAGGTCCTGCTGGGCCTGAAAATTTGGGATCTGGGGGAGAGCTGCAGTGAGCTGGAAAGAGTAGAGGTGGTTGTTTTAAGAATGGGATGCAAAAAAAAAAAAAAAGCAAAAAAAAAAAAAATGGGATGCAACTAAGATGTCTCAGGCTCTAGGAAAGTAATGAGCCCAGCAGGCCTCAGCCCCATTGCCCTGTCTTTGCTTTGAAAATCTTGCAGAGCTCAGTAAACAACAGGACTAAAAATTACTTATTTTGTATATCATTAAGCTTTGTATGCAATATCCTGAAGCGGTATGTTCTCATGACTCAGTTATTAACTCTCACACTCTCCCATACCTGAGATGATAGTACACTTCCCTTCCTTTTAAAAAACAATGGAAATGTGAGTGACCAACAGAGAGTGAAATCAAAGATAATCTTAACTCCTTTCCAATTTATCTTGAACCCTGTACAACCTTGAAGTGAAGTGGCTCAGTCGTGTCCTACTCTTTGCGACCCCATGGACTGTAGCCTACCAGGTTCCTCCATCCATGGAATTTTCCAGGCAAGAACACTGGAGTGGATTGCCATTTCCTTCTCCAGGAGATCTTTCCAACCCAGAGATAGAACCTAGGTCTCCCGCATTGCAAGCAGACACTTTACCATCTGAGCCACCAGAGAAGCCAAACTCAAATATTAATTTTTAACCAATATTAATTTTAATATTTAATTAAAATATTAATTTTTAACCAACAAATTACTGTACTGTCCCCATGACTTTTGATACATCCTGGTGTTTTCACACACACTGACCAAGAATTGCCAATGTTGGGCAATGTTCAGAGTAAACTTACCCAGGTGGCAGGGTCCTGGCAACAGGACGGTAACTCAGAGAGAACAGATTGGAACTTACAAAAATAAACAAAGGGAAAGGTCTTAAATTTCGTGTTCCTTCATGTGTGTATGTGCTAAGCCGCTTCACCCCACAGACCATAGCCTGCCAGGCTCTTCTGTCCATGGGATTCTCCAGGCAAGAATGCTGGAGTGGGTTGCCATGCCCTCCTCCAGGGCATCTTCTCAACCCAGGGATCAAACCCACATCTCTTACATCTCCTGCGTTGGCAGGCAGGTTCTTTACCACTATCACCACCTGGGAAACCCCTTAACATTTCTTTCATTGTCTCACAATTCCTGGTCTTCTCTCCACCACTCTCATAACCCAAAAAGACTGAAAGGAAGAGAATATACACTCTTGTATTGTGAAAATGGTCTTTAAGTAATGATTCCCCAATATCAGTATTACTTTTTTTAAACAATATTACTTTCTTTCCTTTATTCATTTTTTAGAACTTTGCAGAAGATGGGGATATGAATAGAAAAGAAGTGACATCTTCCACAATTTATGTCCTTGGCTCAAAATCCCAACAGAGGCCATTCTCCACTTCAGTGATCCCATTCTCAAAAAGCAGAGAATACCTTCTGTATCGTACAGGGAGCTCAGAGCAGGGCTCTGTGATGACCCAGATGGTGGCATGGGGGAAGGGGGTGAGGGAGAGGTCCAAGAGAGAGGGAATATATGTATGCTTATAGCTGATTCATTTTTTTGTACAGCAGAAACCAACACAACATTGTAAAGCAAGTATATCTCATTTTTTTTTAAAGGGAAGAGAGTGAGGGATCTGTGCTGGGGTGTTTACTGATTCTTATGTGCCAATGTCATCCAGTATCATAGGAGACTGTATGTGTAAATAATATATATTCAAATAGTTAAGACATCAATCATTCTCTCAAGAAATTTAAAATTGCTTGCAATAAAAGTTGTATTGGAAAAAGGGACTACACTGATAATCAGTACAACCAAGATTAAATTCCAAAAAAGTCAGAAAAGTATGCGTAACTAGATTTAGAGAGAAGCCTTCAGCCAGGGGTGGCCTTTAAAGGAGAGGCTCCAATTCAGAGATGCAGGATGAATAAAACTGTGACCACAGGAAGCCATTGGCATCAGCAGTCCCCAAATGCATCAGATTTAGCTGCTTAAGGAGGAGGCTTATTTCTGGAGCATTGAGGGTGTGAGGTTTTGAGGCTTCAACCTTTCATAACATATAGAGACTTATCTCTGAAAGGGCCAAACCCCCTTTTCATTTTTCTCTCATTACTACAGGAGAGGGAGAGAAAAACAAAACTTCAAAGGAGACATGCGTCCTGGGGCTCAAGGAATTTAAGGGTGTTTTGAAAATACTTGAGGCAATACAAAGTCCTTATTCACTCCAAGATCTTGAAATAATGTGACCAAATAGAACACTTTGTGAAATAAATGATTACAAAATACATGTCAACCTAATTAATGGTTCATTGTTCTGTAAACAATTTAAGAGTTCAAGTTTCTCACATTTCTCACATTGTGTGTTTGTGATAATAGCTACAGAGTCACAGACAATCACCAATTAAAATAAATTATAGTCAGTTGTGATAGTTTTATTTCTAGCACTAGTTTGTTTTCAAATAAAGCTTTATTTTAAAATTTACTTTTTAACTAAGAGAAAATCTTTTCTGTATGTAGGTGTGGATGCATTTCCATGCCTTTGATCTGCTGTGCAGTGCAGGGCCTCTACAGTGACCAGCTGGACGTTCAGCCTGAAGCAAGGCAATATCTCATCCTCTTTTATTTGGCCTCAGTAGCTATGTAGCTCAAACAAAAATTTAGTAAGTTTTTGTGTCATGAATTTAAACTAGAAAGTCATGCTGTTTTCAGTAATTGTGAACAAGCATTTTGCCAAAGTGCCAAAAGAAGACATTTAAACAGCAACCCCCGCCCCCCAAAAATGGTCCCAGAGCCTTTTACAAAAATAAGGATAAAGTGTCCTCCACCTGTGCCAACTACTGGAACATTTGCAGCTGAGAGGACCACACAGCATGGACAGAGGGAATTAATTCTCAATTTCCTTTCAGCACTGGTAGCAGAAGGGCTATGCAAGGAAGAAACATGCAGAACTTGAGAGAAAGCAGCAGTTCCTTCAAGCTTCCCAGGTAGGGCTAGTGGTAAAGAATCCGCCTGCCAATGCAGCAGATGCAGGAGATGTGGGTTTGATCCCTGGAATGGGAAGATCCCCTGGAGAAGGAAATGGCAACCCACTGCAGTATTCTTGCCTGGAAAATCCCATGGACAGAGGAGCCTGTCAGGCTTCAGTGCATTGGGTCAGACACGACCTAGTGACTGAGCAACAGCAGTTCCTTCATGTTGAGCGCAGCACGGGCAGTGGGACAGTCAATGTGCCTTTCCTTGGTTTCAGCCTCTCTTTCAGGGATTCCCTGTATTCAGAGTTCTTGCCCAGGATGCACATGGTTCAAGGCCAGGTGAGTGCAAGAAAGGGAGAAGAACCAACACCTACAGCTATTAGTCTGCGGAATGCTCACTCAGCCGAAGGACATACCACTTTCAGATCCCAAATGGTCGGCCCTGGATTTTCTTCTAGAAAATTGAGAAATCTGGCTGCTCCCTTGCCAAAGGGAAGGCACCTATTTAGCCTCACAGGAAGCCCTCTCTGCTGCTTGCCTGGGCTGTCTGAGAAACTCATGCCAGGACTGATAAGAGAGGACAGTACACACAGATTTTGCCTGGGTCTTGGTGACAGGAGTTTGGGTATACCTTGATCTCAATTATTTTCTCAAGATCGACTCATCATAAATTCACTGTCAGCACTGACTGAACAATAAAGACATTTCCAGAACCCTCCCTGAATACAGTAGGTTTTTCTGATTCTCAACATTTGCTACCTTTGAAAAAGACAGATTTATACTGTTCTCAAGAAAAGACATGTAAAATTATATACGAGCAGCATAATGGCAGCCTGCTCATGGCAGAGTTAACATTTTTACTCTGGATTTTCAGAGGATACCATGCATGCAAATTACGGTTTCTGCACCACAGTCACCTCTTTCTTTCCCCTCATTGCCTTTCTAGCCTTCATTCTATCTTCCCTACCTATACATACTCTTACATATTAAATCTGTTTCCTCACTGCTTTACCTTCCACTCTGATACACATATATTCCATACAACCTGACTTTTTTAGGCCAGTCCCAAGTATGTTCACTTACTCCATGAATGCTAATGTATTTTTGAGTCTTCGTGTAATAAAACATGTCCCAAATATATCCCTACCCTGAGCCCCAAGACTTTTCACCTGGCATGGTTTTTGCTAATTCTAAAACACTGAAGACAAAGCAGCCTATCCAATGGACAGACTTCCCCTGGCCATACCTCTGTCCCCGACATCTTCCTTTACCCACTCGGTGGCCTCAGCGATGCTCTCTGTCTTGGTGACGTCCAGGATCACCGTCTGCAGCCTGTCTGACATCTGGTTCCTCAGCTGCTCGGCCCCCTGCTCTGTCAGACACGCAGCCAAAACCATCAAGCCTCGTAGGTCCAGCTGCCTGGCCAGGAGGTTCCCAAAGCCTGAGTCACAGCCCGTGATGAAGACAAACTTGTCCCGGAGGTGGCTCACCACCTGCCTCTCCCGGTACCAGCGCAGGAGGTAGTACAGGCCCATGAGGACCACCAGGTACAGCCACATGGCAGAAACCTGTCCTTCCCTTTAAGAAAAAAGAAAATTCTTCCAGACTCAAACAGGTTAGGGTTATGTTTGCCTGCTTTTTTATTGTTTTCTAGTTTACCCTTAATCTACTCAATTAAGTTAATGACGCCTATAAAGATTAACTTTTGATATAATAATTCTGAAAGTTGGTTATTTAAGAGGCTTTTGAGGAATGTATTTGAAAATAGGAAAGCAGGATGATTCTATCAGATTTAGGAATTAATATGAAACTCCTATTCTGGTCATGCTGTTAAAAAGGAGTATTTGACAAAAATTTAGATGCATTGATATTAGGTAAAGAAAGGAGATAATGAGTCAGTTGGCAACTTCAAGCATTCAGAAATAGATACAGCTTGATTCTTCAAAATTGAATTTGTTAAAATTAAAAGTGTTGCTAGATATGCAGATATGGTTTTTCCTTCTTTGTTCTCTCCTCTTTTAAATAAACAAACAAAAAAAATACATTTAAGCAACTTTATAGAATAAAGATCATAATTATAATTAATTTAATCTTAATTTTATCTGATATTTAATGTTCAATTCAAAAATATTAATTTATTTTAATATCCCTATTATGTAAAGACAGTGAAGGAGAAAGATAAATAAGTAAATATACATATTTAAGATCAAGAAAGGAAACTCAAGAAATACACAAAAACTATTGTAAAAACACTAAGAAGTGATAACTAGATGTTGGGAGGACAGCAGGATAAATAGGTAAAATGTAGACAATTTTTAGGACAGTGAAACTATTCCAGATGATACTGTAATGGTGGGCATGATCTCAGACAGTCAACAACGAGCAGTCCTGAAAAGAGTTCTT
Organism: Bos taurus; assembly: GCF_002263795.3. Lineage (NCBI taxonomy): Eukaryota > Metazoa > Chordata > Mammalia > Artiodactyla > Bovidae > Bos > Bos taurus. The sequence continues at coordinate 56,615,241 of NC_037332.1, forward strand.
TGTTCCCTGCCTGGAAGTTGAACCGGGGTAGCCTGGATGAGGCAATGGCACCCCACTCCAGTACTCTTGCCTGGAAAATCCCATGGACGGAGGAGTCTGGAAGGCTGCAGTCCATGGGGTTGCTGAGGGTTGGACACAACTGAGCAACTTCACTTTCACTTTTCCCTTTCATGCATTAGAGAAGGAAATGGCAACCCACTCCAGTGTTCTTGCCTGGAGAATCCCAGGGATGAGCGAGCCTGGTGGGCTGCCGTCTGTGGGGTCGCACAGAGTTGGACACAACTGAAGTGACTTAGCAGTAGCAGCAGCCTGGATGAAAACTGGGAACCCTAGCCACTAGACCACCAGAGGCTAGAAGCCAGACGCACATTTTTCCCGGCTCTTACCCCCATGGAAAGCAAGGATGTTTCAAGGAGGTAAAAACTGTAAAAATAGATACAAAGTTTATTTTTGGAGACACAGCGTTACTTGTGGGAGAGCATACAGAGAAACTGTTTAAGACAGAAGCAAGGCAGAAATTGCACACCCAAAGAAAAAGAGTGGGGGTGTCCTGTCTAATGAGGAGTAGCCCAGTAAAGAGGTGACTTAAATCACTTATATAGGATAATCTTTCCTGGTCTTTGTTCTCCTTTGGCCAATTATCTTGTTTTCTTTTCACACCTGATTGGTTCTAGGACCCTCTGCAACATTCCAGCACAACTATTTGCTAAGATGGATTCCACCACAGAGGCCTGTGGGGGTATGTCCACACTAATTCTGGGTGGTACCCCCTCCCTTTTTGACCCCCAAGGAGCCTTCCTGCACGTGTGCAGACAGTGAAGTTTTTCTTGACCTCAGGAGGGGTCATCTTATTTCTTTACTTCAGCAGAGCTCAGCTTCTACCACTAGCTTTGTTCTTGGAGTGTTAGGGTTTTAAAAAAAAGCTTCAGTTCTACTCCACTTGACAAACACTACCTGTGCAGCCCACAGGCCCATCTATCTCCTACCGCAGATACCTGTCATTAATCACTTGTCAAAAATCACAGAAGGTATGACAAGAAGAGTGAATCCAGTGTAAACTTAGACTACAGGTGATAATGATGTGTCCATGTAGGTTCATCAATTGTAAAAAATATATTATTCTGATGTGGGACATTTCATAGTGAGAGAGGCTATCATATGTGGGGTCAGAGTGTGTATGGGAACTCTATACTTTCTATTCAATTCTGCTGTGAGTCTAAAACTTCTCTAAATATTAAGTCAAAAGAGATAGAAAGATAAAAACCATGACATGTACCAAGATCAAGGAGGAAAGATAGATTATATCTGGCTGGAGAAATGAAAGCTATGAGTAACTTCCAAAGGGCTGAGACTCTCCCAGAGTAACTTTAATTGATATTTCTCTTATAAAACTCATATTCATGTACCCTACTGTCTTCTTGACATCTCTATTACACAGAATCACAGGTTCATAAAAATGTTAACCTATAAAATATACAATACAACACTCAAATAGAAATAATATATCAGATTTAACATCTTGAAAGAGAACTATTATTCATCTCCCTGCCCCAAATTACTTTCTTCTTAAATCTTTCTTATTTTAATAAATAGCATCTCTCCACCCAGTTACACAAACCAGAAACTTGAGAGTCATTCTTAACCCTTCTTGCTCCCTCAGGCTCCATGTACAATCCAGATGTTGATTATATGTACCTTTTTTAAAAATTGGAGTATAGTTGCTTTACAATGTTGTGTTAGTTTCTGCAGAACAGTGAAAAAGCTGTCAGTTCAGTTCAGTTCAGTCGCTCAGTCGTGTCCGACTCTTTGCGACCCCATGAATTGCAGGATGCCAGGCCTCCCTGTCCATCACCAACTCCTGGAGTTCACTGAGACTCATGACCATCGAGTCAGTGATGCCATCCAGCCACCTCATCCTCTGTCGTCCCCTTCTCCTCCTGCCCCCAATCCCTCCCAGCATCAGTCTTTTTCAATGAGTCAACTCTTTGCATGAGGTGGCCAAAATACTGGAGTTTCAGCTTTAGCATTCCTTCCAAAGAAATCCCAGGGCTGATCTCCTTCAGAATGGACTGATTGGATCTCCTTGCAGTCCAAGGGACTCTCAAGAGTCTTCTCCAACACCACAGTTCAAAAGCATCAATTCTTTGGCGCTCAGCTTTCTTCACAGTCCAACTCTCACATCCATACATGACCACTGGAAAAACCATAGCCTTGACTAGACAGACCTTTGTTGGCAAAGTAATGTCTCTGCTTTTCAATATGCTATCTAGGTTGGTCATAACTTTCCTTCCAAGGAGTAAGCGTCTTTTAATTTCATGGCTGCACTCACCATCTGCAGTGATTTTGGAGCCCAGAAAAATAAAGTCTGACACTGTTTTCACTGTTTCCCCATCTGTTTCCCACGAAGTGATGGGACCAGATGCCATGATCTTCGTTTTCTGAATGTTGAGCTTTAAGCCAACTTTTTCACTCTCCTCTTTCACTTTCATCAAAAGGCTTTTTAGTTCCTCTTCATTTTCTGCCATAAGGGTGGTGTCATCTGCATATCTGAGGTTATTGATATTTCTCCCAGCAATCTTGATTCCAGCTTGTGCTTCTTCCAGCCCAGCGTTTCTCATGATGTACTCTGCATATAAGTTAAATAAGCAGGGTGACAATATACAGCCTTGATGTACTCCTTTTCCTATTTGGAACCGTCTGTTGTTTCATGTCCAGTTCTAACTGTTGCTTCCTGACCTGCATATAGGTTTCTCAAGAGGCACGTCAGGTGGTCTGGTATTCCCATCTCTTTCAGAATTTTCCACAGTTTATTGTGATCCACACAAAGGCTTTGGCATAGTTAATAAAGCAGAAATAAATGTTTTTCTGGAACTCTCTTGCTTTTTCCATGATCCAGCGGATGTTGGCACTTTGGTTTCTGGTTCCTCTGCCTTTTCTAAAACCAGCTTGAGCAACTGGAAGTTCACAGTTCACGTATTGCTGAAGCCTGCCTTGGAGAATTTTGAGCATTACTTTACTAGCATGTGAGATGAGTGCAATTGTGTGGTAGTTTGAGCATTCTTTGGCATTGCCTTTCTTTGGGATTGGAATGAAAACTGACCTTTTCCAGTCCTGTGGCCACTGCTGAGTTTTCCAAGTTTGCTGGCATGTTGAGTGCAGCACTTTCACAGCATCATCTTTCAGGATTTGAAGTAGCTCCACTGGAATTCCATCACCTCCACTAGCTTTGTTCCTAGTGATGCTTTCTAAGGCCCACTTGACTTCATATTCCAGGATGTGTGGCTCTAAGTGAGTGATCACAGCATTGTGATTATCTGGGTCGTGAAGATCTTTTTTTGTACAGTTCTTCTGTGTATTCTTGCCACCTCTTCTTAATATCTTCTGCTTCTGTTAGAGCCATACCATTTCTGTCCTTTATCGAGCCCATCTTTGCATGAAATATTCCCTTGGTATCTCTCATTTTCTTGAAGAGATCTCTAGTCTTTTCCATTCTGTTGTTTTCCTCTATTTCTTTGCATTGATCCCTGAGGAAGGCTTTCTTATCTCTCCTTGCTATTCTTTGGAACTCTGCATTCAGATGCTTATATCTTTCTTTTTCTCCTTTGCTTTTCACTTCTCTTCTTTTCACAGCTATTTGTAAGGCCACCTCAGACAGCCATTTTGCTTTTTTGCATTTCTTTTCCATGGGGATGGTCTTGATCCCTGTCTCCTGTACAATGTCATGAACCTCCGTCCATAGGTTATCAGGCACTATATCTACCAGATCTAGTCCCTTAAATCTATTTCTCACTTCCACTGTATAATCATAAGGGATTTGATTTAGGTCGTACCTGAATGGGCTAGTGGTTTTCCCTACTTTCTTCAATTTCAGTCTGAATTTGGCAATAAGGAGTTCATGATCTGAGCCACAGTCAGCTCCCAGTCTTGTTTTTGCTGACTGTATAGAGCTTCTCCATCTTTGGCTGCAAAGAATATAATCAATCTGATTTCAGTGTTGACCATCTGGTGATGTCCTTGTGTAGCGTCTTCTCTTGTGTTGTTGGAAGAGGGTGTTTGCTATGACCAGTGTGTTCTCTTGGCAAAACTCTATTAGCCTTTGCCCTGCTTCATTCTGTACTCCAAGGCCAAATTTGCCTGTTACTCCAGGTGTTTCTTGACTTCCTAATTTTGCATTCCAGTCCCCCATAATGAAAAGGACATATTTTTTGGGTGTTAGTTCTAAAAGGTCTTGTAGGTCTTCATAGAACTGTTCAACTTCAGCTTCTTCAGCATTACTGTTTGGGGCATAGGCTTGGATTACTGTGATATTGAACAGTTTACTTTGGAAACGAACAGAGATCATTCTGTCATTTTTGAGATTGCATCCAAGTACTGCATTTTGGACTCTTTTGTTGACCATGATGGCTACTCCATTTCTTCTAATGGATTCCTGCCTTTGCTATACACACATTGTAACACAATAATGTAAATCAACAATGATTTTTGTAAGTCAACATTGTAAGTCCACAATGATTTGACTTTAAAAATGAATAACAAAATAAAATAATATTTAAGTTTTTATTGAAGTATAGTTGATTTGCACTGCAGTGCCATCTCTGCTGTATAGCAAAGTAACTATTATACACATATAGACATTCTTTATTTAATATTCTTTTGGTTTATAACAGGATATGGATATAGATGTCTGTGCTAAACAGTAGAAACTTGTTGTTTATCCATCCTATATATAGTCATTTACATCTCCTAATCCCACACTCATACTTCTTCCGTCCCCTACCTGCTTCCTCCTAGGTAAGCAGAAGCCTGTTCTCTATGTCTACAGTCTGTTTCTGTTTTATAGATAGGTTCATTTGTGCCATATTTCACATTCCACATGTAAGTGATATCATATTGTGTTTGTCTTTTTTTTTTCTGATTTACTTCATTTAGTATTAAAACCTCTAGTTGTATCCATGTTGCTGTAAATGGCATTATTTCATTCTTTTTTGTGGCTGAGTAGTATTCCATTGTATGCTGCTGCTAAGTCGCTTCAGTCATGTCCGGCTCTGTGCGACCCCATAGACGGCAGCCCACCAGGCTCCCCAATCTCTGGGATTTTCCAGGCAAGAACACTGGAGTAGGTTGCCATTTCCTTTTCCAATGCATGAAAGTGAAAAGTGAAAGTAAAGTCGCTCAGTCATGTCCGACTCTTCGAGACCCCATGGACTGCAGCCTGCCAGCCTCCTCCGCCCATGGGATTTTCCAGGCAAGAGTACTGGAGTGGGTCGCCATTGCCTTCTCCATTCCATTGTATAATAATATTTAAAAATAATATAATTCCTTTAAGAAAAAAGTGGAGAAGGGTGGGGTAAAGTATTAAAGAAAGTCAAAGAGAGCATAGCTGAGATTAAATTGAATAGGAACATGAAAATTACTGCAGAGCTGGGATCTGGACTGGTGACCAACCCCCACATTGACCAGATGTCAGATTTCACAATGACTCTTCTTGTGTAGTTATTCTCTGGTTTTTTATTCCACTGTTTTTTTGGTCTCATTTTGCCTGCCTGACTCCATCCCCCAAATGGGCATTGCTCAGGGTCAAAAGGGAACTTTCCAATTAGAAAGAGTTCCCCTCACCAGGAACAGAAGAGCAGGGTAAGAAACCAGCTTCCTCAGTCTATTGGGGTACTGCACAAATATCCCATGTTTGTTTCAACCCACCCAAACCAAAAAAGCTGATATGTATAGAAATATCTAGGAACAAAGAAGAAAAGCAAGGGCTACCAATAGCAGCCACACAGCAGGAGCAATCGTGGTCCACAGTGACCTGCTCTCCAGCAGATTTCACCACAGTCACCCTGGAGATTACACAAGTTTTCACCCTGGACTCTGTGCCACCCCTTGACCCAGCACTCCAGAGTGCCCCCACCGGCAGGTAAAAGTCTTCCCTTACTGAAGTCAGCCCACAAAGTCTGAAAGAGGGAACTGCTTCTTCAAATGCACAGACATCTGCACAAGGCTACAGGGATCACAAAGAATCAGGGAAACATGACTCTACCAAAAGATTACAGTAAACCTCTCATAACTGGCCCTGAAGAAATGAAGATACTGGAACTGCCCAACAAAAGTTCAAAATAATAGATCTAAAAGATGCTCACATTGCTACAAGAGAACACAGATAATTTAATGATATCAGAAAAACAGTACAAGAACAAAATGAAAAGTTCAAAAAAGAGAGAGAGAAAAAAAAAAAAGAACCAAACAGAAATATTGGAGGTAGAGAACAGAATGATTGAACAAAATAATTTGATAGACAATTCCAGCAGCAGACTTAATCAAGCAGAAGAAAGAATAGATGAGCCTGAAGATGGATGAATTGAAATTATCCAGAGAAGTAGAAAGAAAATTAGGCTTTAAGCTCTGAATCAGCCTCACTCACCAGTGGGCAGACAACAGCCCCAGAACAATTGTAGCCACTCACACCCAACCAGCCCACTCACAAGCAGACCCTGGGAGTGGCTGAACCCCAGCTTCACACACCAGTGTGTGAACATCAGCCCCAGTACAACCACAGCCTTGTAGCCTGTGGGCCCAACTCACCCACCAGCAGACCAACACAAGTTTTGGGAACCCCAGACCTTGCAGCCAAATGTATCAGGAACTGGCCCCACCCACCAGTGATTCGACACCAGCTCTGGGACCTCTTGACCCTGAAGCCAGACACCAGGAGATGGCTCTGCCTGCCAGTGGGCTTGCACAAGCACCAGGACCTGGTGGAAGGCACCAGCCCTGGGATCTCCTGAACCCAACCCCACCCACCGGTGAGCCAGGTAGTGACAGGACCCCCTGGGGTTCCTCGCCAGCTGCCTTGTGACCCAAATCATTAACAAGCAGCCAGCAATCTCTGCACAAGGCAGAGCCTAGCAACCAATCAGACCAGGGGCCAGCCAACCCTACCAGATTGCCCAAAGTAGTCACCCACCACAACAGAAGGACCCATGCGGTCCACTTAAGGGGAACTCTGAGAGCATATACCTCTGGGGACAAGAAGAAAATATGCTGCTGGGATACACAGGACATCTTCTGCAAAAAAGCCATATCTCCAAGGCAGGGAAATATAATCAGATATAATACATGAAAACAGATATTAATACATGAAATAAAAAATGGCAAATTAGGCAAAAATGAGGCAATAGCAGAATATTAACAAATTAAGAAACAAAATAAAATCCCAGAGGAAGAAGATCTAAGTGAAGTGGAGATAGGTAATCTACCCAAGACAGGGCTCAAAGCAGTGATCATTATCAAAGTGGGGCTTCACTGGTGGCCCAGTGGTTAAGAATCTGCCTTCCATTGCAAAGGATGCAGATTCTAACCCTAGTTGGGGAACTAAAATCCCATATGCTGTGGGGCAACTAAGTTTGTGCACTGCAACTAGAAAGCTTGCATGCCACAACTAGAGAAGCCTGCTTACCACAATGAGAAGCCCACAAGCCACAACTAGAGGAAGCCCTTGGGCTGCAACAAAGAGCCTGTGTGCCACAACAGAGACCCAGCACAGTCAAAAAAATGATTCTTTTAAGGAAAATAGACATTGGAGTGGAGTGGACAATGGCACCCCACTCTAGTACTCTTGCCTGGAAAATCCCATGGGCGGAGGAGGCTGGTAGGCTGCAGTCCATGGGATCATTAAGAGTCGGACACGACTGAGGGACTTCACTTTCACTTTTCGCTTTCATGCACTGGAGAAGGAAATGGCAACCCACTCCAGTGTTTTTGCCTGTGAATCCCAGGGATGGGAGAGCCTGGTGGGCTGCTGTCTATGGGGTTGCATAGAGTTGGACACGACTGAAACAACTTAGCAGCAGCAGCAGCAGACATTGGAGACCATCTGCGGCATTGTGTATTATCAAAGGTTTGGCAACAAATTTTCAAGAAGCCTGACCCAGATATCTTGGGAAAATTGTCTCATCAGATGTCATCTGCTTCAATTCCAGGAAATCTTTACTTTTAGGTTAACAGATGATATAGAGGTCCAGTCAAGGTTCAGTCCTTTCTTTAAGTGTATCACATGAATCCGGGAGTCTATTCCTTGGGGTTCGGCGGCACAGGTGTTGCTTAGCAGTACCTGATAGGGACCTCTCCAACAAGGTTGAAAGGAGTTATTCTGAAGGTATCTTTTGCAAAAGGTGAAATCTCCAATTTCCAACTTGTGATACTTAAGGTCTTCATCTCCTGAGAGTCCACTGTGAAAAGCCTGCTTTACCAAAACATGGTTATTTTTCATAGAAACATTTAGGCCTCTGCAATACTGGAATATCTCCTTTTATTGGTTGTGGGTCAAAATAAGTAGGAGCAAACTGTGTTAGGTGTCCTGTACTATCTCAAAGGATGAGAGTTTATGAGTTCCAAAAGAGGCAGATGCAAGATATAAAACGACCAACGTCAATGCTTTTGGCCAACGTTTTTGGAGAGTCTCTACAAATTTTGCCAAATGAGTTTTAATAATGCAACTGGTGCATTCAACTAAGCCAGCCAATTGAAGATGGTGATCACAGTAAAGGTGTAAAACTGACCAAACAGTGCAAACTTGCCCAAGTATCTGGCCAGTAAAATGGGTTCCTTGATCACTATGTAGTTTGAGAGGAGTTCCCCAGGTAGGGATAATGGTTTCCAAATGGAATTTAGTCACAGAAGAGGCAGAAGCCTGCTTGCAAAAGAAGGCTTCAGTCTAGTGTGAAAACATACAGATAATGACTAAAACTATTTATATCCACTAGACATGGGAAGTTGTAAGAAATCCATCTGCCAGACCTCGATGCTCCATTAGGCAGTTTAAAATGTCAGAGAGGAGGCCAAGCCAAGTGGGTACCCAATTCTACCCACCAGCAGGCTGTCACAAGCCCCAGGACACACTTGGGCCCAGCCCCACCTACCAACCTGCCCACAGTTGTCACCTTGTCACAACAGAAAGGTCCATGCAGCCAACATAGGGACAGTCTTAGAGAATATAGCTCTGATGACCAGAGGAGAGTGTACTGCTGGGCCCCAAGGGCATCTCCTCCATAAGGCCACTTCTCCAAGATTGGGAAATGTAGCCAACCTACCTATTATTAATAGGTATTAATCCATAGAAATAAAAACAGAGAATTAGTCAAAATGAGGATGCAGAGGAAGATATTTCAAATGAAAGAACAAGACAAAACCCCAGAAGAACTAAGCAAAGTGGAGACAAGCAATCTACCCAGTAAAGAATTCAAGGTAATGATCATAAATATGCTCAACAAACTTGGAACAAGAATGGACGAACACAGTGAGAAGTTTAACAGAGTTAGAAAATATACAGAAGAACCAAACAGAGCTGAAGGGTACAATAATTAAGTTTAAAATACACTAGAAGGAGTCAACAGTAGATAATACAGACAAATGAATTGGTGAATTTGAATAGAATAGTAGAAATCACCAAAACTGAACAGAAAATATATTTACTATCAACGTAAATACGGGCAGCTTTGTCCTGGGCTAAAGTGCAAGCCTATGTAAGAGCGTATAATTTAGACAGTTGGGCCAGAGTTGACGTCAGATAAAGATACTATCTTAACAACATCAAAAGAAGTTGCAGTAGCATACTTAGCACAGCATTTGCATCATCACCTTTTAAGTAAGAGCCATCAGTGAACCATAAGAAGTCAGTGTTACCTAAAGGTATTTCCTGTAGATCATCACAGGAGTCAGAAGATGATCTGTCAGCATTAAGAAACTGTGATGGACTTTGTTGGTACTGAAGGGAAAAAGAGCCAAAGGGGATGAAAGCATATAAAACTTCCAGCTGAAAATACATAAGTCACAGGGATATATTATACAGCATGCCAATTCTATTAACACTGTATTGCATAGTGAAAGTTGCTAAAAGAGTAAACCTTTAACGTTCTCATGACAAGAGAAACAAATTCTGTAACTGTGTATGGGGATGGATGTTAACCAGATTTATCGTGGTGATCATGTCACAATATAAACAAATATGAAATCATTACATTGTACACCTAAAACTAATCTAATGTATAATATATACATTATAATGTATAATCTAAGGTATAATGTCAATTATATCTAAATTTTTAAAAAAGAATAACATGTATAAAATGAGTTCTGCTGAAATATGGACATGGAGGTATTTTTAATCCTTCCCTGAGAATCATTTAAATTTATATAATTTTTATTAAAATAATATAAAAAATGAGTAGCAAGGTTAAGATTACCACAATATAAAAGACTAACGTGAGGGGCAGTTAACAAAAAGACTTCATAAGAGTTGAGGTGAGGAGGAAGAGCTAAGATGGCAGAGGAGTAGGACGGGGAGAACACTTTCTCCCCCACAAATTCATCAAAAGAACATTCAAATGCCAAGCAAATTCCACAAAAAACTTCTGAATGCTGGCGGAGGACATCAGGCACCCAGAAAAGCAACCCAAGTCTTTGAAAGGAGAGACACTTTTTTTTTTCTTTAACTCAAACTTCATATATACATTTTTTATAATTTTTTTGACCTTGTTTTTTTTTTCTTCTTTTCTTTAACATTGTATTTTTGAAATTCCAAACTCTACTCTAGATTTCTAATTTTAGCTTTTTGGTATTTGTTATCAATTTTGTACCTATAGCTTTTTAAATACTTTCTGTGACTTTTTTTTTTCTCTGTTTTTTTCTCTTCTTCTTTTATATAACATTGTATATCTGAAATTACAAACTCTACCCTAGATTTTTAATGTATGCTTTTTGGTATTTGTTATCAATTTTGTACCTGTATTTTCTTTATAATTTTTGCAACTTTGTTTGTTTTTGTTTGTTTGTTTTTCTCTCTTTCTTTTCCTTCTTCTTTTCTTTAACATCGTATTTTTGAAATTCCAAACTCTACTCTAGATTTTTAATTTTTGCTTTTATGTATTTGTTACCAATTCTGTACCTTTAAGAACCCAATCTTCAGTACCCATTTTTCACTAGATTACTGGCTTGACTGCTCTCTCTCCCTTTGGACTCTCCTTTTTCTCCACCAGGTCGCCTGTGTCTCCTCCCTAACCCCTCTCTACTCTACCCAACTCTGTGAATTTCTGTGTGTTCCAGACGGTGGAGAACACTTAAGGAACTGATTACTGGCTGGATCTGTCTCCTTCCTTTTCATTCTCCCCTTTTATCCTCCTGGCCACCTCTGTCTCCTTCCTCCTTCTTCTCTTCTCTGTATAACTCCGTGAACATCTCTGAGCGGTCTAGTTGTGGAGTGCACATAAGGAAGTGATTACTGGCTAGCCCACTGTCTCCTCTATTGATTCCACCTCATCTCATTCAGGTCACCTCTAACTCCCTCCTCCCTCTTCTCTTCTCCATGTAATGCTGTGAACCTCTCTGGGTGACCCTCACGGTAGAGAAACTTTTCATCTTTAACACAGATGTTTTATCAATGGTGCTGTATAGAAGGAGAAGTTTTGAAACTACTGTAAAAATAAGACCGATAACTGGAAGCAGGAGGCTTAAGTCCAAACCCTGACTCCAGGGAACTCCTGACTCCAAGGAACATTAATGGACCGGAGCTCATCAAACGCCTCGATACCGACACTGAAACCAAGGGCCACACAAGGGCCAACAAGTTCCAGGGCAAGACATACCAAGAAAATTCTCCAGCAACGAAGGAACACAGCCCTGAGCTCCAAGATACAGGCTGCCCAAAGTCACCCCAAAACCATAGACATCTCATAACACATTACTGGACACTTCATTGCACTCCAGAGAGAAGAAATACAGCTCCACCCACCAGAACACCGACACAAGCTTCCCTAACCAAGAAACCTTGACAAGCCACCTGTACAAACCCACATACAGCGAGGAAATGCCACAACAAAGAGAACTCCACAAACTGCCAGAATACAGAAAGGACACCCCAAACTCAGCAATTTAAATAAGATGAAGAGACAGAGGAATACCCAGCAGATAAAGGAACAGGATAAATGCCCACCAAACCAAACAAAAGAGGAAGAGATAGGGACTCTACCTGATAAAGAATTCCAAATAATGATAGTGAAATTGATCCAAAATCTTGAAATCAAAATGGAATCACAGATAAATAGCCTGGAGACAAAGATTGAGAAGATGCAAGAAAGGTTTAACAAGGACCTAGAAGAAATAAAAAAGAGTCAATATATAATGAATAATGCAATAAATGAAATTAAAAACACTCTGGAGGCAACAAATAGTAGAATAACAGAGGCAGAAGATAGGATTACTGAATTAGAAGATAGAATGGTAGAAATAAATGAATCAGAGAGGATAAAAGAAAAACAAATTAAAAGAAATGAGGACAATCTCAGAGACCTCCAGGACAATATTAAACACTACAACATTCGAATTATAGGGGTCCCAGAAGAAGAAGACAAAAAGAAAGACCATGAGAAAATACTTGAGGAGATAATAGTGGAAAACTTCCCTAAAATGGAGAAGGAAATAATCACCCAAATCCAAGAAACCCAGAGAGCCCCAAACAGGATAAACCCAAGACACATATTAATCAAATTAACAAAGATCAAACACAAAGAACAAATATTAAAAGCAGCAAGGGAAAAACAGCAAATAACACACAAGGGAATTCCCATAAGGATAACAGCTGATCTTTCAATAGAAACTCTTCAAGCCAGGAGGGAATGGCAAGACATACTTAAAATGATGAAAGAAAATAACCTACAGCCCAGATTATTGTAGCAAGGATCTCATTCAAATATGAAGGAGAAATCAAAAGCTTTTCAGACAAGCAAAAGTTGAGAGAATTCAGCACCACCAAACCAGCTCTCCAACAATACTAAAGGATATTCTCTAGACAGGAAACACAAAAACGATGTATAAATTCGAACCCAAAACAATAAAGTAAATGGCAATGGGATCAGTAATTACCTTAAACGTAAATGGGTTGAATGCCCCAACCAAAAGATAAAGACTGGCTGAATGGATACAAAACCAAGACCCCTACATATGTTGTCTACAAGAGACCCACCTCAAAACAGGGGACACATACAGACTGAAAGTGAAGGGCTGGAAAAAGATTTTCCATGCAAATAGGGACCAAAAGAAAGCAGGAGTAGCAATACTCATATCAGATAAAATAGACTTTAAAACAAAGGCTGTGAAAAGAGACAAAGATGGTCACTACATAATGATCAAAGGATCAATCCAAGAAGAAGATATAACAATTATAAATATATATGCACCCAACATGGGAGCACCGCAGTAAGACAAATGCTAACAAGTATGAAAGGAGAAATTAACAATAACACAATAATAGTGGGATACTTTAATACCCCACTCACACCTATGAATAGATCAACTAAACAGAAAATTAACAAGGAAACACAAACTTTAAACGATACAATAGACCAGTTAGACCTAATTGATATCTATAGGACATTTGACCCCAAAACAATGAATTTCACCTTTTTCTCAAGCGCACATGGAACCTTCTCCAGGATAGATTACATCCTGGTCCATAAATCTAGCCTTGGTAAATTCAAAAAAATTGAAGTCATTCCAAGCATCTTTTCTGACAACAATGCAGTAAGATTAGATGTCAATTACAGGAGAAAAACTACTTAAAATTCAAATATATGGAGGCTGAACAACACCCTGCTGAATAATCAACAAATCACAGAAGAAATCAAAAGAGAAATGAAAATATGCATAGAAACGAATGAAAATGAAAACACAACAACCCAAAACCTGTGGGACACTGTAAAAGCAGTGCTAAGGGGAAAGTTCATAGCAATAAAGGCATACCTCAAGAAACAAGAAAAAAGTCAAATAAATAACCCAACTGTACACCTAAAGCAACTAGAAAAGGAAGAAATGAAGAACCCCAGGGTTAGGAGAAGGAAAGAAATCTTAAAAATCAGGGCAGAAATAAATGCAAAAGAAACAAAGGAGACCATAGCAAAAATAAACAAAGCCAAAAGCCGGTTCTTTGAAAGGATAAATAAAATTGACAAACCATTAGCCAGACTCATCAAGAAACAAAGGGAGAAAAATCAAATCAATAAAATTAGAAATGAAAATGGAGAGATCACAACAGAAAACACACAAATATAGAGGATCATAAGAGACTACTATCAGCAATTATATGCCAATAAAATGGACAACGTGGAAGAAATGGACAAATTCTTATAAAAGTACAACTTTCCAAAACTGGACCAGGAAAAAATAGAAAATCTGAACAGACCCATCACAAGCACGGAAATTGAAACTGTAATCAGAAATCTTCCAGCAAACAAAAGCCCAGGTCCAGATGGCTTCACAGCTGAATTCTACCAAAAATTTAGAGAAGAGCTAACACCTATCCTGTTCAAACTCTTCCAGAAAATTGCAGAGGAAGGTAAACTTCCAAACTCATTCTATGAGGCCACCATCACCCTAATACTAAAACCTGACAAAGTTCCCACAAAAAAAGAAAACTACAGGCCAATACCACTGATGAACATAGATGCAAAAATCCTTAACAAAATTCTAGCAATCAGAATCCAACAACACATTAAAAAGATCATACACCATGACCAAGTGGGCTTTATCCCAGGGATGCAAGGATTCTTCAATATCCGCAAATCAATCAATGTAATACACTACATTAACAAATTGAAAAATAAAAACCATATGATTATCTCAATAGATGCAGAGAAAGCCTTTGACAAAATTCAACATCCATTTATGATAAAAACTCTCCAGAAAGCAGGAATAGAAGGAACATACCTCAACATAATAAAAGCTATATATGACAAACCCACAGCAAACATTATCCTCAATGGTGAAAAATTGAAAGCATTTCCTCTAAAGTCAGGAACAAGACAAGGGTGCCCACTTTCACCATTACTATTCAACATAGTTTTGGAAGTTTTGGCCACAGCAATCAGAGCAGAAAAAGAAATAAAAGGAATCCAAATTGGAAAAGAAGAAGTAAAACTCTCACTATTTGCAGATGACATGATCCTCTACATAGAAAACCCTAAAGACTCCACCAGAAAATTACTAGAACTAATCAATGAATATAGTAAAGTTGCAGGATATAAAATCAACACACAGAAATCCCTTGCATTCCTATACACTAATAATGAGAAAACAGAAAGAGAAATTAAGGAAACAATTCCATTCACCATTGCAACAGAAAGAATAAAATACTTAGGAATATACCTACCTAAAGAAACTAAAGACCTATATACAGAAAACTATAAAACACTGGTGAAAGAAATCAAAGAGGACACTAATAGATGGAGAAATATACCATGTTCATGGATTGAAAGGATCAATATAGTGAAAATGAGTATACTACCCAAAGCAATTTATAGATTCAATGCAATCCCTATCAAGCTACCAAGGGTATTTTTCACAGAGCTAGAACAAATAATTTCACAATTTGTATGGAAATACAAAAAACCTCGAATAGCCAAAGCTATCTTGAGAAAGAAGAATGGAACTGGAGGAATCAACCTACCTGACTTCAGGCTCTACTACAAAGCCACAGTCATCAAGACAGTATGGTACTGGCACAAAGACAGAAATATAGATCAATGGAACAAAATAGAAAGCCCAGAGATAAATCCACGCACATACGGACACCTTATCTTTGACAAAGGAGGCAAGAATATACAATGGGTTAAAGACAATCTCTTTAACAAGTGGTGCTGGGAAAACTGGTCAATCACTTGTAAAAGAATGAAACTAAAACACTTTCTAACACCATACACAAAAATAAACTCAAAATGGATTAAAGATCTAAACGTAAGACCAGAAACTATAAAACTCCTAGAGGAGAACATAGGCAAAACACTCTCCGACATACATCACAGCAGGATCCTCTATGACCCACCTCCCAGAATATTGGAAATAAAAGCAAAAATAAACAAATGGGATCTAATTAAAATTAAAAGCTTCTGCACATCAAAGGAAACTACTAGCAAGGTGAAAAGGCAGCCTTCAGAATGGGAGAAAATAATAGCAAATGAAGCAACTGACAAACAACTCATCTCAAAAATATACAAGCAACTCCTACAGCTCAACTCCAGAAAAATAAATGACCCAATCAAAAAATGGGCCAAAGAACTAAATAGACATTTCTCCAAAGAAGACATACAGATGGCTAACAAACACATGAAAAGATGCTCAACATCACTCATTATCAGAGAAATGCAAATCCAAACCACTATGAGGTACCATTTCACGCCAGTCAGAATGGCTGCAATCCAAAAGTCTACAAGCAATAAATGCTGGAGAGGGTGTGGAGAAAAGGGAACCCTCTTACACTGTTGGTGGGAATGCAAACTAGTACAGCCACTATGGAGAACAGTGTGGAGATTCCTTAAAAAACTGGAAATAGAACTGCCTTATGATCCAGCAATCCCACTGCTGGGCATACACACCGAGGAAACCAGAAGGGAAAGAGACACGTGTACCCCAATGTTCATCGCAGCACTGTTTATAATAGCCAGGACATGGAAGCAACCTAGATGCCCATCAGCAGATGAATGGATAAGAAAGCAGTGGTACATATACACGATGGAGTATTACTCAGCCATTAAAAAGAATACATTTGAATCAGTTTTAATGAGGTGGATGAAACTGGAGCCTATTATACAGAGTGAAGTAAGCCAAGAAGAAAAACACCAATACAGTATACTAACGCATATATATGGAATTTAGAAAGATGGTAACAATAACCCTGTGTACGAGACAGCAAAAGAGACACTGATGTATAGAACAGTCTTATGGACTCTGTGGGAGAGGGAAAGGGTGGGAAGATTTGGGAGAATGGCATTGAAGCATGTATAATATCATGTATGAAACGAGTCACCAGTCCAGGTTCGATGCACGATACTGGATGCTTGGGGCTGATGCACTGGGATGATCCAGAGGGATGGTGTGAGGAGGGAGGAGGGAGGAAGGTTCAGGATGGGGAACACATGTATACGTGTGGCAGATTCATTTCGATATTTGGCAAAACTAACACAATATTGTAAAATTTAAAAATAAAATAACATAAAGAGTTGAGGTGACTGACTGAGAAATGTTGAGTGTGGTGAGAATTCAGGAAGGATTCTACTGACATGTACAAATGGTAATTTTAAAATGGATAACCAACAGGGACCTATTGTATACCACAGAAACTCTGCTCGATATCCTGTAATAACCTAAATGGGAAAATAATTTGAAAAAGAATATATGCATGTATACGTATAAGTGAATCATTTTGCTGTACACCTGAAACTAACACAACATTGTTAGTTGTGCTAATCAACACTACTCCAATATAAAAGTTAAAAAAAAAAATTTACTTTCAGTGAGAATGGATTTTAGTAATACATGAGCATTAGGGAAAACAGGGTATGGGATAAAAACGTTATTTATTACTCAGGCCATGACAAACCTCCACCCTTGATCCTTAAGTTTTCTTACTGGTAAAACAGGAGTGTTATAGGGGCTAGTGCAAGGAATCATGAGGCCTTGAGCCTTGTAACAGCAGCAGCAGAGCCTTGTAATCTTCTATTATGAACTTTATGCCTTGAAGGCTTTCTTTACTGACAGGGTATTGATTAATTCTGGGAAGAGGTTTTGAGAGACCTATTTGAATTTTGATGGGAGATGCACTGTAAATTTTGCCAACATCATTTGGAGATTTTACCTATAAGGATGGTAGTTGATTCAATAGAGACAAATGATGGATGTTTCCAGAATCAGCTCCAGTACTACCAGAAATAGAACAAGTAAAAGATGTCAAAATATCATTTAATTCACCTAATGGTTTACTTTGATGACTACTGTCAAATTCTAGAATTATTTCTTCCTTTTGGGAGAAAGAAATTCTGGTATAATACTTCTAAGAAGTCTCAAATACAGAATGAATATCGGAATGGACAGGGGCAGAGTTCCTAAGGAAAAAAAGGTGTGTCTCTCTCAAAGGGTCTAAACCAAGGTCTAAACCTATTCAGTTCAGAGACAGGCCCTCTTGAGGTTCATTAAAGATCTCCACTATTTGAACTGTTTTAGTTCTCTGTGCAGTGGCTGCTCTACAGTAGTGGGATTGAGCATCAAGAATGTGGCTACAGTGTCGGTTAGGACTATAAGAAATTCATCCCCAATCTGGAGAAATGTTTCTCAAAGTTGGTTAAGAAGGAGGGTTGGAAAGAGCACCTGTAGTTCCTTGGAGCCCCATCCGTAAGAGTTGGGAGGAAGTTGGAAAGTGCTTAAATTTGGAACAGCCTCTTTCCCAATATCCTGGATCTTTGCAAAAATAGCAGAAAATAGGAGGGTTTTGATTTCATTTAGGAGCCTTCATTTTCCAGAGTTGAAGATTAAGAATTTTGGCAGTCTTCCTTAGAGACAACTCATCTAGAGAGTATAAGAGAGCTGCTTTACCAGATTAATGAAATCTGGAGTGGACATAGTTTCTGATTCCATCCTGGTCCTTTTTACTAAGAGGGAAAGCTCCTGGTTTACCCCTTAATAAATATAGAATTAAAAACTGCCTTGGAAGAAAGACCAGAATTGTCTTTAAAAACAATCTGAAGTTGATTAAAGTCGTGATGAACACGTTCATCAGTTTTTTGTGTGGAAGCCTGAATTTGGTTCCAATCAACAGGCTTTGGAAAAGCCCTGGGCTCAAGGCCTCAGACAAGAGCTGTCTGCATTGAAAAATAAACAAATGGAATCTGCGTGTGTGCATGCTGACACTTCAGTTGTGTCTGACTCTTTTCCACCCTGTGGACTGTAGCTCACCAGGCTCCTCTGCCCATGGAATTTTCCAGGCAAGAATACTGGAGTGGGTTGCCATGCCCTCATCCAGAGGATCTTCCCTACCCAGGGATCAAACCTGCATCTCTCCTGCAATGGCAGGTGGGGTTTTTGTACCACTAGC
The DNA here is from genome assembly GCF_002263795.3 of Bos taurus. NCBI lineage: Eukaryota > Metazoa > Chordata > Mammalia > Artiodactyla > Bovidae > Bos > Bos taurus. The sequence goes on from NC_037332.1 coordinate 56,634,148, forward strand.
TCCACCTGGGAAGCCCCAAATAGAACCTAATTAGACTTAAAAAAATTTGCACAGCAAAGAAAACATGAACAAAATGAAAAGACAACCTACTGAACGGGAGAAAATATTTCTTGATTATACGACCAATAAGAGGTCATCCAAAATATATAACATCCAAAATATATAAACAGTTCATACAACTTAACATCAAAAAAAAGCCCAACCTGATTAAAAAATGAGAAAACCTGAATAGACAAAAAGCATACAGGTGACTAGCAAACACATGAGAAGATGGTCAACATCATTAATCATCAGAGAAAGACAAATTAAACCGCAATGAGATATTACCTCACACCCGACAGAATGGCTCTTATCAAAAAAGACACAAGTAACAAATACTGGCAAGGATATGGAAAAAAGAGAACTCTTGTGCACTGATGATGGAAATACAAATCAGTGTAGCCACTGTGGAAAACAGAACAAGCTAGTGGTTATCACTGGGGAGAGGTGTATATGCCTGCTCAGTCACTCAGTCATGTCTGACTCTTTGTGACCCTATGGACTGTAGCCTGCCAGGCTCCTCTGTCCACGGAATTCTACGGGCAAGAATACTGGAGTGGGTTGTCATTTCCTCCTCCTTGTGTCAGGGAATCTTCCTGACGCAAGGATGAAACCTGCATCTCCTGCATTGCAGACAGATTCTTTGCCACTGAGCCAAAGACTGAGGAAGCCCAGAGGGGAATATTTGTTAATGTTGTTCAGTTGCTAAGCACGTCTGACTCTGCTGCCCCATGAACTGCAGCATGCCAGGCTTCCTTGTCCTTCACTATCACCTGAAGTTTGCTCAAATTCATGTCCACTGGGTTGGTGATGCTATCTAACCATCTCGTCCTGTCACTTCCTTCTCCTCCTACCCTCAATCTTTCCCAACACCAGGGTGTTTTCCAGTGAGTTGGCTCTTTGCATCAGGTAGCCAAAGTATTGGGACTTCAGCTTCAGCATCAGTCCTTTCAATGAATATTTCAGGGTTAATTTCCTTTAGGATTGACTGGTTTGGCCTCCTTGCAGTCCAAGGGACTCTCAAGAGTCTTCTCCAGTGGGAGAAGAAGAGGGTGGGACGATTTGAGAGAATAGCATTGAAACATATGCATTGCCACATGTGAAACAGATAACCAGTATGAGTTTGATGTATGATGCAGGACACACAAAGCCGGTACTCTGTGACAACCTGGAGGGATAAGGTGCAGAGGTGGGAGGGAGGTGATACATGTATACCTATGGCCGGTTCATACTGATGTATGGCAAAAACCATCACAATATTGTAAAGTAATTATCCTCCAATTAAAATAAAATAAATTAAAAAATTGAAAAAAAAGTCTCCTCCAGCACCACAATTTAAAAGCATCAATTTTTGGTGCTCAGCTTTCTTTATGGTCCAATTCTCATATCCGTACATGACTACTGGAAAAATCATAGCTTTGACTATAAGGACCTTTGTCAGCAAAGTGACGTCTCTGTTTTTTAATATGCTGTCTAGGTTTGTCATAGCTTTCCTTCCAAGAAGCAAGTGTCTTTCAATTTCATGGTTGCAGTTACCACCCACAGTGATTTTGGAATCCAACGGAATAAAATCTTTCACTGCTTCCACTTTTTCCCCTTCTATTTGCCATGAAATGATAGAACCAGATGCCATAATCTTAGTTTTTTGAATATTGAGTTTTAAGCCAGCCTTTTCACTCTCATCTTTCACTGTAATCAAGAGGTTCTTTAGTTCTTTAGAAAAGGATATAGCCAATATTTTATAATAACTATAAATGGACTATAACCTTTAAAAATTGTGAATTTAAAAAATTTTGCTATACTGTAACATATCAACTATACTATACATCAACTATATCTCAATAAGAAAAGAAATTTATAAAAAATAAACTGTCTGCATTTTAAGGACCAAAATAAGGTGGTCACCAGGCCTAGACTAGAACTATGAGGTCACTAAGGGTCATGGAGCACACACACAGACATGCGCGCACACACACACACACAACTTGAATCAGGAAAGACCCCCTTCCTCCTATAATGTCCCTCCAACACCCTCTCCTGGCCTCTCCTGGCAATGCATAATTTAAGAAACTGCTTGTTGAACAGTCCAGTCCAAAGTCACAGAGCAGTTTCTGAAGAATGAATTTGGAGTTCGGCGACAATAAATTGGTAGTTGGTACAGACAATGTATTGTTCCAATACCAGTTAGTGAATATTCATTCTTTTCTAAGTTATTTAAAACATTATCCTTACATTTTCATATATTCATGGTTTCGTTCAGGGATTCTGTATCCTACAAAGCTATTTGCAAATCTCTGTATTAGTACCACACAATTGTTTTGTTTTTTCTCTCCTTCTTCCCACTTTGGACAGTATTTTTCTCACAGTTCCAATGCCACCTTCTCCCTGTTGCGTGCCTTTATTACAGATTCCTGGATCACAGAATAAACTTTCCCAGAGTCTCAGGTCTTTACTGGCCGATACGGTCTTTTCTTCTATTTTCCCAGGAAGGAGAGGCTTAGGAAACAAGGCCAAACTGGCAAGACCAAGATGAAGCCAGAACATGATATTCTGTACCCCACACTTCTAGCCAGCACTATCTATGACCTTTGGAGAAATCTTTGTTTTTTTTTCCAGCTGCTCTGGGTCTTCATTGCAGCTTGCAAGCTTCTCTACTTGCTGAGCACAGGTCCTAGAGCACTGGCTAATAACACAGGTATAGTTGCCACAAGGCAGGTGGGATCTTAGTACGCTGACCAGGGATCAAACCCAAGTCTCCTGCATTAGAAGGCAGGTTCTTAACCTCTGGACCACCAGGGAAGTCTCAGTACCACATGGATTTATCACTATAGAAAAACGAGTTTTGACACTTGTTGAGGCAAATTTCCCCTCATTGTTGCTTTTCAATTATTTTTGTAATATTCCCAAGCATTTTTTTCCAGGTGTTCTTTATTATCAACTTGCCAAATCCAGTTGGTTTACATTAAATTCACTTGTTAACATGGATAGATTTACAATATCAGCCTTCCTAAATACTTAAAAATAAAATTCCTTAAAAAAAAATTAGCCACTGTGGAAAACAGTATGACTTAAAAAATTAAACAAAATTACCATATGATCCAGCAATTCCACTTCTAGGTATGTAGCCAAAAGAATTGAAATTCAGGGCTCAAACAGCTATTTGTACATTCATGTTCATAGGAACAAAGCAACCTAAATATTTACAGGTGGATGAAAGGATAAATAAATGTGATATATATATACAATTGAATATATTCAATCTTTAAGAAGGGATGAAACTCTGATATATGCTATAACATGGATAACCCTAAAAGACACTGTGTTTAAGTGAAATGAGCCAGTCACAAAAGGACAAAAATCATATGACTCCACTTACATGAGGTACCTAAAATATGCAAATTCATAGGGACAGAAAGTAGAAAAGTGGTTACCAGGGTATGGAGGAAGGGGAAATGGGAAGTTCATACTTAACGAGTACAGAGTTTCAGGTGGGAAAAATGAAAAAGTTCTGGTGACAGATGGTGGTAATGGTTGCACAACAATATGAATGCAAAAGTTATGACCAACCTAGACAGCATATTGAAAAGCAGAGACATTACTTTGTCAACAAAGGCCTGTCTAGTCAAGGCTATGGTTTTTCCAGTGGTCATGTATGGATGTGAGAGTTGGACTATAAAGAAAGCTGAGCGCCGAAGAATGGATGCTTTTGAACTGTGGTGTTGGAGAAGACTCTCGAGAGTCCCTTGGACTGCAAGGAGATCCAACCAGTCCATCCTAAAGGAGATCAGTCCTGGGTGTTCATTGGAAGGACCGATGCTGAAGCTGAAACTCCAATACTTTGGCCACCTAATGTGAAGAGCTGACTCATTGGAAAAGACCCTGATGCTGGGAAAGATTGAGGACAGGAGGAGAAGGGGATGACAGAGGATGAGATGGTTGGATGGCATCACCGACTCAATGGACATGGATTTGTGTGGACTCTGGGAGTTGGTGATGGACAGGGAGGCCTGGTGTGCTGCGGTTCATGGGGTCGCAAAGGGTCGGACATGACTGAACAACTGAACTGAACTGAACTGAATGCTACTGAACTGTACATTTTCTTTCTTTCTTTTTTTTTTTCACAACAGCTGTTAGTAATTTATTTATGGTTACATGTGTCAAGGCAGTATAAAAACCAACATTTCGTCCTCACTAACAACCCAATTATGATGCAGAAATGTGTTACAAAGAAAATAGTTCCTCTGAGACCCAGAGAGAAAGGAAAAGGTGGTATGCTAATCTCATTTCAACCAGAGAGTGCATTTTTCTGTTTTCCTAAAAAAGTCCTGGTTGATATAAGTTGCTCCATTTTCTACCTAAGCAAAATGATGCCCAAGGACAACACAAACCTGTAAGCGGCAGACTGGAGCTTTTGCTTTGGTTGTTTTGTTTTCTTTTTGGCCATGCTGCATGGCATATGGGATCTTAGTTCCCCAACCAGGAATCAAACCTGTATCTCCTGCATTGGAAGCATGGAGGCTTAACCACTGGACTGCCAGGGAAGTCCCCAGAGCTGGAGTTTGAACCCTGGTCTATGTGATGTTAGAGTTCATTTTCTTTCAAGTTGCCCTATTGCCACAGTCTGAGGCAACTGCTGCTGCTGCTGCTAAGTCGCTTCAGTCGTGTCCGACTCTGTGCGACCCCATAGATGGCAGCCCACCAGGCTCCCCCGTCCCTTGGATTCTCCAGGCAAGAACACTGGAGTGGGTTGCCATTTCCTTCTCCATGAACTGTACATTTTCAATGATTCAAATGGTAGACCTTATGTTGTATATATTTTATGACAATAATAATAAAATGTGCACTTTTTTATTAATTATAAAATGATACACATGCAATATGAAAATATAGGAAACATGAAAAAAGTTATCCATAGTCCTATCAGAGATGATATTTAAATTACTGATGTGTTTCCTTCTAGTTTTTAAATAATGTTTATACATACATGGTTGAGATTATGCTTACTATGCAACTTTGTATCCTGCCTTTTTAACTGAAGCACTTTCCTTATGAATTAAACTTCTTCAAAATATCATTATAAGGAGTTCCAAAATGGTGGAACGAAGGAGTAGGTGGTCATGTAGTGCATCTCTCTCCACAGATGCATCAGGAATCTATCTACAGACACAACAGTTCTCACAGAACACTGGCTAATATTAGCCAGGGTCCTTGACCACCGGAAAGGGCCGTATGGATCCATGCATAACTGGGTAGGACGAAAGTTAGAAGGGAGTAGAAGAGCAAGCAGGACAGAACCTGAACCCCAGGGTCGGGGAGCTGAAGCAGAGAATGGATTATTGCATCTGGGGAAATCAACTGGGACAGAAGGGAAGCATTTGAGGCTATTGGAGGAAGATGACGCAGCTGATCTGTGACAGTCTGGATAGAGTAAGAATCACACAGACAATCTGTACCCCACAAACTGTACATACCCTGGGCTGGAACACATGTGTACTGGTGTGCACAGGGGCGAAGCTAGAGCATGGGGATTGGAGAGCAAGCCTGGGGCAAGGACTGCTGTTGGCTGTAAGGAGATGACCCAAGGAAACAGGATGGAGGAAATCTGCAACAAGAAATGCCTTTGGAGGAAAACTGAACTGTCATGAAAGCAGGGCACTACTACTGAGTTATGTGCAAGGGTTGGAGCCCAAGAAGGACCAGCCAGAGCTGTCTCTTGTGTGCCTGCTGCCAGAAGCTAAAAAAGGCTCCTTGTAGAGCCACATATCTTGCACCATGGTCACCAGCTTCCCTGCACACCTGGCACCATTGGGCCCCCCACGATTCAAGCAGCCATGCCACTTCCATGCCCTATCCTCATTGGGGCAGACCCACGTCCTTCAGGGCAGCCTCAAGAGCAGACTCTTGTGGGTGGCCTACATTCAGAGGTGGGGCTAAAACCACAACTGAGTTCCAGCAGTGGAGTAGCTAAGGAAGAGGATTGAAAAGTTTTCCATCACCTGCACAAATTGAAGATTAAATCCACATGATTAACTAGGTAGACTCTGTGTCTATGGAAAATGTGAAAGGACAGTGAGTGTTCCCACAGAGAAAACACTCTAGCTCTGGCAGCTGTGGACATTGGAGGCAAGCACACACAAGAGTAAGGACAAGATTAATGTCCAAGCTGTCCCCACAGGTCCCACAGTAGATCCAGAGACCAGCTCTCCCCAGCATTGGAAGGGCTCCAAGCAAGGCAGAGGTGGGCTGTGGCTCATGGTGGGGCAAGGACACTGACAGTTGGAACCCTAAGAAAACATTTATTATTATTATTATGTTTTGATTCATGCTGTTGTTGATTCTGGGTTTTTTCCCCCTGTTGTGATGGTTACTTTTATTACTATTATTATTTCTGTTTAAGTTTACAGGATTTTTTCAAAATACTTTTTATTATTTTATGTATTTCTACTTTTACTTTGGCTTTCTGCTGTTCCGTGTTTTTGTTATTGTTGTTGTTTTGGTTCTTTTTGTTGTTGTAGTTGTTTAATACATATAGATCTTTTTTACATATAATTCTATTTTAACTTTGCCTTTCTGTTCTTTCTTTTCTAAATCATTTTTGTCTGTTTTGTTTTCTTTGCTTTATTTCTCAGTTGGCATTCTGCTTTGGTTTTGTTTTCCATTTGTGTTTTAGTTAGTTTTCTTTTTAATTGGCCAATTTCATTTTTGGTTTCTCTTTTTCATCTGGTTGCTCTCTTGTACTTTGTTTTCTTTGGTTCAGTTTTGGTTCTTGTGTGTGCGTGTGTGTGTGTGTGTGTGTGTGTGTGTTCCTTTGTCTTTGTTTCTGTTTATTTCTATTTGGTTCCTTTTTCTTTTACCATGTGCCTGGGTTTCATTTTGTGTGTGTGTGTGTGTGTATTTGCTTTTTTGTATTTTTAAATCTCCTTTATTACCATGACAAAGAGCTTGTGGGGTCTTGGTTTGGTTACCAAAAGTCGGGCCTGAGCCTCTGGGGTGGGAGCACCAAGTCCAGGACACTAGACCACCAAAGATTCCTGGCCCCAGAGAATATTAATCAGTGAGAACTCCCACAAAGTCCTCCTTCCAAATCCAAGACCTGGTTCCACTAAACTGCCTGTAGCACCCAGCACTGAATACCTCACCCAAACAATAAACAAGACAGGAACACAAACCCAGCAATCAGCAGACAGATTGGCTAAAGTCATACTAAGCCCACAAACACCCCAAACACATCACCTGACATGGCCCTGACATGTCACATGACATCACCTGACATGGAGGAAGAAAGTTACCTCCATCTACCAGGACACAGATGCAAATCCCCACCACCATGAACCCTACACAAGCCTCTGGACCAACCTCACCCACCAGGGACAGAGAACAGAAGCAAGAACTACAACCCTGTAGCCTGAGGACAGGAGACATCAAACACAGTAAATTAAACAAAATGTAAAGACAGAGAAATATCATACAGGTGAAGGATCAAGGTAAAAACCCATAAGACCAAATAAATGGAGAGGAAATAGGCAAACTACCTGAAAAGAAATACAGAACAGTACTAGTAAAGATCCAAAATCTTGAACATAGATTGGAGAAGATGAAATAAACATCTAAAAAGGATCTAGAAGAAATGAAGAATAAACAAACAGTGATGAACAACATAATTACTGAAAGTAAAAAATACTTCATAAGGAATAAATAGCAGAATACTGAGGTAGAAGAACGGATAAAAGAGTTGGAAGATAGAATGGTGGAAATAAATGCTGAAGAATCAAATAAAGAAAAAAGAATGAATAGAATTGAGGACAGTCTCAGAGACCTCTGGGACAATATTAAATGCACCAACATTCTAACTATAGGGGTCCCAGATAAAGAATAGAAAGAGAAAGGGTCTGAGAAAATATTTGGAGAGATTATAATCAAAAACTTCCCTAACATGGAAAAGGAAACAATTAAGTCCAGGAAGCACAAAGTTCCATACAGGATAAACCCAAGGAGAAACATGCCAAGACACATATTAATCAACCTAACAAAAATTAAGCACAAAGAAAAATATTAAAAGCAGCAAGGGAAAAAAGACAAATAACATACAAGGGAACCTCCATATGGTTAACAGCTGATCTTTCAGCAGAAACTCTGCAAGCCAGAAAGGAGTGGCAGGATATATTCAAAGTAATGCAAGGGAAAAACCTACAACCAAGATTACTCTACCCAGCAAGGATCTCATTCAGATTTGATGGAGAACTCAAAAGCTTTACAGACAGGCAAAAGTTAAGAGAACTCAGCATCACCAAACCAGCTTTACAACAAATGCTAAAGGAAGTTCTTTAGGCAGGAAAAACAAGAGGAGAAAAAGATCTACAAAAACAAATGCAAAAAATTTAAGAAAATATTAATAGGAGCATATATATCAATAATTACTTTAAGTATAAATGGATTAAATGCACCAACCAAAAGACACAGATTGGCTGAGTGGATACAAAAATAAGACCTGTATATATACTGTCTACAAGAGATCCACTTCAGGGGCTTCCCTGGTGGCTCAGTGGTTAAGAATCCACCTTGCAATGCAGTGGAGGTGGGTTTGATCCCTGGTCAGGGAACTAAAATCCCACATGCCACAGAGCAATTAAGCCCATGTGCTGTAACTACTGAGCTCATGTGCTCCAGAGCCCATGCACCACAACTAAAGAGTTCATGTGTTGTGATGAAAGATCCCACATTACACAACAAAGATCTTTCATGCTGCAACTAAGAGCCAACACAGTCAAATAAATATTTTAAAAAGAGAGACCCACTTCAGACCTAAGGACACATATAGACTGAAAGTGAGGGGATGGACAAAGATATTCCATGCAAATGGAAATCAAAAGAAAATTGGAGTAGCAATACTCATATCAGACAAAATAGATTTTAAAATAAAGACAATTACAAGAGACTTGAGAGTCCCCTGGACAGCAAGGAGAACAAACCAGTCAATCTTAAAGAACATCAAACCTGAATATTCATTGGAAGGACTTATACTGAAGCTGAAGCTCCAGTACTTTGGCCACCTGATGCCAAGAGCGAACTCATTGGAAAAGATCTTAACGCTGGGAAAGATTGAGGGCAGGAGGAGAAGGGGGCAACAGAGGATGAGATGGTTGGATGGCAAACTCAATGGAGATGAGTTTGAGCAAATTCTGGGAGATAATGAAGGACAAGGAAGCCTGGTGTGCTGTAGTCCATGGAATCACAAAGAGACACAACTGTGTGACTGAACAACAACAACAAGAAACAATGAAGGACACTACATAATGATCAAGGGATCAATCTAAGAATGTGTGTGTGTGCTTAATTGCTCAGTCATATCTAACTCTTTGGAACCCCATGGATTGCAGCCCACCAGGATTCTCTGTCCCTGAGGAATATCCCTGGTTGCCATATCCTCCTCCAAGGGATCTTCCCAACCTAGAGATCAAATCCAGATCTCCCATACTACAGGCAATTCTCTACCAACTGACCCATCAGGGAAGCCCCAGTTTAAGAATAAGATGGCTAACAAACACATGAAAAGATGCTCAACATCACTCATTATCAGAGAAATGCACATCAAAACCACTATGAGGTACCATTTCACGCCAGTCAGAATGGCTGCGATCCAAAAGTCTACAAGCAATAAATGCTGGAGAGCGTGTGGAGAAAAGGGAACCCTCTTACACTGTTGGTGGGAATGCAAACTAGTACAGCCACTATGGAAAACAGTGTGGAGATTTCTTAAAAAACTGGAAATAGAACTGTCTTATGATCCAGCAATCCCACTGCTGGGCATATACACTGAGGAAACCAGACGGGAAAGAGACACATGTACCCCAATGTTCATCGCAGCACTGTTTATAATAGCCAGGACATGGAAGCAACCTAGATGTCCATCAGCAGATGAATGGATAAGAAAGCTGTGGTACATATACACAATGGAGTATTACTCAGCCATTCAAAAGAATACATTTGAATCAGTTCTAATGAGGTGGATGAAACTGGAGCCTATTATACAGAGTGAAGTAAGCCAAGAAGAAAAACACCAATACAGTATACTAACGCATATATATGGAATTTAGAAAGATGGTAACAATAACCCTGTGTATGAGACAGCAAAAGAGACACTGATGTATAGATCAGTCTTATGGACTCTGTGGGAGAGGGAGAGGGTGGGGAGATTTGGGAAAATGGCATTGAAACATGTATAATATCATGTATGAAACGAGTCGCCAGTCCAGGTTCGATGCACGATACTGGATGCTTGGGGCTGGTGCACTGGGATGACCCAGAGGGAGGGTATGGGAAGGGAGGAGGGAGGAGGGTTCAGGATGGGGAACACAGGTATACCTGTGGCGGATTCATTTCAATATTTGGCAAAACTAATACAAAATTGTAAAGTTTAAAAATAAAATAAAATTTTTAAAAAATAAATTTAAAAAAAAGAATAAGATGTAACAATTATAAATATTTATGCACCCAACACAAAAGCACCTCAATATATAAGACAAATGCTAACATATATAAAAGGAGAAATCAACAGTAACACAATAATAGTGTGGGACTTTATTACCCCACTTACACCAATGGACAGATTATCCAAATAAAAAATTAATAAGGAAATGCAAACCTTAAATCACACATTATACCAGATGGACCTAATTGATATTTATAGGACATTCCATTGAAAAGCAGCAGAATACACTTTTTTTTTTTTTTTAGTACATGGAACATTCTCAAGGACAGATCACATCTTGGGTCACAAATCAAGCCTCAGTAAATTTAAGAAAATTTAAATCACATTAAGCACCTTATCTGATCACATCAACATGAGATTAGTTATCAGTTACAGTGGAAAAATTGTAAAAAACACAAACACATGGACACTAAATAATATACTTCTAAACAACCAAGTGATCACTGAAGAAGTCAAAGAGAAAATAAGAAAAAAGAACATAGAAACAAATGACAATGAAAACATGACAATCAAAAACCTATCAGTTCAGTTCAGTTCAGTTGCTCAGTTGTGTCCGACTCTTTGCGACCCCATGAATCTCAGCACGCCAGGCCTCCCTGTCCATCACCAACTCCCAAAGTTTACTCAGACTCACGTCCATCGAGTCAGTGATGCCATCCAGCCATCTCTACCTCTGTCGTCCCTTTCTCCTGCCCCCGATCCCTCCCAGCATCAGGGTCTTTTCCAATGAGTCAACTCTTTGCATGAGGTGGCCAAAGTACTGGAGTTTCAGCTTTAGCATCATTCCTTCCAAAGAAATCCCAGGGCTGATCTCCTTCAGAATGGACTGGTTGGATATCTTTGCAGTCCAAGGGATCCTCAAGAGTCTTCTCCATTCTCTGAGATCTGCTCTTACTGAAGTGGATCAGTGATGAAAGTAGCCAAATCTGAGCATCAGAAGACCACCCAGTGTATCTGATGCATGATCTCTGTAGTTCTGAGAAGCAAAAGAAAAATTTTAAATAAGGGGTATGAAGGGGTGGGTGCGTGTGTGTGTGTGTGTGTGTGTGTGTGTGTGTGTATAGGTGACTGGATAATTAAGGGGCTTATTGGTGGGTAAGTGAGAGTTGGTTGTGGGTGTGCTTGTATGAAAGGCTGATCAATTCTGACCAATGATGAAAAGATTTTACTGCAGGACTTTATACAGTTATGAAGGTTTCTACACTTGATCTGAGCTCAGAATTTAAAAAAAAAAAAAAAAATGAGTCTTCTCCAACACCACAGTTCAAAAGCATCCATTCTTCGGCGCTCAGCTTTCTTCACAATCCAAATCTCACATCCACACATGACCACAGGAAAAACAATAGCCTTGAGTAGACAGACTTTTGTTGGCAAAGTAATGTCTCTGCTTTTCAATATACTATCTAGGTTGGTCATAACTTTTCTTCCAAGGAGTAAGCGTCTTTTAATTTCATGGCTTCACTCACCATCTGCAGTGATTTTGGAGCCTCCAAAAATAAAGTCGGACACTGTTTCTACTGTTTCCCCATCTATTTCCCATGAAGTGATGGGACCAGATGCTATGATCTTCATTTTCTGAATGTTGAGCTTTAAGCCAACTTTTTCACTCTCCACTTTCACTTTCATCAAGAAGCTGTTTAGTTCCTCTTCACTTTCTGCCATAAGGGTGGTGTCATCTGCATATCTGAGGTTATTGATATTTCTCCCAGCAATCTTGATTCCAGCTTGTGCTTCTTCCAGCCCATTGTTCCTCATGATGTACTCTGCATATAAGTTAAATAAGCAGGGTGACAATATACAGCCTTGACGTACTCTTTTTCCTATTTGGAACCAGTCTGTTGTTCCATGTCCAGTTCTAACTGTTGCTTCCTGACCTGCATACAGATTTCTCAAGAGGCAGGTCAGGTGGTCTGGTATTCCCATCTCTTTCAGAATTTTCCACAGTTTATTGTGATCCACACAAACGCTTTGGCATAATCAATAAAGCAGAAATAGATGTTTTTCTGGAACTCTCTTGCTTTTTCAATGATCCAACGGATGTTGGCAATTTGATCTCTGGTTCTTCTGCCTTTTCTAAAACCAGCTTGAACGTCTGGAAGTTCACAGTTCACGTATTGCTGAAGCCTGGCTTGGAGAATTTTGAGCATTACTTTACTAGCATGTGAGATGAGTGCAATTGTGTGGTAGTTTGAGCATTCTTTGGCATTGCCTTTCTTTGGGATTGGACTAAAAACTGACCTTTTCCAGTCCTGTGGCCACTGCTGAGTTTTCCAAATTTGCTGGCATATTGAGTGCAGCACTTTCACAGCATCATCTTTCAGGATTTGAAATAGCTCCACTGGAATTCCATCACCTCCACTAGCTTTGTTCGTAGTGATGCTTCGTAAGGCCCACTTGACTTCACATTCCAGGATATCTGGCTCTAGGTGAGTGATCACACCATCGTGATTATCTGGGTCATGAAGATCTTTTTTGTACAGTTCTTCTGTGTATTCTTGACACCTCTTCTTAATATCTTCTGCTTCTGTTAGATCCATACCATTTCTGTCCTTTATCAAGCCCATCTTTGCATGAAATGTTCCCTTGGTATCTCTCATTTTCTTGAAGAGATCTCTAGTCTTTCCCATTCTGTTGTTTTCCTCTATTTCTTTGCATTGATCGCTGAGGAAGGCTTTCTTATCTCTTCTTGCTATTCTTTAGAACTCTGCATTCAGATGCTTATATCTTTCCTTTTCTCCTTTGCTTTTTGCTTCTCTTCTTTTCACAGCTCTTTGTAAGGCCTCATCAGACAGCCATTTTGCTTTTTTGCATTTCTTTTCCATGGGGATGGTCTTGATCCCTATCTCCTGTACAATGTCATAAACCTCGGTCCATAGGTCATTAGGCAGTCTATCAGATCTAGTCCCTTAAATCTATTTCTCACTTCCAGTGTATAATCATAAGGGATTTGATTTAGGTCATACCTGAATGGTCTAGTGGTTTTCCTACTTTCTTCAATTTCAGTCTGAATTTGGCAATAAGGAGTTCATGATCTGAGCCACAGTCAGCTCCCAGTCTTGTTTTTGCTGACTGTATAGAGCTTTTCCATCTTTGGCTGCAAAGAATATAATCAGTCTGATTTTGGTGTTGACCATCTGGTGATGTCCATGTGTAGAGTCTTCTCTTGTGTTGTTGGAAGACGGTGTTTGCTATGACCAGTGCGTTCTCTTGGCAAAACTCTGTTAGTCTTTGCCCTGCTTCATTCCATATTCCAAGGCCAAATTTGCCTGTTACTCCAGGTGTTTCTTGACTTCCTACTTTTGCATTCCAGTCCCCTATAATGAAAAGGACATCTTTTTTGGGTGTTAGTTCTAAAAGGTCTTGTAGGTCTTCATAGAACCATTCAACTTCAGCTTCTGCATTACTAACTCAATGAAACTAAGCATTACTGGTTGGGGCATAAACTTGGATTACTGTGATATTGAATGGTTTGCCTTGGAAATGAACAGAGATGATTCTGTTGTTTTTGAGATTGCATCCAAGTACTGCATTTCAGACTCTTTTTTGACCATGATGGCTACTCCATTTCTTCTGAGGGTTTCCTGCCCTCAGTAGTAGATATAATGGTCATCTGAGTTAAATTCACCCATTCCAGTCCATTTTGGTTCGCTGATTCCTAGAATGTTGACGTTCACTCTTGCCATCTCCTGTTTGACCACATCCAATTTGCCTTGATTCATGGGCCTGACATTCCAGGTTCCTATGCAATATTGCTCTTTACAGCATCGGACCTTGTTTCTATCACCAGTCACATCCACAGCTGGGTATTGTTTTTGCTTTGGCTCCATCCCTTCATTCTTCCTGGAGTTATTTCTCCACTAATCTCCAGTAGCATATTGGGCACCTACTGACCTGGGGAGTTCCTCTTTCAGTATCCTATCATTTTGCCTTTTCATACTGTTCATGGAGTTCTCAAGGCAAGAATACTGAAGTGGTTTGCCATTCCCTTCTCCAGTGGACCACATTCTGTCAGACCTCTCCACCATGACCTGCCCGTCTTGGGTGGCCCCACAGGGCATGGCTTAGTTTCATTGAGTTAGACAAGGCTGTGGTCCTAGTGTGATTAGATTGACTAGTTTTCTGTGAGTATGGTTTCAGTGTGTCTGCCCTCTGATGCCCTCTTGCAACACCTACCATCTTACTTGGGTTTCTCTTACCTTGGACTTGGGATATCTCTTCACGGCTGCTCCAGAAAAGCGCAGCCGCTGCTCCTTACCTTGGAAGACAGATATCTCCTCACCGCCCCCCCCCCCTCCAAAAAAACCTATGGAATGCAGCAAAATTAGTTCAAAGAGGGAAGTTCACAGCAATACAATCCTACATCAATCAACAAGAAAAACATCAAATAAACAACCTAATTTTACACCAAAAACAACTAGAAAAAGAAGAATAAAAAACACAAAATTAGTCAAATAATAAATCATAAAGATCAGAGCAGAAATATATGAAAAAGAAATGAAGAAAACAATAGCAAAGATCAATAAAACTAAAAGCTGGTTCTTTGAGAAGATAAATTGATAAACCATTAAGCAGATTCATCAAAAAAAAGGGGGGAGGAGAAGATGCAAATCAATAAAGTTAGACATAAAAAGGAGAAGTTACAACAGACATCACAGAAATACAAAGGATCATAAGAGACTACTACAAGAAATTATGCCAATAAAATGGACAACCAGGAAGAAATGGACAAATTCTTAGAAAATTTCACCAGTCCAAGACTGAAGACTGCCTGCAATGTGGGAGACCCAGGTTCTAAACCTGCATCAGGAAGACCCCCTGGAGAAGTAAATGGCAACCCACCCCAGTATTCTTGCCTGGCAAACCCCATGGACAGAGGATCCTGGCAGGCTATAGTCCATGTGGTCACAAGAGTTGAACATGACTTAGCTACTAAACCACCACCACCACCAAGACTGAACCAGGAAGAAGTAAAAAATGTGAACAGACCAATCGCAAACACTGAAATCAAAACTGATCAAAAAATCTTCCAACAAACAAAAGTCCAGGGCCAAATGGTTTCATGGGCTAATTCTATCAAATGTTTAGAGAAGAACTAACACCTATTCTTCTCAAACTCTTCAAAAAAATTGCAGAGGGAGGAACACTTCCAAACTCATTCTACAAGGTCATCATTACCCTGATACCAAAATGAGACAAAAATATTACCAAAAAAAGACAGTTTCAGGCCAATATCACTGATGAACACAGATGCAAACATCCTCAACAAAACACTACAACAGAATTCAACAACACACCAAAAGAATCATACACCATGATCAAGTGGGGTTTATCCCAAGCATGCAGAAATTCTTCAATATATGCAAATAAATCAATGTGACACACCATATTAACGAATTGAAAAATAAAAAGCATATGATAATCTCGATAGATGAAAAAAATTTTTTTGACAAAATTCAACACTCATTCATGATTTAAAAAAAACCTCTCCAGAAAGTGGGCATAGAAAGAACCTACCTCAAAAAAATAAAGGCCATATACAACAAGCTGACACCAAACATTATTTTCAATGGTGAAAAACTGAAAGCATTTCCTCTAACAAGACAAGGTTGCCACTCTTGTCACTCATCGAAACATAGTTTTGGAAGTCCTAGCCACAACAATCAGAAAAGAAAAAGTAATAAAAGAATCTGGACTGGAAAAGAAGTAAAACTGTCACTGTTTGCAGATAACATGATACATGTGTGTGTGCATGCTCAGTCACTCAGTCATGTCTGACTCTATACAATCCCCTGGTCTGTAGCCCACCAGGCTTCTCTGTCCATGGGCTGTTCCAGGCAAGAATACTAGAGTGGATTGCCATTCCATTCTCTAGGGGATCTTCCCGACCCAGGGATTGAACCTGTGTCTCCTGCCACTCCTGCATTGGCAGGTGGAGTCTTTACCCCGAGCCACCTGGGAAGCCTGTACTATACATGGAAAATACTAAAGATTTAGGATTTAGCCACCAGAAGATTACTAGTATTAATCAATGAATTTACTAAAATCGCAGGATAAAAAATTAATACACAGAAATCCCTAGCATTTCCATACACTAACAACCAAAAATCAGAAAGAGAAATGAAGGAAACAAGCCTATTCACCATTGCAAGAAAAAGAGTAAGTACCTAGGAATAAGCCTACTTAAGGATATAAAAGACCTATGTACAGAAAACTATAAGGCACTGATGAAAGAAATCAAAGATGGCACAAACAGATGGAGAGATAGGCTATATTCTTGGATTGGAAGAATCAATATTGTGAAAATGACTATACTACCCAAAGTAATCTACAGATTCAATGCAATCCTTATCAAATTACCAATAGCATTTTTCACAGAACTAGAACAAAAAATTTTACAAAATTTTTAGAAACACAGAAGACCCAGAATAGCCAAAGCCATCTTGAAAAAGAAAAACAAAGCTGGAGGAATCGGCCTCCCTGACTTCAGACTATATTAAAAAGCTACAATCATCAAGGCAGTATGGTATTAGTACAAATGTAGAAATATAGATCAAAGGAACAAGATAGAAAACCCAGAGATAAGCCCATGCACTTGTGGGCACCTTGTGTTTGACAAAGAAGTCAAGAATATACAATGGAGAGAAGGTAGCCTCTTCAATAAGTGTTGCTGGGAAAACTGGACAGCTATGTGTAAAAGAATGAAATTATAACACTTCCTGACACTATACACAAAAATAAACTCAGAATGGGACCTAAACTTTGATCCATTTTGAGTTACCTTTTGCATACAGTATAAAGTAGGGTTCAGTTTCATTCTCTTGCATGTGGATATCCAATACTTCCTGCACCATTTCTTGAAAAGGTTGTTCATTTCCTATTAAATTGTCTTGACATCGTTGTTGAAAATCAATTAACTATAAATGTAAGGGTTTATTTCAAGTCTCTAATTCTATTTCCTTGACCTATTTGTCTATCATTATGCTGATACTACACTGCAGCTCTGCATTAAGTTTTGGGATCAGGAAGTAGGAATCCTCCAGCTTTGTTCTTCCTTTTCAATATTGTATTTGATATTCAGAGTCCTTTGACTTTCCATATGAATGTTTGGAGAAGTTTGTCAGTTTGTGCAAAGAATACAGCTTGGAATTTAAGGGGGAATGAATTGAAATTATAGATGAATTTGGGGGTTATTACTAGAAGATCCAACCAGTCCATCCTAAGGGAAATCAATCCTGAATGTTCATTGGAAGGACTGATGTTGAAGCTGAAACTCCAATACTTTGGCCACCTGATATGAAGTGCTGACTCATTTGAAAAGACACTGATGCTGGAAAAGATTGAAGGCGAGAGGAGAAGGGGACGATAGAGGATGAGATGGTTGGATGGCATCACCAACTCAATGGACATGAGTTTGGTAAACTCCGGGAGTTGGTGATGGACAGAGGGGCCTGGCGTGCTGCAGTCCATGGGATTGCAAAGAGTTGAACACGATTGAGTGACTGAACTGAACTGAACTGAACTATCTTGAGAATTTTAAGTCTTCCCATTCATGAACATGTAATGTCTTTACATTTATTTAGATCTTCTTTAATTTCTTTCTACAATGTTTTGTAGTTTTTAGTGTGCAAGTTTTACACTTGCTTGATTAAACTTATTCCTAAGTATTTTATTCTGTTTGATACTATTGTCAATTGAGTTATTTTCTTAAATCAATTTTGTATTGTTCATTTCTATTGTGAAGAAATACAATTGATTTTTGTATATTGATCTTGCATTCTGTAATCTTGTTGAACTTATTTATTAACTCTAATAGCTTACTTTCTTTTTTTAATTGAAGTATAGGTGATTTATAATATTGTGTTAGTTTCAGGTGCCCAGAACAGTGATTCAGTCTTTTTTTTTAACTTTACAATATTGTATTGGTTTTGCCATACATCAACATGCATCTGCCATGGGTGTACACGTGTTCCCAATCCTGAACCCCCCTCCCACCTCCCTCCCCATACCATCCCTCTGGGTCATCCCAGTGCACCAGCCCCAAGCTTCCTGTATCCTGCATCGAACCTGGGCTGGCGATTCGTTTCTTATGTGATATTATACATGTTTCAATGCCATTCTCCAGATTATATTCTGTTATACATTATCTTCTCTTCCTTTGGGAGACTAAGAGGGAGAGGAAGCTGTTTGAATGGTTTCATTTATAATTGAATTCTAGGGTTTCCCTGGTGGCTTATCTGATAAAGAATCTGCCTGCAATGTGGGAGACCTGGGTTCAATCCCTGGGTTGGGAAGGTCCCCTGGAGAAGGGAAAGGTTACCCACTCCTGTATTCTAGCCTGGAGAATTCCATGGGGTTGCAAAGAGTTGGACATGACTAAGCAATGACTTTCACTTTCATAGATTATTACAAGATATTGGATAATAGGCAATAAAAACAAACAAATCTTTGCTCCTATCTATTTTACAAATAGTATTCAGTATCTGTTAATCCCATATTCCTGATTTGTCCTTCCCCTCGCCCTTTCTGCTTTGGTAATCATAAGTTTGTTTTTTCTGTCTGAGAGTCTGTTTCTGTTCTGTATATGAAATCATTTGTATTATTTTTAAGATTCTACATATAAGTGTTATCATATAGTATTTATCTTTCTCTGACTTATTTCACTAAGCATTATATTCTCTCAGTCCATATTGCTGAAAATGGCAATATTTCATTCTTTTATGACTGAATAATATTCTATTACATGTATATACCATGGGCTTCTCAGATAGCACTAGTGGTAAACAGCCTACCTGCCAATGCAGGAGACTAAGAGATATGGGTTCGATCCCTGTGTCAGGAAGATACCCTGGAGGAGGTCATGGCAACCCACTCCAGTATTCTTGCTTGAAGAATCCCATGAACAGAGGAACCTGAAAGGCTGGAGTCCACAGGGTCTTAAAGTCAGACATTATTGAAGTTACTTAGCATGCACACATACCTCAATAAAGCTAGGGGAGAAAAAGCTAGTGAGATATAAATGACAGAATGAAATAAACATTCATTGAAGACATACTACATGCCGCTGTAGTGAAATCTGTCTATACTCATGCACACATACATACACACATACACAATCTCATTAATCTTCATGTGGTTCCTGTCTCTTACAGGCCCCACATTTTCCACTATACCTGATCTCTCACCAGGGTTCCCCAGCATGAATGTTCTCTTTAGGGAAGGTACCTTCTGCCCCAACTCACACCTGCAGAGGTCTGCTCAAACACTTTGACTTACGTTATCCAATTTAACAAGTACCTATTGAACTGCTACCAAGTACAATGACACAGACATGTAGAAGATTGGGTCCCTTGCCTAAAAGAGCCATCAGTCTCATCTGAGAAACCAAGTAGATGCTAAAGAACTAGCTACTTAAAGGCAAAAAGTTATCTACAACTTAGAACATATAATTTGTTGTCCAAACCAATTCGTTTTTGAGAATGTGAAAAGGCTATTAATAATTGTGCTGAGGTAATAGGAATAAAGAGGGCAAGAAGTAGAAATAAAGTGGGTATATGGATCCTATAAAGATAACAGGTCTGCATTACTGAAGAACCCTTTGTTTGCTGAAGAGTAAGAGGGACATGGATTTGCCACATGGGACAGGAAGAGGGACCAAACTAAATCAGTCTGCATGGTGGAGAAGTTGATATTTTCAGGGGAAAACTCAGAGCAATGGGATAAAGTCAAGAGGCTGGGTGCAGCTAAAAGAGCTTCAGGGAAAGAAACCCCTGTAATGAAGGTAGCAGAGAATAGGTTTGAGGAAATCAAATCAAAGTCAATTATGCATTTTAAATTGCTTACTTTGAGGCATATAACTACCTTCTGGCTTCTCTCCCACAAAAATCCTCAGTAAAAGCTACATTTCTCACCGCTACTCTTTTGTAAGTAGACTCCAGGGAAAATTTGGAGAGATTCTGAGTTCTGCTTTGCTGTTTAAGTGGAGCAAAAACACAGACACTACCAGAGCTAGAGGACAGAGAACCACCACATCTGGTTAATCAACAAAAGCAACTCTTTTGTGTATATATCCTATACTGATAAACTTTAGCGGCTTTATGCATTTTCATTCATCTTTAAACAAGTTTCATTCCTTGTACAGTTCCGAAGTGTATGATATAGACTATGGGTACCACAGGGAACAATCTAGGAAGGAAGGAGTTTGGGTCAGAAAAGGCTTCTGAGAGGCTTAAGAAAGAAAAAGAAGGGAAGATGATCCAAGAGGGATAGCATGAGCACAGATGGTGATTAAAAAAATATGAGCTGGGTATTAACAGGGAGAGTGAGGAGGCCAGTCTCTTTGGAAAAAAATGTTATACTGAGGAGCAGGAACAATGCCAGAGAAGCTGAATAAAGGTTTCAGTATCTTTAGTCAGCAGAGTTAGAGAAGGGAAAAAGCACCAGCTGCAGCCTATTCACAAAAAGCCACAGTGCTGCCTTTCATCTTGATCTATACACTTTCAGTCATTTGACCTATTTTTTTTTTTTGGCTGCACTGGGTCTTTGTTGCTGCGTGTGGGCTTTCTCTAGTTGTGGCGAGTGGGAACTACTCTTAGCTGTGGTGTGCGGGCTTCTCATTGTGGTAGCTTCTCTTTCTGCAGTGTGTGGTTCCTAGAGCACATGAGCTTCAGATGTTGTGGCTGGTGCTCGGGCTGAGTCACCCCATGGCAAGTAGGAATCTTCCCAGAGCAGGGATCAAACCCATGTCCCCTGCATTGGCAGATGGATTCTTAACCACTGGACCACCACAGAAGTCCCTGGCCTGTATTTTTAACAAAATATGGAACATATGAAACATAATCTACATGTAACTTAACCATATGTCACGAACATCTCCCATTCATTAAGCATCATCCTTCTACCATTTGATTTTTATTGGCTCTTTTTCACTCTTTCACAGATGAAGTATGCATGAAGTTTATGAGCAAGAGAACTGAGGTTGTCACCAAAGAAATATTCTGAAAAGAAGGTTGGAGCAGTGGAAGCTAGACGTGGAAGGCCCATTCAGAGGCCAGTGTAATCTTCCAGAGCCTGTGGAAGCTCCTAGAGAGACCGTGAGAAATGCAAAAGGTGCTAGCTCTCAAGAGCAGCACAATAAATGTACACAAGAAGATGTACAGTGCAAAGCACCACAGGAGTGAAGCCAGAAACTAGCTCTGCAAGAACTCATAAGAGGATATGAGGGGGTCTGGCAGGGCCTCCCAAAGGAAGGGAGCAGGGATTGGCACATGGAACAAGGGGGCTCAGCAAGTACAGGCTGTCTTGAAAGAGCATGACATGCACTTAGGCCTCTTCCCTTCTGTCTGTTGTCTATTAGTCTTTATGTTCTGTTCTTCAAATGAGAGTAGAAATTTCTCTTCCCTACTCCTCTTTCCATTGGGAAATTCTGTTCTCACTTATTTTCCCTGACCCTCTTGGGAAAAGACCAGCCTGAAGAACCTCCAGCCACAGGGAGAATGACTCAGCATAACTTTTAACTGATTCCAAATCCTTGAAGATGATCTTTGACGACTTCACATTTCATTCACCATCCACTTCATGCTTAATCAGTTGTGGCTTGTAAGGCCTCTCTCTTTAAAACCTAACACACATACACCAGGTTCTTTGGCAGCGAATTTCTGCTTCACCGTCATGGTCTAGTTCATCTATCTGTGACATTCTCTGAGAAAATTTCCCCCAACTTCTTTTCTTTCTTCCCACCCCTCCAAAGTAATGGCTTCTTTCTCTGAGCCTGACAGTCCTAGTCCCAGTCATTGTCACAACCACACAATGTGATCGGCACCACACAAGGTGCCTGCTATAGTCTCAACAGTATGCTCTCCAAAAGCAGGAATCCTGCCTCCTGGCCTCTGTGGCCCCAGTACCTGGCCTAAAGGAACTCAGTATTGTTAAATGGACACCAACTTGAAAAAATAAAAGTGAAAGAAAAGTTTAGGGGACATCAGATTTCCTTGGGCATAGATTCAAGAGTCCTCAGCTCTGAGTAACTTTTTTACATAATCACATCAGAAATTTTTTATGGCACTATTTTCCATTCAACTGCCTCCATGTCCTACATGTTCCACATAAAACCACCATCTTATTACCACTTCCACCCACGCCAAAAACCTGCAGCAATCTCAATGAACAACTTTTCATATCAGCAAAGCTCTGAAGTGCCTGTCTCTGCTTTCTCGTTCAATGAATATTTATTAAGCAACTATTATATTCAGGGAACAATCTCTCTTGACATCCCCTGCAGTGCCCTTGAGACCCATTGCTTCCGACAAACAAAGGCGCTGTTATAAACATACATCCAGACACTGAATAATGATGGATGACAGTGCATCCAGCTTTCTTTCTGCAACTCATACTTTCAAAGTCATTACATCCTGTGCTTCCTGTGTCCCAGCTTTCCTTGTGCCTTTTAAACCTTTATAACTTGGAATATCAGCATGATACAAGCCATCTAGAAACAACTTTTTAAAGTAAGGCTATTAAAGTTTAGGGAAACTTTGTTGTACATGAAGCATATGTGTTCAGTCGTGTCTGACTCTTTTGTGATCCCATGGATTGTAGCCTGCCAGGCTCCTCTGTCCATTGGATTTTCCAGGCAAGAATCCTGGAGTGGGTTGCCATTTCCTCCTCCAGGAGATCTTCTCAACCCAGGGATTGAGCCCATGTCTCCTGCATCTCCTGCATGGGCAGATTGTTTCTTCACTGCTACACTATGTTGGGTGTATATTCTCCTTTCAGCTACTATGGTTAGTGAGAAGTGGCTACAATACATACATGTATGTATTGTATGTATCGTACAGTGTACAGTGTATCCTCATGAGAGGGTAACAGGCAGGAAGGTCAGGGGTCTCCAAACGGAGGAAATAGCCTGCAAGTGTCAGACATTTTTTCTCTCTCTCTTAAGTGGCAGGAGGAAACAAACTACTGTTATATTTTTTCCCCTTCTCTATACAAATTTAAAAAGAGGTCTCTCTGAAAATTCTGTACTGCCTAATAACAGCTGGTTCCACCTGAACTTAACTTTTCTCAAACCTCGAGCTAACCAATGCATTTTTTCTTATTTAAGCAATGCTAACGTACTATGTATTAACCCTTGACTCTATCTTCAAGTTGGTTCTGCCTAAAGGCTCAGAACCAGTATGTTATACTGATACATTGCTCTCCTAATCTATGTTGATGAAACTATATATTTGTATGGAAACCTGCCTTTCTTCAAGATTCATGTCAATGGTTTTATGGCCCGGGATGACTCACCTGGTGCCAACATTATCTCAAAATGCATCTTGTGGGTGAGGGGCCTGGTGCCATTCTCTGAGTTTTGAGACATTTCCTTTCCTTTATTAGCAGACTGCTAGAAGCTATATAACATCCAGCTAAAGACTAGCTGACGGGGTACTCTTTATCTCCCCTTCTGATGTCTATGTCAGAAGATTTCTCTATCTCTTTTATACTTTAATAAAACTTTATTACCATGAAAGCTCTGAGCAATCAAGCCTCATCTCTGGCCCTGGATTGAATTCTTCTCCTCCGGAGGCCAAGAATCCCGGTGTCTTTTGTGTTTCAGCAACAACCTTTCATTCAGACCAGCAGAATGGAAGAACTTGTCTGCTGTAACAAAGCACATTGCTCTCCCTCCTAAAACTAAACTACATCGAAATAGAAATTCAGTTTCTAACTCAATAAAGAAGTTTACAAAGTTGGGTCTATGTAGAGAACAGAGCTGGTGTTGAAAAGTTGTTGGAGAAGGGACAGGCCACCCATGGAGTCGCAAAGAGTCTAACACAACTGAGGGACTTATACTTTCATTTTCTCTGTACCATACAGTAGGACCTTATTGTTTATCTATCCTATTTATGGTAGTTTGTGTCTACTAATCCCAAACTCCTAATTTATATCTCCCTACCCTCCTTTCACAAAGCCATTGGCTGTGTGGATCACAATAAACTGTGGAAAATTCTGAAAGAGATGGGAATGCCAGACCACCTGACCTGCCTCTTGAGAAACCTATATACAGGTCAGGGAGCAACAGCTAGAACTGGACATGGAACAACAGACTGGTTCCAAATAGGAAAAGGAGTACGTCAAGGCTGTATATTGTCACCCTGCTTATTTAACTTATATGCAGAGTACATCATGAGAAATGCTAGGCTGGAAGAAGCACAAGCTGGAATCAAGATTGCTGGGAGAAATATCAATAACCTCAGATAAGCAGATGACACAACCCTTATGGTAGAAAGTGAAGAGGAGCTAAAGAGCCTCTTGATGAAAGTGAAAGAGGAGAGTGAAGAGATTGGCTTAAAGCTCAACATTAAAATGGCTGTCTGGAGAGGCCTTACAAATAGCTGTGAAAAGAAGAGAAGCAAAAAGCAAGGAGAAAAGGAAAGATATAAGCATCTGAATGCAGAGTTCCAAAGAATAGCAAGAAGAGATAAGAAAGCCTTCCTCAGTGATCAATGCAAAGAAATAGAGGAAAACAACAGAATGGGAAAGACTAGAGATCTCTTCAAGAAAATTAGAGATACCAAGGGAACATTTCATGCAAAGATGGCCTCAATAAAGGACAGAAATGGTATGGACCTAACAGAAGCAGAAGATATTAAGAAGAGGTGGCAAGAATACACAGAAGAACTGTACAAAAAAGATTTTCACGACCCAGATAATCACGATGGTGTGATCATTCACCTAGAGCCAGACATCCTGGAATGTGAAGTCAAGTGGGCTTAGAAAGCATTACTATGAACAAAGCTAGTGGAGGTGATGGAATTCCAGTTGAGCTATTTCAAATCCTGAAAGATGATGCTGTGAAAGTGCTGCACTCAATATGCCAGCAAATTTGGAAAACTCAGCAGTGGCCACAGGACTGGAAAAGGTCAGTTTTTATTCCAATCCCAAAGAAAGGCAATGCCAAAGAATGCTCCAACTACCGCACAATTGCACTCATCTCACACGCTAGTAAAGTAATGCTCAAAATTCTCCAAGCCAGGCTTCAGCAGTACATGAACCATGAACTTCCAGTTGTTCAAGCTGGTTTTAGGAAAGGCAAAGGAACCAGAGACCAAATTGCCAATTATCCGCTGGATCATCGAAAAAGCAAGAGAGTTCCAGAAAAACATCTATTTCTGCTTTATTGACTATGCCAAAGCCTTTGACTGTGTGGATCACAATAAACTGTGGACAATTCTGAAAGAGATGGGAATACCAGACAACCTGACCTGCCTCTTGAGAAATCTGTATGCAGGTCAGGAAGCAACAGTTAGAACTGGACATGGAACAACGGACTGGTTCCAAATAGGAAAAGGAGTACGTCAAGGCTGTATATTGTCACCCTGCTTATTTAACTTATATGCAGAGTACATCATGAGAAACGCTGGACTGGAAGAAGCACAAGCTGGAATCAAGATTGCCGGGAGAAATATCAATAACCTCAGATATGCAGATGACACCACCCTTATGGCAGAAAGTGAAGAGGAACTCAAAAGCCTCTTGATGAAGGTGAAAGAGGAGAGTGAAAAAGTTGGCTTAAAACTCAACATTCAGAAAACTAAGATCATAGCATCTGGTCCCATCACTTCATGGGAAATAGATGGGGAAACAGTGGAAACAGTGTCAGACTTTATTTTTCTGGGCTCCAAAATCACTGCAGATGGTGACTGCAGCCATGAAATGAAAAGACACTTACCCCTTGGAAGAAAAGTTATGACCAACCTAGATAGCATATTGAAAAGCAGAGACATTACTTTGCCAACAAAAGTCCACCTAGTCAAGGCTATGGTTTTTCCCGTGGTCATGTGTGGATGTGAGAGTTGGACTGTGAAGAAAGCTGAGCACCAAAGAATTGATGCTTTTGAACTGTGGTGTTGGAGAAGACTCTTGAGAGTCCCTTGGACTGCAAGGAGATCCAACCAGTCCATTCTGAAGGAGATCAGCCCTGGGATTTCTTTGGAAGGAATGATGCTAAAGCTGAAACTCCAGTACTTTGGCCACCTCATGTGACGAGTTGACTCATTGGAAAAGACTCTGATGCTGAGAGGGTTTGGGGGCAGGAGGAGAAGGGGACAACAGAAGATGAGATGGCTGGATGGCATCACCGACTCGATGGACGTGAGTTTGAGTGAACTCCGGGAGTTGGTGATGGACAGGGAGGCCTGGCATGCTGCGATTCATGGGGTCGCAAAGAGTCGGACACGACTGAGCAACAGAACTGAACTGACTCTCCTTTCCCCTTTGGCAACCATAGGTTTGTTTTCTATGTCAATAATCTGTTTCTGTTTTGTAAATAAGTTCATTTGCATCATTTTTAGATTCCATATGTAAGTGGTATCATAATGGTATTTGTCTTTCTCTGACTCATTTCACTTTGTATGATAATCTCCAGGTCTATCCATGTTGCTCTAAATGGCTTTATTTCAGTCTTTTTATGGCTGAATAATATTCTATTGTGTGCGTGTATATATATATATGTACATATATATATATGCCACTTTTTCTTTATCTATTCCTCTGTCAATGGACATTTAGGTTGCTTCCATGTAAATAGTGCTACTATAAACATTGAGGTGCATATATCTTTTTTAATACTTTCTTAGCTTTTTTTAAATTTTGTTTCTGTCTTTAAGCCAAATGAGATTTAGAAAAATATTTATTTATGTATGGCTGCACTGGGTCTTTATTGCTGCTCTGGCTTCTCTCTAGTTATAGTGAGCAGGGGCTACTCTGTTTGAGGTGCTTGGGCTTCCAGTTGTAGTGGCTTCTCTTGCTGCTGAGCACAGGCTCTACTAGGCATGAAGGCTTCCAGCGGTTGTACTGTGGGGGCTCTAGAACACAAGCTCAGTAGTTGAGGCTCATGGGTTTAGATACCCCATGGCATGTGGAATCTTCTTGGACCAGGGATGAAACACATGTTCCCTTCATTGGAAAGCAAATTCTTAACCACTGGGAAGTCTGAGATGCATGTGTTTTTCTGAATTAGAGCTTTCTCCTGATATATGCCCAGGAATATGATTGCTAGATCCTATGGCAACTCTATTTTTGTTTTTTTAAGGAACCTCCATGCTATTCTCCGTAGTGGCTGTATCAATTTACATTCCTACCAACAGTGTAGAAGGGTTCCCTCTTCTCCACAGCCTCTTCAGAATTTGTTACTTGTAGACTTTCTGATGATGGCTATACTGACCAGTGTGAGGTGGTACCTCATTGTAGTTTTGATTTGTATTTCTCTAATAATTATCGATGTTGAACATCTTTCATGTGCCTACCAGTCATCTGTTTGTCTTCTTCAGAGAAATGTTTCTCTAGGTTTTCTGATCATTTTCATTTGGGTTGTTTGGTTTATTTTGATATTGAGTTGAATGAGCTGTTTGTTTATTTTGGAAGTTAAATCCTTGTCAATTACATCATGTGTAAATATGTTCTCCCAGTTCATAGGTTGTATTTTCATTTTGTTTATGATTTCCTTTGCTGTGCAAAAGTTTACAAGTTTCATTAGGTCCCATTTGTTTATTTTTGCTTTTATTCCTATTGCCCTGGGAGAGTTACCCAAGAAAACGTTGCTACAATTTATGTCAGAAAAAATTTTGCCTACATTTTCTTCGAGGGGTTTTATGGTATCATTTATGGTTTTATATTTAAGTCTGTAAGCCATTTTGAGTTTTTGTATGTGTGTGTATGGTGTACAGGAGTGTTCTATCTTCATTGATTTATATGTGACTGTCCAACTTTCCCAACAATTGCTGAAGAGACTATCTTTTCTCCATTGTATATTCTTGCCTCCTTTGTTGAAAATTAATTCACCATGGGTGTGTGGATTTATTTCTGGGCTCTCTATTTTGTCCCATTGATTCATATGTTTTTGTGCCAGGACCCTGCTGGTTTGATTACTATGGTTTTTTATTATTGTCTAAAGTCTGGGAGGGTTATGCCTCCGGCTTTGTTCTTTTTCCTCAAGATTATTTTGGCAATTCTGGGTCTTTTGTGGTTCCATATAAATGTTCAAACTATTTGTGTTAGTTCTGTGAAAAATATCATGGGTAATTTGATAATAATCACATTAAGTCTGTAGATTGCTTTGGGTAACATGGCCATTTTAACAATATTAATTCTTCCAAAACAATTAGAATCATTTCACGCACAGCCCTACATAAATTTATATACGTATATGTATACACACAAATTTAATTTTAAGAGGTTTCATACTATTGTGGGAGTTCAGAACAGGCTTCCCCAAGATATGATACTTTGGCATGTGGATTATTTTGAATGAAAGGCAATGGAAGTCCGGAGCAAGAGAAACTATTGCCCCTCCCTTGTCTGAGGAGGCCTTACAAATACCTAAGAAAAGAAGAGAAGTGAAAGGCAAAGGAGAAAAGGAAAGATATACCCATTTGAATGCAGAATTCCAAAGAATAGCAAGGAGAGATAAGAAAGCCTTCCTCAGTGATCAATGCAAAGAAATACAAGAAAACAATAGAATGGGAAAGACTAGAGATCTCTTCAAGAAAATCAGAGATACTGAGGAAACATTTCATGCAAAGATGGACACAAATAAAGGACAGAAATGGTATGGGCCTAACAGAAGCAGAAGATAGTAAGAAGAAGTGGCAAGAATATGCAGAAGGTGAAGTGAAGTCACTCAGTCATGTCCGACTCTTTGCGACCCTGTGGACTGTAGCCCACCAAGCTCCTCCGTCCATGGGATTCTCCAGGCAAGAATACTGGAGTGGGTTGCCATTTCCTTCTCCAGGGGATCTTCCCAACCCAGGGATCAAACCCAGGTCTCCCACATTGCAGGCAGACGCTTTAACTTCTGAGCCACCAGGGAAGCCCAAGAATATGCAGTAGAACTATACAAAAAAGATCTTAATGACCCAGATAACCACAAAATGTGATCACTCACCTAGAGCCAGACATCCTGGAATGTGAAGTCAAGTGGGCCTTACAAATCATCACTACGAACACAGCTAGTGGAAGTGATGGAATTCCAGCTGAGCTATTTCAAATCCTAAAAGATGATGTTGTAAAAGTGCTACACTCAATATGCCAACAAATGTGGAAAACTCACCAGTGGTCACAGGACTGGAAAAGGTCAGTTTTTATTCCAATCCCAAAGAAGGGCAATGCCAAAGAATGTCCAAACTACTGCACAATTGTGTTCATCTCACATGCTAACAAAGTAATGCTCAAAATTCTTCAAGCCAGGCTTCAACAGTACATGAACCATGAACTTCCAGATGTTCAAGCTGGATTTAGAAAAGGCAGAGGAACCGGAGATCAAATTGCCAACATCATTGGATCATAGAAAAAAGCAAGAGAGTTCCAGAAAAACATCTATTTCTGTTCTATTGACACGCCAACAACTTTGACTGTGTGTATCACAACAAACTGTGGACAATTCTGAAAGAGATGGGAATACCAGACCACCTGACCTGCCTCCTGAGAAATCTGTATGCAGGTCAGGAAGCAACGGTTAGAACCGGACATGGAACAACTGACTGGTTCCAAATTAGGAAAGGAGTACGTCAAGGCTGTATATTCTCACCCTGCTTATTTAACTTATATGCAGAGT
Source organism: Bos taurus (assembly GCF_002263795.3). Taxonomy (NCBI): domain Eukaryota; kingdom Metazoa; phylum Chordata; class Mammalia; order Artiodactyla; family Bovidae; genus Bos; species Bos taurus. Next base: position 56,664,270 of record NC_037332.1, read on the forward strand.
ACATCATGCAAAATGCGGGGCTGGATGAAGCACAAGTTGGAATCAAAATTGCCAGGAGAAATATCAATAACTTCAGATACACAGATGACACTACCCTTAGGGCAGAAAGTGAAGAGGAACTAAAAAGTCTCTTGATGAAAATGAAAGAGGAGAGTGAAAAAGCTGGCTTAAAACTCAACATTCAAAAAACTAAGATCATAGCATCTGGTCCCATCACTTCATGGGAAATAGATGGGGAAACAATGGAAACAGTGCCAGACTTCATTTTCTTGGGCTCCAAAATCACTGCAGATAGTGACTGCAGCCATGAAATTAAAAGACGCTTGCTCCTTGGAAGTAGAGCTATGACCTACCTAGACGGCATATTAAAAAACAGAAACAATGGTTTGCCAACAAAGTCCGTATAATCAAAGCTATAATTTTTCCAGTAGTCATGTATGGATGTGAGATTTGGACTATAAAGAAAACTAAGCACGGAAGAATTGATGCTTTTGAACTGTGGAGAAGTGTTGGAGAAGGTGTTGGAGAAGACTCTTGAGAGTCCCTTGGACAGCAAGGAGACCCAACTAGTCCATCCTAAAGGAAATCAGTCCTGAATATTCATTGGAAGGACTGATGCTGAAGCTGAAACTCCAATACTTTGGCCACTTGATGTGAGAACTGACTCATTTGAAAAGACCCTGATGCTGGGAAAGATTGAAGGCAGGAGGATAAGGGGACGACAGAGGATGAGATGGTTGGATGGCATCACTGACTCAATGGACGTGAGTTTGAGCAAGCTCCAGGAGTTGGTGATGGACAGGGAAGCCTGGAGTGCTGCAGTCCATGGGGTCGCAAGGAGTCAGACACGACTGAGCAACTGAACTGAACTGAAGTGAACTCACTTCCTAGAAGAATTTAAATTGGGGAACTTTTTCCAGAAAAATTATTACCAGATACAACTTGTTTTTAATCTTTTGCCCATACCACATGGCATACAGGACCTTCGTTCCCCAACCGGGGATGGAACCCAAGTTCCCCTGTAATAGAAGCTCAGAGTCTTAATCAGTGGACCACCAGGGAAGTCCCTACCAGATATAGCTTTTATCTAAGTAACCCCATATATATGGCAGAGCAAACCTTTAATTACTAACATTGGCTGCTCTTGTGTACTATTAATAACTCTTTTGTCCTTGGAAGCCCCAAGGCCCTATCCCATTCCTTAGCTCAGGATGGCATACATATCTCATTTTACCTTTCTGTCTCTGAACCTCTCATGTCTGTAGGGTTCTCATACATATAAAATTAAATTCTATTTTCTTCAGTTAATATGTCTCATGTCATTTTAATTATTTAACCAGTAAAAAAGATCCAAAGAAGGGAAGGGTAAGGCAACTTTTCCTCTTCCCAACACTATACATGTGACCCTGTATTTTTGACTTAATAATGTATGTGTCTCAGACACAGACTTCCATGTAGATAAGAAGTTAATGATTTAGAGATTTTGCTGAAGTCATTTACAGGAAGATCACTGTTTTGTTTACCCTGTCCACAAGATCTAAATTAATGTTCAGAGGCTTCCAGCATTACTCAATAGTGTAGTCTGTAGGGGAAAACTCCTAACCATGCATAGAGAGGTCTTACTCTTTTGTGTCAGGTCAACAATTTAAATTCTGACTCTTGCTGCTAGAATTGCTAACTTCTCAAGAAAATCTCCCTCCAAAAGCATCAGAAAAAAAAGCCTTTACTTTTCACATAATTTTATATTTCCTATATTTGTTTCATTCAGCAAGTATTTATTTAATAACTACTGGGTTATCAAATAACTTAGACAAGGTCCTAGAGATTAACATTTTATTGACATATTTACTGATGTTTTCCTTCCCAGGGACTAAGCTATTTTATAATGCTGGTGCCCTCTAAATGTTCCACTCCTCAATCAGTTGACAAGATAGAAAAGTCTGTCTGTTAATGATCTACTTGAACAAATTTTTAAAAACAGTCTTTGGCCTCACTAAAATTTCCAACAATATCCACTAAAATGAGAATATATAAAAGTATATTAAAATAACTACTCTCTTTTGAAAAAAAAGTTTATTATTTACAGTCACATTTTATTGTAACTGTACTACACACAAGGCATGAGGGCTTCCCGGGTGGTGCAGGGGAAGAACCCACCTGCCCAGTGCAGGAGATGTAGGAGACCCAGGATCGGTCCCTGGCTTGAGAAGATTCCCTGGAGAAGGGAATGGCAACCCATTCCAGTATCCTTGCCTGGAGAAGCCCATGGACAAAGGAGCCTAGCAGCCTACAGTCCATAGGGATTGCAAAGAGTTGGAAGTGACTAAAGGGACTTAGTTGACCAGCCAGCCACACACAAAGCATAGGAAAAGGTATTTAAAGAGGTTGTTCCTATAGTTTGAGATTACACAGACTGTTAGTTCTTTTTAATTTTAATTACTAAATATTTGAGTACTACAAAACAGTATATATGTTAATTAACATCTGCACCTGTGTTCAGTTCAGTCAGTTCAGCTCATTCGCTCAGTCGTGTCCAACTCTTTGCAACCCCATGGACTGCAGCACTCCAGGCTTCCTTATCCATCACCAATCCCGGAGCCTACTCAAACTCATGTCCATTGAGTCAGTGATGCCATCCAACCATCTCATCCTCTGTTGTCCCCTTCTCCCACCTTCAATCTTTCCCAGCATAAGGGTCTTTTCAAATGAGTCAGTTCTTTGCATCAGGTGGCCAAGCATTGGAGTTTCAGCATCAGTCCTTCCCTGATGGGAAATCAGGATTGATTTCCTTTAGGATGGACTAGTTGGATCTCCTTGCTGTCCAAGAGACTCTCAAGAGTCTTCTCCAACATCACAGTTCAAAAGTATCAATTCTTCGGCACTCAGCTTTCTTTATAGTCCAACTCCCACATCCATACATGACTACTGGAAAAACCATAGCTTTGACTAGAAGGACATTTGTGGGCAAGGTAATGTCTCTGCTTTTTAATATTCTATCTAGGTTGGTCATAGCTTTTCTTCCAAGGAGCAAGCATCTTTTACTTTCCTGGCTGCAATTACTATCTTCAGTTATTTTGGAGCCCAAGAAAATAAAGTCTGTCACTGTGCATTGCTTCCCCATCTATTTGCCATGAAGTGATGAGACCAGATGCCATGAACTTAGTTTTATGAATGTTGAGTTTTAAGCCAACTTTTTCACTTTCCTCTTTCACTTTCATCAAGAGACTCTTTAGTTCCTCTTCACTTTCGCCATAAGGGTGGTGTCATCTGCATATCTGAGGTTATTGATATTTCTCCCAGCTATCTTGATTCCAGCTTGTGCTTCATCCAGCCCAGCATTTCTCATGATGTACTCTGCATATAAGTTAAATAAGCAGGGTGACAATATACAGCCTTGATGTACTCCTTTACTGATTTGGAATCAGTCTGTTGTTCCATGTCCAGTTCTAACTGTTGCTTCCTGACCTGCATATAGATACACCTGTAATGCTCAAAATTCTCCAAGCCAGGCTTCAGCAATATGTGAACTGTGAACTTCCTGATGTTCAAGCTGGTTTTAGAAAAGGCAGAGGAACCAGAGATCAAATTGCCAATTATCCCCTGGATCATGGAAAAAGCAAGAGAGTTCCAGAAAAACATCTATTTCTGCTTTATTGACTATGCCAAAGCCTTTGACTGTGTGGATCACAATAAACTGTGGACAATTCTGAAAGAGATGGGAATACCAGACCACCTGACCTGCCTCTTGAGAAATCTGTATGCAGGTCAGGAAGCAACAGTTAGAACTGGACATGGAACAACAGACTGGTTCCAAATAGGAAAAGGAGTACATCAAGGCTGTATATTGTCACCCTGCTTATTTAACTTATATGCAGAGTACATCATGAGGAACAATGGGCTGGAAGAAGCACAAGCTGGAATCAAGATTGCTGGGAGAAATATCAATAACCTCAGATATGCAGATGACACCACCCTTATGGCAGAAAGTGAAGAGGAACTCAAAAGCCTCTTGATGAAGGTGAAAGAGGAAAGTGAAAAAGTTGGCTTAAAGCTCAACATTCAGAAAACGAAGATCATGGCATCTTGTCCCATCACTTCATGGGAAATAGATGGGGAAACAGTGGAAACAGTGTCAGACTTTATTTTTCTGGGCTCCAAAATCACTGCAGATGGTGACTGCAGCCATGAAATGAAAAGATGCTTACTCCTTGGAAGGAAAGTTATGACCAACCTGGATAGCATATTCAAAAGCAGAGACATTACTTTGCCAACAAAAGTTCGTCTAGTCAAGGCTATGGTTTTTCCAGTGGTCATGTATGGATGTGAGAGTTGGACTGTGAAGAAGGCTGAGCACCGAAGAATCGATGCTTTTGAACTGTGGTGTTGGAGAAGACTCTTGAGAGTCCCTTGGACTGCAAGGAGATCCAACCAGTCCATTCTGAAGGAGATCAGCCCTGAGATTTCTTTGGAAGGAATGATGCTAAAGCTAAAACTCCAGTACTTTGGCCACCTCATGCGAAGAGTTGACTCATTGGAAAAGACTCTGATGCTGGGAGGGATTGGGGGCAGGAGGAGAAGGGGACGACAGAGGATGAGATGGCTGGATGGCATCACTGACTCTATGGACGTGAGTCTGGGTGAACTCTGGGAGTTGGTGATGGACAGGGAGGCCTGGCGTGCTGCGATTCATGGGGTCGCAGAGTCGGACATGACTGAGCGACTGAGCTGAACTGTGTATCGAACACCAAACTTGGGAAATATAGTATTATTATTTCAATTGACATTTCCAATATAGTCTTCCTCAAACCTCAAAGGTAATTACCATCATGAATTTGGTGTTTTTTATCCTAATAAAATCTTTAGTACTTTTCCTATATAGCTACATATCCATAAATAGTATATAACACTTTCTGCTGGTTTTAACACTTTAAACAAAAGATATCATACCAGTATTCATATCTTCTGCAACTTATTTTTTTTCATTTATTATGTTATTAAGTTTTACCCACATTAATACACATAGTTTAACTTTATTCATGTTAAGCATCAGATGGATAGACAGGGAAATACTGAGACAGAGACAGATAGACTGACCATTTTATGAACATACTACAGTTTATCCATTCTCCTGTGAATGGACAGATAAACTGTCTCCAGTTTATCCTGATTCAAACAATAGAGCAGTTAAGATTCTCATACTAATCTTTTTGTGTACATGATATTAATGCTATGCATCTGAGAGTGCAAATCCATTTCAACTTCATCAAATATTTTCCAAATTGCTCACCAAAAGATTTTACAAATTAACCCTTGCACCAGAAGTGTAGGGTCTCCCCTTGATCTACAATTTCACTCTTTGTATTGGCTGGTTTTTTAATTTTTTGCAGTATGATGAATGTGAAATTGCATCTTGCTATGATTTTACTTTGCTTTTCTCCAATTGCTAATTAAAATGAGCATATTTTGAATGTTTATTAGCCATGCAGATTTTCTTTTCCTTTGTCCATTTTTCTACCAAGATTTTTTTGTTTATTAATTTCAAGGAGTTCTATTTCTTAACAAGAAGACTTTGTGGTTACCTCTGATGCAACTGTACCTCCCAACCGGCGTCTTGTCTTTTGACCTATGTAAGGTATGTATTTTTTACTATTATTTATTTATTTGGCTTCATAATAAATGCGGTTGCCATCTATGGTCTTAGCTGCCACACACTGGCTCTCTGTTGTGGCACGTGGGGTTAGTTGCCCCATGGCATGTGGGATCTTAGTCCCCAGACCAGGGGTTGAACCCACATCCCCTGTATTGCAAGGCAGATTCCCAACCACTGGACCACCAGGGAAATCCCAAGGTACGTATTTGATGTAGCTGTGCTGTTCTCAGTCACCTAGTCACTCTGTCGTGTCTGATTCTGCAGCTCTATGGACTGTAGCTCTCCAGGCTCCTCTGTCCTTGGGATTCTCCAGGCAAGAATACTGGAGTGGGTTGCCAAGTCAGTGGATCTGGATGCCCTCCTCCAGGGGATCTTCCCGACCCAGGGATGGAACTCGCATCTCTTCTGTCTCCTGATTGGTAAGCAAGTTCTTTACCACTAGTGCCACCTGGGAAGAATTTTAACTATAGTCAGACTTGATAGTCTTCCTTTTATGATTGAGTTTTTGTGTCTGTATCTTATATAAAAGCCTTTCCTATCCTAAAGACATAATATATTCTCAAGGTTTTGACGGTTTTAAATTTTGGGTTTTCACATTTAGGTATTGGTTCCTCTGGAATTCATTTTTGAATGTGGGGTGGGGTAGGGATCTAATTTTAATATATTCTTTAAGAAAAAACTGTTGTTTTATCACCGTTACTGATCGTTTCCGCACTACCTCATTATGATACTGCTGTCATACCAAGTTTCCACATGTGCATCAGCTCCTCACTCTGTTCTTAACATCTATTTGTCCGTCTTTACTTTGTGCACATTATACAGTTTTATAGTAAATCTTAATGCTTGGGGAGTCAAGTTTTCCTCAATTTGTTCACCAAAATTTTCGTGGTTCTGCATGCCTTTCTGCTCTTCCAATTAAATTTAAAAACAAGCTTCCCAATTTGAATAAAATGCTGCTGGAATTTTGACTGGACTGGAAGCACATTGAACTCATAAATTATTTGGGAGGAAGTTGATACATCTATACCTTTTCCTGATGTTCAAAAATTCCTGTTCCTGAATATTGTATCTTTTTACACTTACAAAAACTTTCTTTAATGTCTTAAAATAAAATGTTATAATTTTCTGTGTGAAGATATTATATATCTTTTGTTAAGTTTATTCCTAGGTACCTTATATTTTTGTTGTTGCTATTACAAATGGCAACATTTTAAGTCTCTGTATGATGTCTGAGATTTCTTCAAAATAATTCAGGTTGGACTTTAGAATCATGTTAATGTTTTATGGATTCACAAAATAAAATTATATCAATAAGGATGCAGGAGTGGGGGATGATACCAAATTAAATACTAACAGGAAAAGAATGAGCCAAATTATACTTCAAATGAATAATGAAAACATGAAAGTGCAAGTCACTCAGTCGGGTCCAACTGTTTGCAACCCCATGGACTATACAGTCCTACAGTCCATGGAATTCTCCTGGCTAGAATACTGGAGTGGGTAGCCAGATTCCTTCTCCAAAAGATCTTTTCAACCCAGGGATCGAACCCAGGTCTCCCGCATTGCAGGAGGATTCTTTACTAGCTGAGCCACCAGGGAAACCCCAAATGAATAATAAAAGACATTGAATGGGAAGGAAAAAATAACCCAATATTTAGAAGTTCTAAATATGTTTTCAGTTTAAAGACAAAAAGAACCACAAGTAAATATTGAACTCCAACAAGTAGATTGCTTTTTTTAAGTGCTATGGGTATAAGAGTTATAAAAATATGAAACATATTATGACATAAATGGTCTATAACTAATTGAATAAAATAAGAATCCATGAATCCATTCTTACAATAAATAAAAAATAAAGGGAATGGAAATTTCAACTTGTAAACATAGATGAAAGGATAGAGCTAAAAATCACCATTTGCAACCATCATAATAAGAACTGATTTTAAAAGAATTATAAATAATTCTAAAATGAGTGGGTAAAAGTTTGATGAGGAATGGGGCATTTATATAATGTTGAAATATCCTGACAAATTACTTTTTTTTCAATATAAGCATTTCTTTTAATGGAAAATACAATGTAAAAACTATGCCAAAACTCAGAAGGTGTTTGGTGATAACTTTCTGTGTTTCTGAAATATCAAGATCATGATCTTTTTGATCATTATTTTTTTAATTGTATTTTATTTTTTAACTTTACAATATTGTATTGGTTTTGCCATATTATTTTTACTTTTACTATTTTGTACAAGTATTAGGTGTTTATATTTGCTGTGAAATCTCCAAGCTGTATGATATTTTAAAAAATTTTTATTAGTGTACAAAAATTACAAAATTACATAGGAAAAAAGTTAGCTTTATAATGGAGAAACATGGCAGACTACTTTAACCAAGGGTTCAAACTTAACATCACCAGTACTGAAATAAACTTACATCTGTGCCTACTGATGGGATGCACTGAGAGGGACACAGTGATGCACTTCTATGTCATTTCTGCTAAAATGCATAACCTGGATCTGATCATGAGAATGGATCACATAATCCAAACTGGGGGACACTTTGCATAACTGGCCTGTACTCTTCCCTGATGGCTCAGACAGTAAAGAATCCACCTGCAATGCAGGAGATCTAGGTTCAGTCCCTGGGTTGGGAAGATCCCCTGGAGAAGGGCATGGCAACCAACTCCAGTTATTGTTGCCTGGAGAATCCCCATGGGCAGAGGAGCCTGGCGGGCTACAATCCATGGGGTAACAAAGAGTTGAACATGACTGAGAGACTAAGCACATACACAGCACATACTCTTCAAAGGGCTTTCCTGGTAGCTCAGCTGGTCAAGAATCCACCTGCAATGCAGAGACCCTGGTTCGATTCCTAAGTCAGGAAGATTCCCTGGAGAAGGAATAGGCTACCCACCCCAGTATTCTTGGTCTTCCCTGGTGGCCCAGATAGTAAAGAATCTGCCTACAATGTGGGAGACCTGGGTTCAATCCAGTCCATGGGGTCACAGTGTCAGACATGACTGAGCAACTAAGCACAGCACAGCATACTCTTCAAAACTGTAAGAATTGTAGAAGATTTTTTAAAATTGTTACTGGAGTATAGTTGATCCACAACATTATTTTAGTTTCAGGTGTACAGCAAAGTGAATCTGTTATACATATACATATATCCACAGTTTTTTAGATTCTATTCCCATATTGGACATTGCAGAGTATTGAGTAGAGCTCCCTGTGCTCTATCACTCTTAGTTCTCTATTTTATGTGTAGTAGTGTGTATGTGTCAACCTCATTCTTCTCATTTATCCCTCCCTCCCTTACCGCCTTGTAACCTTAAGATTATTCTCTACAGCTGTAACTCTATTTCTGTTTTGTAGGTAAATTCATTTGTACCCTTTTTTTTAGATTCCACATATAAACAATATCATATTTGTCTTTCTCTGTCTGACTTACTTCACTCAATATGATAATCTCTAGGTTCATCAGTGTTGCTGCAAATGGCATTATTTCACTCTTTTTACGGCTGAGTAATATTCCATTATATATATGCATGTACCATTTATGGCTAAGTAATACATGCAAAATCCTACTGTATAGCACAGGGAACTACATTCAATATCTTGTGATAAACCATAATGGAAAAGAATATGAAAAAGAAAGTATGTATATATATATGTATGTATAACTGAGTCACTTTGCTGTACAGCAGTAATTAATACATTGTAATACAACTATACTTCAATAAAAAATAAATTTAAGAAAAAAGAAAGAAGTATGGAGATAAAGAAAATGGTCAGGAAAGTGGTGTGAAAAGCTAAATTCTCATTTATCCTAATAGGAAATTAATAAAAATGTCTAAAATTAATAAATCAAGAAATAACGGTATGAAAGTGAAAGTGAAGTCGCTCAGTCGTGTCCGACTGTAGTAACCCCATGGACTGCAGCCTACCAGGCTCCTCCATCCATGGGATTTTCCAGGCAAGAGTACTGGAGTGGGTTGCCATTGCCTTCTCCAAATGGTATGAACTATATTATTAAAAAATACAGTGATATATACCAGAAGAAATAGCTGAAAGTCAAAAGCACTCATCTCTGAGGAGCAGCAATGCAGGTGGGAAACAATTATATTTTCATTTTTAAGCTTTTGAGTAATAACTGAATTTTTAACTAAGCATATATTACTTTTAAATTTAACTATATTAAATTAATAACTACATTACTTTTAAATATTAAAAAATTAATAATCAGTTCTTCTTTTAATATAAATTTATTGACTTTAATTGGAGGCTTATTACCTTACAATATTGTATTGGTTTTGATATAAAGGAGAAACATATCCAAAAACAGCTGGCTAATAGGAAGAAGATGAAATTAAACATTTATTAAAAGTACCAAAGTACAGACCCATTTCAAGTAAGAATTAACAGACCCACATTTCTCAATAGTCCCTAAGCAACAGTTGATCACAGCACAGAACAGCTATTCACTTACCTAAAGAAATAACATCAAAACAAGCTTAACTGTTTTTAGTCTACTCTAACAGGGCAAGGAAGATTGATGCATTTTGGAAACATTGTCATGCAAAAATGGCTAAAATAGTAGCGATTTAGCACCTAAAGGGAGTAAGCTTTGGATATCTATAACATCAACATGTTGGTTCTCGGATGGTGTCAGATAAATGAGTTTAAGCAAGAAAGTTGATTGCTAGAAAAATTATAGATTATGCATTAGGATCAGAGAGAATCATCAATTTCAGATTTTTGTCTTCATTTCAAGGGCCATCAAATCATTTTTCTTTAGACTGCCTGGGCTGGTTTGGGCCAAGATCTAGTCAATATGTAGTCTGCCAGGGATGTAGGCAAATAAGATAGAGGGACAAAGAAAAACTGAGCATCCCAGCCAGCTGAGTATCGAGTGCGGGGATGCACGGATGTCAGAGCGTGTTCCATGCAGTCGGTGACCAGGTTTAGGTTTGTGCTACAACTCAGCAGCCCTTGTTTCATGAGATCGTGATCTGTAAACAAAATGAAAAATGGTGGTTAGCAATCATTGTTTAGGGATTTCCATGGTGGCTTAGACGGTAAAGAGTCTGCCTGCAATTCCTGAGACCTGGGTTCGATCCCTGAGTTGGGAAGATCCCCTGGAGAAGGAAATGGTAACCCACTCCAGTATTCTTGTCTGGAAAATCCCATGGACAGAGGAACCTGGCAGGCTACAGTCCGTGGGGTCACAAAGAGTCGGACACGACTGAGCAACTTCACTTTCACTTTCAACTTATTGTTTATATTTCTAAGATCCTGTTGCATGAGGTCACAGAAGTCTAACTACATTTCAGTTCCACAAGAATTAGGCCTATTGGACCTATGCTTCCCAGTATAACAGCCACTAGCCACATGTAGCTAATGAGCACATAAAACATAGCTAGTATGACTGAAAACTGAATTTTAAAATTTAATTAATTTTAAAGCTTAATTCTGTTATTGGAAAATTTTTAAATATGTTTGGAACAATATAGATATGTGAATCTACTTTTCAATTGGAAATTTTTTAGCATCTTTATTGAGATAATTCACATTCGTAAAAATCATCCATTTCAAGTATACAAATCAGGGGTTCCCTGATGGTCCAGTGGTTAAGAATTCAGTTTGCTTGGATCCCTGGTCCAGGCAGATCCCACATGCCACAGGTAACTAAGCCTGGCCACCACAAGCACTGAGCCTGTGCTCTGGAGCTGGCAAGGCACAACTACTGAAGCCTGTGCACTTAGAGTCCATGCTCTGCAACAGAAGAAGCCATGGCAATGAGAAGCCCATGGCACCCCAACCAGAAAGTAGCCCCTGCTCACCACTAAAGAGAAAGCCCATGCACAGCAAACAAGACCCAGTGCAGCCAAAACAAATAAGTAGATAAAAATTTTTTTAAATCAAGTATACAAATCAAGGAGTTCCCTGGTTATCCAGTGGTTAGGATTCAGTGCTTTCACTGCTGTAACTTGGGTTCAGTCCCTGGTTAGGGAATTGACATCCCACAAGCCAAGTGACATAATCAAACAATAATAATAAATAAAATAAAATATACAAATCAATGACTTTTAGTTTATCCAGAATTATGCAACCATCACCACAGTCTAAGTTTAAAACATTTCATCATCTCAAAAAGATACCTTATACCCATTAGCAATCACTCTCCCATTTCCTGACAACCCACACTTGCCCTAGGCAAATGGTAATCTACTTTCTGTCTCTACAGATTGCCTTTTATGGATATTTCATATAAATAGAATTATAGATCATGGTCTTTTGTGATTGGCTCCTTTCAGGGAGCAAAGTGTTCTCACAGTTCATCTATGCTGTAGCATGTATCAGTACTTCATTTTTTTTATTGCCAAGTAATATTCCATTGTATGGTTATATCACATTTTGTTTTTCCCTTCAACAGTTGATGGACATTTGAGTTGTTTCCACTCTGGGGCTATTATGAATAATGCTTCTGGCAACTATCAGTTGTATTAATCCAAATACAGAAGTACTTCCTAGGAAAATTTAGTATCCCAGTTGAGATGCGGAGAAGGCAATGGCACCCCACTCCAGTATTCTTGCCTGGAAAATCCCATGGACCGAGGAGCCTGGTGGGCTGCAGTCCATGGGGTCGCTAAGAGTCGGACACGACTGAAGCGACTTAGCAGCAGCAGCAGCAGCAGTTGAGATGTGCTGTAAATGTAAACTACACATCAATTTTCAAAGAATAGGGAAAAAATATAAAATATCTTATCAATAACTTTTATATTGATAATAAATGTTAAACGATAGTATTTTGGATATATATATGGGATTAAGTGCCGAAGAATTGATGCTTTTGAACTGTGGTGTTGGAGAAGACTCTTGAGAGTCCCTTGGACTGCAAGGAGATCCAACCAGTCCATTCTAAATGAGATCAGCCCTGGGTGTTCTTTGGAAGGAATGATGCTAAAGCTGAAACTCCAGTACTTTTGCTACCTCATGTGAAGAGTTGACTCATTGGAAAAGACTCTGATGCTGGGAGGGACTAGGGGCAGGAGGAGAAGGGGACGACAGAGGATGAGATGGCTGGATGGCATCACCAACTCGATGGACATGAGTTTGAGTGAACTCCAGGAGATGGTGATGGACAGGGAGGCCTGGCGTGCTGCGATTCACGGGGTCTCAAAGAGTCGGACACAACTGAGCAACTGAACTGAACTGAACTGAAAGTAAAATGTATTAAAATTAATTTAACCTGGTTTTTTTTTCTTTTTAAAAAGTATCTACTGGGAAATATAAGATTATATATATGGTTCTCATATATCTATTGGATAGCACTGATCTAAATTATTCTGATCTAGGGACAAATAAATGAACAATTTCAACTCCTTTAAATCATTAAATACATATATCCCTCCTTTTACATAAAGCCACTTCTTAGTAAATTCTCTTGTCCTTTGATTTCTGTTGTCAAATATATGTACCCACAAGGGGAGACAAATTCTCTAATAGTTTAAAACTTTAGGTAGAGAAGAGCTCAGAAGAGCAGCTGGCTGCCTGACTTGTTAGGAATTGTAGTTCCCTAGCTTTGTATTCTGAGAGGCTCAGGAAGTTTTCTATCAGTCTTTCCTTGATCCAATTTCCCTCCCCTCTGTGGATAGTCACCCCCCTAAGCCTAATGTACCCAGAAGACAGGGCTGGAGGTCAGGAGTCTTCCATGTGCACATTCCCCTTCTTTCTCTGTACTGAGCTATCACCCAAAGTCAAGGCCAGGGCTACTGCTACCTGCCACGGAGCCTTTTTGTGAATGGGAAAAGAGAGCTGCTCCCTTTGGCCTTGGCAAGCTGCTAAATTCTTTATGTGAAAAAAAAGTACCCCTTCCCCAGGAGCGATTCCCTGGTGGCAATGGTAAAGCATCTGCCCAAAATGTGGGAGACCCAGGTTCGATCCCTGGGTTGGGAAGATCCCCTGGAGAAGAAAATGGCAACCCACTCCAGTACTCTTGCCTAGAAAATTCCATGGATGGAGGAGCCTAGTGGGCTACAGTCCATGGGGTCACAAAGAGTTGGACACGACTCCACAACTTCCCCAGGAAGGTGCACCCCACACTAGTGTGCATGACTTTCTTCTACTTAAAGGACTTCTTTAAGCCCTCCCTCTTCCCCCAAAACCGATCCTCCTCCATGCCATGAAATTGAACCTTCTCACTCCTGCAAGACTCCCACGGCCTGCACATGAGGTCCAACCTCTGGGAATGGCCGACAGTGCCCTGCAAATCCTGTCCTAATCCACTTACCTCTCCCCACCTATATGCACCCTCCCTCCTCTCATAATAAAATGTGGAGTTTGTGGCTAGGCTGTTACCCAAAGAGTAGATAATACTGAATGCTCAACTAAGCAGGCCTCCCACACCAGCCCCTTCAAACTGTGAAGGGGCACCCCCTCACAAAATCCAGAGGCTCCATGTTTCCAACCACATAATACCTCCCTGGTGCTCAGGTGTCCAGGCCCATATGTGACAGGGCAGGGCAAGCTCTGGCCTGAGGCTGCTTGTATGGCCTCTTCCTCAGCCACAACAGCCATCACCACACCAACTATGAAGGCGCTGGGACCTTCCTGAACCTTCCCTCTTGTCTTGGGAAGGCTTTACTGAAGGTGATTTATTCTTAGAAGATCTCCCAGTCTCTCTCTACCAACCGCCTTTGCCCTTTTCGTGCAAGATTATCCATCATGCCATTAAAAGAAAAGCTCACAGGCATCAAAAAACTTCTGTCCATAGGTCTCCTTAATATGCGCAGGGGTTTCTTTCCAGATTTGTTTCATTATCTCTGAGAACTTCTGCCAATCTGTCATTGCTGTTCTGAAGTAGCCAGGTTCAACCATACTGACTTTCACCCCAAAATGTTGAAGCTCACGCCTAGGGGAAAAAAAACCCTCAAGTTAACTCCTCTGACTGAAAGATACCACAATTTCAATGTTTTCAAGGAGAAAACAAACAAAATAGTTTTAAAAACACCTTTACTGAATATTTTAAAAGATAAAGAAATGGAGGGGAACAAAATAAAATTTTACACATCCCTAGGTGCAATAATTGGGATATGATTATACAAACTACCATAACCATTCAACTCCACATCCATTTATTTAACAGAATTGTTCACTTTCAACCGTGTGCTATACACTGGAAAAATGAAGAATACAAGGAATAATAAGGAAAATTAATGTTTTTATGGTATCTACTGGGCTAAGTGTTTTGCATGCACAATCTCAGTAAATTAAGACTCTGCTCACCACCCCTGAAAAACCCACAGTGAGTGAATCTGATAAATAAGCAAATAATTGCAATACAAGTCAAAAGAATTATAAAGGCAAGGTATTAATGGGGCTACATAAGTAGAAAAGAGGATGTAGATTTTCTGAGGGAGTCAAAGAAGGCTTCAGTAAGGAGAAAATGTTTCAGTTGAGCCTCCAAGGATAAAGAGGAAATTTCCAAGTGAAGAAAGAGTGGAGTGGAATACCATACTGATGGAATTGCACTCACAGAAGCAGGGGGCTGTGAAAAATTACAGTGTGTTCAAAGACTGCAAGAGACCATTAGTGGAATATGACGTGGGCATTAAACTGACAAGTCACTGGTCACTCCAGAATATTCGGGTTAGTTCAAAAAACATTTTCCAAAGTATTCATCAGGGGGCCGTGTATGTATCAGGCACTATGCGAAGTGCTGCCTTCACCACGTGAAGTAAGACGGCATTGTGCACCCTGTGAGGTATTCTTTCAGTACTCCAGGACAGTGATGAGGGCTGCTCCCTGCTCTAGAGGTTGGAGCACCTTGCTAGAGAAGATGAAGCCCAAGCTAATGTCAAGGAGAAAAGTTTGGAGCAGTGTTTCATAAGAATATAAAACACAAAGCATCGTGATCCTCTAAAGGAATGAATGGTTCCCAAAGTGTGGACCCCAGATCAATAGCATCAGCATCTGGGAACTTGCTAGAATGCAGATTACTGAGCCCAAGTCTAAATTTACTAAATCAGAAACTCTGGGGGTAAGAACCAACAATCTGTCCAAAGTAGCCTTCCAGGTGACTCTGAGGCATGCTAAAAGTTAAGAACCACTGCTCTAAAGGAAAACCCTCCCTTATCAAACCAAAGCCTAAAACCTTTCAAGTTAAAGCTTCAGAAAATGATTCTCCAGGTACCTGTGTGTATTGGAGCAGAAGGAGGGGCTAGGCAAGCCAGGGGTGCTTTGGCCCTTTGCATTTCACTTCCCCTTGCAGCTTTCTCATACATTCCCCACACGCCACATCTCCATCACCTTTAAAACTCTAACTCAAATGGGGGACAAAACTTCCTTTTTCTGTTTATCCTTAGCATAATTAAGGCAAACTGGAATTTCCTACAGGAACTAAATAATGATTTAAAGGTTGGAAGGGCATGTCTTTGCTCTTGGCCTGGGAGTCCAAGAGGCATGAGCAGTGGTAAATCAGCAGGCAGCGGCCCCATGGAGGTGGTCAAAATGTTGGATAGGCAGGAAGCCAGGAAAGATGCCTGCCATACAGTAACAACTCATGTAATGTCCTTGGTTATTTCCCTACTCCTTTCCTAAGCAGATAATATGATATGCACATTGTATTAGATATATACCAGTCATGGCATGTGGTAAGTTAAATAATGACTCCCAAGCATATCAGGTCCTAATCCCTGAAACCTGTAAATGTTACCTTATGTGGCAAAGACTTTACAAGTTTGATTGAGTTAAGGATCTTAAGCTAGGGAGACTATGCCAGGTGATCTGGGTGCATCCTAAATGCAATCACAACTGTCCTTATAAGAGAGGCATAGGTAGATCCAAAGACCAACAGAGGAAGAGAAGGCAAAGTGACCATAAAGGCAGAGGTTGATGTGGCCACAAGCCAAGGAATTCCAGCAGCCACCAGAAGCAGAAGGCAAGTAACAGATTCTCTCCTAGAGCCTTCAGAAGAACATGGCCCTGTCAACAACTGACTTTGGCCCAGTGATGCTGATTTCAGACTTCTAGACTCCAGAACTGTGAGAGAATAAATGTGTGCTGTTGTAAGACAGGGAGAAGGCAATGGCACCCCACTCCAGTACTCTTGCCTGGAAAATCCCATGGATGGAGGAGCCTGGTGGGCTGCAGTCCATGGGGTCGCTAAGAGTCAGACACGACTGAGCGACTTCACTTTCACTTTTCACTTTTATGCCCTGGAGAAGGAAATGGCAACCCACTCCGGTGTTCTTGCCTGGAGAATCCCAGGGATGGGGGAGCCTGGTGGGCTGCAGTCCATGGGGTCGCACAGAGTCGGACACGACTGAAGTGACTTAGCAGTAGCAGTTGTAAGACACCATGCACCATAAATTACTTGTGGAAACTTATTACAACTGCCATAGGAAGTTAATTCATGATGTTTGTAATATTCGTAGCTTGTTTCTAAGAGAAACTGCCCCTAGAGTCAGCCTGTGCTAAAGGAGAGTCTGTGCAGCACTATTCTGTACCGTGCGACTGCATCCTTATGTCTACAGCTGGCATGACCAGGAAGGGTCCATAATGGGAGAAGAGCCCTTCTTAGGACTGGACAGTGACTCAGCCTGTTATTACCAAGATGGCCATGGCAAATTACTGAACCTTTGTGCCTCAGTTTCCCTAGATGTATAATAAGGATAAAAATAATTTCTTCCTCACTGGGTTGCTATGAAAATTAAATGATTTATTAGATGTAAAATACTCACAGCAGTGCCTAACAGATAGTAAGTGCAAAAAAAAATCACATCATGCAGTGTCATACAGAATACCCAAAAAAACGATCTCAGGCCCAACAGGATTCTCTGTCTCAGAAATTAAAATATGAAGGGAGCTATAAAAAGAAAGAACCGCTGATAGAGGAGCAGGAAGCTGAAGTGAGGTATTTTAAAAAGCCAGGAGGTAGAGGCAGGGCCATTAGAGGGTTGTGGCAAACTAAAGTTATAAGTAAAAAAAGAAACCATTAGATAAAGAGAAGATATACAGAATAAAGGGATGAAATAAGTTAACTGCAAGCAGATGAGCACCAGAAAGGGTTGCTGTGAAGAGATGAGGACAGGAGGAAAGAGGACAGTCATCCTCTCTTCAGAAAGAAAATTTTACCAAGGATATATCTTGAGAGTTAAAATGTGGTATGGTGACAGGAGACAGAGACTTCGGTCAAAACACGGCTCTGCCAAATCATCGTTGTTGCAGGTGAACTTTGAATAGATACTAAATCTGAGCCTCAGCTTTCTGTATGAAACAGACTAGCAATAATATCTAGTAAACAATAATATTTGAATATTATCTAATAAATAATATCTAGTAAACATATCAGATTTTGGAAGTGATGAAATAAAATAATGTAGGTGAAAGTGACTAGTGACTAGGAGGTAGTGGTGACTAAGACATATCTAAGTGCTCAGTGGTTGCTTTTGTTTGTTTGGGGGTTTCTTTGCCACTTTATTTTTTTAATTGAGGGATAATCGCTTTACAGAATTTTGTGGTTTTCTGTCATCCATCAAAAAGAATCAAGCGTGTCCCCTCCTTCCCACACCTCCCTCCCATCTCCCTCCCCATCCCACTCTCCTAGATTGTTTTTAACTTTAGAGTCTCACCTCAGAATATCTGAGAAGGCTTCCACTCCATACTTGGAACAACTGTAGACTGCTCCAAAGAAAGCAATTCTTCCCAGAATGCTGGAGACATTGACAATTCTCCCCTGTGCTTTCCTGACCAGGGGAAGCATGCTCAGGGTCACCTCTATCACACCAATGAGGTTCACCCTAAGGGTATCCCTGTAGGTCTCAATCTTTATCCACTCAGCATAGCCATGTGAGTGAAAAATGCCTGCATTGTTGACCAGACCCCAGAGCCCTAAAACAATAAAAATCAAAGCAGGAGTTTAGTTTCAGACAAAAATGACAGACTTCTACCTTGATCAATCTTTCTGTTGAAAACAGCTAAAAATGCTAGACAAAATATACTTTTTCAATCTTAAACAAATCAAAATATGTATTTTCAATCTTAAACACATCTATCAGTAAGAACATAAAGGAAGGTCAAGCCAAAAACAAAGAGAAGGCAGGAATCCAGGAAGGATAAATAGAACCTTAATGATAGCTTTTGATTTGAGGGAATTTGCCAAACAGTGTGAATTGAACTTCAGTATTTATAGCATCAAAAAATATACACAATTAGAAGATATGAAGTCCAAGGCCCACTAAGGTAGGGAGTCTAGTAAAAAGACTCTTTCTGGATTAAATGGCTATATTATCATTTTAAGGGTGAAACAGAAAGTACTTCCAAAGGACTGAAAGTATAACTTCCTGTCTTGAGCTCTGGGATTGGAGGGAGAAGAGAAGACTCAGTCTCAAGGACCAAAATGAAAAGCAGATTTGGTGAAGATGAGACAATAAGAGTTCTCCTTTAGATTTGGTGAGTTTGAGCTTCCAGTAGAATTTCCAGTTGAGAAAACCAGCAAGTAGTTGGAAATTCAGGTGTGATGAACAAGAAATAATTTAGAAATCAAGGGCATAAAGGTAATAGATTAAACTATGCGTAAATGAGATCCATTCAACACTTGTTGAGCCCTTAACATGTATCAGACAACATGTTAGAAACTGGGAATACCGTGATGGTTAAGAGATATCCATGTCCTTGAGCACACTCTCTAATAGGTGGGAAAACATTAACAATAATAATAACGATACAGTAGAAATAAACCACTATATACAGCATAGAGGCTATAACTAACCATAACTTCTGACTCTGGAGTCAAGAACATCCTCAGGTAGGAGTAATATTTTAAAATCAGTTTTCTAATTTAAAGTAAATTAAAAAAAATAAACATTCTTCAATCCAAAAAAAAAAATTTTATTACTATTTTAGAACTCATTGGATGAATAGATATCTAAGAGGTCCAATTATCAGGACCTAAAGAATCATAAAACAAGTAGAGAAAGAAGAAGGGGATCAAAGAGGATTTGGATAATATCCAAAATGAACTTTAGAAAAGTGGATTTATCCATAATTGCCAAAAAATTTAAAACAACCAAGATGTCCTTCAGTAAGCGAATGGATAAACAAACTGCAGTGCATATAGTGGAATATTATTCAGTAATAAAATTAAATGAGTACTCAGTTCAGTTCAGTCACTCAGTTGTGTCCGACTCTTTGCGACCCCATGAATCGCAGCACGTCAGGCCTCCCTGTCCATCACCAACTCCCGGAGTTCACCCAGACCCATGTCCATCGAGTCAGTGATGCCATCCAGCCATCTCATCCTCTGTCGTCCCCTTCTCCTCCTGCCCCCAATCCCTCCCAGCATCAGAGTCTTTTCCAATGAGTCAACTCTTCGCATGAGGTGGCCAAAGTACTGGAGTTTCAGCTCCAGCATCATTCCCTCCAACGAAATCCCAGGGCTGATCTCCTTCAGAATGGACTGGTTGGCACGGAGGGACCTTAAGTGCATACTGTTAAATGAAAGAAGCCAGTCTAAAAAGCTACATCCAATATGATTCCAATTGCATGACATCTGAGAAAAGGCAAAACTATGGAAAGAGTGGGGACAACAGAGGACGAGATGGTTGGATGGCATCTCTGAGTTTGAGCAAGCTCCAGGAGATGGTGAAGGACAGGGAAGCCTGGTGTGCTGAAATCCATGGGGTCGCAAAGAGTTAGACACAAATGAGTAACAACAAGATGGAAAGAGTAAAAGGCTGCACAGTTGCCAGGATTTGGGAGGAGGTGGGGAGAGCAGAGGAGATGAATAGGTGGAGCCAAAGGATTTTTAGGGCACTGAAAGTATTCTGCATCATATTATAACACAAATGAGTAACTTCACAACAAGATGGAAAGAGTAAAAGGCTGCACAGTTGCCAGGATTTTGGAGGAGGTGGGGAGAGCAGAGGAGATGGATAGGTGGAGCCAAAGGATTTTTAGGGCACTGAAAGTATTCTGCATCATATTATAATGGTAAATATAGGATATTTTACATTTGGCAAAACCTATAGAACCATACAACACAAAGTGGATCCTAATGTAAACTATAGACTTTCATTAATGCTAATGTATCAACATCAGTTTATCAATGTAATAAATGTACCACACCAATGCAAGATGTTACTAATAGGAGAAACTATAAGAGGGGGGTTGCATATGGGAACTCAGTGCTTTCCAACTTTTCTGTAAATCTATCACTGCTCTAAGGAATACAGCCTATTAATTAGAAAAAATAAAATGAAAACTTGTTTTAAAAAAAGAATAGATGATCAAAGGCTGGCTTCAAGGAAGGGCAGAAGAAGCAGATCCTTAAGAACCCCTTGAAAATTCTTCAAACGTAAAGAATTGTGAAGAAAAGGATTGTAGTTGTAAATACTTCACTTGCAAGGTGAGATAATAGCCTTGAAATCTGAAATCTACTGGGTTCATTTTTCAATACAAACATTGTTAAGGAAAAAAACACACTGCCAAAGATCACAACTGTCTTTCAAATGACAAAGCCAGTCTTTCCAGCCCTGCTTTTGAGATTATATATGTGTAATATATATGCACATAAAATGTTAACATCTTCACGCCTGAGTAAATGAAAGGAGAACAAACTTGCCCATACCTCTGTCCCCAACACACTCCTTCACCCACTCAGTGGCCGCAGCGATGCTCTCTGTCTTGGTGACGTCCAGAATCACTGTCTGCAGCCTGTCTGATGTCTGGTTCCTCAGCTGCTCGGCCCCCTGCTCCGTCAGACACCCAGCCAGGACCCTCAAGCCTCGCAGGTCCAGCTGCCTGGCCAGCTGGTTCCCAAAGCCCGAGTCACAGCCCGTGATGAAGACAAACTTGTCCTGGAGGTGGCTCACCACCTGCCTCTCTTGGTACCAGCGCAGGAGGTAGTACAGGCCCAAGAGGACTGCCAGGTACAGCCACATGGTGAGAGGACTTCCTTCAAAAGAAAAAGAACAGCTTTCATTTTATTCCTTCCTTTTTTCCTTAACCAGTATTTACTATGTGCCAACCACTGCACTATGTGCTAGGACTCTGTACTAACTAACACATGGTCCTACCCTCTAGCCACAGTCTAGAGAGGGGAGTCAGGGAAGTAACCAAACAACTGCATTGCAATGTGGTAGGTACCAAACAGAAGTATACACAGTCTGATGGAGCTATAAAGGAGAGTGACCCACTACCTGCTAAGTTAGACCTAGCTTCACAGAGGCGATGATTTTTGAAATACTTCTAATAAAATAGTTAAAGAGTTCAAAAAGTGGATACGGATGAAATGACATTCCAGGCAGCAATAATGTGTACATGAATGGAGGAGTGAGCAGCATAAAACTTCCTGATACCTACAAGCAGTTTAGGTGATGTAGAAAGCATATGGAAGAAGAAATGGAAAGTGAGGTGGTAAAGGGTCAGACCAGGAGGGGTCCTGTAAACTACACTAAGGAATCTGGATGTATGTTATAGGCAACAAGGGTGTGCCATTAGAAGGTATTAAACTGAAGGCTGAGATGGCCAGATTTAGCTTTAAAAAGATCTGTCTCACAGTGGGAATGAAGGATGGATTAAACAGGGGTGTGATGAAGGCAAAGAGATTAGTTAAGAGATCCAACAGTTTGGTGAGACATTGCAGCCAAAGCAGTTTGGAAATATAGACCAATCATATGCATTGTTGAAATGAATGTTCAGAGATGCCTACACTTCTGTACATAGTTCTAGAGAAACATCTACCTTTTGGGGGCAATCTGTAGTTTCTGGCTGAACTAACATATGACTCATAAAGTCATGTGCATGCTCAGTTGCTCAGTCGTTTCCGACTCTATGCAATCCCATGGACTGAAGCCACCAAGCTCTTCTGTCCATGGGATTTCCCAGGCAGGAGTGGGTTGCCATTTCCTTCTCCAGGGAATCTTCCCAGCCCAAGGATCAAACTCGAATCTCCTGAATCTCCTGTGTCTCCTGCCTTGGCAGGTGGATTCTTTAACACAGAGCCACCTGGGAAGTCATAGATAGAGGTCAAAGATGGGTGTAGGGGTTTCCCTGGTGGTCTAGTGGTTGAGAATCACTTTGTAGTGTAGAAGACACCAGTTGGATCCCTGGCCTGAGAAGACCCCACGTGCCATGGGGCAACTAAGCATGAGCACTGCAACTTATGCGCTTGTGTTCTAGAACCTGAGAACCACAACTACTGAGCCCACGTGAAGCCTGCATGCCTGGAGCCCATGCTCCACCACAAGAGAAGCCACCACAGGTAGAAACCCATGTGCCATAACCAGAGAGGAAGCCCCCACTCACCGCAACTAGAGAAAGCCCAAGTGCAGCAACAAAGACCCAGATCAGCCATAAATAAAGCTTTTTTTTTTAATAGATGGGTTTGGACCCACTAGGACATCACAAGGCTTACACAATGTTTACCTTAGCTTGGCTTTAAGGTCTCCCCAGTGCTCTGGTTCCAGATTTCTTTCTTAGCCTCCTCTTTGACCACCCTCTTTTACACCCTACTCTTTAGCTGTAATAAGCACCTTTCAATAACCCACACAGTACAGGCTTTTCATGCCCCAATATACAATTCTGTCTATAATTCTTTCCCAGCTCTCATCCATTTGACAAATAATACTCATCTGTTAAGACTCCACTGAATCATTTTCATTCAACGACATCAATTCAACATCCACTATGAGTCAGACACAATGTAAAGCACTGATACACAAAAGTGAACAAAACAAGATTCCATTATGCATTGAATTCATGGTCTAAGTGTAAAGACTGACAAGAAAACAGTGCGATATACAGTCATCCCTTGGTATCCATAAGGGGTTGGTCCCAGAACCCTTCACAAATACCAAAATCTGAGGATGTTCTGTCCCTTATGTAAAATGACATAGCATTTGCATATAACCTATGAATATCCTCTTTAAATCATCTCTAGATTACTTATCATACCTAATATAATGTAAATGATATGGAAATAGGTGAAAATACAATGTAAATGCCTGTAATTAGTTGTAAATGTGGTGTAAATGCTATGTAAATAGTTGCTGGCATGAAGCAAATTCAAGTTTAGCTTTTTTGGAACTTTTCGGAAATTTTTTTCCTAATATTTTTAATCTGTGGTTGGTTGAATCTGCAGGTGCAAAACCAGTAGATATGGAGGGCCAACCATAATAGAAGTGAGGGCCAGATGCTGTTGGAGCATTCAGGAGAGGCTTCCAAGCCAGTCTAAGAACTGAGAGGTTTCCTAATGAGAATAAAATATAACTTCAGATCAAAAGCATAATAAAAGCAGCTAACACTTGCAAAGCACGTGCTGTAGTACATACAGGTCCTGTTATAAGCATTTCATATATATTAAGTCATTGAATTTTCGTAACAGCCCATTAAGGTAGATCCTATCAATATCCCTTTGTGTCAGTTCAGATGCCAAGACAGAAACAGACATGCAAGGCACTCACTGGGGGAAAATACCTAAAAAGACTAAAGGTGGAAAGTGCAGGAGTGGGTGCCAATACAGGTCTGAAACAAGAAAGAGAAGGAAAGAAGGATTTAAAAAGAAGAAACTTAAACTGCAGTTCAGCCCTGAGAAAGTCTCAACTAGGCCAACGAGGGTCCTTGAACAAAGACTGCCCAGTAGAGTTCTACATTGGGCTGAACTGGTTGGAACTTTCAGTTCCACCTCCTGACCTCCAGGGAGAGGAGAGGATTTGGAGATTGAGTTTAATCAGTAATGGCCAATGATTTAAGGGGCGTCCCTGATAGCTCAGCTAGTAAAAAATTGGCCTGCAATGCAGGAGACCCTGGTTCGATTCCTAGGTTGGGAAGTTCCCTTGGAGAAGGGCATGGTAACCCACTCCAGTATTTTTGCCTGGAGAATCCCATGGACAGAGGAACCTGGTGGGCTGCAGTCCATGGGGTCACAAAGAGTCAGACACGACTGAGCGACTAAGCATGCAATGATTTAAATCAATTATGCCTATATAATGAAGTCTCCACCAAAACCAAAAAGGATAGGGTTCAGAGAGCTTCCAGATGAACATTTGGAGATTCAGGGAGGGTGGCTTGGAGAGGGCACAGAAGTTCTGTGTCATTTCCCCATGATGGTGGTTTAGTCACTAAGTCATGTCCAACTCTTACGACCCCATGGACTGTAGCCTGCCAGGTTCCTCTGTCCATGGGGTTCTTGACAAGAATACTGGAGTGGATTGCCATTTCCTTCTCCAGGGGATCTTCCTGACCCAGGGATTGAACCTGGGTCTCTTGCATTGCAGGCAGATTATTTACCAAGTGAGCTACAAGGGAAGCCCAGACCTTGCCCTAAGCATCTCTTCCGTCTAGCTGCTCCTGAGTTATATCCTTTTATAATAAACCAGTCATCAGATAAGTAAAATGTCCCTCTGTAAGTTCTGTTAGCCCCTATAGCAAATTAATTAAACCCAAGGATGGGGTTGCTGGATCTTTCAATCTACCATCCATCAGAAGCACGGGTGATAATCTGGGCTTATAACTGGTGTCTGAAGTGAGGGGTGAAGAGAGTAGTAGGCTTGTAGGACTGAACCCTTAACCTGTGGAATCTAATGTTGTCTCCTTGTCGTTAGCGTCAGAACTGAGTTGAATTGTGAAACACCTAGCTGGTGTTGGAGAGAATCATTTTTTATAATTAGGTCCAGAACTGTTGAGGTGAATAGAACTCGAGGAGCCAGTGAAGGGGAGAAAACAGTGGATAAAGACATTGATTGGTCCCTCCCTGCTCTTCTCTTTCTCTCCTTTTCCCTCCTCCCACTGCCTCCGTATTCTCTACCCTCCCCCAGGTTTTCTGCTCTCTCCAGTATGAGTCCTGTGTTCTCTAGCCAACTGCCTCTGTTCTGCCCAGTTGTCATTCTCTGGTGCACTGTACTAACAGAGCTTCATCCTGCCTGTTTACTGACTAAAAGGGTAATTTCCTGATGCCATTCAAAGATGAGAATCCATGTCCCCCGTGAGGAGGAAGCTTGGAAACCACAGCCTTTCTACATATTACTATTCAATCACCACATAGTAAGACTAAACTTGAAAGAGAGATATGCCAGGCCAAGCAGAATCCCCAAACATAAGCCTAAATTGAATGTGAATCAAAAGCCTTGAGGTGTTTTGACTATTTCAAATATCTATATCCCTTGACCTGACCATTTTCTGAGGCTCTATCCTGTCTTTCTAATTTCCTTAAGTACTTTTCAGCCAGATGTTGAGCCAGATAGTCAATATATCCAAGATAGAACACATCATATTTTCTCCTAAAACTGTTTCTCCTCCAGGATTCCCAATTTCTATTTGTATTATTTTTAGTCTTAAGGCTCTGACACTTTCTCTTCATTGCCCCATGCATTCCCTCCAGAGATGAGGCGGTAGAGTCCAGCTCTCTAGTATCTGGAGCACCTGTCCCCTACCCTTCACTCCCATGGTCACATCCATCGTTCAAGCCTTCAACATTCAATACCTCTTGCTTGACCTATCGTAGAAGCCTTCTCACCATCCCCACAGTGTTAGTCCCTTCTCACCTCCACACAGTGCTGTCTGATAATTTTCCTCAAGCACAGCTCTGTTGATGTCACTACTTGAAAAGCATGTACTGTGCTTAGTCACTCAGTCGTGTCCCACTCTTTACAACCCTATGGGCTGTAGCCCGCCAGGCTCCTCTGTCCATGGGAATTCTCCAGGCAAGAATGCTAGAATGAGTTGCCATGCCCTTCTCCAGGGGATCTTCCCAACACAGGAATTGAACTGGGATCTCCTTCATTGCAGGCATATTCTTTATCAGCTGAGCTACTAGGGAAGCCCCACAGAAGAAACATATTCCAACATAATAAAGACCATATGTGACAAGCCCACAGGCTTCCCAGGTGGGAAAACATAGGGAAAAATTCCTTGATGTTGACCTTGGCAACAATTTTTTTGGCTGTGAAACCGAAAGCAACAAAAGTAAAAATAAGTGGGTCTACATCAAACTAAAAAGTTTCTACACAACCAAAGAAACAATCAACAAAATGAAAAGGCAACCTATAGAATGAGAGAAATATCTGAAAACTGTATATCTGATAAGGAGTTAACATCCAAAATATAGAAGGGACTCATAAAACTCAATAGCAAAATAAATCCAATTACAAAAGAGCTCCAGGAGTTGGTGATGGACAGGGAGGCCTGGCGTGCTGTGGTTCATGGGATCGCAAAGAACTGGACACGACTGAGTGACTGAACTGAGAGAGGATCTGCATAGACATTTTTCCAAAGAAGTCATATAAACAGCCAACAGATACATGAAAAGAAGCTCAATATCACTAATCATGAGGAAAATGCAAATCAAAATCAGAATGATCACTTCATGTCAGAATGGCTGCTATCAAAAAGACAAGAGTTAACAAGTGTTTCCAAGGATAGGGGAAAAAAATCCACCTATGTCAACAGTCCCAAGGTTGAACAACTAGAACAACCTGAAGAGGTTGGGAGAAAGGGAAAGCCTAGGAGAAGTCTCAGGGCAGTACTGAAGGCGGGGCTCGCTTAGCAGGTGTCTTCTAAGCCACCAACTGAGCCACCTCCTTGGACTGAAGACTCTCAAATGGAAACACGACTCTGTAGGTGTTACTTCTGAGCCTTTTCTTTACCAACAGCGAAGTCATTGGCCCATTCTGTCTTGGAGACTTCATCCTAAGACCATCTACAATGAACTGTAGAGCTCATCTGGCCATCCCCAAGCCTGAGATTCCCTTACTGCTCTCCCCACTTAGCAGAGTGAGCTTTTCTCTAAGGGAACAGTGTTTGTTTTTGTGGATGGGGCCATGTAAGCATGAAAGGAAAGGGAAAATATAGCAGAAGAGGAAAGAAAGGTAGAAAAAGGTGTGGGGAAGTAGAGGGTTCCAGGGGCTCCACGAGAAAGTAGAGATGGCTTAATCTCTGCCTAAGCATCCACCAGGATGTCCCTTCTTTGTCTTTCCTGCCATCATTAGTCTTTGGAGCCCATCCTCACCAGCCCAGGTCTTGTTCAGTGACAGGGCCCCAAGAAGGAAGCAGAAGGTTTGGGGCCCCATGAACTGACCTCTCTGGATGCCTTGGAATCTGGGGTGAACACAGGGTCACTAGCCACTGGTATGGATATTAGAAATATTAATATTGACTACTACCTCTGATTGGTTTCTCTAAAACCTGAAAATCCCAACAAAAACTAGCCATAATACTGTCATCAATCTCTCAGTAGAGCAACCATAAAAACCTGACACAGAAAATGAAAGGAAAAACCCAGGAAAAGTCCTAGGGAGGTTGGCAATCCTCAAGAATAGGCTCGCTGCTAAACTGGGCTTCCCCACCCAGTCACTGTACTTGGTGTGTGCCGAAAACTCTCACATCCAAACCTGGAGGTGTTTCAGGCTTCTGTAACTTTCCTCTTCAGCAACTATGCAGAGCAAGGGCTTCCCTGGTGGTCCAGTGGTTAAGATTCTGGCATTCCCAATGCAGAGGGCTCAGGTTCAATCCCTGGTCAGGGAACTAGATCCCACAGACCATAACTAAGAGCCCTGACACTACAATTAAAGACCTCATATACTACAATGAAGACCCAGTGCAGCTGAATTAAAAATATATACAGTGCAGAACACATTCCATTTCTCAGAACACTTTTTTTGGAGTCTGTTATACCAATGAGACCCTTGGCTAATACTCTGCCTACCTTTCCTTTTATTCCTTTCCAATTTGCATGAGTTCCCCTGACCTCAACCCTGATTTTGTGGATAGCATAGAAATATGAGCATGTATTCTGAAGTCAGATTACTTGGGTTCAAATCAGGCTTTACCATTTACTTGTGTAGCCTTGGGCAAGTGAATTAACCTCTCTACCTGTGTTGTTATTGTGCATGCTCAGGCATGTCTGACTTTGCGACCCCATGGACTGTAGCCCGCCTGCCTTCTCCGTCCTGTGAGAATTTTCCAGGCAAGAACACTGGAGTGGGTTGTTATTTCCTCCTCCAGGGGATCTTCCTGACCCAGGAATCGAACCCCGGTCTGCTGCAACTCCTGCATTGCAGGCAGATTCTTTCCCCACTGCATCATTGGGGAAGCCCTCTACCTGTGTGCTCATCTTCAAAATGGGAAAAGGACCCTTCAGTGATTTGTTGGGAGAGTTTAAGTGAGTTAACACATGTAAAGCACTATGTAATTTCTAGATATTATTAGGATTACTTTGGTGGTTGTTGTTTTATTATTGCCATTCTAGACTTTTATCCCTGAACCCTGCCTCTTCCTCTAGGTCTTATCAGAATCACTTTTTCACAGTGTGTGCAACTCCAAGCATTGCAACATCCTTAGTCTTTTCTATATGCTTTTTATCACTACACTGGGCCATACTAGTTCACCCCAACCTTCTTCAGTCTCAAGCAGAGGACCTGTCTCTCTGAAATATAGCACAAGGCAAAATAAGGAATAGCCTTTATTCTCTTCTTTTAAATCTTCAGACATGAGTTTATCTGTAAGGTTCAATCAGTCTAGTCACTGATCCTAAGAGTGAGTCTATCAACAACACACGGATTCGTGGACTGATCCATTGTGACCTTCTTTGTTCTCACACGGGGCATACAAACTAGGTATTACTTGTAAAACAAAGAATGTTGCCCACTATCCAGTTCTACAAGGATCAAGTCATTAGCCTCTGCAGTCACTGACTGGCAGTACACTCTGAAAAGAATTCAGGATGAAGAATGTGATAAGGCATTTTATACTTTGGAAAAACAGATGCCTTAGTTTGAGATATCTCAGGTGGAAAAAAATTTAATGAACCCAGATGTTTGCATCTTCTCATACAGAAAAAAAAGCACTAAGATCATTAACTGAGGACTTCCTTGGTGGTCCAGTGGTTAAGAATCTGCCTGCCAATGCCGGGGATCCAGGTTTGATTTCTGGTCTGGGAAGATCCCACATGCCACAGGGGCAGCTAAAACCATGCGCCACAACTACTGAAGCCCACACATTCTAGGGCCTGAGAGCCCGTTCACCTTAGAATCCCTGCTCTGCAACGAGAAGCCACTACATTGGGAAGCCCATGCACCATAACTAGAGAGCAGCCCCTGCTTGCCACAACTAGAGAAAGCCCACATGCAGCAATGAAGACCCAGTGCAGTTCAAATAAATACATAAATAAAATTTTAAATCTTTAATTCAGATATCTGATCCTGGTGGTGCAGTGCATAAGAATCTGCCTACTAATGTAGGGGACATGGGTTCGATCTCTGGTCCAGGAAGTTTCCAGGTACAGCAGAGCAACTAAGCCTGTGCACCACAACTACTGAGCCTGCACTCTAGAGCCTGTGCTCCACAGTGAGAGAAGCCACCACAATCAGAAGCCTGAGCACCACAGTGAAGAGCAACTCCTGCTCATCATAACTTAGAGAAGAAAAAAAAAGCTTGAGCAAAGTAACAAAGACCCAAAACAGCCAAAAATAAAAATTTTTTAAAGGAGTTCACAAGAACAATCAAACATTGCTATTGAACAAGTAAATATATTCAATTTGGAAAAAGCAATTTATCATTATCTACCAAAGATAATGATCCATCTTCCCTATACCCAAAGATTCCAGTTTAGGTATATAACAACAAAATATGTACACCATAAACATTACTTGTGATAGCCAAAAGCTGGAAACAACCCACACATGCACAAATAGTAGAATGGATAAATAAGTTGAGATATGTTCATGCAATGGAATGCTATACAGTGAAAAAAACAAACTATAGCTACACACAGTTACATGAATGAGTCTCGCAAACATAACACTGTGACACAAAAGAACACATACTACATGATTCCATCTCCACAAAGCTTTAAAATATAAAACTAATCTATGTTGGGACTTCCTTGATGGTGCAGTGGCTAAAATTCCACACTCCCAGTGCAGGGGGCCAAGGGTCAATCCTTGGTCGAGGAACTAGATCCCGATGCCACAACTAAGACCTGAAGCAACCAAATAAATAAAAATAAATCTTTTTTAAAGCTATAAAAATTTTTAAATTAATCTATGTTGATATTAATACAAATCATATTACTGGTTACTTTGGGGGAGGAGGTAGGGTTCAACAAATGAGAACGGTATTAATGGATTATCTACCATGCTCATAATGTTCTATTACTTGACCTGTGTGGCTGTAACAGAAATGCAAATTTTGTGAAAATTCATTGAACTGTCACCTGTGTGTTTTCTACTCAAATTAGAAAAATTAAAATACCACTTTGGGGCTGGTGCACTGAGATGACCCAGAGGGATGGTATGGGGAGGGAGGTGGGAGGGGGTTTTAGGATGGGGAACACGTGTATACCCGTGGCGGATTCATGTTGATGTATGGCAAAACCAATACAATATTTTAAAGTAAAAAAATAAATTAAATAAAGGCTGAATAATAAAAAAAAAATACCACCTTGATTAAAAAGAGAAGAAAAGAAACAGTCTGAAGAAAATCACTTCTGCATTTGTCATAAAATTCTTATCAAGAACACTGTGCATCTATACACTGTGTAAGATCCCACATGATAAATCCTGTCATGCATTTAGTACCAGGAAAGATTTTGTCTTTTCTAAGTAAATAGTATACTATTGATTCTTTTTAAATTATCTAATTTTTCCATATTATCTTAGTGGTTTAAGGCCAAATTTAATGTTCAGTCATAGTAATTCTATTAGTCCTCATAAATAGCATTTTCTTCTTCTTCTCTCTTCTCTTTCAACACGTTGATTTTCTTTCTCTTTTTATGTTTCCATTTGCATTTTAATAACTTTTTTTGTGTATGTGTCTTTTATTATAGATTACCTCAAACTCTTTTTGAAGATGCTACATTTGTCCAAGAATAAAATCTAATAGATTCGCCAACCTAAGTCTCTTCCCAAAAGCTGACTCAATCCCTCAGCCAAGTGGGAAAAAAATTAGCAAATACTCCAGTAGTTGATGCCATGTACTGGCATATATATACACATATATCTATGTATAATATAATAAAATGTATATATACACATATACATAAATCATACTTCATTTCATATCAGTATATGAGATTCCACAAAGAGAAAGGACAAATGTTACCTGAGAAATTTTTATTTGTGAATATACATCACATTTCACCTACCTTTGGAATTTTACTTCTTCTCTGTTCTCCACAGGATTAGAAATGTAATGAGAGAAGGAATCATGGGACTATTGAACCCTTGTTTACTGGTCACATGGGTTAAAAAAGAAAGAAAAAAAATTTCACCACTCCCACTGCAAAGAGCTTGCTCATAGTAGGAAATTGGGGTAGGGTTAGGTCAGGACAGAACTAGATCACAGAGCTTCAGCAACACAACTCTCAGGGCTTAATTACATAAAGCTGCTTTTGCTTATCCAAAAGTTCATGAACTTACTCCACAGCTCCCAGCATTAACTAAAAAAGAGCTGGTTTTCCACACTGTCAAGATTCCCAGTTTACAGAGCATATCCAAGGGGTCTTATGTGTAAGTATAAAATCACTGTCAACTTCTAAACAATATTTAAACTGCAAAAGAATAAAGATCAAAAAAGTGGAGAAAATCATCATTTCGGTTCAGTTCAGTCACTCAGTTGTGTCCTACTCTTTGCGACCCCATGGACTGCAGCATGCCAGGCTTCCCTATCCATCACCAACACCCAGAGCTTGCTCGAACTCATGTCCATTGAGTCGGTGATGCCATCCAACCATCTCATCCTCTGTTGTCCCCTTTTCTTCCTGCCTTCAATCTTTACCAACACTAGGGTCTTTTCCAATGAGTCTGTTCTTCGCATCAGGTAGCCAAAGTGTTGGAGTTTCAGCTTCAGCATCAGAGAAAGCCATGATGATGAATTTTCTTTCAGAAATCAAAGTTGAAGGGTCTTTTAAGAAAATTATAGACCACAATCAAGATCTTTCTCCAAACAGATTTTATTTCCAACCCAAAACACACACACACACTCACACCATTTGTTCAGGAAGAGTTTTCAGAGGACTTCATGAACCCCACTGAGCAAGGTCCCTTTCCTTTCCTGCACGCTGCCCATCCCAACCTTCTGCACCTCTTTCACAACACCACTCTCTTGTGGTCAGAGTTCAGGGTGCTTCACTCGCTTGTGCCCTGCCTATAGTTCTCAACAGTGCCAGCCTTGTTCAGCTGCAGAATCTGACCTGTTACAGTCAAAAAAAAAAAAAAAATTAAAAACAGAAAGCTCCCATTCTCTAAGTTGGAGCCTCTGCTGGAGTCAGGGAATGGGGAAGCAGAGCCTGCTCTTAGACTGCCCACCTGAGATCAGTTTCTGCGAACTGGGGCTCTGGGCCCTTAAGGCTGTTAGACACATTTCCAAAAGACCTGCCACTGCTTTATGATCTAATACATTCTAGCAAATCAGTCAAACCCAAGGAGGGAGTCGTGGAAATCTTCAATTTAAAGCACAGGTAACAACCTGGGCTTGCGATTGGCATCTGAGGTGGGGGGGAGTCTTGTGGGATGAACCTTGAATCTATGGAATCTGACACTACCTCTGGGTGCATGCATGTTCAGTCACTTCTTTGCAACGCTGTGGACTGTAGCCCACCAGGCTCCTCTGTCCATGGGATTCTCCAGGCAAGAATACTGGAGTGGTTGCCACACCCTCCTCCAGGGCATCTTCCCTACCAAGGGATCAAACCTGTCTCCTGAAGCTGGGTAAATAGTATCAGGGCTGAGTTGAATTGTAATACACACAGCTGGTATCCAAAGAACTGGTTTGGAGGTATGGGTAAACACATCCCTCCCTCACATTAGAATTGGTATAAAATCCTTCAGCACCCTTTCACAACTCTCTCCTTTCTTGGCTCCTATGAAATCACCATCTCCTAGCTCTCCTGCTTCTATTTCTATTTGTTCTCCTTGTCCTTCCTGGCTTCTCTTCATCCACCCAGTTTTTAAAGTCAATATCTTTAAGAGTTCTATCCAGGCCCTTCTTCTCTTCTCAATGCACACACCCTCCTTGTATGGGGACCTCAGTCATTATCAACTTCAACCTGATCTACAGTCTAAGGACTTTGTAAATCTCTGCCTTCAGTCAAGATCTCTCTTGACATCTAGCTCCTCATATCCAACTGCCTGCTGGGCATCTTTCACTGGAATTCATTCATCCATTCCATAAATATAGAGTTCCTACTATGTGCTAGGTCCAATGCTATTTATTGGAGCTAATGTTGTTGCTTTTGTTTAGTCACTAAGTCATGTCTGACTCTTTGCAACCCCTTGGGCTACAGCCTGCCAGGCTCCTCTGTCCATGGGAGTTCCCAGGCAAGAATACTGGAGTGGGTTGCCACTTCCTTCTCCAGGGATCCAACCCACATCTCCTGCACTGGCAGGTGGATTCTTTACCACTGAGCCAGCAGGTAAGCCACTGGAGCTAATAGAGGAGAATAAATTGGCATGATATTTGAAACCTTAGAATTTATCATTTTAGTAGGAAAATAGACATTAAATATACATTCCTACAAATAAATGTATAATTACACACTGTGACGAAGGCTATGGAAGAAAAGCATAGGGAGCTTAGGAAATACAGAAACAATATAATATAGTCACAATAGAAACTCAAATTTAACTTTTCAAAACTGAAATGATGATGATTCAGTGCAATATGATCCTCCTCATTTTCATGTTATTTCCTATCCCTACATGTATTCAACAAATACCCAACAAATTTAATGATTGCCCACTAGATGCTAAACAACTCCCTTCCAACCAGCTGCCCAATCCTGAAACCTGGGAGATCATCCTAGACCCATCCCTCATCCCCTACATCCAATCAACATTAATTCTTTGTAATATTTCTTGTCACTTATGTCCACCCAATCACATCCATCTCTACTGCCTTAGTTCAGGCCACAAGTATTTGTGCCTTGGATTCCAACAACAGTTTCTTGGGATGGTTCTGCCTCTGGTTGCTCTTTCCCCTTCTATCTGTCCTTTACAGGGCTCCAGAGGTTATTGGAACAGACTGGTTCCTAATCGGGAAAGGAGTACATCAAGGCTGTATTTTGTCACCCTGTTCATTTAATTTATATGCAGAGTACATCATGTGAAATCCTGGGCTGGAGAAGCACAAGCTGGAATCAAGCTTGCTGGGAGAAATATCAATAACCTCAGATATGCAGATGACACCACCCTTATGGCAGAAAGTGAAGAAGAACTAAAGAGCCTCTTGATGAAAGCAAAAGACAAGAGTGAAAAAATTGGCTTAAAACTCAACATTCAGAAAACTAAGATCATGGCATCTGGTTCCATCACTTCATGGCAAATAGATGGAGAAACAATGTAAAGAGTGACAGACTTCATTTTTCTGGGCTCCAAAATCACTGCAGATGATGACTGCAGGTGACTGCAGCCATGAAATCACAAGACGCTTGCTCCCTGGAAGAAAAGTTATGACCAACCTAGATAGAATATTAAAAAGCAGAGATAGACATTACTTTGCCAACAAAAGTCCGTCTAGTCAAGGCTATGGTTTTTCCAGTAGTCATGTATGGATGTGAGAATTGGACTATAAAGAAAAATGAGCACCAAAGAATTGATGATTTTGAACTATGGTGTTGAAGACTCTTGAGACTCCCTTGGATAGCAAGGAGATCCAACCAGTCCATCCTAAAGGAAATCAGTCCTGAATATTCATTGGAAGGACTGATGCTGAACCTGAACCTCCAATACTTTGGCTACCTGATGCAAAGAACTGACTCATTTGAAAAGACCCTGATGCTGGGAAAGATTGAAGGCGGGAGAAGGGGATGACAGAGGATGAGATCACTGGATGGCATCACTGATTCAATGGACATGAGTTTGAGTAGGCTCCAGGAGTTGGTGATGGACAGGGAAGCCGGGCATGCTGCAGTCCATGGAGTCGCAGAGTCGGACACAATCGAGCAAATGAACTGAACTGAACTGAACTGAGAGGTTATTTCTTTCTTTTTTAAAATTTTATTTATTTATTTTCTGCTGCCCTGGGTCCTCATTGCTTTGTGCAGGTTTTCTCTGGTTGAGGTGGTTCTTTCTCTGGTTCTTGTGGTGTGCAGGCATCTCATTGCGATGACTTCTCTTGTTGCGGTTCACAGGCCCTAGAGTGCACAGGCTTCAGTAGTAGTTGTACCGTTCAGGCTTAGTTGCTCCGTGGCATGTGGAATCTTCTCAAACCAGGGATCTAACCCTGTCCCCTACATTGGCAGGCAGATTCTTACCCACTGCACCATCATAGAAGTCCCCAGAGTTTATTTCTAAAACACAGTTCTGATTATGTTTCTTCCCTGCTTAAAAGCCTTCCAAGAGTCCCCACAGTCTTCAGACAAATACAGATTCCTGGGGAGGAACAAAGTTTGATGTTGTGTTTTGATTTGAATCTGTCATCCTTTATTTTAAGCAGTCTGCAAGGAGTAAGCTAGACCCCAAATGTATATAACTTTATAATTAACAAGAAAATCTATTCAGTAGGTATATTGGCAGGTTACTCATCAAAAATCTGGTGGGTTTGCTATTGTATAGAACATGGAACTCTGCTCAGTGTTATGTGCCAGCCTGGATGGGAGGTGGGTTTGGGGGAGAATGGATACATGTATAGGTATATGACTGTCTGAGTCCCTTCACTGTTCACCTGAAACTATCACAACATTGTTAATTGGCTATACCCCAATACAAAATGTTTTTGGTGTTAAAAAAATAAAATTAAGAAAAAAATTTTTTAAATATTGTGGGTTCATTTACAGCTTAAGTGAAAAAATTCAATTTCATATATTATATCCATCAAACAGGTTATAAAACAATTACAAAGTCCTACAACACGTTTTATCAGCTTTGAAGTCATCATTTGCTTTATGGTTAAAAGAATCATTCCTGTGAGATTTAACTAAAACTTTGTCATTAAAAAAATGAGGGTACTCTTTATTACTTTCAGTAGTTGATGACAAGTGATAAAAGTTATCATAAATTGAAATATGATCTTGGCTCCACCTAGACAGTCTCCCCTTGTTTATGATGCTCTTCTGTGAACATAACAGATTTTCTTATCTTCTCTTATTTTATTGAGAAGGAAAATAACTAGCACAGGGTAATTCAAATTTTCAACTTGTTTCAACAATATTATTCATTCCCAAGGCTTCAATACAGATATGATCGAATCACATATGATCAATATTTCATTTTAATTTTAACCAAAACTGAATTAAAATGGACAAATGACTTTTAGTTCCACACTCTTTAGCTTGGCACACAATGCTCTGGCCATAGCTTGCCTCTTGGTCTCATCTCTTACTGTGCCTTCCCTTGAAGTCTGAGTTCTGACCATATGGAACTATTACTGGCAGTTTCCTGGAAACACCATGCCATTTAAGCTTTTGAGCCCTTCCTCCCTGTACCAATCTTGCCCAAATCTTTTAAAAAAAATACTGACACCAATAGACAACTGGATTAAAAATTCATCTATAATATTTTATTCTACTTTTTGATTTGTATCAATTGCCCCTATTAGACTATAACTTTCTTGGAAGCAGAAACCATGTAATTTTTCTCCCCAGAGCCTAGCTAAATGTCCAACACAAATTTTTATTAACTGTGGGATAAATGAATTAGTTTAAAAATGACTGGATGAACCATATTTTTCCCAAACAGATCATCCTTTTACATGTTAAAAACATCCAGAATAACAGTAAAAGCTGGACTGAAAGTCCATGAAGTAGGTATCCAAGTCTGCAAAGAACTTGAAGAGAATGATGGAGGGCTGACAGATTACCCAAAGAGGTTGACAGTAGACATAAGCAGTAAATGTAAAGATGGTAGGCAGTGTAAGACTTGAAGGACAAAGGGGTTTTGCAAGTACAAGGATGAAAACACAAGAGGAAACCAACTGAATGGCAATACTGCCTCCCAGTGGCCCTTGGGATAAAAACCTGTATATCAAAGCACTTCCATAAAATAACTTTCTCACTTTGGTTCTGGGCTATGAGCTTGTGCCAGGCACCTCTCAGTTTATCTCATTTAACCCTCACAACAACCCCCTGTAGACAAATAGCTTGCAGCTTAGGAGTTAGTCTCACAGACTCTGGAGCCAGGATGTCTGCTTCTCTCACTTACTAGCTTTATGACTGGGACAAATTAGTTCTCGGCATATGTCTCCACCCTAATGGCAGAAAGCGAAGAGGAACTAAAGAACCTCTTGATGAAAGTGAAAGAGGAGAGTGAAAAAGCTGGCTTAAAACTCAACATTCAAAAAACTAAGATCACGGCATTTGGTGCATCACTTCATGCAAATAGATGGGGAAATAATGGAAACAGTGACAGACTTTATTTTCTTGGGGTCCAAAATCACTGCAGATAGTGAATGCAGCCATGAAATTAAAAGACACTTGCTCCTTGGAAGAAAAGCTATGACAAACCTGGTCAGCATATTAAAAAGCAGAGACATTCAGTTCAGTTTAGTTCAGTTCAGTCACTCAGTCGTGTCCGACTCTTTGTGATCCCATGAATCGCAGCACACCAGGCCTCCCTGTCCATCCCCAACTCCCGGATTTCACTCAGACTCACGTCCATCAAGTCAGTGATGCCATCCAGCCATCTCATCCTCTGTCGTCCCCTTCTCCTCCTGCCCCCAATCCCTCCCAGCATCAGAGTCTTTTCCAATGAGTCAACTCTTCGCATGAAGTGGCCAAAGTACTGGAGTTTCAGCTTTAGCATCATTCCTTCCAAAGAAATCCCAGGGCTGATCTTCAGAATGAACTGGTTGGATCTTCTTGCAGTCCAAGGGACTCTCAAGTGTCTTCTCCAACACCACAGTTCAAAAGCATCAATTCCTCAGCGCTCAGCCTTCTTCACAGTCCAACTCTCATATCCATACATGACCACAGGAAAAACCATAGCCTTGACTAGATGGACCTTTGTTGGCAAAGTAACGTCTCTGCTTTTCAATATGCTATCTAGGTTGGTCATAACTTTCCTTCCAAGGAGTAAGCGTCTTTTCATTTCATGGCTGCACTCACCATCTGCAGTGATTTTGGAGCCCCCAAAAATAAAGTCTGACACTGTTTCCACTGTTTCCCCATCTATTTCCCACGAAGTGATGGGACCAGATGCCATGATCTTCGTTTTCTGAATGTTGAGCTTTAAGCCAACTTTTTCACTCTCCACTTTCACTTTCATCAAGAGGCTTTTGAGTTCCTCTTCACTTTCTGTCATAAGGGTGGTGTCACCTGCATATCTGAGGTTATTGATATTTCTCAAGGCAATCTTGATTCCAGCTTGTGTTTCTTCCAGTCCAGCGTTTCTCATGATGTACTCTGCATATAAATAAGCAGGGTGACAATATACAGCCTTGACGTACTCTTCTTCCTATTTGGAAGCAGTCTGTTGGTCCATGTCCAGTTCTAACTGTTGCTTCCTGACCTGAATACAAATTTCTCAAGAGGCAGGTCAGGTGGTCTGGTATTCCCATCTCTTTCAGAATTTTCCACAGTTCATTGTGATCCACACAGTCAAAGGCTTTGGCATAGTTAATAAAGCAGAAATAGATGTTTTTCTGGAACTCTCTTGCTTTTTCCATGATCCAGCGGATGTTGGCAATTTGGTCTCTGGTTCCTCTGCCTTTCCTAAAACCAGCTTGAACATCAGGAAGTTCACGGTTCACGTATTGCTGAAGCCTGGCTTGGAGAATTTTGAGCATTACTTTACTAGCGTGTGAGATGAGTGCAATTGTGCGGTAGTTTGAGCGTTCTTTGGCATTGCCTTTCTTTGGGATTGGACTAAAAACTGACCTTTTCCAGTCCTGTGGCCACTGCTGAGTTTTCCAAATTTGCTGGCATATTGAGTGCAGCACTTTCACAGCATCATCTTTCAGGATTTGAAATAGCTCAACTAGAATTCCATCACCTCCACTAGCTTTGTTCGTAGTGATGCTTTCTAAGGCCCACTTGACTTCACATTCCAGGATGTCTGGCTCTAGGTCACTGATCACACCATCGTGATTATCTGGGTCGTGAAGATCTTTTTTGTACAGTTCTTCTGTGTATTCTTGCCACCTCTTCTTAATATCTTCTGCTTCTGTTAGGTCCACACCATTTCTGTCCTTTATCGATCCCATCTTTGCATGAAATGTTCCCTTGGTATCTCTAATTTTCTTGAAGAGATCTCTAGTCTTTCCCATTCTGTTGTTTTCCTCTATTTCTTTGCATTGATCGCTGAGGAGGCTTTCTTATCTCTTCTTGCTATTCTTTGGAACTTTGCATTCAGATGTTTCTATCTTTCCTTTTCTCCTTTGCTTTTCGCTTCTCTTCTTTTCACAGCTATTTGTAAGGCCTCCCCAGACAGCCATTTTGCTTTTTTGCATTTCTTTTCCATGGGGATGGTCTTGATCCCTGTCTCCGGTACAATGTCACGAACCTCATTCCATAGTTCATCAGGCACTCTATCTATCAGATCTAGGCCCTTAAATCTATTTCTCACTTCCACTGTATAATCATGAGGGATTTGTGGTTTTCCCTACTTTCTTCAATTTAAGTCTGAATTTGGTAATAAGGAGTTCATGATCTGAGCCACAGTCAGCTCCCGGTCTTGTTTTTTTTGACTGTATAGAGCTTCTCCATCTTTGGCTGCAAAGAATATAATCAATCTGATTTCAGTGTTGACCATCTGGTGATGTCCGTGTGTAGCGTCTTCTCTTGTGTTGTTGGAAGAGGGTGTTTGCTATGACCAGTGCATTTTCTTGGCAAAACTCTGTTAGTCTTTGCCCTGCTTCATTCCATATTCCAAGGCCAAATTTGCCTGTTACTCCAGGTGTTTCTTGACTTCCTACTTTTGCATTCCAGTCCCCTATAATGAAAAGGACATCTTTTTTGGGTGTTAGTTCTAAAAGGCCTTGTAGGTCTTCATTGAACCGTTCAACTTCAGCTTCTTCAGCGTTACTGGTTGGGGCATAGACTTGGATTACTGTGATATTGAATGGTTTGCTTGGAAACAAACAGAGATCATTCTGTCGTTTTTGAGATTGTATCCAAGTACTGCATTTCGGACTCTTTTGTTGACCATGATGACTACTCCATTTCTTCTGAGGGATTCCTGCCCGCAGTAGTAATATAATGGTCATCTGAGTTAAATTCACCCATTGCAGTCCATTTTACTTCGCTGATTCCTGAAATG
Organism: Bos taurus; assembly: GCF_002263795.3. NCBI lineage: Eukaryota > Metazoa > Chordata > Mammalia > Artiodactyla > Bovidae > Bos > Bos taurus. Next base: position 56,705,105 of record NC_037332.1, read on the forward strand.
TCAACATTCACTCTTGCCATCTCTTGTTTGACCACTTCCAATTTGCCTTGATTCATGGACCTGACATTCCAGGTTCCTATGCAATATTGCTCTTCACAGCATTGGACCTTGCTTCTATCACCAGTCACATCCACAGCTGGGTATTGTTTTTGCTTTGGCTCCTTCCCTTCATTCTTTCTGGAGTTATTTCCCCACTGATCTCCAGTAGCATATTGGGCACCTACTGACCTGGGGAGTTCCTGTTTCAGTATCCTGTCATTTTGCCTTTTCATACTGTTCATGGGGTTCTCAAGGCAAGAATACTGAAGTGGTTTGCCATTCCCTTCTCCAGTGGACCACATTCTGTCAGATCTCTCCACCATGACCCGCCCGTCTTGGGTTGCCCCACGGGCATGGCTTAGTTTCATTGAGTTAGACAAGGCTATGGTCCCAGTGTGATTAGATTGACTAGTTTTCTGTGAGTATGATTTCAGTGTGTCTGCCCTCTGATGCCCTCTTGCAACACTTACCATCTTACTTGGGTTTCTCTTACCTTGGGCGTGGGGTATCTCTTCACGGCTACTCCAGCAAAGCGCAGTTGCTGCTCCTTACCTTGGATGAGGGGTATCTCCTCACCGCTGCCCTTCCTGACCTTCAACGTGGGATAGCTCCTCTAGGCCCTTCTGCACCCGCGCAGCCACCGGTCCTTGGACGTAGGGTTGGTCCTCCCAGCTATCGTCCCTTGCCTCGGGCGTGGGGGCATGGGACATTGAGTTAGTGAGTGAAGTGAGTGAAGTCGTTCAGTCATGTCCGACTCTTTGCGACCCCATGGACTGAAGCCCACCAGGCTCCTCCGTCCATGGGATTCTCCAGGCAAGAATACTGGAGTGGGTTGCCATTTCCTTCTCCAGGGGATCTTCCCAACCCAGGGATCGAACCCAGGTCTCCTGCATTTCAGGCAGATGCTTTAACCTCTGAGCCACCAGGGAAGCCAACAAAGGTCTGTCTAGTCAAAGCTATGGTTTTTCCAGTAGTCATCTATGGATGTGAGAGTTGGACCATAAGGAAGGCTGAGCACCAAAGAACTGATGCTTTCAAACTGGTGCTGGAGAAGACTCTTGAGAGTTCCTTGGACTGCAAGGAAATCAAACCAGTCAATCCTAAAGGAAATCAGTCCTGAACATTCATTGGAAGGACTGATGCTGAAGCTCCAATACTTTGGCCACCTGATGGCAAGAGCCAACTCATTGGAAAAGACCCTGATGCTGGAAAAGATTGAAGGCAGGAGAAGCAGATGACAGACGATGAGATGATAGGATGGCATCACTGATTCAATGTACATGAGTTTGAGCAAACTCTGGGAGATGGTGAAGGACAGGGAAGCCTGGTGTGCTGAAGTTCATGGGGTCATGAAGAATCGGACACAACTGAGTGACTGAACAACAACAAATATGTCTCCATCTGTAAAATAGGGATATGGTTAGTACCAATCACATATGTCCTTGACAGCATAGCAAATGCTATACAAATGTTAGCTATTATTATGTCCTTTTGCCTAATGAGAATAACTGTTAAATAAATCAAGCATACAATAGGAACTCAATAAATAAACTTCCTTTGCTTTGCCCACTTATATCTTAGCTCCTTGCAGTGTGCCTTCTTTAATGGTCCTAAAATTCAAATAGGGGACTCCCAAATAGCTAAAAGAAATTAGTTCCTAAAGGCAGAATAAGGAATTTCCAGTAAAGAAACACCAAAACTTCCATTAAAAAGCCCAAGGGTATGCAGCTCTGGAAAAGAGAACTCTTAATGTTTCTCCCTTTTTTGTTCTTTTTTTAATTTTTGACTTTTGACTGCATCAGATCTTAATTGTGGGAAGCTGAGTTAGTTCCCCAACGAGGTTCTGTATCCCCTGCATTCGAAGCATGGAGTCTTAAGCTCTGCACCACCAGGGAAGTTCCTCTATTGGTACTCTTGCTACTGTTATTACAGTGAAGACATTCCCAGAAGTGAAATTCACTCTATCCAAAACAGATTGTCTGGGGATTGTGAAAATCAACTAATATTGTGCAGAACATCATATTTCTAGAAATACTCAAATAAATATGATCTGTCTAGAGACTATTTTTCACCATGTTGCCTACAGAAGATGAGGGACCATGACCACTTTCAAAAAGTAAAGTTCATGAAAATGATGGCCTTCAAGCAACAACAGTGATGTAATTATCAGACTACCCACCCCAATCCACATTTGTAGTGAGATGTATCTTTACCTGGTAAGACTGATTAGCAAATCTGCACATCAATAGTAAACAGGCTCCTTTCATACTTATAAAACTCTCCATGATTCTTCAAGCTTCCTTGGATTCAGATTTTAGTATTCCTGGATGTTCTACATGAGAGACCAAATATACAAAGAAATAATGACCAGACCATATACAAAAACAGAACTCTGATCCACAATCTGCCCAAAGCATACCCAGGAAACCAATTCCCTTATCTATAATAAACAGCCCAGGAAGCCAGCTTGCTTTAGGTCAGACTTGTAGGAAGTGAGACTGCAGTCTAGAGTAATAGTCCAGGAAGCTAAATAACCCACATAATAACCCATCCAAAATAGTCAGGACTTGATTAAAAACTGACAGCTTCCCTAATTTTTGCCCCCACTTCCAATTTAGAACCAACCAGAGAAAGCCAAATGTGCACACCTGACCAATCACATAGGATGTCCCAATGTGTGTTAGCCCACTTATACCTGCCCAATGCAAAGAGCCTTGATTTAGGATATACCTGAAACCTTCTCTCTTGTCCCTATTAAAGCTTTCCCATTTCTCTGCCTACATTTGAGTCTGTCAAAATACAAGTGAGGGTGGCTGACTCCCTTTCTGTATAAAAGAAGTTCTTGAATAAATAGATCCTGCTTTTCTCATTTGGTTGGTCATTTATTCCATATATTGGACATAGAAATTCTATGAAGAACTAATTTCCAAACCTTCTTTAATTGCTTAAATGTGTTGTTTCTAAAACAGTTATAAAGTTAGCAGAGAACATCTCTTTTACTTCATCTTGATAACCTAAGTCTATATGCATTCTTGCCTTGAGAACCCCATGAACAGTATGAAAAGGCAAAAAGATGTGACACTGAAAGATGAACTCCCCAGGTCCGTAGGTGCCCAATACAATACTGGAGAAGAACAGAGAAATAGCTCCAGAGGAATGAAGAGGCTGAGCCAAAGCAGAAACAACACCCAGTTGAGGATGTGTCTGGATATGAAAGTAATTCCAATGCTGTGAAGAACAATATTGCATAGGAACCTGGAATGTTACGTCCATGAATCAAGGTAAACTGGAAGTGGTCAAACAGGAGATGGCAATCATGAACATTGACATTATAGGAATCAGTGAACTAAAATGGACAGTAATGGGTGAATTTAATTTAGATGACCATTATATCTACTACCGTGGGCAAGAATCCCTTAGAAGAAATAGAGTAGCCATCATGGTCAGCAAGAGTCCAAAATGCAGTACTTGGGTTCAATCTCAAAAATGATAGAGTGATCTTGGTTGGCTTCCAAGGCAAACCATTCAATATCATAGTAATCCAAGTCTATGCCCCAAACATTAATGCAGAAGAAGCTGAAGTTGAACGGTTCTATGAAGACCTACAAGACTTTCTAGAACTAACACCAAAAAAAGACGTCCTTTTCATCAAAGGTGAATGGAATGCAAAAGTAGGAAGTCAAGAGATAACTGTAGTAACAGGAAGTTTGGCCTTGGAGTACAAAATGAAGCAGGGCAAAGGCTAACAAAGTTTTGCCAAGAAAATGCACTGGTCATAGCAAACACCCTCTTCCAACAACACAAGAAACAGCTCTACACATGGACATCACCAGATGGTCAATACCAAAATCAGATTGATTATATTTTTTGCAGTCGAAAATGTAGAAGCTCTACAGAGTCAGCAAAAATAAGACCAGGAGCTGATTGTGGCTCAGATCATGAACTCCTTATTGCCAAATTCAAACTTAAATTTAAGAAAGTAGGGAAAACCACTGGCCATTCAGATATGACCTAAATCAAATCTCTTATGATTTTACAGTAGAAGTGACAAATAGATTCAAGGGATTAGATCTGATAGACAAAGTGCCTGAAGAAGTATGGACAGAGGTTCATAACACTGTACAGCAGGCAGTGATCAAAAACGTTCCTAAGAAAAAGAAATGCAAAAAAGCAAAATGATTGTCTGAGGAGGACTTACAAATAGCTGAGAAAAGAGAAGCAAACGGCAAAGGAGAAAAGGAAAGATATACCCATCTGAATGCAGAGTTCCAAAGAATAGCAAGGAGAGAAGAAAGTTTTCCTAAGTGAACAATGCAAAGAAATAGAGAAAAACAATAGAATGGGAAGGACTAGCCATCTCTTTAAGAAAATTAGAGATACCAAGGGAACATTTCATGCAAAGATTGGCACAATAAAGGACAGAAAAGATATGGACCTAATAGAAGCAGAAGATATTAAGAACATGTGGCAAAAACACACAGAAGAACTATATAAAAAAAAAGATCTCAATGACCCAGATAACCATGATGCTGTGATCATTCACCTAGAGCCAGACATGCTTGAATGCAAATTCAAGTGAGCCTTAGGAAGCATCACTTAAAACAAAGTTAGTGGAAGTGACGGAATTCCAGCTGAGCTATTTCAAATCCTAAAAGATGATGCTGTTAAAGTGCTGCACTCAATATGCCAACAAATTTGGAAAACTCACCAGTGGCCACAGGACTGGAAAAGGTCAGTTTTCATCCCAACCCCAAAGAAGGTCAATGCCAAAGAATGTTCAAACTACCGCACAACTGCACTCATTTCACATGCTAGCGAAGTAATGTTCAAATTCTCCCAGCTAAGCTTCAACAGTATGTGAACCTGGCATACTAAGATGTTCAAGCTGGATTTAGAAAAGGCATAGGAACCAGAGATCAAATTGCCAACATGCACTGGATCATAGAAAAAGCAAGACAATGCCAGAAAAAAATCTACTTCTGCTTTATTGACTACACTAAAGCCTTTGACTGTGTGGATCACAACAAACTGTGGAAAATTCTTAGAGATGGGAATACCAGACCACCTTACTTGCTCCCGAGAAACCTGTATGCAGGTCAAGAAGCAACAGTTAGAACCAGACATGAAACAATGGACTGGTTCCGTATTGGGAAAGGAGTACGTCAAGGCTGTATATTGTCACCCTGCTTATTTAACTTATATGCAGAGTACATCAAGCAAAATGCCGGGCTGGATGAAGCCCAAGCTGGAATCAAGATTGCCAGGAGAAACATCAATAACCTCAGATAGGTAGATGACACCGTCCTTATGGCAGAGAGCGAAGAGGAACTAAAGAGCCTCTTGATGAAGGTGAAAGAAAAGAATGAAAAAGTTGGCTTAAAACTCAACATTCAGAAAACTAGGATCATGGCATCCAGTCCCATCACTTCATAGCAAATAGATGGAACAATGGAAACAGTGACAGACTTCATTCTCTTGGACTCCAAAATCACTGTAGATGGTGAAAGAAGTCATGAAATTAAAAGACACTTGCTCCTTGGAAGAAAAGCTATGACAAACCTGGTCAGCGTATTAAAAAGCTGAGACATTACTTTGCCAACAAAGGTCCATCTAGTCAAAGCTATGATTTTTCCAGTAATCATGTATGGATGTGAGAGTTGGACCATAAAGAAGGCTGAGCACCAAAGAATTGATGTGTTTGAACTGTGGTGTTGGAGAAGACTCTTCAGAATCCCTTGGACTGCAAGGAGATCAAACCAGTCAATCGTAAAGGAAATCAACCCTGAATTCATTGGAAGGACTGATGCTGAAGCTGAAGCTCCAATACTTTGGCCACCTGATGGCAAGAGCCGACTCATTTGAAAAGACTCTGATGTTGGAAAAGATTGAAGGCAGGAGGAGAAGGGGACGACAGAAGATGAGATGGCTGGATGGCATCATCAACTCAATGGACATGAGCTTGAGCAAGCTCTGGGAGATGGTGAAGGACAGGGAAGCCTGGCAGTGCTGCAATCCATTGGGTCGCAAAGAGTCCGACATGACTGAGAGACTGAACAACAACCATATGCTCCAGGGCTCATCTTTCCGCAGTAAATCGTCCAGGAATGGGCGTGGTCTTCTTCGTCCCACCTGTGCAGGGAACCTAGCGAAGAAACAAATGGGCAGAGACCACAGGAGCACCGCCCTCGACCAGAAAGTGAACGGGAAAGTCGCTCAGTCGAGTCGGACTCTTTGCGACCTCATAGACTATAGCCTGCCAGGCGCCTCTGTCCATGGAATTCTCCAGGCCAGAAAACCAGAGTGGGTAGTCAATTCCCTTCTCCAAGTCATCTTCCAAACCCAGGGATGGAAACCAGGTCTCCCTCATTGCAAGCGGATTCTTTACAGTCTGAGCCACCAGAGAAGCCCAAGAATAATGGAGTGGGTAACCTATCCCTTCTCCAGCGGATCTTCCCGACCCAGGAATCGAACTCGCGGTCTCCCATTGCAGGTGGATTCTTTACCAGCTGAGCTACCCTGGACGCCCAGTCGGTCAGAAGCGGCCTCGCCCAGGCCAGCCTCCAAATAGGAACTACAATTCCCAGCGGCCCCTGCGGACGGCGGGCCGTGGCCACGATGCGCCTGCGCAGTGGCTCAGGCTGGCCTGTGTGGTTCCCGCCAATTCTTGCGGTAGTCCTCCCACGGTTGAATTCTGTGTTCCATGGAGGCGTTTGATCCTGCCGAGCTGCCCGAGCTGCTTAAGCTTTATTACCGAAGGCTCTTTCCCTACGGCCAATACTATCGCTGGCTCAACTATGGCGGAGGTGATGGAGGCAGGGAGAGGGGTGGTAGTGTGTCTGCAAAGGCGTGTGAGGAGGTTTTGGGAGGGTACCTTGGAATGACAATATGAAGTGCCTCCTGTGCGCCAGGCGTTGTGCTGGGCACCTTCGTTTGTTATCTCCAGCCCTCTCCGTCACCTCTGAGGGGTAAATGGGCCGAGAGAGGATGTAATGACCAGCCTACGCCGCACACGGAAGGGTATAGCCGCTACCACTACCACTACGTGTTAGTGTGTGCTGAGTCGCTCGGTCATGTCGACTTTTTGCGACCCTGTGAACTGTAGCTCACCAGCTCCTCAGTCCATGAGATTTTTCCGGCTCAAATGGTCGGACTCACTTTCCGTTTGATGTTTACCTGCAACCACGGGGCGTGAGGGGAGCGGGGGGTGGAGGGGAGGAGGTACAGGGTCATAGCATGAAGCTGCAAAGTCGTGATCTGCTCAGGGACAGAGGGGCATCTCCTAAAAGAGGAGAGGTACTTAACTCTTGCCGCTTGAATTTATTAGTGCCCACCAAGGAAAGAGAGGTGGTATTACATATTGAAAATATTTCTGCATTTTTATCTTCATCTTTGTAAACCCCTTCAAATTAGTAACTAGCTCTTGCCTTTTTTTTTTTTTAACATGTAGCATAGTGTTGAGCAGAGGACTCATTAAAAATATCTTCTCATTGGTTAATGTTTTAATGCTCTGAGCTGGATAAAGTACCAAATTAACTTTAAGGTGTACATTTATTTTGCAGTGGTAAAGAATTACTTTCAGCACCGTGAATTTTCATTCACATTGAAAGATGATATTTATATTCGCTACCAATCCTTCAACAACCAAAGTGATCTGGAAAAGGAGATGCAGAAAATGAATCCATACAAGATTGATATTGGCGCAGTATATTCCCACAGAGTAAGAAATCGTTTTTTTAAGTAGTTTGTTGCTTTTTAAACCAAGAAAGGTTTGGTGCCCCTAGCATTTTGAGATAAATTTGTAGTGTTTATTTTATTTGAAGAGCCACACTTCAACCATTTTTGTAAGAAAGTTGTAAAGTAAAAAAAAAATTTTTTTTAACATCCTTTGATACTTTACTGACTGGAAATCATTTGGAAATGGATTGGGTATATTCACTCTAGGACAAAAAAACTTTCAGCCAGTATCTGGCTAAAAGACTAAATGAGGTCCATTAAAAAAGAAATGTTTAAAAAAAAAAGACTAAATGAGGGACTTCCCTGGTGGTACAGCGGATGCAGGGGAAATGGGTTCAATCCCTGGTCCAGGAAGATCCCACATGCCATGGAGCAATTAAGCATGTGTGCCACAACTAATGAGCCTGTGCTCTAGATCCTGAGAGCTGCACCTAAAGCCCAGCCGCCCTAGAGGCCATGCTCCTCAACAGGAGAAGCCACTCCAATGAGAACCCCGTGTACTGAAACTAGAGAAAGCCCATGCAGCAACGAAGAGCCAGCACAATCAAATAGATAAAAAAACATTTTTCAAAGACTAAATGAAGAAGTCAGCATGGTTGAACACAGAAGATATTGGAGAGAATCATTCTTGATTCCTCTCTCACACCTATGTCTGTTTCACTAGGTAATCTCTTTAGCTCTTCCATAATAATATCTACTAACCACTGCTACTAGTGGTACTATCATCACCATCACCTCTTATCTGAATTATTGTAAAAACTTCCTAACACTTTGCTCCTGTAGACTCTAGACTGTATTCTCAACACGGCAGCCAAAAGGATCCTTTTAAAACAAGTAAGATCATCGTGATTCATCTGCCCAAAACCATTCTCCAGTGGCTTCTCATTTTCCACAGAGTAAGCCACTCTCTCTCCCTCACTCACTCCATTCCTGTCACACTGACCTGTGCTCAATCAATTTCCACGGCCTAGAACCCATTTCCCGAAGCATCTTTTTGGTTCATTTTTCTCACCTTCAAGTCCTTACTCAAAGAGGCCTGCAGCCTGCCCTTCCTCCTACCCTCTCCCCTCACTGATACATTCTAAGTACTTAGAATACTGCCGGACAGAGAGAGTTATCTGTTGAATGAATGAACATAATTGCCCAAAATTGCCCTTCTTCCTCTCTTTAAAAATATACACAGGTAGGGAAAAGATACACATAGAATAATAGCTTTTGTATGGAGCTTTTTCTTAATGTATAACTTGTTTTTCATATCATTCTTCATTATTCTTTTTTAAAAAAGAGAACTTAGATAATTTGGCCTAGGTTACACAATTTCTAAATGAGGGAGATAGGACCTAAATCCAGGTTTTCTGACTCTAAATCCCAAAGGAAAGGGAGAGGAGGTAAGAAAAGGCAGGCAGGGAAAATACTTTGGAGCAGGTTTCTCCTCTTTTAGGGATGGAGATTAAAACTGAAGTCTCTATAGAAGAGCCAAGGTGTCACTCTACTCCTCCCTAGCACAGAAGGGGGAAAAGGTGTCATTTCTTAAATTGGGCCAAGACAGGCATCTATACATCATCTTTGTGTGTTTTTATTGGTTATATATGCACATAGTTTACAAAATCAACTACTATTAATTAGGCTTTTTTTTTTTTTTTTGGTATCCTACTTTTGCCCCTATTTTCTGTTCCCAAGAGGCAACCTCTTTTTTTTTTTTTTGGCTGTGCTGGGTCTTAACTAAGGTACAAGGAACCTTCAGTCTTCATTGCAGCATATGGAATCTTTAGTTGTGGCATGTGGAATCTAGTTTCCTGACCAGGGATTGAATCCCAGGCCCCCTTGTATTGGAAGTGCAGAGTATTAACCACTAGACCACCAGAGAAGTCTCTTTTCCTACTTATTGTTTTCATTTTCTCTGCTTTCTGGGGAATTTCCTCAGAGGTTTTCATTTCTGCTATTATGTTTTCATTTCCAAGAACCTTTTTTTTCTCACATATCCTGTACTCTTTTCATTGATGTATCTGATCCTGCTGAAGATACCAATGACAGGTTTTTACCTGTCATTTTCTTCTGTTACACAGGTTGTTTTATCTACAGTTACATTTTTTTCTGTTTTTCCACTTTTATCAGAGGTTTTCCTCATATATCTGGTAATGTCTTGCTTGTTGCTTATATTTAAGAATAGAGTACCAAAGAGCTGATTGGAAGCTCTGTGTACATGGCTGAGATTTCTTTACTACAGAGTGATCTGACTGGGCCATTTTATTGCAGGAAGCTCTGGTGTCAGTTTCTCTAGGTCTTTGCCAGAATGAAAACTCCAGTTGATCACTGATCTGTTCCTAGAGCCTAATAACAATGCCTGACACACCTGGTCAGGCTTCAGAGAGGAATCTTCCTGTCTCCTGCCTGGGGCGGCAGTGGAAAGGTACAGAGGAGACAGCTAGGTCTCAACATTCCACAAGTAAATGTCTAATTAATCCCCTGAATATCTGTACAGTACAACATTTTTTCAGCTGTGCCTACTCTCCCCTTCTCAGTCCAGGGACCCTCTGTTTTATGCTCTCCAGGTAATGATTCAGGTGTCTGCCAGGGAAATGGAAGCACAGTCACCTAGCTCCACAGAGTAGGTTTAGTACTAACTACCTCATAAACAGGTTTGTAACCAATCCTCCTGTTTTTAATCTCAGCTCCAGAGATACGTGTTGTCACCTGTTCCTAAGACTTGGGGATTCTGAGATGTAAACTGGGTTTCTTCTTGTTCTTTCTTTACTGAGAGCTGAAGATTCAGCTTTTTGAATCTCCTTATAAAAATTGTGGTGGTATTGTCTCCTCTCTGGTTCTTTTTAAAAAGACTTATACCTGTCTTTAAAAAGAAAAAATTATTTTTGTACAGGTTTAGAGAAAGCCAAATAAGTATTTGCATTCAGTCTATCTTCTTTACCAGATACTCCATAGCCTCAAAGGAAATTACTTACAGCTTGAGCCAGACTGACTTGGGAGATCTTTTTGAATTATTGAAAAATTTTAAACACATTTTTGTTACTTATATGCCCAATAACAATTAAAGGTCCTTAAAATATCTTGCAGTAGGCTTCTAATTATTTGTATGGACCTTTCCTGATCAGAAACCTAAAAATGCTTTATTATGATTTCTATTGATCAACAAATGTTTATTATACAATGTCTTATGTCAATTATATCTCAATAGGATTATAAGAAAACATAACTTATGGTAAAACATTTATCAAACCTTGTTTTTAGTAGATGAAAGTTACACTGTCATCACTTCTGGCTGTATAGGATCCAGCCAATGTCAGTCACTGACAGACTTGGCAGTATATGGTTTCTTTCCTTCTCTTTGGCACCTTTTTCTTTATAGGTAGGAAATTAGCATATCTGACACTGTGGCAGCTCTCATAGAAACTGATTGATATTTTGTCCCTTTAGCCCAATCAACACAATACAGTGAAGCTGGGAGCTTTCCAGGCTCAGGAAAAAGAACTGGTGTTTGACATTGACATGACAGACTATGACGATGTGAGGAGATGTTGCAGGTGAGCTCGGCATGCTTTGCTGGGGGGGGGGGGGGGGAGGTGATATCACTGACAGTGAGTAATGATCATCCTGCCCCAGTTCTGCAGACATATGTTCCAAGTGCTGGACCCTCATGACGATGGCCATACATATCATCGACCGAGCACTAAAAGGCAAGTATTAGCAGTATCTAAATGGGGTCACCATGCAAGAATCTTCTTTTCTTCTGAATATTAATCTGTCTACACCATTTTTATAATCAATTCTCATAAATTTCTGACATGTTTCTTTGAAATATATGATGGGAAAATAAAAGATTAAAGTTGTAGTTAAAACTTTGATAAACCTGTTGATCAAATCATGTAATTTTTTTCCCAATTCAGTCATCTGTTGAGCAACTCTTGCATGCCAGTTACTGTCCTAAGTGAGGGAACTATGAAAGATAACAATTCTTACCTCAAGTAAGTTATGCAGTCTAAAGAGGAAACAAGAAAATTCAGGATTACATATGTGTTAATATGTACAGGGTGCTATGGGGATATAGAACAGCAGGAGTGCATACAGGAATGGGAAGATATTAGATCAGAAAAGGCTTCCTGGAAGAGGTGATGGTAAGGATAACAATAATGACTAACTTTATATAAGAGGCTTATTATGTACCAGGCACTGTTCCAAACACTTTAAATTTGTTACCTCTTTTAATATTCTTAGACTGGATCTTTAGAGAGAAATGGCAATTGGTCAGGGAGAGAAATGGAAGTAGTGGGGCATGAAGAAATTCTTAGCAGAGTAACAGAATAAGTAAAGAACTGAAGGTAAGAACTCAGGGAGCATGGGAAAGTACAAATAATGTACAGTTGACCCTTGAACAACATGAATTTGAACAGCGCAAGTCTACTTATACAGATTTTTTTCAATAGTAAATACTGCAATACTGTATGCTTCATAGTTGGTTAAATCTGCAGATGTGGAACCACAAATATAGAGGAACTGCTGATGCAGAGGAACTCGTCCTTTTATATATACACACACACACACACACACATATACACACACACACACACATATATATATATATATACACACACATATTTATTTGTTGGCTGCACTGGGTCTTCATCACTAGACATGGGCTTTCTCTAGTTGACAGGGAGGGCTGTTCTTCGTTATAGCGTGCAGGCTTTTCTTATTGCAGAGTATAGGCTCCATAGTTGTGGCACACAGGCTTCGTTGCCCCACAACATGTGGAATTTTCCCTGATCAAGGATCAAACTTGTGTCCCCTGCATTGGCAGGCAGATTCTTAACCACTGGACCACCCAGGAAGTTCAAGGAACTGTTTCTATGGAGGGCCAACCATAAGTTTTATGTGGATTTTCTAGTGGGAGGGTCGGCATCCCACTTTGTTCAAGGGTCAACTGCAGTATAGTTAAGATGAGTACATGTGGATAAGAGGTAAAAAAAATCAAGCTAGAGAAGTATGCAAGAACCAGAAATTTACAAATTTATTTTAAAACCGATGCTTTCTTCCCTCCTCAGAGGACTTTGGATTTAAACATCGTCTCTGGGTATATTCTGGAAGGAGAGGTGTTCATTGTTGGGTCTGTGATGAATCAGTTAGAAAACTGTCCTCTGCAGTACGTTCTGGGATAGTTGAATATTTGAGTCTTGTAAAGGTAAGGTCTTCTTAATGATAGTTTACATTATTTCGTTAGCTAGACATTACCCAGTCTTGTATGCTTAGTAACAAACTATCTTTTAAGTATTCATATTTCAGAGTAAATGATTTTACCAGCAGATCAGTTAAAATCATAGTAGTTACATTTTTTTAAGATATCTCATATTTTGCTGTAAGTATCCTCCTTTGTAGCAAAAGGAAGTTTGGTTTACTTTTCTGGTCCAAGTATGTCAAGTAAAGTTAACCAAGAAAATTACAGGTATTGAGACTGTATAAAATGGCATCCAAGATTCTATACTTTGACAGAATTTAATCAATATCTTTAGAACACGTTAAAGAAAATTTTGATTTATTTCATTTATGTTATATAATATACATGAAGTGTTTGTTTGTTTGTTTGTTTTTGATGGTTTGTTTTTCAGGGTGGTCAAGATGTTAAAAAGAAAGTTCACCTAAGTGAAAAAATTCACCCTTTTGTCAGGTCTGTTGGGGAAGACTCCATGAAGTTTAAGTTGTGTCTGATTTACCTGCATGTGCTTTTAGAATTACTTTATCAATTTTCTGCACCAGGGTAGCATTTTACAACAGTAATAGCCAGAATTAATTAATTGTCTGTTTTGTACATTCCAGTATTCTTGATAGGTGTTTCACAAATGTTTTTATTGGTCTTCACAACAACCGCATTAGATACATGATGGTTATCTCCACTTATAGATGAGAGAAGTGAGATTTGGAGAGATTTTATAATTTGTTTGGCTTTATGCAAGTAATTATTAAAATCAGGATATATGTCCTTGTCTGCTTGATTCCAAAGACCATACCCTTTCCATTGAATTCACTACTTCTCTAGGATAATGGAAAGAGCATTGCATTAGAAGTAAGAATCCCTATTTTGCCACTTTAATATGACCTTGATAAAATATTAGAGACTCTGTTTCTTATCAGTATGGGGAGAACAGTGTCTACAACATCTATCTCAGAGTTGTGGCAGAGATTAAATGAAACAATAGAAAGGCCCTGGCAGTCCAGTGGTTAAGACTCTCTGCCTCCACTGCATGGGTCATGGGTTCAGTCCCTGACTGGAGAACTGAGATCCTGCATGCTGTGTGCTGTGCAGCCAAAAAAATAATAATAATAAAATAAAAGCTAGTAACCTAACATACAAATATATATACATAAAACAGTAGTTGCAAAGTCTATTTTCAAAATGCAAAGCACTTTGTAACTGTTGAGATGCTAAAGCAAGCAATTCGGAATAGAAACTGGATTGTATCCCACATCCTACTACTGATGTATTATTACATTGTCCTGATTTGGTTGCTTTCTGCCCTTGTTACATGTCTATGATGCTATTAACCTTCTAAATTGTGGGATTTAAGAAGTAAACATTTCTTGAATATCTAGTCTAAGCCAAGTATTACGCTAGGTTCTTTCCCCTTAGAGTGTTTCATTTAACTCTCATAACCCTATGAAGAGATATAATTCCCATTTTATCTAATTAAGTTCTAGAAATTCAGTGAAAATAAGTACTAGCCTCCCTAGTGAACAAAAGCCATGTGCCATATATGTCGCTAATAGTGTTGGGACTTTGTTATTATTGTTCCTACAGAAAATCTATAAACATAATAAAAAAATACTTTGAACAATATGCCTTAGTTGATCAAGATATTCTTGAGAATAAACAAAGTTGGGATAAAATTTTAGCCCTTGTTCCTGAAAATATCCTTTCCCAAGACCATTTCTATGTGAGCTACTTGTACTGACCTATGATATTATAAATTTGTTCTACCTGCATGTTCTCATGTACTTATATAGTTTTAACCTTTTTACTCAAAACATCTCCTGTATTTCTGCATTTTTTTTTTAATCTCTAGTCTGGAATATAATAAGAAGTGAGGCTGTTTTGTAAATAAATTTCCTCATTTTGGAAGTTGATCCTCCTAAAATTAGTGACTACTTAACGAATGCAAAATCATCATCAAAATATATACAGATCACGGACCAGTTTTACCTTAAACCTTACAGCTATTTTGGCATTCTTTCTGTCGTACCTAATACAATTTAACAGGGGAATTTTTCTAAGGTTTTGTGTTTAATATTTGTATTTTAGAAGACAATAATTACTGTGTAATCTTTAGATATCCTTGTGGTAATACACATTGAAAATAAGTTGTTTGTTGATGTACCCTAAATGAGTGTGTTCCTTAATGATCCATCACCAGTGCGTGATGAACTTCAACAAGGCTTCCAAAGGCAGAGCAATTCACCTCAGCGTTGGGAGACTTTGAAGAACACCATCAACAAATATCAGGTATATTCCATTGAAATCTATATTACAAATACAACAATGCAATTCTTAATTAAATTATCATTTTTTCGCTTACTAATTTAAAGATGGTTGAAGATCATTTTTTCACCACCTTAAATAAATCTTCAAAAGTTCCTACTGATCCTCATGCTGGACTTGCATCTGTTTTTAGAAAAACAACAAAAACGACAAATGTGGACTCTGGCTTGAGTGGGAGATCATGCTCCAGTATTGTTTTCCACGACTGGATATCAATGTTAGCAAAGGAATCAATCATTTACTGAAGAGCCCTTTTAGTGTTCATCCTAAAACAGGTACTATGTAAAAAAAAAATAAGAAAAACAAAAGAAAAATCAAAGTTATTTTTTGTTATAGAAAGCATGTCACTGGGTGTGAATGTCTGAAATAGTAAAGCTTGAAGAATTGTTCTGTCAGCTAATATCTGAATTAACTTATTTTTCCATTGTCAGTTAATAGCTATTCAATGAGTTTCCACTATGTAAATAATTTTCAGTTGGGTTTCCAAGGTTCAGCGTTAGAAGTAGAGTTGGAGAGGAACTTAAAAATCACAGAACAATAGCACATATTGTACAGATGAGAAAACAGTGGCTCGAGAGGTTAAAGTGATTTGTCCACAGTCTTAAAACAAATTTTGGGGAATTCCCTAGTGATCCAGGGAGGTTAGGACTCAGCACTTTCACTCATGGGGACCAGGTTCTATTGCCATTTGGGGAACTAAGATCCCACAAGCCTCGTAGTATGGCCAAAAATAAAAAAATTATGTCAGAACTGATAACAGAGTTCAATTCTTAAGACTCAAAGTTCTGTGCTTTTTAGAAATAGAATCACAGATGTAGAGGACAAATTTCTGGTTACCAAGGTGGAAGCAGAGGGTGGGATGAATTGGGAGATTGGGATTGACATATATATACTACTATGTAATTAAATAATGGGAACCTACTGTATAGCTCAGGAACCTGTACGAATCATCTGTGGTAACTTAAATGAGAAGGAAATCTTAAAAAGTGGGGGTGGGTATATGTATACATAGAACTGATTCATTTTGCTGTACAGCAGAAATTAACAACACTGTAAGGCAACTATACTCCAATTTAAAAAAAATTTCCATGCTCTTTCCACTATGCTGCTTCCCTCAGGTCTTTTTCAATAGATTTAGCTTTCTTCTTTCACTCTCTGGATAAGATTTGATGGACTAAAACTGACTTTACAATAAGTATGATAGTTGAGACAGTGGCATAAACTTTGCTCCATCCAACTAGAGGACACAATTAGAAGTATCTAGTTACCCTTTTTAGTGTCAACAATTCAACTCTGCCACTTGCTGTGGGAAGTTAAGCAAACTACCCTTGGTTTTAGCATCTGTACAATGGAGATACCTCAGTGGTTTATGGTGAAGATCTAAAAGGTAAAATGCTTAGAAAAGTGTCTGTCACATATTCAATACTCCTAAATTGCCTGCTGCTGCTGCCAAGTCGCCTCAGTCGTGTCCGACTTTATGTGACCCCATAGACGGCAGCCCACCAGGCTCCCCCGTCCCTGGGATTCTCCAGGCAAAACCACTGGAGTGGGCTGCCATTTCCAAATTACCTAGTTTTCTTTAATAGTCTACAATGACTCTGTAGTGTATACATTTATATAGCCCCTTTTCAAATCTGCCAATTATGTGTTTTTAGTTTATTTTGGTAGTAAGCTTAATGTTTCTTAATGTTTATCTTAATATTCTAAAGCTTCAGTGAGTATTCCCCTTATTTAATATTCAAGATTTGAGTAACTAATTACATTCACTCGTAAGTATACATTTTTATTATATCTTTTTCCCATTAAATGGCTATAGTCTTTTCACTCTGCCTTCCACCAGTAACTCCCAATTTCCTTAATTATTTTGTTAGTCACCTGCCATTCTTTAAATTCATTATCTCATTTTTCGGATATGAATTTTATGTCATGTCCCAGTTGTGGATTTTGTAAAAGGGTAATATGTCATTTATATTATTTCCAAAGATGCTCAACACATAGGTGTCTGTTTTGATTTCAGCAAATTAAAGTAATGAAGTAAACTACTTCCATCTATTTTGTGTTCCATCTTCACGACTCACTAAATTTGAGATTGTTCCGTACTTACATATTGGAAGATATAGGGAAGAGGAAAACAGAAATCAAAATGGATATAAGAGCAACTAGGTAATAGCTCAACAGTCTTTCACATCTATTTTTTTGTTTTTTTTTTTTTTGGTGTTTTTAGAGAAATAAAAGGCACTAATGTGAAAGTACTTTTTTTTTAAGACCCAATTTTATTGTATTTATGTATTTTTTGAAACTTTTTGGCCACATGGCATGTGGGATCTTAGTTCCCTAGTCAGGAATAGAATCATACCCCCTGCATTGGAAATGTGGAGTCTTAACCATTGGACCTCCAGGGAAGTCCGGAAAGTACTTTTAATTTATATTTCTAAATAAATACTCTTAACAGATTAGTGTAACCCTTTTTCTAAGCCTTAAAGTTTTAGCCAAAAATAACTCATAGGACACAGCCTATAATTATTTGTATTGTACAATATTCAGCTTTTTTGTTTCTCACAGGTCGCATTTCTGTGCCTATTGACTTACAGAAAGTGGATCAATTTGATCCATTTACTGTTCCAACCATAAGGTATGTTCCAGATCACTGATCACTCCTTTTTTGTTTGTGGCTATTATAAATGTGAAGTAAATTGGATTAGATCCCTTCTGGAGAGGCAGCTTCTCTGAGGCTGTATGATGGTGCCCTTCCAGAAGAGCATTTCCTAGTGAGTTCTACAGAACACAGGTTTTTCAGCTACTATTATACAAAAAAAAGTTCAAATAAGTTTGAGAAATGTTGACTTAAGCAAAATTTCCTAGTCTTTAATAGGCTAACATGCATGGAAAACTCCAGAAAGAGAGTATGATGTTTAGAATATCCCAAATTTATTTGGCCACATTTTTTTCACAGAAAATCTTGTGAGATTCATGTGCTTTCATACACTGGGTAATACTGACCAAGAATCAACTTTTAAATTATCTTCTTCTATTATTTGTAGTTCCATTTGCCATGAGTTGGATGTTATTTCTACTAAAGAAGAAAAAGAGAATGGAACTGAATCTGATACTAAACACAGAACCAGAGGTAGGTTAGTATATTGAAGTCTCACTTTAACATAATCTTTTTATATTGACATCTTTCTGTGACTCAGTAATTAATTTGCCTTGGATTCAGACCAGAATGGATCATTTTTTATCCTGAAACCAGCTCAGTAGCAAATAATATGATCACAATGTTTCTCTCCTTCATCAGTTGCCCAAATGGTGCTGTTGAATCCAATGTGAGTCAACAAATATTCATAAAGTAACATTTAATGCCAGGATCTATACTGAAAGATTGAATTGTCAATTGATTTTGACAATTGTTTGAATCTCATAGTCTTAGATTCAATAACTATTTACTTAACAACTACCATGTATGCAGTATTTTGTTCTCTACTTGTTTTTGTATCCAGATGAGTGTTATGTTAAATATATGTCTAAACTGTAACTGAATTGTATATCCAATAATTTGAAAGAGCTGGGAGTATAAAACGGCCTGTTCAGTTCAGTTCAGTTGCTCAGTCGTGTCCGACTCTTTGCGACCCCATGAATCACAGCACGCCAGGCCTCCCTGTCCATCACCAACTCCCGGAGTTCACTCAGACTCACATCCATCGAGTCAGTGATGCCATCCAGCCATCTCATCCTCTGTCGTCCCCTTCTCCTCCTGCCCCCAACCCCTCCCAGCCTCAGAGTCTTTTCCAATGAGTCAACTCTTCACATGAGGTGGCCAAAGTACTGGAGTTTCAGCTTTAGCATCATTCCTTCCAAAGAAATCCCAGGGCTGATCTCCTTCAGAATGGACTGGTTGGATCTCCTTGCAGTCCAAGGGACTCTCAAGAGTCTTCTCCAACACCACAGTTCAAAAGCATCAATTCTTCGGTGCTTAGCCTTCTTCACAGTCCAACTGTCACATCCATACATGACCACTGGAAAAACCATAGCCTTGACTAGACGGACCTTTGTTGGCAAAGTAATGTCTCTGCTTTTGAATATGCTATCTAGGTTGGTCATAACTTTGCTTCCAAGGAGTAAGCGTCTTTTAATTTCATGGCTGCAGTCACCATCTGCAGAGATTTCGGAGCCCAAAAAAATAAAGTCTGACACTGTTAGTGAAAGTCAAATCTTATACCAACATCCAAGAGACACTATAGCAATAGCTCAACAGTACCTTCTGTGATGAAAATGTCATGCACTGTCCAAATGGTAATCACTAGCCTTTTCACGTGACTTTTGATAACTTAAAATGTGAGAAACTGAATTTTTAGCTTCATTTAATTTAAATAGGCTCATGTGACTTGTGACTACTGTAATGGGCAGAACGGATCTCTGATTGATCTTTTTAGTCAAATGTTGCTACCTTGCTTTCAGAATCCAAGCTCAAATGTCACTTCATATATTTCAGCTCTAACATAAACAAGGTACGTTCCTCAATCAATATTTATAAAATGATTACAAGCATTCTGTTTAAAATAATGCACAAAAGTCTCGAACAAATAAACTGGATAATAATAAACTGAAAAAAAAAAGAACTCAGGGGAAATAAAGAATGCAAGGAACAGAGGAAACCTTTTTTAAAAAATACTGATATCCTCAGAGATTAAGAGAAGACAGTGTATCCATGAAGCAAGACCAGAATGCTATGGGGAAAAAAAAAAAAAAAAACATTCAGAATAAGAAAGAGGACTTAGAAATCAAAAACATAATTGTTAGAATAAAACTTTCACTGGAAGGGCTGGAAAAGAAAAGAGGAGACTTCCTAGAAAGTAGTAAAAAAAAAAGACAAGTTAGTTTATGTTTTTTAAGGAGGAAAAAGATAAAATTAAAGACTGATTCAAGAGGTCTAATATCTGACAGAAAAAGAACAAATAAAATAGGGATGGAAAAAATTGTCAAAATTATATATGAAAACATCCCAAAAATGAGCCCTTTGTTAAAAGGGCTCAGCATAATGAGAATGATACGCCTGCACCAAGGCACGTCGTTTTGAAATTTAACACTCAGAATTAAGAGAAGATCTTAAGAGCTTTCAGACCCCTTCCTACAGTCCCTCCCCACAAAAAAGCCATGGACCTAGGAAGAATGGCCTTAAATTTCTAAGTAAAAATGGAAGTATTCATTTTTAGAAATAAGTGCTAGAAAAGAAAAAAGTAGTTGCCATTCAAGAAGATGGAAAGGTGGGAGCTGCTATTTTTTCCCACATAAACCTGTTAGTATTATTTTCTTTTTAACAAATTACTTTTAACACAACTTTTTAAATTTAATAATAAAAAAATAATAAATTTAATAGTATCTCTTTGTGAACATCTTTTTACTTTGTTCAGAGGTTTTAAGAAAGCAAGTTTTGGCTCCCTATAAGGAGAAGCTTTATAATAAATGTGTTCAGAAATAAACTGCACTTTCAAGTATTCATAAAGGCTATTAGCCATGAGTAAGTCAGGGATGCTTTAGATTAGGTGGGAGGCTGGCATAGGTGATATTTAAGTTCCTTATTATTTCTTTAATTTCTATGATTCTAAACTTTTGTCCATTTTCATATTAGTACCATTTGCTCCTTCCCTTCTACTTCCCAAATACTGGTATGTTCTCTACCCTCCTCGCTGACTATCTAATTAAATCTTTTTTCTAAGACCCAGTTCATAGCTACCTCAGTCAACTTTGATTGGTCAGTTCTTTGGACACAAAATTATCCGTATGCCTGTTTGGCCTTTAATTATATATTGTCTTCTGTTACTACATAGAGGAGTTGTTTTTCCAATTCATTTAAAAGCTTCTTGAAGGAATTCCCTGATGGTCCAGTGGTTAGGATTCCATACCTCCACTGCAAGGAGCCTGGGTTCCATCCCTGGTCAGGGAACCAAGATCCTGCAAGCCTCACAGAGTGGCCCAAATAAATAAATAAATATTTTAAAACATAAAAATTTCTTGAGATGAAGTAGTTTGTATGGATTATACTTTTTTATAATTTAGCATAGTACTCAATAAATAATTATGGCATGTGGGATCTTAGTTCTCTGATCAGGGATGGAACCCTACCCTGCAGTGGAAGCATGGGGTCTTAACCACTGGACCACCAGAGAAGTCCTTGGTTCCTTTGCTTTTTTTTTTTTCTTTAAATTCTTTTTAGTAAACTATTATGAGTATTCTTAATTCCATGCAGATAAAATCCAAATCTCATTTTGATCTCAATTAGATTTTTTCCCTTCCTTTGGGTATTAATTATAGATTGTATAATTAAATGGATGATTAAGATTCTGTATTCAAAGTTTTATATACATTTTTAAGACTTTTATAAATCAAAAAATATCTGTACTTAATGCATGTGACTATAAATTTCTGATTGTTTCTAGAAGGTATGGTCCTCACTTCACATTTTCAGTGTTTTGATCTGTTGGTAAAACTATTTATTATTGAAGCCACAATTTCCAAAGAAAGGAGTGTTTGGTGGGACTTAATACATAGCAGTAGATGATGTTGGTCTAGTACCAGAAAGCCTACTAGAGTAGTTATATACATATGGTTTGGATGTTTTAGAGCAGCACTGTCTATAATATATTAGCTACAGTGTGGCTGTTAGGCATTTGAAATGTGGCTAGTATAACTAAAGAACAGGGTTTTGTTTTGTTTTGTTAATTTTAAGTAATTTAAGCTTAAAAACTGATAACTGATTCAATTGTTAGAAAACTTTTAAGCATGTTAGAAAAATTAGTTATATTAGCTTGCTTTTTTAAATCTAGATCAAGTATTTCCAATGATATGATAATATAGTATCTGTTAATAAATTGAGTTATACTTTAAGTACAAAATACTACATTTCAAAGACTTAGTATGAAACAATGTAAAATATTTCAGTCTTTAATGGCAACCAACTCCAGTATTCTTGCCTGGAAAATCCCATGGATGGAGGAGCCTGGTAGGCTACAGTCCATAGGGTCGCAAAAGTTGGACACAACTGAGCAACTTCATTCACTTTTTATCATATGTTGAAATATTTTAGATATAATGGGTTAAATAAAATATACTATTAAAGTTAATTTCACCTTTTTAATGTGGCTACTAGAGTGTTTTAAATTATACATTTCTCATTATTTTCTATTGCACAGCACTATTCTATAGCATTTTTACAAGAGACTAAAAGTTATACTTTCATGTTATTCTTGCTGCCAAAATGCTAATTATAACTCATGGTCTTCATAATTTAGATTATAAGAGGACCAGTCTAGCTCCTTTTGTAAAAGTTTTTGAGCAGTTTCTTGAAAACCTGGATAAATCCCGAAAAGGAGAACTTCTCAAGAAGAGTGGTAAGATTCTATACCTTTCCCTTATAGCTATTTTGATCTTAGTATGAGCAGTTTAAAACATCTAGCAAGTGAACAATTTTTAGAGCTCTAATCTTTGCCCTCTCAAGAAAAGTTACTAGTTTATCTTACTATCTTTAGTGTTTTGAAAACTGAGGTCCCTTAATTCAATTCAGCACATACTCATTTAACACTTTCTATATGTCAGGTTCTATGAGAAAAATAAAAATGAATTATACTAGGATGAATTCCACACTATGGCTCCCTGCCCTTAGGGAGTACTAACTGATACCAAAAAAAGAAAAAAAGTATAAAATGCTAAAAAAGCAATAGAGGTCTCATCTGACTGAGAGAACCTGGGAAGATTTTATACGAAAAGAATGGCATTTAACTCTATTCAGTGAACTACTGTATGAATTCTAGTCCCCAGTGCCAATATATCAGGCCTTGAGGTATGAGTAGGAATTCCACAAACAGATTTGATGAGATAGAGATACAAGAGTGGAGAAAGGAGACAGGTTGTTCATTCTCCAAGGAACAGCAGAAACAAAGGCATAGAAGCAGGAAAGCATCAAGTCACTCTAGAGGCCATCAAGTAGCATAGCTTATTTGGAAAAAGATGCATCAGGAAGTGATGAGATAGAAATTCAAAGAAGCCACAGTGTAGATTGCCTTGAATTCCAGACTTGGGAGTTTGAGTTTACTTCACATAAACAGGGAAGCAATTAAAGCTTTTTGAGGAAGGGAGTATCATGATTTGTTGTATCTAGAAAGTTGTGCCTAGAAAGATAAATCTACTAGCAGTATCTGGGGAGAAACAGGGAATAGAATGAGCTGTTAGTATTAGGACAATAGAGCTGGAGATCTCCAAAACATGCAGATACTAGAGCCATCCTTGAAACTTGATAATGATTTTTGGGGGAAGCTGAAAGATCTAAGTGCAGAAGCCAAGCAAGAGGAACGTTTCAATGAGCTTATCAAGTTCTTTGACTAGGAGACACCCAAGCATATGTGTAAGGCAAAAGGAAAAAAATCAGTAGTATTATTCAAGAGATTGATGAATACCATAGAAAATTGGCAATGTTGTAGAAATGCAAGCCCCCTTTCCACTTCATTTTTTAATAAAACGTGTGATGATTAAATAGTAGTGCCTAAGATAATGCTCTACTCATAGTAGACACTCAAATACGTGCTTGTTGAATGAACAGTGATGACTCTGAACTTGGAAAGCCTCATTGAAGCTGCCATTCCAATGCGGCATATTAAGTCCTTTGTATTCTCGTTCTGTACTAACTCAGCCTATAATGTGGGCTTCAGCAAATGTGAAAGCAAATCTTTATGCATGATGTGAATTTAATGGAAGCATTAAGCAAATCAGAATGTGAAATAAATGAGCTTTGTTTTCCTTTACTATCCTTGATAAAAATCTATCCTATTTTAGATTTACAAAAAGACTTCTGAAGATAACAGCTCCTTTTATATGAATATGGATTATCGTCTACCTTCAACCAAGAATCAAATACTTCAAGAGCCATTTAATAAACGTAGCAGAACTGTGTATGTGTCTTAATGCTCAAAGCAAAATTTCCTTTTCTTGAGAAAGAATTATGTTGAAAAGATTCGGGAAACCACCAAAGGAAAATGTTCAGATTCCTGGAAGGAGCAATAATGGGAGGATATAAGTGAATGCAGATTAATCTGTAAAATTTAATATTATAATTCTAAGATTACTGATACAGGTACTAACTTTTAGTAGTTGCCATGTATAGAAGTAAGTGAGTAGTAATATGACCAAGACTTTAATGTCAGTTCACCAGATTCAACCTCCATATTTCTAGGTGTATGAGGGTTTTGTTCTTAAGTTCTTAATTAACACTTAAGTTAATTATACCTGGAGTGTATATTCAGTAACTTCCTCATTTTGTTTACTGATACTTTTATTGGTCAGGCCACACCCCACTCCTTGTCTTTTAAAAAATCATTTTAAAATGGGCATCTAAACCTACTATAACTTTAATTCAAAAGATATGACTTAATACTGTTGCAATATTAGAGCCTAGTATTTTTTACAACTGTTGGCAATTGTAGCTCCTTCTTCCCTCAGAGAATAATTTTCTAAGCAATTTAGAAAAAATAAACCACTTCACCAGCATAAAACTTTTTGTACTTGTCAAAACACTTGGACTTTGTAGATCTCCACTTTAAATTTAAGTGTTTTTTTTAAATTTAAATTTTAAAGGTTTCATTTCTTCCATATTTGACTTCATGTGATAGATTCTGAAATGTCAGATTTCTTTTGCCTGATTTTACAGCCAGTCTAAACAAAACAGTCGTTCTGGTTTACATTGTCTTTTGAGAAACATTGAGAAGCTGGCTTTCAGGCTGGTGCTTTCCATGGGGTATGAAAATTTTCCTTTCTTTGCATTACCTATAACATTGTTTTCACCATAGCCACAGTCTTTTTTCTTTTGTCTTTTGACTTATATAAAACAGATGGTGTAATACAGTCAACACACTGAAATGCCTTGCATTTCTTTCTCTTTTCTAATTTTTTAAGAAAAAAATTAAAGACTATTGTGTAAAATTCCTCTGTTGAACTTCTGTTTGCTATATATTGTTCAATCTTTTTGGAAAACAGTGACTGGTCAATTAAAACTCCTGAATACAAAATTACTAAAGATTTGTTAGTCCATCTTAAGTAAATGAGAGGAGAAAAACTGGGATTACCCATTCAATAAAAGATGTTTTAGCATTAAAGCATTTTAATGCTTTAATATTAGAGCCCTTGATAAAAACTGGTATAACAGCCCATAAAATAAATATATTGTGCTTGTATATAACAATGTCTGATTCTTGAAAATAGCAGAAACATGCTCAAAGACAATTAACTTCTCTAACTCTGATTTGCCAACTCATCCAACTCATCCATGTATGAAAAGTGTAGAAACAAAGGGCACAGAACTAGTTTCCATCTTCAAACTTGCCCAGTTGATAAAGAAACCCAAAGAAAGAAAGTACATCCTTCCTTAGCTAATGATTAACAGTTATAAGTCAGTGGGCTTGCTGGGAAAGAAAGGGGAGTAGTCAGAATGTTTTACTTATCTAAGGCCACAGTTGGCTATTATTGGCCCTTTCTTCTGAAGGTAAATGAATGCACTGAAAGCCTCCCAGATCACTATTAAGCAGAAATATTATCAAAAAAATTAATAATAACAATAAGTTGGCTTACATTACCTTCCTAACAATCCTATGAAGTAATCCTCACAAAAAAAATAAATTGGCTTCCCTGGTGGCTCAGACGATAAAGCGTCTGCCTGCAATGCGAGAGACCCGGTTCAATCCCTGGGTTGGGAAGATCCCCTGGAGAAGGAAATGGCAACCCACTCCAGTACTCTTGCCTGGAGAATTCCAGGGACTGAGGAGCCTAGTAGGCTACAGTCCATGGGATCACAAAGAGTCGGACACGACTGAGTGACTTCACATAGTAAAATAGTGAAATTTTAAAGTAGCTTTTAGACCATTTAAAATATTCACTGCTTATCTTAAAAGTGTTAGGCTCTCAGGCATGTCCAACTCTTTGGGACCCCATGGATTGTAGCCCTTCAGGCTCTGTCCATTGGATTTCTCGGGTAAGAATACTGGAGTAGGTTGGCATTTCCTTCTCCCGGAACTTACCCACCCAGGACTCCACCCCTCATCTCCTGCATTGCAGGCAGATTCTTTACCATCTGAGACAATAGGAAGCCCACTTATCTTAAAAGATAGCCACAACTGTCTTAAAGCCACTAGCTTTTAAGTGTATTTAAAGTGTGGTGTTGGGAGAAGACTCTGAGAGTCCCTTGGACTGCAAGGAGATCCAACCAGTCCATCCTAAAGATCAGACCTGGGTGTTCATTGAAAGGACTGATGTTGAAGCTGAAACTCCAATACTTTGGCCACCTGATGCAAAAAGCTGACTCACTGGACAAGACCCTGATGCTGGGAAAGATTGAGGGCAGGAGGAGAAGAGGACGACAGAGGATGAGATGGTTGGATGGCATCACTGACTCAATGGACATGGGTTTGGGTAGACTCCACCAGTGGGTGATGGACAGGGAGGCCTGGAGTGCTGCTGTTCATGGGGTCGCAAAGAGTCAGACACGACTGAACGACTGAACTCAGTGTTAATATTGTATTTGTTGAGTCCTTTTGGAGAGAGGATATGGGAATCAGGACCCCTGACCTTTTCATTAACAAAACGTTTACATTCTGCTTTTCAAAAACTACTGTATAAGAAGTGGGATCCTCTAGAACGGATGAGTTTCAGGATACAGTGTCCAAAATAGGCAAAAAGAAATATACTGAGTATAGAAATTTACACCTTTACGATAATCTCATTTAAATTATGTATTCCAAAATAATTGACAGCCTAGGTCACAGCTACCTTTCATTGGTGTGACTACAATCTCCGTGTATTCGTCATTATTTAATACGTCGTTCTACTGAATTAATTGATAAAAGGAAGTCAGAAAGTAATACTGTTGTGGCTACTTTGCTGACCCGAGAGAAGAGGCTGCTGCCTCAACATGAGGGACGCGAAGGGGTCGGCTTTCTAAGGACTGCATAACTCAGGATAGAGAGTTCTGCCAGGCCAGCGAGTCCTGTTCTAATTTCATACCCTTATTTAGACCTCGTCACCACCCACAACTGGAAACAGCCGGATGACTTACTGGATAAAGGAAGTGACTGTAAGCAGCTCCTGACCCGGAATTAGATCCTGGTCCCGCCCCCTCCGCCAGGCTTCGTTCTGCAACAGGCGTGGGTCACGCTCTCGCTCGCTCGCTCGCTCTCTTTCTGCCGCCATCTTGGTTCCGCGTTCCCCGCACAGTAAGTGCTTGTCTTCGCCGCTACTTTTTATCCGTAGCCATCCGCCTTTCTTGCGGCCTGAGGCGCCGCGCAGAGTAAGAGCTAAGGAGAATTAGAGGTTTTATGGGGTCACGGGGTTCCTATTCAACCCTGGGCAGTGTGGCCTTGGGCCTCCGGACAAAATGGGGTCTGCTCTTGGTGTCCTGGCAAGAATAGGGCAGAAAGGCCAGAGAGTCCAGGGCTAGGGAGATGGGAGCCGTTGGGGATGGAAGTGGGCTGCGTCTGCTGTTGGAACCGGCTTCACCAGACCCCAGAGGATGTTAAGGGGTCACAGCTTTGGAACAACCACCTCCCCGCCCGCGCGCGTATACACACACACACCCTTATTGTGACAAGCCAATGTTGGGACTTAAGACACTCTCTTTCCCCTTCTGGGTCCCGGAAATCAGCAAACGAGGGTCCTGGAGGTCCTCGCCCAGAAAGCGCGTGGGGGAGAGGGGGCGCGGCGTTTCAAGGTAGCGTCTGAAGTCTCCCATCCCGTGCTCAGGAGCCAGACCGGGATCCTCTCCCTCGGGTTGAGAACGCAGTGATAATTGCTTCTGTGTGGGATTTGGAGTGTGGAATAAAACGAATCCCTGGGCACTGGGAAATCCGCTCTCCGCGGAGTGAAGAGGAGCGATAAAAAGGTGATTCTCTTGATCAAAAATGTGAGGGTTACGTCGTGTTTTTCACCTATTCCAGCTACTTTGGGGAGGGTTGTCCCACACACCCTTACGGTATTTAACAGCCCTCAGCAGTTTTAAGCGTGACTCTGGATTGGGCAGCAGAATGGATCCGAGTCAATTCAGGCCTCCTTTTTATTCCCTTCAGAAATGCCCGGTGAAGCCACAGACACCGTCCCTGCTACAGAGCAGGAGTTGCCACAGCCCCAGGCTGAGACAGGTAGGTTCCCCCTGGACCCCTTGCCCTTAATTAAGATTGTAAAATTGCCCCTAAAAACATATGGTGGGTTAAATGACAAATAGACTATACTTCTGTTTTTTAGTATTGGTTCTCATTAAAGATGGGGCTGTAGCTGTACCAGGGAGGAGAGTCCATAATAGTAACTTACCTATTGGAAATAGGTGACACACTGGCAGGCCAAGGAGACCTGAGCTTTTGTGAAGTTCCAGCCAGCAAATTGCATCAAGGTTTTAGATGGCAGTGCTTGGCATTGTGCTGTCATCACATGCCTGGATGAGATGTGTGCTGGTTGGTACATGTGTTCTCCTGGGCCCTGGGGCCCTCCTAGATTGGTTAACTTGTTTTGTGGATTGGTGCTGAGATGTTTCTAGTGTCCTGGAACAATGCCTTCATCAACAGCTTATCTGGAACCCAGGATTGAATTAGAGCCTTCTTTTGACTGCTCTTTAGCTTTGAAATAATGAGTGTAGAACGTAGTGTAAATGCAAGGTTTGAATTCTGTTTAAAATACATCGCTACAAAACCTGAGGGGGGTAGTGAAAAAACTTTTATGGTAGTCTTCTTGCTGTTCAGTTGTGCAGAAGTAAATGAAGGGAATCTTCAGGCTATGACCTCCATTCTCACCTCTCCCCGCCCCCATGGTAATTCTTTTTTTTTTTAACTCCACCTGTCACTTAAGGGCAGTTTCTATCTCCTGGAATTAAAATAGTTGAAAGCATTAAGGTTCTCCCTCCCCACCTGTCTGATTTAGCAGCTGAACGGATTAATACAGCTGCTTGAAAAGAAAAAGGAGGGGGCCTCTGAGTTGGGGAATGAGCTATATGAAATCCTTGAACTACTGGGACTTAAGGAAGGTTACAAAATAAAGGACTGGTTTCTGAAGATTCTGTAGTTTCAGAGTTAGACAAAACTTTAGAGAGTCTCAACTTGATTTTACAAGTGTGGGGACTGAAATTCAGATGAATTTTGAATAATCTGAATCAGGCTTCAAAATTAATGCTGTTTGCTTCTGAAGCAGTCCTCACAGCTGTTAAACTTATACCTGAGTATTTTGAGATTGCACTGTAGGTTAGATTAAGTGCCTGTGGTGAATACTCGGGGTTTTTTTGTTTTTGTTTTTTTAATACATAACTATAAATAATTATTAGAGTTAGTATAGAAACTGACTCAGGAAATATGTTATGGTGTCTAAAGCGAGTAATTTGGGCCTTATACTGGAGTTTTGAGGTTCAGTGAGAAGAAAACATTCTAAGTTTCAAATTCTGATTAATATGTTTGAGAGCGTTTGCACTGTAGTCATAAAGACTTTGAGCTACCAAGTTTCCAGGAAAGACTGGTTTGAGCCTACCTTTGTAGTGGGATACTCTTGATTGAGTGATCTGTGAATTTGGATGCTCTACGCTTTTTAAAAAAATAATACTAATACTCCCTTCTAGGTGTTGAGCAGTCATTTAGAATCTTTTGCATAGCTTCAGTGTGATGCTAAGTAGTGCCTGTTTTGGCACAATGGCATACTCGTCCAGATTAAGGGGTGAGGACCCAGTGTATTCTCTCCACTTGAATTCCCTACTTTCAAAATAGAACCACAGTCTGGTTTGACCAGTTGGATTACAGTTTCATAATACAGTTCCTACCCTTGTGACTAAGCTCTGTTACTCGTGGTCTAATTCATCCAGATTGATGTCTGAAGAGCTAACACTGCTTAGAGACTGTAGAGGCCATGCTTTTGTGGTTGGTTTTTTGTTTGTTTGATTTGGGTGAGTAAAATGAAGTATAGGGAAGCTCAGTGACTTAGTATTTAATATTGAGTATTCTGAAGCCTGAGCATTAAGAGACCTGTGTTTCTCATTCAGCTCTGATTCTCCATCATTATTGCCACTCATTAGCTTCCTTGTTCCAGTTTTCAACATTTGTTTCAGTTCATGCCCCTTGGGTGGATAGAGTAGAGCTTGCTATTGGTGATTCCATGGTCTGTGAGAAAGTCTTAGGGTTCCTTTGAGGAGGGAAGAGAAGGGCACAACTGGGAAAGGGTAGGAAGCCTACTGTTGCCAACTTATTCCTGGGCCTGTGCTCCCCATTTGGAGACTAATAGGCTGGTCTTAGACTGTTCTTCACCCTAAAGGGGTTTACTTATTTTAGTAGATTTGGGAAAGGAGAAGAATGATGTATTCTACTTGACCACTGAAGTATGTTTAGGGAAGATTGCTGTTGCTTGTCACCTTTGTCTAATCCTGCGTGGTGACTTTCATTCTCAGATTTAAAATTCCAGTGTTTCTTGTGTGAGGCCTGTTGTACTAAGTTGGGCTGTATAACTCACTTGTTTTTTTCCTTCCCTTTCCTCCTTCACTCCCCGCCTTTTTTTTTTTTTTTTTGCTTTTCTTTTCCAGCTGTGCCTCCTGTGTCTTCATCCTTGAGTGTCACTGCTGCTTTAGGGCAGCCTAAACCTACACCTACCCCTCCTTGTTCCCTGGCCTCCCAACAATGCCCTCTGGCAACCCCTGACCAGCCTTCCCCATTCCTTTCTCCCTCTACCATTGCCTCAACCTCTTTTGAAGCTCCTTTTCTCCAGTCACCCCATGGGACAGCCCTGCCTTTGGGAGCTGCCCCTCCCACTGACACCCCCATTTTCTTACCAAACCTAATAGGGCCTCCCATCTCCCCAGCTGCCTTAGCTCTGGCCTCTCCCATGATAACTCCAACTCTGAAAGGTGCTCATTCCTCTTCAGCTCCCTTGGCTCTGGTGGCCTTGGCTCCCCACTCAGTTCAGAAGAGCTCTGACTATCCCCCTAATGCTCTTAGTTCACCTCCATCAGTTGCCATAATTGAGTCGGGGTCAGTGACATCTCCGTCAGCTCCAGTTGCTCTCTCAGAACCAAAGCCCTCTCCTAGTCAAGTTCCCTCTCAAGTAATTCCTAATCCAAAGGGTACCCCCAACCCTCCAAGTATAGTCAGTGCTATCCCTTCCCATCTTGTAACTCCTTTGGCCTCTATTCAGTCTGAACTAGCCTCATGTTCTCAGATAACACCCGCCACTCCCCCAGCCATCCCTTCCCCTCAAGTCAAAGGTGTCTCTGTTTCCTCAGCTCTGACTGCTCCACAAAACCCTGTAAGCCTCAGCCTAAAGGGACCGCCTAGCCCACCCACTGCTTCATCTCTTTCAACTCAGTCTTTTGCTGTGGCTGCTGAGTCCCCTCCAGTTCTCCTCACTTCTCTGGACTCTCATCTTACACCTTTACATCAGAGTTCTCCTGTCCAAACTTCAAGTTCTAATATTCTGTCAGATCCCATAGAAGATACTATTTTTGTAGATCATTCTTCTGCAGATGCCTCTTACACTTCTCAGAGATCTGTAATTCCTCCCCTTCCTTCCAGAAATGAGGTGGTTCCTACTGCTGTGACTGCTTTTCCAGGGGGGACTCCAACTTCCTCTCTGGCTATGTCTGCTGACAAAGGCATCTCTGCTGTCACTGACCTAGCCTCCTCAAATATAGTTGCCTCTTGTCCATTATCTCCTACAGCCTCTCTCATTCTCAAAGATTTTCCTAGTACAGCAGCCCTGGCAGCACCTAAAGATGCCCCCTCTCCCCAAAGTACATCATCTTCTCCAGAGATAGCTCTTTCTCCTGAAGCCACCCTAGCAACAAAAAGCTACCCAGAGCCTCTCCCTGTAGTGAAGCCAGCCAGTACTACTCCCTCTTCTTTGAGTGTTAACTCCCCAATCTCTGTAATCAAGACAGGTTCTTACACAAGCCCAGACCCAACTAATCTGCTTCTCAAAAGTTCTTTCACTACCCCAACTGTAGCTGCATTTCCTTTGGAAAGTGCTGCCATTGATGGAGTGGCTTCTACAACTGCCAAAGGTCCTTCCACTCCTTCAACTGCAGCCAGTCCTTCCACTCTTAATACTTCACCTTTGATGCCTCCAACCTCTGAAAGTTGCCCTATGGCTCCAGTAGTGACTTTATCTTCCCAGAATGCTTCTGCTTCTCTAGCTCCTATGGCACAGGTCCCTGAAATTCCCAAGTCTGAGTCTTCTACCCCTCTGCCTCCAACTGGTGCTCCTCAGGGTGAAAAGAAAGTTCATGGCATTTCTCAAACCTCACCATTGGCACCTATGGCTTCTGCTCCTGAAGGGTACCCAACTGAGGACTCTGGTGCTTCTATTACTGCATCTTCCAAAGGAATGTACCTAGCTGACTCCCCATCTCCTTTAGGGACTACTGTGTCTCCTCAGCCTAAAAGAATTCCAACCAAGAAGGGTTCAGCTACTGCTCCCTTAACTCTTGCCCCTTCTGCTTCTAAAAGTGTACCTGCTATCCCTGATACTCCTGTTGGAAATCTTTCGTTCACTATTTCTCCAGTTGAAGCTTCTTTTCCAGAGGCGGATCTTCCTTTTCATGTCTCTAAAGGATCACTAGCTGAGAAGCATTCCCCTACTCCCCCATCCTCCAGAGAGGCTCCTGTTCCCCTGCCTATGGCTCCTTCCCCCAAGGAGGGGCCAGCATCCCCATCCCCTAAAGAGACCCTTACTCCTCTAGCTGTGACCCCTTCCACCCCCAAAAGAGCCCCAGCAACTCCTTCCCCCAAAGAGGCTCCCACTCCCCTAGCTATGACTCCTCCTTCCCCCAAAGGGAGCTCAGCAACCACATTACCTAAAGAGACTCCCCTTCCTGCTGTGACCCCTTCCTCCCCAAAAGGAGCCCCAGCAACTCCTTCCCAAAAGCAAACCCCAGCCACCCCACCTCCCAAAGAGGCTCCCACTTTCCCAGCTATGGCTCTTCCCTCTTCCAAAAGAACCCCAGTTAACCCACCTTCAAAGGAGGACTCCACTCCCGTAGCTGTGACTCATTCTTCCCCCAAAGAGAGCCCAGCAATCCCACCTCCCAAAGAGACTTCTTCTCCCTCAGCTCTGACTCCTCCCTCCCTCAAAGGGCCTCAGGCCCCCAAAAGAGCCTCAGCTACCCCATCTCCCAAGGGAGACTCCACTCCCCCACCTGTGTCTCCTCCCTCCCCCAAAAGGGGCTCAGCAACTCCATCTCCCAAAAAAGCCCCAGCTAGCCCACCTCCAAAGGGAGACTCCACTCCTCCACCTGTGACTGCTCCCTCCCCCAAAGAGAGCCCAGCAACTCCATCTCCCAAAAGAGCTCCGGCTAGCCCACCTCCAAAGGGAGACTCCACTCCCCCACCTGTGACTCCTCCTTCCCCCAAAGGGAGCCCAGCAACTCCATCTCCCAAAAGAGCTCCGGCTAGCCCGCCTCCAAAGGGAGACTCCACTCCTCCACCTGTGACTGCTCCCTCCCCCAAAGGGAGCTCAGCAACTCCATCTCCCAAAAAAGCCCCAGCTAGCCCACCTCCAAAGGGAGACTCCACTCCTCCACCTGTGACTGCTCCCTCCCCCAAAGGGAGCCCAGCAACTCTATCTCCCAAAAAAGCCCCAGCTAGCCCACCTCCAAAGGGAGACTCCACTCCTCCACCTGTGACTGCTCCCTCCCCCAAAGGGAGCCCAGCAACTCCATCTCCCAAAAAAGCCCCAGCTAGCCCACCTCCAAAGGGAGATTCCACTCCTCCACCTGTGACTGCTCCATCTCCCAAAAAAGCCCTGGCTAGCCCACCTCCAAAGGGAGACTCCACTCCTCCACCTGTGACTGCTCCCTCCCCCAAAGGGAGCCCAGCAACTCCATCTCCCAAAAAAGCCCCAGCTAACCCACCTCCAAAGGGAGACTCCACTCCTCCACCTGTGACTGCTCCATCTCCCAAAAAAGCCCCGGCTAGCCCACCTCCAAAGGGGGATTTCACTCCCCCAGGTGTAACTCCTCCATCTCCAAAAAAGGGCCCAGCAACTCCATCACCCAAAGGAACCCCCACTCCCTCTGCTGTGACTTCTCCCCCCAAAAGGGGTCTGGCAACCCCACCTCTCACAGGAGACCCTGCTCCCCCATCTGTGGCTCCTGTTTCCCCCAAAGAGGCCTCAGCAGCAGCATCACTCAAAGAAACTCCCACTCCTTTAGCTGTGGCTCCTCCCTCCTCCAAAGGGACTCTGGCTGCCAAAAGAGCCTCAGCAACTCCAAACACCAAAGAAGTCCCTACTTCCCCAGCCGTGACTCCTTCCACCAAAAAAGCAACAGGAACCCCAGTCCCCAAAGGGGTGCCCACTCCCTCAGCTGTAATTCCTCCCTCTCCAAAAAAGGCCCCAGTCCCCAAAGGGGCCCCAGCAACCTCATCCTCCAAAGAGGCTCCCGCTCCCCCAACTGTGATTCCTCTCTCTCCCAAAGAGGCCCCTACTTCCCCAGTTTCAGTCACATGTCCCTTGGGGTCCACTGCCCCTCAGGCATCTAAAGGGCCCCCAATAAAGAAAGGCCCCACAGCTTTCAAAGCAGTGCTTGATGGTTCAGCTCCAGAAAGTGCACCAGTCATCACAACTCCCACTCAGAAAGGTCCACCAGCCAAGAATAGTTCTATTTCACCACCTGTGTGCCCAGATCCCTCATCTCAGAATGGTACTAAAGGACCCCTTCCTGCAGTGGCTCCAGCTCCTCTATTGACAGTCTCTACTCAGAAAGGTTCTTCTCCAAAAGCCCTCCCTGTCTCTCCCTTAAAGGGCAAAGATTCTTTCCATTCCCCAGAGGGCCCCTTGCCTCCTCCTTCTGAGTCAGAGACATCTACCCCTTCAGCAACAGCTGCCCCAGAGAAGAGCCTTCCTAAAGCTGGATTAGTGTCTGTCTCTCCAGCACCTACCCCGTCAGTCTCTCTGCCTCTTGCTTCCTCCCCAGTTCCCCCTCTGCTTCCTAAACAGCAATTTCTGCCGTCCTCACCTGGGCTGGTGCTGGAATCACCCTGTAAGCCCTCAGCCCCTGCTGATGAGGATGAGCTGCCGCCTCTGATTCCCCCGGAACCAATCTCGGGGGGAGTGCCTTTCCAGCCGGTCCTCGTCAACATGCCCACTCCCAAACCTGCTGGGATCCCTGCCCCAACCCCCTCTGCCAAGCAGCCTGTTCTGAAGAACAATAAGGGTATTTGCCTTGGTTTGCCGTGTGCATGGTGTGTTGCCCACAACCCTCCCGGGCTACCCACCAATACTAACCATAGGATGCGCCGCTTTTTCCAGTATACCTGTTTGTGTTTGGGCATAGAATAAGTTTAAATGCAGAAACTCTAGGCATGTGAGACAGAATCTTGGTTTTCGCCTCAGATAGTCCATTATGTGTTTATTATCTTGTGTAATGTGGTCCAGACTAACTCTGGGTCCATCATCTTCCTTACCTACCTGATCTGACACTGAAAACCAAGACCTTCTAGACCTTTAATTTGCTCTAATCTCTACCACATCACTAACCTTGTCCCTGGGCCTGGGATTTGCTAAAATATTGGGAAATGTAGAACTGCTTGAATTTCTTCATATCTTAAACTTAGTAATAACCAGTGCCCAGGGACTCTTCCTCCAAGACCTATTATTTTTCCTAGCCTGAGAATGGTGGAGGTGTATGCTTTTACCCTCAGTAGTCCATTGATGCTTGGCCTTTGAATTGAGGGAAATTTAAATATATGAGTTACATTTGGAAGAAATGGATGAGGTCATAGGACAATTATCTAGAAGTGACTATTAGAACTATAGATCAGCATTTTGAGACTATTTGGGTCGTGTTGATTAGATCAAATTGCTAGGGTTAGCAGTTTGAAAATAAAGCTAAATGTGTACACAACTGCTTCTGGCCTCCCCCAACCCAGTTTAAAGGATGAGGGGAAAGTGTCCCTCCCCTCAAGACCGCCTCCACAATGTCATCTTAACGGTCTTCACTGAAGTATACCTGGAGGCACCTTGCCTACCAGAACCTTTCTAAGATGGATGGGCTATTGGGTAGAATTTGGCATTGCATAAATCATTGGTATTTGCCTGTGCCGAGAAGTGAAGAACTTGAAGAAAAAGTAACAGTTATATAAAATGCTCAGCTGTGTCTAGTGTTTCTGGGGCTGGGTCTTTAATGGATGTGTACACACTAGTTTTTGACTAAGTTACAGGCTATCATACTGTATAAACCAGTGACTTTTGGTTTGGGCAAGCCATGGTGAGGTGCCTCTTGTAATCTTTGCTATAAAATGTAAAAGTTATTTGTTATTTTAGGGTCTGGAACAGAATCTGATAGTGATGAATCAGTCCCAGAGCTTGAGGAACAGGATTCTACACAGGCAACCACACAACAAGCTCAGGTGGGTATTATCTTAACTTACCAATGTAAGTACTTGGGTCAGAGAAACATTGGTGAACCAGTGTTAATCAGAGAAAGCTGGCTTATGCGTTTGGAGCTGTGAACTTTTGTAAAGGGAAAACCACATGGGGATTTTGGTATCCAGGTTTTACATTCCAGTTTACTCATAGCTATTTGATTTTCTTAGCTGGCAGCAGCAGCTGAAATCGATGAAGAACCAGTCAGTAAAGCAAAACAGAGCCGGAGTGAAAA
The DNA here is from genome assembly GCF_002263795.3 of Bos taurus. Taxonomy (NCBI): domain Eukaryota; kingdom Metazoa; phylum Chordata; class Mammalia; order Artiodactyla; family Bovidae; genus Bos; species Bos taurus. The sequence continues at coordinate 56,742,067 of NC_037332.1, forward strand.
GAAGGCACGGAAGGTAAGAATTGAAGTTATAAACAAGAGTTAAAGGTTCTGATGAAGCAACTTTGGAAAGGGGGAGTCTGTAGTGGAACTCAGGGTAGTGGCAGGAAGCCTGGGAATCAATGATATATTCCTGTATAAACTTTTCTTTGCCCACAGAAAGTCTTTGCTTAGAATGTAGTTTTGTTGAGTTTATTTCCTGAAGCTGCTTCTAAAGAAGTTGACAACTGTTCTTTTTTATTCTTTAGGCTATGTCCAAACTGGGTCTTCGACAGGTTACAGGGGTTACTAGAGTCACTATCCGGAAATCTAAGAATATCCTTTTTGTCATCACAAAACCAGATGTGTACAAGAGCCCAGCTTCAGATACCTACATTGTTTTTGGGGAAGCCAAGGTAAGGAAAGTTTTCTTGAGAATTACTGTAGACCAGGATTTCTCAACCTCAATGCTGTTGACATTTTGGATCAAATAATTCTTTGTTGTAGAAGGGCTATCCATTAAGCAGTATCACTTGCAGTTGTGATAACCAACAAAATCTCCAGGCTTTTGACAGATGTCCCCTGGGGGACAAAATCACCCTCCAGTGGAGGACCACTGCTTTAGACATAAGCTATTTCTTTGTCTACAGGGAGATATCAGTATAATCTGAGTGAGATCAAGCCATTTAAAGCTAGGTGGTAAGTTAATGTGATTTAGATTTAAGTTAAATTCAGAGTGAGAGTTTGGGAAAGATACCATTTTGTTGATTTACTGCAATTGATCTACTCATTTGAATCTGTACTTTCTGTCCTATAGATTGAGGATTTATCTCAGCAAGCACAGTTAGCAGCTGCTGAGAAATTCAAAGTTCAAGGTGAAGCTGTCTCAAACATCCAAGAAAACACACAGACTCCAACTGTACAAGAGGAGAGTGAAGAGGAAGAGGTATATAAGGAAACCTTTTGTGCCTTAAATCCTTTCAAGATAATACCATGTTTGTATTGATGAGTGTGTTCTACATGGTTTTAGGCTCTTGAACTCCATGAGTTAAGTAGCTTTTGACTTAATGTTAAGTACTGTCTGTAGATTCAGGAGATGCCTGACAACTCTTGAAGTTGTTCTTGCCTTTAGTTTATTAAGTATTTTTTCCTTATCTTAGGTTGACGAAACAGGTGTGGAAGTTAAGGACATAGAATTGGTCATGTCACAAGCAAATGTGTCGAGAGCAAAGGCAGTCAGAGCCCTGAAGAACAACAGTAATGATATTGTAAATGCTATTATGGTAAGTATCCAAGCTTATTCTTTGACTCCCGCTGCCCTGACCAATTGCGGGTGACTAGTTTTTGTGCTTAATATCAGCCAATTAAGAAGCCTCTTTCCAGAACCTGTTCTGAGTTTTCTTGGATTTTAGTGACCTGTATTCTCTGAATTTGCCTGTAACCACTTCTGATGATCTCTTTTCTCTTACAGGAATTAACAATGTAACCATCTGAAAAGAGGACCTTTTTTTGGTGTTTCAAAAGAGTAACTGCAGCTGGGTTTGAAATTTGTACTGTTTCTATCATTAATAAAGTTATGGCTTCTTGTTGGATGAACTCAGTGGGTGCTTGATCTCTTCGGGGTTGTGGGGACAAAAGCTCTAGAAATAAAAACACATTTATTTGTAACTGTTAAGACCTCAGCTTCAGTTAAAGAGGTTTAATGCCGCAGGTTTCCCTTTTAATAATTATCCTCTCCTCTGACCTATGATCTTTCTGAAAACATATTGGGACTCATCTGGCCTCTTGTCATGTAATAACTTGGTACAGGGTTGGACGTAACAGATGTGAAATGCTTGCCACAGAGGCCAGGTGAGGCCCAATATGTATTCAGATAGTACTTTGTAAAAAAGTGAAGATACTAGGACTTCCCTAGTAGTCCAGTGACTAAGACTCCTCACTCCCAGTGCATGGGGCCCAGGTTAAATATTTTTTTAAAGGAAGGTGCCTCATGAAGGAGAGATTTTTGACTATAGACAGTACACATGCTGTGCTCTTAGACATACAGATATATTAATCTATAAATTCTGATTAGGGTAGCCATTAATTGTGCTACAATAATAAATGAAATCAGAACTGCTCCAGGCAAACTGGAGTTTAGCCAGTCGTGATAAAAACACAATACAGATAACTAGAAGTCATAAGAACAGTGAAGGTTCTGAGTTGCTCAGTTGTTTAAAACTCTGTGACCCCATGGACTGCAACATGCCAAGCTTCCCTGTCCACCCAACTCCCAGAGCTTGCTCAAACTCATGTCTATTGAATTGATGCCATTCATCCATCACGTCCTCTGTCATCCACTTCTGCCTTCAATCTTTTTAAGCATCAGGGTGTTTTCTAATGAATCAGTTCTTCCTATCAGGTGGCCAAAGTGTTGAAGCTTCAGCATCAAATCAGTCTTTTTAATGAATATTCAAGACTGATTTCCTTTAGGATTGACTGATTTGATCTTGCAGTCCAAGAAACTCAAGAGCCTTTTCCAATACCACAGTTCAAAAGCATCAATTTTTCGACACTCAGCTTTCTTTATGGTCCAACTCTGAACGTCCATACATGACTGACTACTGGGAAAGCCATAGCTTTGACGAGATAGACCTTTGTCGGCAAAGTAATGTCTTTGCTTTTTAATATGCTGTCTAGGTTTGTCATAGCTTTTCTTTCAAACAGCAAGCATCTTTTCCATTTCCTGGCTGCCGTCACCATCTGCAATGATTTTGTAGCCTAAGAAAAAGTCATGTGTTTCCAGTGTTTCCCCATCTTTTTGCCATGAAATAATGGGACCGGATGCCATGATCTTAGTTTTTTGAATGTTGAGTTTTAAGCCAGCTTTTGCACTCGGCTCTCTCACTTTCATCTAGAAGCTCTTTAGTTATTAGGAAGTGGTTTGGGGGAGAGCAGAGGGCTAAAATTTGAAAATAGGAAGGCTACATTTTTTAAAAAATTAGATGCTGTGGTATGTTTTGGGAACTAAAGTTTAAATCCGTTTACTAGTCTCAGTTCCTTTGAGAAAGTAGGCATTATTTTAGGAGTTGGGATTAAGGACCAAAAGAGGTTAAATGACTTCCCCAAAGACTGTGGTAGGCTATCCTAGAGAAGCACAGATTGACTTTCTGGCTGAGAATAATGATCTGCTTCTATTTCTCTGGAGTAAAACAATCATTAAATGAACAGAAGTCTCAAGAGGCTGAATTCTGCCAAGTCTGAGTCAGGTAATAATTATTTCAGGAAGAAATTAGGGATATTAACTCCCATTTCCTCACCCTTCCCTCTCTACAGAGAACAAACTGCCAGTTCTTGGTTATATTTTTAGAGAAGTATCTTATTCAAGGCTATTACTGCCACTGATAACTGTAGTGTATTCCCATTTCAAACTATTGCTACCCTTTATATCATGTATTACAGGCATTTGTTGTTTAGTTGCAAGTCGTGTCTGACTTTTGTGACCCTGTGGACTTCACCCACCAGATTCCTCAGTTCATAGGATTTCCCAGGCAAGAATACCAGAACAGGTTGCCATTTCCTACTCAAGGGAATCTTGCCAACCCAGGGATCAAACCCATGTCTGTTGCTTTGCAGATGGATTTTTTTTTACCACTGAGTTACCAGGGAAGCATTACTTTACTAGCATGTGAGATGAGTGCAATTGTGCAGTAGTTTGAGCATTCTTTGGCATTGCCTTTCTTTGGGATTGGAATGAAAACTGACCTTTTCCAGTCCTGTGGCCATTGCTGAGTTTTCCAAATTTGCTGACATATTGAGTACTTTCACAGCATTATCTTTCAGGATTTGAAATAGCTCAACTGGAATTCGATCACCTCCACTAGCTTTGTTCATAGTGATGCTTCCTAAGGCCCACTTTACTTCACATACCAGGATATCTGGAATATGATCACTGGTGAGTGATCACACCATTGTGATTATCTGGGTCATGAAGCTGATTTTAGAAAAGGCAGAGGAACCAGAGATCAAATTTCCAACATTCGCTGGTTCATTGAAAAAGCAAGAGAGTTCCAGAAAAACATCTATTTCTGCTATATTGACTATGCCAACACCTTTGACTGTGTGGATCACAATAAACTGTGGAAAATTCTTAGAGATGGGAATACCAGACCACCTGACCTGCCTCCTGAGAAATCTGTATGCAGGTCAGGAAGCAACAGTTATAACTGGGCCTGGAACAACAGACTGGTTCCAAATAGGGAAAGGAGTATGTCAAGGCTGTATATTGTCACCCTACTTACTTAACATATGCAGAGTACATCATGAGAAACGCTGGGCTGGAAGAAGCACAAGCTGGAATCAAGATTGCCAAGAGAAATATCAATAACCTCAAATATGCAGATGACACCACCTTTTTGGCAGAAAGTGAAGAACTAAAGAGCCTCTTGATGAAAGTGAAAGAGGAGAGTGAAAAAGTTGGCTTAAAGCCCAGCATTCAGAAAACCAAGATCATGGCATCTCGTCCCATCACTTCATGGCAAATAGATGGGGAAACTGGAAACAGTGGCTGACTTTATTTTTCTGGGCTCCAAAATCACTGCAGATGGTGACTGCAGCCATGAAATTAAAAGATGCTTACTTCTTGGAAGGGAAGCTATGACCAACCTAGATAGCATATTCAAAAGCAGAGACATTACTTTGCCAGCAAAGGTCTGTCTAGTCAAGGCTATGGTTTTTCCAGTGGTCATGTATGGATGTGAGAGTTGGACTATAAAGAAAGCTGAGTGCTGAAGAATTGATGCTTTTGAACTGTGGTGTTGGAGAAGACTTGAGAGTCCCTTGAACTGCAAGGACATCCAACCAGTCTGTCCTAAAGGAGATCAGTCCTGGGAGTTCATTGGAAGGACTGATGTTGAAGCTGAAACTCCCAATACTTTGGCCACCTGATGCAAAGAGCTGACTCACTGGAAAAGACCCTGATGCTGGGAAAGATTGACGGCAGGAGGAGAAGGGGACAACGGAGGATGAGATGGTTGGATGGCATCCCTGACTCAATGGACATGCGTTGGGGTGGACTCCAGGACTTGGTGATGGACAGGGAGACTTGGTGTACTGTAGTTTATGGAGTCGCAGAGTCAGACACGACTGCTCGACTGAACTGACTGAACTGAACTACCAGCGAAACCCAGAAAAGAAGAAGGGGTAGTAAGGCAAAAAGGCTGATCTCTGGCATACCTCAAAGATATTGTGGGTTCAGTTCCATACTACCACACAATACAGTAAGTCATGATTTTTTTTTTCTAGTGCATATAAAAGTTATGTAGGACTTACCAGGTTTTTTTTTTTTTTTAACTGGTGGAAGTCTTGATGGCTACCGACTGATCAGGTGGGAGTTTCTGAAGATTGAGAGTAACTTTTTTTTTTTTTTTAATGGCCATGCCATTTGGTTCAAAGTCAGTGTGTAGGATCTTAATTCTGGACCAGGGGTAGAACCCTGGGTCTTAGCAGTGAGAGCTTGGTATCCCAACCACTAGACCACCAAGGAATTTAAGACAATAGTGAAGTTTGCCATATCGATTGACTTTTCCTTTCAAGAACAATTTCTGCAATGCTGGTTTTTTTAAGTTGTTGTTTTGTTTTGTTTTGTTTTTAACATTTATTTTACTATTTATTTGGTTGTGCCAGCAACTTGGGATCTTGAATCTTTGTTGCTGCCAGCAAACTCAGTTGTGGCATATAGGATCTAGTTACCCAACCAGGGATCAAACCTTGGCCACCTGCATTGGGAGCATGGAGTCCCAGCCACTGGACCACCAGGGAAGTCCCTGCAATGCTGTTTGATAGTGTTTTTACCCACAGAAGAACTTCTGTCAAAATTGAAGTCACTCTTAACAAACCCTGCTACTGCCATATCAACTAAGTTTATGTAATATTCTAAATTCTTTGTCATCATACCAATAATCTTCACAGCATCTTCACCAAGAGTAGATTCCATTTCAAGAAACTACTTTGTTCATCCATAAAAATCAACTCATCCATTCAAGTTTTATCATGAGATTGCAGCAATTCAGTTATATCTTTTTTTTTTTAATTCAGTTATATCTTAAGGTTCCACTTCTAATTTCTAGTTCTCTTCCTATTTCCACATCAGCAGTTACTTCCTCCACTGAAATCTTGAACCCCCTAAGTTATTCGGGAGTGCTAGAATGAACTTCTTCCAAACTCTTAATACTGATGTTTTGATCCCTTGAATCACTAATGTTCATGGCTTCTAGAATGGTGCATCTTATCCAGAAGGTTTTCAATTTACTTTGCCTAGATTTATCAGAGAAATCATCATGGCAGCCTTACGAAATATATTTCTTTCTTAAGTCATAGGACTTGAAATTACTTCTTGATTGCTGAACTGCATCAGGGATATGTTCAAAAACAACATTAATTTCACTGTACATCTTTCAGGGCTCTTGGATGACCAGGTGCATTGTTGATGAGCCATAATATTTTGAAAGGAATCCTTATTTCTAACAGTTAAGTCTCAACAGTGGGCTTAAAATATTCAGTAAACCCTGTTGTAAGCAGATATGCTATTATTACCCAGACTGTATTGTCCCAATTACAGAGCAAAGGCAGCATAGACTTAGCATTTTTAAAAGCCCTACGATTTTCAGAATGGTTGATAAATGAGCACTGGCTTCAATTTAGAGTCACCAGCTGCACTATCCCCTAATGAGAAAGTCAGCTTGTCCACTGAAGCTTTTCAGCCAGGTATTGACCTTTCTACCTATGAAAGTCCTGAATAGTCTCTTTACTGAAATCTGTTGTGTAGTGTAGCCATTTTTATTAATTATATAAGCTAGATTTTCCGGATAACTTGCTGCAGCTTCTACACAACACTTGTTTGATCTTGCAGTTTTATGTCATGGCTTACTTCCTTGTATCTCATGAACCAACTTTACCAGCTTTTCCTTCTGCAGCTTTTACCAGATTTTCCTTCTGCAGCTTCCTCACCTCTCTACTGTCATCAAATCTAAGACAGCTGGGGCCTTGTTCCGGATTAGGCTTCTGTTTAAGGGAATGTTGTGACTGGCTTGATCTTCTATACAAACCACTAGAAATTCTCTTTATCAGCAATAAGACTGTTTCGCTTTCCCTTGTGTGTTGCTGAAGTAGCACTTTTAATTTACTTCAAGAAATTTTTTGTTGCATTCACAACTTGGTCAATTGTTTGGTGTAATTTAGACCTAGTTTCAGCCTATCTCTGCTTTTGACATGGCTTCCTCACTAAGTTTAATCATTTCTAGCTCTTGTTTTAAAATGAGAGATGTGAGTCTCTTCCTTTCACTTGAACACTTAGAGGCCATTGTTTGGTTATTAATTAGTCCTAATTTCAGTATCCTTGTGTCTCAGGAAATAGAGAAGCTTGAGGGGAGAGAAGAGAGAGAGATGGCTGGTCAGTGGTCGAGTTCACCATCTTATACAGGCATGGTTAATGATGTCCTAAAACAATTACAGTGGTAACATCAAAGATCACAGATCACCATAAAAAACATAGTAATTTTAAAGTTTGAAATATTGTGAGAGTTACCAAAATGTGAGATAGACATGAAGGGAGCAAGTGCTGTTGGCAAAATGGCACTCATAGACACTCGACGCAGGGTTGCCACAAACCTTCAACTTGTAAAAAACACGGTGTCTGCAAAGCAAATAAAATTAGGAATGCCTATAATTCCTTCGATCATTTTTTATCTACTACCCTTAAAATGTACAACTAACCTCCTCTGCTACCGAATGATTAAATTTTTAGTTCTCAAATTAGGGGATGTATAGTTTCGATAAACCTTTTAAAGAGGAATTGTTCCTTCCTATTCTCAAACTGATTAAATACTTATGTTCAAATACTCAATAGGCCACATATCAGTGAAATCTCAAGTAATATCTGCTTCCATCTGTAACAGTAGACCTAATACTCCCAAAACATATTTAGGATGGTTAGAAGCATTTGATAAGGATTTGAAATTGGCACAGGTTATTTACTAAATCACCCTTCTGATTTAAAATAAAAAGTAAAAGTATTTTCCTGGTGTTACAGTGGATAAGAACCTGCCTGCCAGTGCAGGGGACAGGGGTTTGATCCCTGGTCCAGGAAGATTCCACATGCCATGGAGCAACTAAGTCCATGTGCTGCAACTACTGAGCCCACACACAGCAATAAGAGAAGCCACTGCAATGAGAAGCCCACACCATTGCAAAAAAAAGTAGCCCCTACTCACTGAAGCTAGAGAAAGTCTGTGCTCAGCAACAAAGACCCAGCACAATCAAAAATACATATAATAAAAATAAAAAATGAGGACCTTCCTGGTGGCACAGTGGATGAGAGTCCTCCTGCCAATGCAGGGGACACAGGTTCAATCCCTGGTCCTGGAGGGTTCCACGCACCCCATGTGCCACAGCTACTGAGCCCACATGCTATAGCAACTGAAGACTACATGCCTAGAGCCTGTGCTCTGCAGCAAGAGGCCACTGCAATGAGAAGCCCAGGCACTACAACTAGAGAAAGCCTGAACGTAGCAACGAAGACCCAATGCAATCAAAGGTAAAAATAAACATTTTTTTTTTAATGAAAAATGAAAAGCTTCCTAATGGGCCAGTTTATTTACTTAGCTAGGATTCACATTACAGCCATTCACTTAAATTTTTTTCTTTATTTTTGACTGCGCTGGGTCTTCACTTCTACACGGGCTTTTCTCTAGTTGCCAGAGCAGGAGCTACTCTAGCTGCGGTTCGCAGGCAGAAGCCATTGCAGTGGCTTCTCATGATGCAGAGCACTGGCTCTAGGGTATATGGGCTCAGTAGTTGTGGCTCAGGGGCTTAGTGGGATCTTCCCTGATCAAGGATTGAACCTGTGTCTCCTGCACTGGCAGGCCAATTCTTCACCACTGAGCCACAAGGGAAGCCCCATTCACTTAAAAATTGATTCTTTTATTTTGCTTTTTTAGGCCATGCTGTGCAGCATTTGGGCTCTTTGTTCCCCAATCTGGGATCAAACTCATGACCCCCTGCATTGGGAGATACACTCTTAACCACTGGGCCGATAGGGAAATCCCCAAAATTGATTTTTTAAATTCCTATACATGAGTTCCTATTCTTAACATACATTTATAATATGCCAAAAAAGTTAGTGTTCTGCAAATTTAAAACTTTAAATAAAATTGTATTGTATATTACATATCTTCATGTAAATTGCTTTTCAACTTACTTTCCAAGATTTATCTATGATGATAGATGTATTCATTCCCTTCCCAGTCCCCTGTTGTCTTCCTTTTATCTCTACTTCTCCAGGAACTGTTTCTCATCCAGGGCTGCTGCTGCTGCTGCTAAGTCGCTTCAGTCGTGTCCAATTCTGTGCAACCACATAGACGGAAGCCCACCAGGCTCCCCCGTCCCTGGGATTCTCCAGGCAAGAACACTGGAGTGGGTTGCCATTTCCTTCTCCAACTCATCCAGGGCACCTAGTTGCTAAGTCCAGTGGACGGACACTTCATGCATGGCTGCATTTGTCTTTCTTCAAATTAGCTTTCTTAACATTATCTAGCCTGTCAAAATTTTCCCTTATGTATTTCCTGCTAATACAGTTAATGAATGACACAGCTATTCATTCAGTCATGTTTAAAAAAAACAGGAATTCCCAGGTGGTCCAGTAGTTAGGACACTACATCCTCACTGCCGAGGGCATGGGCTCAATTCCTGGTTGGGGAACTAACATCCTGCAAGCCACGCAATGCAGCCAAAAAGTAATTTTAAAAAAGCAACTTGGTCTTTGCAACAAATTGTGTCAGGAAAACTAGATATCCACATGCAAAAGAATGAAGCTGGACCCTTATTTTACCCCATATACAAAAATTAACTACAAGGAATTCCCTGGCAGTCTCGTGGTTAAGAGTCAGCACTCTCACTGCTCTGAGCCTAGGTTCGGTCCCCTGGTCAGGGAACTAAGATCCCACAAGCCTCATGGTGTGGCCAAAAATATATATAAAAAATAAACAATAACTACAAATGGATCAAAGACCTAAATGTAAGACCTAAAATGATAGAACTCTCAGATTTTAAAATGGGGAAATCTTCATGGTCTTGGATTTGGCAATGATTTATTAGACAACAAAAGCACAAGCAACAAAAGAAGGAATTAGATAAATTAGATTTCACAAAAATTTAAAATTTCTATCAAAGGACATAAATCAACAGGGTAAAAAGACAACTCAGAAGTTGGGGAAAAGTACCTGCAAATGACAATTTTGCGGTTATAATAGGTTAATATCTACAATGTACAAATAACTACAACTTAGTGGGCAAAGGACTTGAATAGACATTTCTCCAAAGAGGTTATTCAAATAGCCAATAAGCACATGAAAAGATGCTCAACATCACAAATCATTAGGGAAATGCAAATCAAAACTGCAGTGAGATACCACCTCACAAGCATTAGAATGGCTACCATCAAAAAATAAAATAGATGACAAGTGTTGGTGAGGATGTGAAGAATGGAAACACCTGTAATCTGTTCATGGTACTATATAGTACTTCAACTGCTACAGAAAATGGTATGGCAATTCTCAAAAAATCAAAAATAGAATTACTATGTGATCTAGCAGGTCCACTCTGGGTATATACTCCAGTCAATGCAAGGGTAATAATACACCCATGCAGCATTATTCACAATAGTCAAAATGAAGAAACAACCTAAATGTCCCTTGGAGATGAAGGAAAAAGCAAAATGTAGCATATACGTATAATGGAATATTATTCTGCCTTAAAAGGAAGAAAGTCTGATACATGCTATAAGAGTAAACCTCGACATTAAGCTAAGTGAAATAAGCCAGTCAAAAAAGACAAATATTAATGCATATGATTTCACTTATATGAAATACCTAGATTAGTCAAACTCACAAAAACAGAAAACAAAACGGTGGTTGCCAGAGGTTGGGGGAGAAACGAAGGGAGAATTCGTGTTTAATGGGTACAGAAGTTCAGGTGGGGAATATGAAAAAGTTCTGGAGATGGATGGTGGTAATGTTGCAAAATGACAAGAGCATAATCCCACTGAACTGTACATTTTAAAAAATGATTAAAAAAGTAAATTTTATCTTGGGTTATTTTTTTTAAAGAAAAGCCTTGTCATCCTAACCTTGTCACAGTTTCCTGTTGATGTAGGTTGCTTACATGTCTTGGCTACTGTAAACAGTGCTGCTATGAACACTAGGGTGCGTGTATTTTTTTTAAACAATCATTCTTCTAAAAATTTTATTATTTTTGGCTGTGCTGATCTTCATTGCTACATGTGGGCTTTCTCTAGTTGGAGCAAGTGGGAGCTACTCTTTGCTGTGGTGCATGAGCTTCTCTCGCTGCAGAGCACAGGCTCTAGAGTGCATGGGCTCAGTAGCTGTAGCACACAGGCTTAGCACATGTGGCCTGTGGGATCTTCCCAGACTAGGGAATTAGATAACTAGGGATGAACCCATGTCCCCTACATTGGCAGTCATTTTTTTAAAATAATACTTTTGTTATTTATGGCTGTGCTGGGTCTTCATTACTGCACATGGGCTTTCTCTATTGTGAGGTGACAATTAGCAATACTGAGCATCTTTCCATGTGCCTGTGGACCATCTGTATGTCTTCTTTGGGGAATGTCTGTTTAGTTTTCTGCCCATTGTTTTGACTGGGTTGTTTTTTTGATACTGAGTTGTATGAGCTGTTTGTGTATTTTGGAATTTAACCCCTTGTTGGCAGCATAATTTGTAATATTACAGTTGTGGTGAGTGGAACTCTTTGTTGTGTATGAGCTTCTCATTGCAGTGGCTTCTCTTTTGAGGAGAACAGGCTCTAGGCACAAGGATTTCAATAGTTGCCACACACAGGCTCAGAGGTTGCAGCTCATAATCTCAGTAGTTGTGGCGCTTGGGCTTAGTTGCTCTGCGGCATGTGGAATCTTCCCCAACCAGGGTTTGAAATTGTCTCTTGCATTGGCAGGCAGATTCTTTACTACTGAGCCGCCAAGGAGGCCCTTAGGTTAATTTTTGATTGAGTACTCTGACATGAATATTACTTTGTTGGATTCTGGATATTTTTGTATTTCTATAAACATTCTTGAGATTTTTTTCTGAGGTGCAGTTAAATTACTTGCAAACAGTTTGATTCTTTCAGGTCTTACTTTTAACTTTGTTAGATGAGGCCAGGGCAGAGTTTGGTCTAGGGCTAATTTTTTCCCAGTACTGAGCCAAACTCTTCTAAGTACACTTACTCAATCATTTATGAGGTTTTCAACTAGTAGGAATAAGCATTATTCCTGATCTTATCTTACATTCAAAGATTGCTCTCTTTGTTTCAGGTGGTTCTTTCCCCACTCTAAAGGTTCTTTCCTCACGTATATGCACTAAACAATACTAAGGAAAAGACCTAAGAGGGAACCCTTAAAGATTTCTAGAAATCTCTCAGTGTGTATCTCTCTCTTTTCTGATACTTTATCCCATGATACCTTGGCCTCCATCTCCTTTCAGTTCAATTCAGTCACTCAGTGTGTCCTACTCTTTGTGACCCCCTATACTGCAGCACTCCAGGCTTCCCTGTCCATCACTATCTCCCAGAGCTTGCTCAAACTCATGTCCATCAAGGCGGTGATGCCATCCAACCATCTCATCCTCTGTCGTCCCCTTCTGCTCATGCCTTCAATCTTTCCCAACATGAGGGTCTTTTCCAATAAGTCAGTTCTTTGCATCAGGTGGGCAAAGTATTGGAGCTTCAGCTTCAGCATCAGTCCTTCCAATGAATATCCAGGACCGGTTTCCTTTAGGATGGACTGGTTTGATCTCCTTGCAGTCCAAGGGACTCTCAAGAGTCTTTTCCAACACCATAGTTCAAAAGCATCAGTTCTCAAAAGCATCAATTTACTCATTCACCTCCTTTACTCAAGGTAATGGCCAGGCTCCTCCTAGATTCTTCCTCCTTGTGCCATGACCTGGAACTTCTCTCTAGGCATTAAACGGAGACAATCTTAGGGTTCACTTCATTGGTCTGTCATTTTTAAGTAATCACTAGCCTTTGTTACCTGATGTTCAATGTCTTGAAAACAATCGTTTCATATATAGTCTAGTATGATTAGATTAGATCCCTGTTACTTTATGTTGGCCAGAGCAGTAGTCCTAGCACTTTTATGGCATAGCTCCTTCCTCATCAGCAGTCTATGGTGGTTTCCCAGGTGCCTATTGCTAAAACAGAGAAAAGATATTGATTTCTATATGTTTCTACACCTTTATAAGATATGTCTTTGAGTGGAAATGGGGAGTAAGGCTGTTGGGGCTGGTTATTTTTTCATAACATACAGGATTGAATGACTCTTTAAACCACATTCTTCTGTAATTTTGATTAAAATTACACAATAAATGGTAATGGGGCATCCCAACTAGTTTATGATTTAAACATTGCTGTAGTGTTTTACCATTTAAGATAATATTTGCAATTTGTTTGGATATAACATAGCTTTTGTTTAAATTGTTTCCTTGAATTTTTATTTACTTAGATTTATTATTTATATTGTTATGCATAAACACTGACTTGTGAAAAGTTTTTCAGCTTTCATTAATAATAATCCTAATACAATCATAATAAATTATAGTAATTGGTTTCCTTAATATTAAACCACTCCTGCATTCCAAAAATAATCTTGAGTTAGTTGTAGAGTATTATTCTTTTGCACACTGATGGATTCTCTTTGCTAATGTGTTATTTAGAATAACCACCCCACCAAGTAGGAACTCTCCTACTTTTTTGTTTATTGTTTGATGTTTAAATAATTAATGATTACTAACTGCATGTTGATTACAAATCAGAGCAAGGTGCTAGGATGAACAGTTTTCTAAATAGGGCACCAGGATCCACAGTTGCAGGGCCCAGTCAGCCACTGGGTTAGGCAGTTCTGTACTAAATAATGGAGTGGGTACAAAGGGGCAGGGCTCTTAATGGTTTTTGTTAACAGAAATCCACTTCTAAAAAAAAAAAAAAAAAAGAAATCCACTTCTTCCTTGCCGCCAACAACTCTGGAAGGGGCCCATGTTCACAGCTGCCTGGATGGACTGGATCCACTGGTCCATTCCTGCACAGGGCCAAGATCAAGCACACCACGTGGCTTCCCTCAGCCATCCAACCATCTGCCTCTGTTTCACAGGCTTTGATGAACTGCTTCTTGTTATTGCGAATATAAAGCTCAAAGTAGTTACATTTCTGGCTGTCACCTATCTTTCTGATGCTCAGATTCTTCAGGGGCATGACTCCTCTGGACTCCTTATTCATCATATACTCAAAATAGTAGAGGCAATTGTCTCTGAGGATTAACCAGTGCTGCTTCCACATTTTCACCTGGCCCACTTCCCCCACCCCAGTTTAAGGAGTCAGCGTCAGGGCACTGGTTGAAGAATTTCAGATTATCATTCCTGATCATCCTCAGGCTCTTGAAGGGCTCATTTTGGGTGTGGTCCTAGAAGTTCCAGATCAGCTCCTTAGGCAGGTCCCACCCTACTTGTGCTGGTTCATAGCCACAAAGTGCTCCAGGCCTGGCTTGTTCCAGATGTTGGGACTGTAAAGGCTGGTGTTCAGTATTATCTCTGGTGAAGGACAGTACATAGCAGGCATCTGTGGACTGGATAATCCCAGGGTGGCATCTGCAGTATCCACAGGCAAAGGCTTCCATCATCTGATCAATCCTCTAGCCCTCTCTGGGGACACAGTAAGCTCCATAGAAATTGCCTGAGGGCCTCACCAGTCATGCAGATCCATGAAGGTATGGAGCATTGGTAGGTTCAGGTCTTCCCTCTCCCCTAAGTAGTCCCCGTGACTGTCTTGTTCAGGCCCTTGCCCTTGAACAGGAAACAGAAATTGACCCCTTGGGGGTGTGTACTGGAGAAGTTTGTTCTCCACCAAGAACTTAATCCCCCTTCTTGGGGTCCTTGTTGAAGTTCTTTCTAACTATTGCCATGTTCTGATCCTATTGCAAGGACTCACTGCCCTCAGTGGCCTCCAGGCACCCTTGCTCATGGCTTCATTGAGCTCCTACCACAGGTGGTGGATCTCCAGCAGCAGCTTCTGCGTCAACAATGAGACATTCTCCAGCTCCATCTGCTCCTTAGGACTTTGGTCTGGGTGCTCATAGACACTGTCCTCCATGGCTGCCAAGTCCCCTCAGGCAGGGCTGGATCCAACTTCACCTGTGGGCTCAGATCAGCCAGTCAAATATCTTGAGGGCTGCTGTCACTGTCTAAACAAGAAGAAAGTAAACAAAAAACAAAAGGAGTAGCAGGATAGTAGAGAAACTGGAATAGCTGCCTCCTAATAAAAAGAACAGGTTCCTGACATTGTTTAGGAGGTGGTGATCAAAACCATCCCCAAGGAAAAGAAATGCAAAAAGGCAAAGGGGTTGTCTGAGGAAGCCTCACAAATATCTGAGAAAAGAAAAGAAGCAAAGGCAAAGGAGAAAAGGAAAGATATACCCATCTGAATGCAGAGTTCTAAAGTAGCAAGGACAGACAAGAAAGTCTTCCTCAGTGATCAATGCAAAGAAATAGAGGAAAACAATAGAACAGGAAAGATTAGAAGTCTCTTCAAGAAAATTAGAGACACGAAGGGAACACTTCATGCAAAGATGGGCACAATAAAGGACACAAATGGTATGGACCTAACAGAAGCAGAAGATATTAAGAAGAGGTGGCAATAATACACAGAAGAACTATACAAAAAAATCCTAATAACCCAGATAACTATGATGGTGTGATCACTCACTTAGAGCCAGACATCCTGGAATGAGAAGTCAAGTGCATCTTAGGAAGCATCTCTATGAACAAAGCTAGTGGAGGTGATGGAATTCCAGTTGAGCTATTTCAAATCCTAAAAGATGATACTGTGGAAGTGCTGAACTCACTATGCCAGCAAATTTGGAAAACTCAGCAGTGGCCACAGGACTGGAAAAGGTCAGTTTTCAGTCCAATCCCAAAGAAAGGCAATGCCAAAGAATGCTCAAACTACAGCACAGTTGCACTCATCTCACATGCTAGTAAAGTAATGCTCAAAATTCTCCAAGCTTCAACAGTACATGAATTGAGAACTTCCAGATATTCAGGCTGGATTTAGAAAAGGCAGTGGAACCAGAGATCAAATTGCCAACATCCACTGGATCATGGAAAAAGCAAGAGAGTTCCAGAAAAACATCTATTTCTGCTTTATTGACTACACTAAGGCCTTTGACTGTGTGGATCACAATAAACTGTGGAAAATTCTGAAAGAGATGGGAATACCAGACCACCTGACCTGCCTCTTGAGAAATCTGTATGCAGGTCAGGAAGCAACAGGTAGAACTGGACATGGAACAACAGACTGGTTCCAAATAGGAAAAGGAGTTCGTCAAGGCTGTATATTGTCACCCTGCTTATTTAACTTATATGCAGAGTACATCATGAGAAACGCTGGACTGGAAGAAACACAAGCTGGAATCAAGATTGCTGGGAGAAATATCAATATCCTCAGATATGCAGATGACACCACCCTTATGGCAGAAAGTGAAGAGGAACTCAAAAGCCTCTTGATGAAAGTCAAAGGGGAGAGTGAAAAAGTTGACTTAAAGCTCAACATTCAGAAAACAAAGATCATGGCATCCGGTCCCATCACTTCATGGGAAATAGATGGGGAAACAGTGGAAACAGTGTCAGACTTTATTTTGGGGGGCTCCAAAATCACTGCAGATGGTGAGTACAGCCATGAAATTAAAAGACGCTTACTCCTTGGAAGGAAAGTTATGACCAACTTGGATAGCATATTCAAAAGCAGAGACATTACTTTGCCAACAAAGGTCCATCTAGTCAAGGTTATGGTTTTTCCTGTGGTCATGTATGGATGTGACATTTGGACTGTGAAGAAGGCTGAGCGCCAAAGAATTGATGCTTTTGAACTGTGGTGTTGGAGAAGACTCTTGAGAGTCCCTTGCACTGCAAGGACATCCAACCAGTTCATTCTGGAGATCAGCCCAGGGATTTCTTTGGAGGGAATGATGCTGAAGCTGAAACTCCAGTACTTTGGCCACTTCATGCGAAGAGTTGACTCATTGGAAAAGACTCTGATGCTGGGAGGGATTGGGGGCAGGAGGAGAAGGGGACAACAGAGGATGAGATGGCTGGATGGCATCACTGTCTCGATGGAGGTGAGTCTGAGTGAACTCCAGGAGTTGGTGATGGACAGGGAGGCCTGGCGTGCTGTGATTCATGGGATCGGAGAGAGTCGGACACGACTGAGCGACTGAACTGAACTGAAGGGGATTTGAGGGACTATTTATTTGTGGGCATAAAAGAATTCAAATAAGGTGGCATGTTAAAACTGGACAGTGTCCCACAGAGCAATAAAACTCTAAACTTTGGGGTTACCTTCTCATCAGTCAGAAATTTGCAACTCAAGTAACTTCACAATATTTGAGTTCTAATTACATAACAAGTAGCAAAGTTAAACACAGGTACCTTCTCTTAGAGATTCATCCTTGGGCAGAGGTTAAACCATGTGCCGGAGTCAACTGAAAGGTCATTCATGCCTCCATTCATTTCCATGTTTTAGATCATCTTTTTTCATAAGGCCTCTCCTAACCCTTCCAGTCAATATCGTCCTCTCCTTTTATGCATCCATTGTATTTTGTACTTCCATTATAGGACTCAAATATCTTGACTTGCGCGCGTACTCCGTTTTCCCCAACAAGTACTAGGCTCCGTAGAATCATAGTATATGAGAGCTGGCGTTTAACTTCCCCTTTTACCGAGATTCGAGCATTGGATCCAATCTCTGTAGCTCCCAACATCTGCCTTGCACAGAATAGACACTAAGTCCTCAATGCTAAACATGCAAGCCCCCAAACACTTAAGTCGATTGCACTTTCCTTAAATTTTATCTGCTAATGAGCGGTGCACTGGTGTATGTCTCCCCTTGCTCCAGGGTTAAGTGACCTTCTAGAGTAGACAAAACGAACTGTGTTGATTGTTCACCAATGCTCTAGATCCTAAACCAGTGCCTTATACAAACCCGCAGTTCCACAAAAAACTGTTGGAAAAAGATGGGAGGGGGGCCTATCCCCCAACTGATGCACCTGCAGACAGGAGTGTCCTAATCTCTCCATTCCTACAAACTTAAACGGCTAATAACCTTCCTGTCTCACCTACAGCACTAATTTCTCAAACAAGGTGCAAATGCCGGGCCCAAAGGGTAAAAAAATGTTCCCCCTCAAAAGACCTCAAATTTTCTCTGCCTCTTTACAGGATCTCCAACCCTCAGAAAGATGGCGAGGTGGACCCAGGCCCTTAATTCAGAAGTTAGCCCTTCTCCGCAAATATGAACAGCAGAGGCTTCTGCGGTGCAGTCTCCTCAGCGGACTGGTTTACTCTCTTTAAGGGTAACCGAACCTCCACTTCACTTTCCGAGACTCTGGGCTCCGCACCCTTCGCCTCGGCCTTTCTCCCGCGGTCAACGCGGCCGTTTTTCTGGGAGAGAGTCCGAGGCGCGTGGCGCGGCGGTTAGACTGCCAACGGTTTTCCACCGCTAGGGTGGAGCGCGGGAGGAGCGGCGGGAACCAGTCCGGCCAGAGGCTGCGGACGTAGGGCGGAGCCAGCGCCGGGAAGGATCGCGAAGGAGCTGGGAGGCCCCGCCCTTTCCGTAGATATCTCTAGAAAGCCGCGCAGGACCCCGAAAACAAAGAGTGCGCACGCGCGGCGGCTAGGCCCGGGCATTTTGCTGCGTCACCAGCCGCCGCCCGGCCTCACCACCCCTCGCTCGCACGCACGCACGTTCATTCTCCGTCCTCGCGCCCCTTTTCCTACACTTTCCTCTTCTCTCCGACCGGAGGAGTCGCTCTCCCCGCGCGGTGCATTCTGGGGAGCCAGGTCGAGCCCGCCGCCGCCGTCGCTTGAGGAAAGCGAGAAGAGGCCGCGACTGGGGAGAAGACGCCGGAGTCGCCACCGGAGAGGAGTCGCCTGCCCAGGAGCTGCCGCCGGAGAGGCCCGCCAACCCGTTCGCCCGTCCCCCTGCCCCGTTTCACGATGTGAGTGCGATACCCCGCCGAGAGAAGGTCGTCCGGGAGGGAGGCCGAGGCCGCGCGGGGGGCTGCCGGGAAGCCGTCCCTTCCCCTCCCCCTCTTTCGGCACCCTCGGCTTTCGTCCTCGGTGGAAATCGTTCTTGCCTGGGGGTGGGAGGTTCATTATCCTAGTTCCGGTTACCGTTGGCTGGTGGAGGACATTTTTCCTCCGATGTCCGCTTTCCCCACCTCTAAACTGGCCTTTGGCTTGCTTGTGCCGGAAATCCCACTTACCCCCCATCGGCCGGGCGGGCCGCTCCTAACTCTCGGTAACTTAGCCGTAGGCCTTAATCTCCCGTGAGCTTTTGACCACGCGGGCGCCCTGGAGGCGTGGACCCTCGTGGGCCTCTGCTCCGCTCCAGGGGCAGTTTGCCCCTGTCGCTCTGTGATGCTGGGACTAGGCCCGGGGCCAAGTGCACCTGCGGTGGGTGCTACCACGAGGCTGCTGGAGCTCGTCGTAGAGCACCACGCGGCCCTCCCCCGCGAGCGACAGGTACTTCTAGGCGACTGGAGGGAGGCCATACCTTCTTCGCAACTTAATTTCCCTCTCGGGTGTCGTGATTGCTTGAGTATGGTCTTTCCAGACTTCCTCCTGACTCCAGTCTCGCTAAGGGAGTGAAGGTTGCCAAAACTCAATCGTGTCCCTGGCAGCGAGGAATTACCATTGAGCGGGGAGTTCTGCACGTGTTGGAGTCGAGAAATACTTGTGGACATTTTCTGTGTTCTATGTTAAACTTTAGGCGAGCTTTCGTTATCCTAGCTTAATTTAAGGATGAAACAGGTATGTCACTACTTTGGCTCAAATTTGTTTATGTGAGGTGACTAGATACTTTAGAAATTTTATGATACAGGGAAACCTTGATGATTTTAACCAAATGAGAATTCTTGGCACCGCCACTTTCAGCCTGTAAATTTTTCTCAGGGAAAGCTTTACCTTTTCAGATGTGAGAGTTTTTTGGCACTAAATGCTTCCTAAAAATTGCATATGGAGAGCAATTGAGGGCAACAGTTTTTATTCCTGGAAAAAATAATGCACTTTCAAGGGTTTTCTTAATAATGATTTTGAGGTGAGTATAGTTAGACATCTAAATGGATATGGAAAAAAACACCAGAGCTAGTTAACGATGGAAAATAAGCCTTGAGAAGAACGCGTGTATTATTGTAAATGTTAGAATTTGAAAGGATTCCTCCACCCCCAAAAGTATATAATAGATTTTAATCTACGTAGTTTGTGCTTTTACTCTTAAGAAATCCGTATTCCAGATAATGTACAAGGATTGTCAATTTTTAAAACTGTGAGAACATGAATCCTCACGTAAGGCATTACCAACTTTTAATAGGTTAAATGTAGCCAAGCAAATCTTTTCACGAAGAAATAGTACGTTGAATATGGTTTGAAATAGAAGCACTCTGGGAGGTCACATGAAATAGTTAAATAGGTAAGAGATATTAAGTATTTGTATTATAAATAAAGAACTCGGGAAAAGTGTAACAATCACTATTTCTAAAAGCAGTCTGTCTATAGTTAAGAATGCTACTTTCAAAATGAGTGTTTTGAAGAGTCCAGGTAAATCTCATTCGTTGTAAGATAACTCCATATATACCCTCTAGCAAGTTCTCTAGGAGATCTTATTAATGACTGAATGAATTTACAAGATGAGTATTATGAGTCAGTTACTTGAGTTGGAAACGACTTTTTA
This sequence comes from Bos taurus, assembly GCF_002263795.3. NCBI lineage: Eukaryota > Metazoa > Chordata > Mammalia > Artiodactyla > Bovidae > Bos > Bos taurus. The sequence goes on from NC_037332.1 coordinate 56,762,863, forward strand.
GTAAGAGTCCTAGGAAGAATCTTGGCTGATGAGGGTTCATTTTGTTGATGTCTGCTGGAAACATTGTTTTAGTTGTGGAGAAAGACGTTTTTGCCGGACATCTCAAGGGTTTAGGGTCTGCTTTTTATCACTTCTTAGCTCTTCAGTCGTCATTCCCTAGATAAATTTCTTTCAAGTTTTTAAACTTTTGTCTAGTAGTTTATATAGAAGTGAAGTCGCTCAGTCGTGTCCGACTCTCGGACTGTAGCCTACCAGGATTCTCCAGAACGGGAGTGGGTTGCTCTTTCCTTCTCCAAGGGATCTTCCCGACCCAGAGATCGAATCCAAGTCTCCCGCGTTGTAGGCAGACGCTTTACCGTCTGAGCCACCAGGGAAGTCATTCTCCTACCTTAGAGAATGCTGAAATTGAGGACCTCTCCTCTGTTTAAGACCCACACAAATCCCCCGCAGAGGGTGCTACTTTACTTTTTCTTTTTTAAGCTATTGTAGTTGGTTTTAAGTTGAACCTGTTAAGAGATGGCGTAAAATGTTTAGATTTGAGCTATTTGAAGTCATTCTTTCCAGTGTCTTTTACTTAAATTGTTACACTGTCCAGAAACTTACTGTTACTATTGTTACCGTTGGTTAACATCGTACTTACTTTGCCATCATTCAGCTTTGTAAGATTATTCCCAAAATAAAATCCATCTGTTTTCAATCTCCAAAACAAATGGTAATAATGACCATACAGCATATGGTTAATGTCTATAAGCTAAGAGTAACTGATGATGGCTTTTGTTCAGTGTTGATTTCCTAACCACTGTAACCTGGCAACTGGATTTTCTTTTCGTTTTTTTTTTCTGTGTTTGCACTAGAAGGCAGTAGAAGCAAAGTGACAGGTGACTTGAGTGCAGACCAGTATGTATTGTTAAGATTTTCCTGTTGAATTGTGTTTAAAGATCTTCTAGAAGCTGTATCATTGTGGAGTCATAGGTGGTTAGTGATAATTGCATCCCAGGAAAAAATACCTTTGTAATATCAACTGTTTAGAATCAGTCTAGTTCTGAAACACTAAATTGAAAATTGCTGTATCTAGTGTATTTTAAAGTGTTATTATTTGCTGTGTAGATTGGCAGTGATAGATTTTACATTTACAAGCTGACTTCCCCAGAACACCTTTGAACTTCTGGTTTTCCAGGAAGATGCCAATTCACCTGTGTTCTATTCCAGAGCCAAATAAAACGTTTTTTTTGTGGATTGTCTATGCAATAGTTGATCTTCTCATGTACCCATAGTTGATTGCTAGAAAGGGTTTATGTCAGGGCTCTTTCCACCTCACTATGCTTAATTGTCTTTGTTTACTGAAAGGATGTAAGTCACAGAGGTGTTTTTTTAAATTTTGAGTATTATTACAAGGTTTAGTTCTTCAACTATGATTTGAACCTAGAATTTCTGACAGAAATTTTTTTTCCCCTACCTTATGAAAAGGGAGAATAATTGTCCAAGTGGTCCTTGTATTTCCAATAAGGAAATGGCAACCCACTCCATTATTCTTGCCTGGAGAATCCCATGGACAGAGGAGCCTGCTGGGCTACAGTCCATGGGGTCGCAAAGAGTCGGACACGACTGAGCGACTTCACGATCACTAAACATGTCTGTAGCTCAGTTTTATTATCTAATATAACTGCTTCTATTAAAACCTTGCCACTTCCTGAGATATGAGGCTCTGAAATCTGTAATGGACGCAATGAGAGAGTGACCCTGCTTCAGTTTTATTTATATGAAGGAAAATTAAACATTGTACCTGGTTTGACAATGTTAAAAGGGTATGTGCACAAAAGTGGGAAAGTCATAGAGTTGCTTGGAAGTAAGGCACTAAGTTGGGGCGGGAATAGTGTATTTAAGAACATATTCACTTTTATATTTTAAAGTAGTAATTACCAAAGAAAGGAACTAGCACAAAGGTTCATTGACCCCTTGGTGTCTTGGTAGTGTTTCTGTTTTTGTTGTTAACTGTTCTGGGTTGGTTAGTTTTTTAATGGTGCTGCTAGACAGCCAAATGGCGTAACCTAGCAGTTCTATTTATTAGGTAGTTGGATCCAAACAACTTAAATGCTTTGTCCTAACAACCTCCTAACTCTTTGGAAAACTAATACACATAAATTGCAAGAAAAATGTAGTTTCTTGAATAACTATGGTTATTAATGGAAGGTGTCTGCTTTTTGGGCACTCTATCACTTGTTATACCTTGAAATCAGATTGGATACTTCCATCTCAATTCCGCATTGATTTTTTTGTTTGTTTGTGTTTGGTTTGTTGTGTTATTTTGTTAGTTTTAAATTAGAACAGCCTCCAGAAATCCAGCTTTGCAAAGATGAAACTTAGTGGAGAAGAAGGATATAGTGCAATAATCTACTGTTGAAACTGAGCTGCTTGGTATCTTGACTGAAGCTGAGTATCGCTGAATTCCTTTTAAATTTGAAATCTCCTGTGACAGCTCTGTAAATTCTCCCATAGAGCTGTGATCCACCTTGGCACCCAGTTTGGAAATCATTGGACTTACATGTATATTCAGATCACTTTTCCAGAAAGTTTTACATAGTAGTGCAACTGACATACAGAAGATCTGAAAATATGAGAAGGATATCTGGGTTTCTGTGAGCAAAGAATATGTGAAAGAGAGTTTGGTTTTAGATGTTTACAGGCAGGACTTTTGATAATACTTAACTAACTGGAACTGCTTTTTTTATTTTTTAGCAGAATATTCATGTTTCCATATCATTCCTCACTTGATACAAACTGAAATAGATTACCAGTTTCTTTTTTTGTAAATGATAGGCCAGTTTCCAGACTTAAAGTGTCAGTTATTCTGAACTTCTGTGACATCGTTTTTAAACTTTTTTTCTGTTTTCTCCTTAAAAAAAAATTTTTTTTCCTTTAAAAATTTTTTTTATTTTTAATGTTTGTTTATTTGTTTGGCTGTGCCTGGTCTTAGTTCCAGCATGTGGGATCTAGTTCCCTGATCAGGGATGATAGAACCTGGGCCCCTTTGATTGGGAGCGTGGAGTCTTAGCCTCTGGACCACAGGGAAGTCCCTATAATTTTTCTAGATGTTTAAAAATAGTCTAGGTATATTAAAAATGAGTGATTCTAGTCTTTAAGAAGCTTTCCATTTACTAGAAATGTTTAGTTTATCCTCTAAACATAGAGTATATTTACTCCATTAAGTTCTACTTTAAAAAAATTTTAGTCTTCTGATTACTATTGTTGTATCTTAGAATTCAAAGTGATCTTTTAATTCAAACATCATGTTCCATTAAAAATGAACTCATAGAGGACTGTCATTACTTCTGAATAAAGTATGTGAGGCTGTATGTCATAATGTATCTTACAGTTAAATACACAGATGAGTTACCTTTCAAAGTGCTACCCAACACAAGTATCTTATGGTGTATCACATATTTATGCTTTAAGAAAGATAAACCATAACTAGTAATGGATCTGAACCATCTACACCCATGTTTCATAGAAGACTTTTGGGCTAAATGTCATCCAACTTGAATGTGAGTTTCTTAAAGGCACAGGATTTTATCTCTGGACAGTTGTATCTAGACAGTTCCTGGTATTGTGCTCAATAAATACTTGTTTATTGAATAATATTCAAATTCTAGTCAGAATGGCTGCGATCCAAAAGTCTACAAATAATAAATGCTGGAGAGGGTGTGGAGAAAAGGGAACCCTCTTACACTGTTGGTGGGAATGCAAACTAGTACAGCCACTATGGAGAACAGTGTGGAGATTCCTTAAAAAACTGGAAATAGAACTGCTTTATGATCCAGCAATCCCACTGCTGGGCATACACACTGAGGAAACCAGAAGGGAAAGAGACACGTGTACCCCAATGTTCATCGCAGCACTGTTTATAATAGCCAGGACATGGAAGCAACCTAGATGTCCATCAGCAGATGAATGGATAAGAAAGCTGTGGTACATATACACAATGGAGTATTACTCAGCCATTCAAAAGAATACATTTGAATCAGTTCTAATGAGGTGGATGAAACTGGAGCCTATTATACAGAGTGAAGTAAGCCAGAAGGAAAAACATAAATACAGTATACTAACGCATATATATGGAATTTAGAAAGATGGTAACAATAACCTGGTGTACAAGACAGCAAAAGAGACTGATGTATGGAACAGTCTTATGGACTCTGTGGGAGAGGGAGAGGGTAGGAAGTTTTGGGAGAGTGACATTGAAACATGTAGAATATTATGTAAGAAACGAGTTGCCAGTCCAGGTTCGATGCGCGATACTGGATGCTTGGGGCTGGTGCACTGGGACGACCCAGAGGGATGGTGTGGGGAGGGAGGAGGGAGGAGGGTTCAGGATGGGGAACACATGTATGCCTGTGGCGGATTCATTTTGATATTTGGCAAAACTAATACAATTATGTAAAGTTTAAAAATAAAATTTAAAAAAAAATAAAATAAATCTCTTAGCTGTAAGGCTTGACTATGAGGTTCTTGACAGTGAAGGTTGGGACTAACTCAGATCTTCTACAGCTGGTCCTGTGTTCTGCTATATCACATCTTTGGTCAAATTCAGCTATATATCATATAGATTGAAAAGTAGATTGCTGGTCAGTAGTTGAAAGGTAAAGTTGGTGAGAGTCATCTATAGCTTTAGATTCTGTTAACTGAGACTTTGCTGTATTTGGGGAAATCTGGAAAAGAAGTACCACCAAATGAGTATATATCCTCAAATTACATTTGACTTGTTTGTGAGCCCTTTATTAGGGAAATGTTTATTTTGGGAATATTTATTAGTTATAATTTGATCAGACTGATCTTTCTCTTAATTAATTGAGTGGTATTACCATAGATTCTCTTTTAAGAGATTCTGCCCTTTTCTTCTCCCCTCCAATTTTTTTTTACATCCAAAGAAATTGGCCTTTCGGTAAAAAAGTAATACTTTAACTTTTTATGCTTGATTAATTTCTATATGTGCCCATCAGTTGAAGATAAAACCTAATACATTTTTTAATTTCTTATTTATTTTTATCTGTGCTGGGTCTTTGTTGCTGCATGGGTTTTTGTCTAGTTGCTACCAGTGGGAGGGTTGCTACCTAGTTGCAGTGCCCGAGGTTTTCCTTGCAGTGGCTTCACTTGTTGGGGAGCTTGGGCTCTAGGACACGTGGGCTTCATTAGTGGCACAAGGGCTCAGTAGTTGCGACTCTCAAGCTCTGGAGCACAGACTCAATAGAGTCTGCACAGGCTTAGTTGCTCTGTGGCACATGGGATCTTCCCAGACCAGGGATCGAACCCATTGGCAGGCAGATTCTTTACCACTGAGCCACAAGGGAAGCCCAGATTTATCTTTTCAAAATGTACTTACTACTTTGGCTGTGCCAGGTTTCAGTTGTGGCCACTTTGTGTCTTCAGTTTTCGTTGTGGCATGCAGGATCTTTAGTTGAGATGTGCGGTATCTAGTTCCCTGACTGGGAATTGAACCTGGGTCCCCTGCATTGGGAGCATGGACCACCAGGGAAGTCCCAAAACACATTTAACAATATTTGTTTTATCACAAAGATTCTTGTCATTTAGCATGTGCTCATATCACATTTTTCAAGCCCTTTAAGTACTTTTACAAAAGTAGAACATTTTTTGTTTTGTTTTTTGGCCAATCTGTACCGCATGCAGGATCCTGACCAAGGAAAGAACCCATGACCCCTGCATTGGGAAAATGGCATCTTAACCACTGGACCACTAGGGGAAGTCAGTGGTGCGTCCATTTTTTTTAAAGGGAGAAGTGCCCTTGCCTCAGAGCTCAGTGGTAAGAATTCGCCTGCAATGCAGGAGATGTGAGTTCTATCTCTAGGTTGGGAAGATCTTCTGAAGTAGAAAATGGCAACCCACTCTGATATTCTTGAATGGAAAATCATGAACAGAGGAGCCTGGTGGGCTGCAGTCTGTGGGGTTGCTAAAAAGTCTAGACATGATTGAGCAGCTAAGCAACATATGAATACTTAACAGCTGATTCATGTTGTAAGATAGAAACCAACACAACATTGTAAAGAATCATTCTCCAATTTAAAATAAGGAGAGAAGTGCTTATTGTTTTCATACAAACCATAGTTAAGATGCACCAGATTCTAGTATGTTAAAAGTAGTATTTGGGAACAAATGTGGTTTCCACTCTGTCATTCATTCTAAGACAAACTAAGAAATTTTAGTCAAAACTACAGAGGAGAATTTTAGGTAATGCAAATTTTAATTGCTCGAATTGACATAGCCCTAAATATTGAACTTGAAAATACTTGTCAGAAGAACTTGGAATGTCCCACTTCAGGGATTTTGGGTGGTGTTGTAATTAGTGACTTATTCACATAATGTATAGAGAGATGAAAAAAGTTTTGCATCTATGTTAGTATTAAAAAATGGATTAACAGACCTGAACGGTAGTGCGGGATTTTGCCAGGGTTTGTATAAGACTAGAGATAAATCCAACATAATTTAGATGGTAGAGTTTAAAATCAGCCTTTCTCTGGGTTAATAGGAAAAAGGGTGATGTGATATGATCCTCACAGAAGACAAAAAGGAATTTCATAAACACTTGGTTTGCCTTTCAAGTGAGTGAGTATGTGTGTCTGTTACTATTTAGGTTAAGGGTAGGATTTCCTCTCGTATTTTCTGATGGTTTAGATCGGGGTCACTTGGTAACTATTAGACTTTACAGGCCATAAGCATGAGTATCCCTGTCTCACATTCTTATTTTTGGAACTCTTAAATATTACAAAAGTTAGAACTTCCCTGGTGGCACAGTGGATAAGAATCCACCTGCCAGTGCAGGGGACATAGGTTCAGTCCCTGGTCCAGGAAGAATCCACATGCTGTGGAACAACTAAGCCTGTGCACCACAACTGCTGAGCCCATGCTCTGCAACAAAGAGTAGTCTCGCTCACCACAACTAGAGAAAGCCTGCACAAAGCAATGAAGACCCAGCACAACCAAAAATAAATAATAATTTATTCACATATATATGCATATGTATATATACATACACCAAATGGCTCCTGGGCCAACCTCTGATTTGGATCATTTGAGTTTGCTTGTATTATCTGGTAAATGATCGTATTAGTTTGTTAGGGCTGCCATAGCAAAGTACTAGAGGATGTGTGATTTAAACAGTAAAAATTTTTTCCTTACAATTCCGGAGGGTGGTTAGTTCAAGATCAAGGCGTCAGAAAGGTTGGTTTCTTTTGAAGCCTCTGCTGGGCTTGCAGATGGCCTTGATCTGTCTTCACAGGGTCTTCCCTTAAATGGTTCTAATCTTTTGTAAAAAATTAATTTATTTTTAAAATTAATTTTATTGAAGTACAGTGCGGTGTTTGTTTCTGCTGTACAGCACAGTGAATCAGTTACGTATACATATATCCTCTCTTTAGATTTCCTTTCCATTTAGGTCACCACAGTTCCCTGTGCTATTCAAAAGGTTCTCATTAGTTGTCAGTTTTATATATAGTAGTGTGTATATGTCAGTCCTAATCTCTCACTTCTTCCCACTCTTCCCTTCCCTGCTTGGTAACCATAAATTTGTTCTCTACATCTGACTCTCTCTGTGTTGTAAATAAGTTCTTGTGTACCATTTTTCTAGATTCCATATATAAGCGATATTATATGATACTTGTCTTTCTCTTTCTGACTTCCCTCTGTATGACAAACTCTAGGTCCATTCATGTCTCTACAAATGGTGTTATTCATTCCTTTCTACAACTGAGAGTAATATTTCATTGTATATACCTATCATATTTTCTTCACCCGTTCCTCTATGTATGGACATTTAGGTTGCTTCATTGTAGCTATTCTGATCTCTTATAAGGACATGAGTCATACTGCATTATGGCCCACTCTAAGACCTCATTTTATGTTAAAGACCCCGTCTCCAAATACAGTCACATGAGGTTTAGGACTTAACATAGGAATTTGGGGGTTTAGGACTTAAACATAGGAATTTGGGACACAATTCAGGCCATAACAATGATGTAAATCTAGATTACTGAATGTGAATTCAAGGAAAGAAGAAAGATCCTCCCAGATTCCATTGTCCTTGATATGAACAGAAACCGAAGAGTTTATGCACTTGGTTTTTGATAGAGCCGCCAGGTCACCAGTGGTGCTCCTCCTCCATTACTATAGGTTCTTAATGCATAACTCCACTTGAAGAAGGTACTGCTAAGTCACTTCAGTCATGTCCAACTCTGTGACCCCATAGACGCAGCCCAACAGGCTCCCCCATCCCTGGGATTTTCCAGGCAAGAACACAGGAGTGGGTTGCCATTTCCTTCTCCAATGCATGAAAGTGAAAAGTGAAAGTGAAGTCGCTCAGTCCGACTCTTAGCAACTTCATGGACTGCAGCCTACCAGGCTCCTCTGTCCATGGGATTTTCCAGGCAAGAGTACTGGAGTGGGGTTCCATTGCCTTCTCCGTGAAGAAGGTAAACACTCTACTTTAACATGGTAAACGGTGCTGTTAACTATTTCAGATTACGTTGTTCAATTGGCTGGAAAAGCGTGTTTACCAGTATTGAAATAGCCATTGGTAAACATGCTGGGAGAAGAATTCTCGTTAATCAGGTTAATTCAACATTGTAAGTCAACTTGGGCCAATAAAAATTCATTTTTTTTAAAAAATCTGGGTATTTGTTTTTAGCGATACTACTCCCCCCTCACCCCCCAAAACAGGAAAGAGAGAATACTACAATGAATTCTTCAGAAACCCATTATTCAGTCTCAACCTTTATCAGTACAGGGTTATTCTTATTTTATCTACCCCCCTCCCTTTTCCCCAGTGGATTTTATATTGAAGAAAATCCCAGACATGTTCCTTTAAATAAGGAATATCTGCAGTTTAGGTACCTTTGACAACAGGCAATTCTGTTTACCAAAACAACGATTACTAAAACTTGAGAATAAGTGACAATTGGACAATAAATCCTAGACACATTTTCTGGGCTGTAGCTATTGCAGTCTTTGTTGTTTTGTGTCTTAATTGAATGGAAAAGATTGATTTTTCTTTTTAAATAACACAGTTTCACAATTAGACTATGTTGCTCTAAAGAAACAAACCATTCTGTGTCAAAACCATTTAATATCATTTTTCTAAAGTGTGAAAATAATAAACCCATCTACCCATAGCAGTTTGAACGTTTAGCAGGTCATTGCCACGTAGCTTTCTCTCTCCTCCTTTCCTTTCCTTAATTAATTTAAAGCAAGCCTCACGTACTTCTCTTTTAATCGAGTGGAGTTTTTTTTTTTTCCTTTTGTAAAGCAGTGCCTTTCACACCTAACAAAACGAGCTTTCACGTTTTCTAATACTCTGTCCATATCTAGGACAGGTTTCCGTGGTTTTGGGAATCTTTTTTATATTCAGTTTGAATTGAGATGCATACCAGATTTACAAATTGTGCTTGTTCAATAGTTCTTAGGTCTCTTTTAATCTAGAACAGTTAGGTTCTAGATTGGAATGAATCATGTTGATCAAATCAGAAGGTAAATGTCTGGTTGTCCCACTTTTGGTGATGCTGAGATCATAAATTCTTTATCTGCTCTTCATCTAATCATTACTCATGGTCCTATTTATTGATGAATACTGCCAAATCAGTATAAAAATTGAAAAATGGTGATTTTATTTTATTTTTTGTTTTTGCTCCTCACGTTTTATTCCATACCAGAGCTAGAATTCTGTAAGGAAGCTTCCTTCAGGAAATGGTCCTATTCAGGTATCATGAATAAAGATTCATAAAGGGGACTTCCCTGGTGGTCCAGTGGTAAAGAATCTCTGCCAATGCAGAGGACGTAGGTTCTATTGCTGATCTGGAAAGAGTCCACATGCCACAGGGCAGCTAAGCTTGTGTGTCAGAACTGCTGAGCCTGCATTCCACTAGAGCCAGAAGTGGAGCCTGCACACCCTAGAACTTGCACTCTGCAACAAGAGAAGTCTGAGCACTGCAACTAGAGAAAGCCTGAGAGCAACAGTGAAGACCCAGTGCAGCCAAAAATAAAATGTAAATGGATAAACAAAATTTAAACATTCATAAAGGGAAAACAGGATAGATGCCTGTTCTTTCTTCTTAGTTGCCTTTTTGTAAAGAATTGGAGCTGTATCTCATCTTCTGGTGATCTAGAATTGTGGATAGTTTTTTAATATAAATTTGGAGTATTTATAGTCAGTGTATTTGGATCAATTTGCAATCATTCTTTCAAATTGTCACTGGCCAAGGAGAGAAACTTTTTTTGCCTCCAGTGGGCAAAACATTGTTTTTATTTTTATTTATTTAAATTTTGGCTGTGCTGGGTCTTCGTTGTAGCATGTGGCCTCTTTGCTGTATGCAGGCTTCTTATTGGCAGAGCCCTGGGCTCAGTAATTGCAGTTAGTGGGCTTAGTTTCCCTGAGTCATATGGGATCTTAGTTTTCCAGCCAGGGCTCAACCCAAGTCCCCTTCAAAGGGAGATTCTCAACCACTGGATCATAGAGAAGTTCCAACATAATATTGACCAAAGAGGTATTAATTTGTTTAATTGTTTAGTTCCTAAGTCATGTTTGACTCTTTGGACCACCATGGATTGTAGCCTGCCAGGCTCTGTCCATGGGATTTCCCAGGCAAGAATACTAAAGTGGGTTGTCAATTCCCTATTCAGGGCATCTTCCTAGCCCTGGGATCGAACCTGTGTCTCCTGCATTGGCAGGCAGGTTCGTTACCACTGAGCCATCTGGGAAGCCCAAACATTTGTTACCCAAACATTATTGACCAGAGATGTTAAATATTCACTTATATAACAAATTTCCAGCCACTGGTGTTTTTGCAAAAATTCCCTAGGCAATAATGAGTTAACAAGTACTAAATATTTTCCTTTAAAGAGCAAACATGGGGGGAATTCCTTCTCAGTCCAGGGATTAGGACTGCTGGTGCTTTCATTGTTGGAGGCCCATTTGATCTCTGGTTGGGAAACTAAGATCCCACAAGCTGCATAGAAAAGGCCAAACATATTACCACATATTGAGAAAGCTGTTTTGCCAAGGAAATGAACTAGAGGTAATGTGTGGCCTATTGGAACCTATTAATAAACTCCTAAATCATTTATTTTATGTACATTGACATGGTAACATTAGAAGTTGTGATTTTTATTTTTTTTAGTCCACAGAAGTTTGGTTCTTTTTCAAAGTGAAGTCGCTTAGTCGTGTCCGACTGTTTGCAACCCCACGGACTGTAGTCTACCAGGATTCTTCGTCCGTGGGATTTTCCAGGCAAGAGTACTGGAGTGGGTTGCCATTGTCTTCTCCAGGGGGTCTTCCTGACCCAGGGATCGAACCTAGGTCTCCCACCTTGTAGGCAGACGCTTTACTGTCAGACCCACCAGGGAAGTCATAGACATTTTTCAAAGACGTTTTTAAATCCCACCCCAGTCTGCCAGTAGATGCCTAAAGAAATGATTTGTTGGTATTTCGGCTTTGGAAATCGCTCTTTATAATTTTTTTTTTTTTTAATATTTATTTGCCTGTGCTGGGTCTTAGTTGTGGCATGTGGGCTCCCTAGTTGCGGCTTGTGGAATCTAGTTCCCTGACCAGGGATCGGACCTGATCTCCTGCATGGGGAGCTTGGAGTCTCAGCCAGTGGACCACCAGGGAAGTCCCACCATTTATAACTTTTAATTTCAGAGCTGATACCAGTGTTCCAGAGTAGTGTGTGGCAACTAGTTTAACCATTACACAAGTGTAACCATTGTGTAAAAATATTAATGAGCTGTGGCTGTAACATTTTAGAACTTGAAACGGTTACACCTTAGGATTGGGAATTTTGGAAGCAAACAATTCGTTTGTGTTGAGTTGATTAATGAGTACTGTTTGACAATATAACTAATTTGTTTAAAAGTTCTGATTTGAAGTTTTGGGTTTATAGAAAAGTTTAAAAAATACAAATAATTCCTGTAACTTTGATTTTTAGGTGATCAAAGTGGGACATACTTATTGTTAAAAAGTAATTGCACCCAAAATGCAAAATAAATGGTTTTTTAAATAATTGTAACAGTTGAGATTGATATGGCTCTATTTCCTTTCTTTTCTCTTTCTGGCTCATGCTTTAGAGGCAAGTGCTGTTAATCTACCTGTTCTTCGTGTGCGCATGCCTGTGTGTGTGTGTGTGTGTGTGTGTGAGAATTCTTGGAATTTTATGAGTGTGTATTTATCGAAGTAACCTGTCTTGGTCTTGAAGATAACAAAGAAAAATTTTATTTATCACATGTAATCTTGTGTGTGTGTGCACTCAGTATTGTCTGACTCTCTGTGACCCCATGGACTGTAGCCCACCAGGATTCTCTGTCCATGGGATTTTCCAGGCAGGAATACCGATTAGGTTGCCATTTCCTGTTTTAGGGGATCGTCCCTACCAAGGGATCAAACTCATGTCTCTTGCATCTCCTGCATTGGCAGGTGGATTCTTCACCATTAGCACCACCTGGGAAGCGCTTATAATCTTTACTGCCTGTTAATTAACCATATTTGACTGTATTTGCTTCTAGCAGATTTTTAGCTACATTCTAAAACATAATTTTTGATGGATGAGTAGAGCTTTAGGCAGAACTTTGAAATACTGTTATTTCTCATACTTCTAAAAAATTCCTCCCCCAGTGTCTTGAATTGTAAGTAGAAATGTTGCATACTGTATTTCATATGACAATGGATTAGTTCTTTTAAATCATGTGAAGTTGAATTTTTAAGAGCAGGGCTATAAAGAAGTAGCACACAAATTTTAACAGGGCTACCTAAATGGTTAACTCCATTGAACATTTTGGTCTTACGTTTTAAAATCCCTTCCTATGAGGGAACGGTATCATTGCATTTTAACCTGAAATGCACCTGTTAGGGGAAAAACATATTAATAGTTCACATTTGAAATTGTAATATACTCCCTCAAAATAATGCTCTGATGGAGAATAGAAGTATGTTACTTATATGCTAAATTTCGGAGGTTATGTAAATACCCACTTAGTGAACTTCAGCTTAACTTTGTCTAATTTTATCTCATTATAGGCAACCTGCTTCTGCAAAGTGGTACGATCGGAGGGACTATGTCTTCATTGAATTTTGTGTTGAAGACAGTAAAGATGTTAATGTAAATTTTGAAAAATCGAAACTTACATTCAGGTAAATTACCATTTTTATATCATTGGATGAAATACTTGTTTCAGACAGCTTGAATAGCTTTGGTTTGCTTGTTTTGTGTTTTCTCTGAAGTTATTACTAATCTTTACCTCTTTGAAGAAACTCATTTTCCCCCTTTTTTTTGTACAGTTGTCTTGGAGGAAGTGATAATTTTAAACATTTAAATGAAATTGATCTTTTTCACTGTATTGATCCAAATGTAAGTAGTTTTGAAACTTTAATCCCGAAAAAAATTTAAATTTAAATTGTGAGGAAATGGACATAATTTAAATACTCATTTTAGAGATAAATAATAATTCTTAACAGTTCAGAGGCTAAAATATAATTGTATGGTTTGCATTGTTTTCCATCTTGTAACTGCTTCTTTGCATATTATTTTTGTTGTTATCAATGTTTGGACTCAGGACAGTACTGTATTTTTTAACCTTTTTAAAATTGCAGTGTAGTTAATATAAGGATGGTACTCTTGATGCTTGTCTTATTTAAGCATAGATGTAGCTAAGTATGTCCTATGCTTACACCATGTTTACTAATTTTTTTTAAACTTTTTATGCTATTCACCTTGTTCAGGGGAGGCAAAGAAAATGATATTTTTGCTATTGGATAGCTTATGAAATCTTCAGTAGCCTAGGGGATGTTTCAGGGTGTAGGGAAAGAAATAAGGAGGAAAGAAATGACAACAAGCAACTTTGTATCCTATATTGATACTAGAGAGTTATAACAGTATGAAAACACTTATTTTTGTTATAGGATTCCAAGCATAAAAGAACAGACAGATCGATTTTATGTTGTTTACGAAAAGGAGAATCTGGCCAGTCATGGCCAAGGTTAACAAAAGAAAGGGCAAAGGTAGGTTTCTTTTCCTTGTTTTGAAAGTTAGGTATTTTTAAATAATTAAAGATAAGTGACATCAAACTCAAAAGTTTCTGCCCAGCAAAGAAAATCACTAAGATGAAAAGACAACCTACTTAATGGGAAAATATATTTACAAATCATGTATCTGATAAAAGGTTAATATCTAATGTATATGAGGAACTCCTACAATTCGGCAACAACAATCCAGTTAAAAAAGGGGCAGACATCTGCTATACTCCAATATAAAATAAAAATTAAACAACAGAGGAACAGGTAGAGCAGTTCCCTGGTGACCTAGTGATTAGGATTCCAGGCTTTCATTGCCTTGGCCCAGGTTCATCACTAATTATTAGAGAAATGCAAATTAAAACCACAATGAGATATCATCTTCTGTTAGAATGGCTGATGTCAAGAAGGCCAATAAGAAATGCTGTTGTTGCGATTATAAACTGGTTTAGCCACTATGGAAAATAGTATGGAGATTCTCAAAAAATTAATAAGAGTAGAACTACCATATGATCTAGGCATTCCAGTTCTGGGTATTTATCTGAAGAATATGAAAACACTACCTGGAAAAAATGTGTGCCATCTCTATTCATTGCAGCAGTATTTAAAATAACCAAAATATGGAAGCAGCCAAAATATCCATTGATGAATGAATGATAAACCGGTGTGTGTGTGTCTGTTCAGTGGATTAGTAGTTAGCCATTTTAAAAGAATGAAATCTTGCCATTTGCAGCAACATGGATGGACCTTGAGGGTAATAAGTAAAATGAGTCAGAAGGAAAAAGACAAACCTAATTTTAAAAAATACAACAAAACTAAAAGACACATACAGAGAACAGATTGATGATTACCAGCAGGGGAGGGGGAGTTGAAGGGGTAGGTAAGGGGTACAAGGAGTCAATTTTATAGTGACAGACAATAAGTGGACTTGGAAGGTAATCACTTTGTACTTGGAGATGTTGAGTGACAATGTTATACCCCTGGAACTGGTATTTTTAAAAATTGGTATGAGGAATCATAGTGTGTTTATTTCATGGCGTATTACTATTAAGGCCCTGTGTTCTATACGCTTTTCTCTACTTTGAAATGTATTAGTGTCAATACCGAGGGTGGTCAGAATAAGGTCAGTCACTAATTGATGCAGGCTCTTTTGCACTCAAGAGAAAGACTTAAAGGTATAAATTACTCAAATATCAGATGAGAGTATATCATGGTGGCATTTAAAAAATAGTAAGTTAATTATCTGAATTTGAATAGTTTCTATTAGTGAATTTTTTTAAAAAGGTTTCTGACAACTGAGACTTCATGAAACTATATTTACTAATATATATTGCATTTAACTTCTGATTTTTCTAGTCTATTCTTTTTTTGTGCTGATTCCATGCCTTGCTAGTGAGTATGAACCCCATAATTCAATAATCTAATCAGAGGGTGATATTTGTATTGATCTATAGCTTAATTGGCTTAGTGTGGACTTTAATAATTGGAAAGACTGGGAAGATGATTCCGATGAAGACATGTCTAATTTTGATCGTTTCTCTGAGGTAAGTTCTTTTAAATGCATTCTTCCACCTCCCTCTCAGTACACTTATTTCTAGTCAGTTTAATTTGGTTTTAAAGGCCTAGTGATATGTAAGGACCTGCATTACTTTAGTTTCAAGACTGGTTTTTTATGAGTTTATAAAAACTAGTATCAAGTTCTAAAGTTGATGTGTAAGGGAAAAAAATAAACTCTATGGTCAGTACAACACAGCTAATTTTTACTGTTTCTTTGGGGGGGGGGGAAAGAGTTAAAAAGTAAGTACCCAATTTCATGTATGCAGTTTCTTATTTACACATCTCTCACATGGCTCTGGTACCTTGATTTCAAAGGAGAGAAGGGAGAAATGATATTCATTGTCCTAAACTGTGCTACTCCTTACCTGTAGTAATTGGTCCCACCATTTACCCAGATGTGCACGTCACAACTTTTACCAATCTCCTAAGTAAACTCTTAAATGTATTCAGTTCTGCATCTGTTGCCATTGCATCTTGACATCTAGTATTGCACTTGGAGCCTTCTCAGTATTTTTCCTGCTCAAAGAAACTTAACCAGTATTTAATGTCTTCAGATGTAGGAAAACTCTTCACTAGTTACTCATATTATTTGAGAGTAGATGCTTAGGATTTTTATACTGAAAGGTTTTTGAGTCAGTATCTTTTTAAGACCCCTTCGAACTCTGAAGTTCAGGTAAGCATGTGTTTTTGAAGTTTCTTTTTTTTTTTTGAAGTTTCATATGAATTATTTAGTCTGCTTATTTATACCTCTTTACGTAATGCAGTTCTTATTATTGGGCCCAGTTTATTTTAAGTATGTAAGAGTATTTTACACAGCCTATATGTTTTCTTTCAAGGATTATGTTTATTTTCTGTTTTCAACTTAGTTACTGTTGTTTAGCTGAATTCAGTATTCAGGCCTTTTATACAAACTAATAAGCCCAAAGGACTTTTTTTTTTAAGTTACCATTGATTCTTCACAATATTTAAAACTACAATGAGAATACCATAATACACACGCCACTTAGTTGAACATACAAAACTTTACAACTAAAAATAATCCCATTTTTAGTCACCAGAGGTACCTGCTATTCAGGATTATGGTATTTAGTTTCTGCATCATACATATGTATCTTGTTGGCTGAATTTTAAAAATTTCACTTTTCTTCAATGAGAACTTACTCTTAACTTCCTACTATAGTTTCAGGATTTTATGTAATTACATAAAATCTACTTTTTCCAGAAAGGAAAGTACCTAACTAATCTATAGTTGAATTTTTTTTTAATTGGTGGAAATCTATGGCAGAGCTAAGGTTTATTCTGGAGTGTGCAACCTAATAATTAGGGCTTAATTTAACATCATTTTTAAAACTAATTTTTACACTTCGAATAGATGATGAACAACATGGGTGGTGATGAGGATGTAGATTTACCAGAAGTAGATGGAGCAGATGATGTAAGTCTATAAATTCTTTTCTATGTTTAATAAAATAGTAAGAAACAATGTATTTACAGGTTGTTTTATATAAATCAAGACTGCTTTTTTTTTTTGCCATTGGTTGGTTTTTTTCCTAAAAAATACTACAAGGAAAACCAATTCTTTTAGAAGTGTTCATTTTAGAGGGATGGATACTTACTAGGAAACAGGTGTCCCATGGATCATTATTAAAGGGACCAGATTTATAGTTCAGAATAATTATTGTACAGAGACATATGCCTTATTCAATTAACAGTTTAGGGAATATTTTGACAAAGTTAAACAGGTTTTAACAGCAGAATGGTCAGAGAGACATATAGTATACAGATGGATGTTGTGAATCTGTAAGGAGGATATAATGGTCCACTCTTCTCAACATTTTCCCACCTGGCATTCTGTTAACATCTTTAAGAAAGTTTTTCGATCTAGTTTGGAAAATATTTATTTAAATAGTTCAACAGTTAGGATTAGAGTTCATGGTCTTGTGTCATTCCAGTGGTCTTCATATTGAGCCATTTTTTTTTCTCTTGCATTAAATGCCAAGAGAGAAACCAATTTATAGAAAAATTCATTTTGATTAGTAGAAAGGAATTCAAAGGATGGGCTCAATTCCCTCCAAAAGGCACACATCTTATAGGAAGATATATCCTCAGCTGTACATACTGTTCATCTTAAATAAACCTGTTTTTAAGTCCATTGATAAGTTCATGAGATTAATGTAACCACATGTCTCTGCTACTTTGGTCAAAAGTATCGTGCTTCAACTTTAAGGCAGACTGTTCAGTTAGCAGAGAAACATTTTATCACAATTTGGTTGAAATTTTTATTTCTCTTTCTGCAGGATTCACAAGACAGTGATGATGAAAGTAAGTATCTTTGTAAAAATAGATCTACACAGAGACATTTCACATCAAAAACCAAATTCTCAAAATAGAGAAGTTACTTGTTTAAAATTCTTAGATCCGTGATTATGGAAGATATGTGATTATTTCTTTATGGCCTCTTAACAAATAGCTAAAGCAAAAATTTGAATGATTCAAAGTTGTTGGGTTATTATCCTCTTGTAATTTATACTTATCTTTAAAAATTCTTTTCAGAAATGCCAGATCTGGAGTAAGGAATGTTGTCATCGCTGGATTTTGAGAAAGAAAAATAACTTCTCTGCAAGATTTCGTAATTGAGAGAATTCCTGAGTTGATAGCTCTAAAGGCAGATGCTGTATTTGCCTCCTTTAACCCATTTTTCAACCTGTTTGTTTTTTTTAAGGCTTCACTAAGGGTTGATATGTACCATTGTATGGGGCAGTTTTAAGTCAGCTAAGGCAATAACCTTGTGCATGAACATTTCCCAGATTTCCATGATGCTGTTGAGGTCCTAAGCAATTGACACAGCAGTTGTGATAAATAAAAATCTCACCTAAGTCTCCTTTACTCATAACTTAGATACTGACATGATAGGAAGCTCTCTGGCTTAGGGAAAGTAACTAAATTTTAGATTTTAGAACATGGACTCAAAGTGGCTGAAAGAATTGGTTGATACTTTAAACTGGTAACATGTTATTCCTCTGGCATATCCTTCAGGATTGTTCCACTAAAGTTTTATTTTTCAAAAAATTTACTTCACATTATTGTATGTAAGTGATCACTTGTCAGTGTTCCAGATGTATCTTAGCTAAAACTAGTGAATGCCCTAACTTAGATGGTTTTGAAGCCTGTACATTTGGTATTGTTTGACCCTTAAACTTTTACATCTCTTAGCATGGAGGACGAAGAAAGGCTGTACATTGTTGCTTGAGAGTCTGTACATTTAGACCAAATTTGTATTTGCACTGTCAGTATGGCAAATGAGTGGAAAAAAATGTTAATACACTATTGGATTTTTTTATTCCTTTTTTTTTTTTTTGGATTCAGCTTGTACCTGGGCTGAAAACCTCAATTTATGTTCATGACAGTGAGGATTTTTTTTTAATGTCTACATTCTTTCTAATAAACTGTTGGAAGACTTCTTGGCTATCCTTTCAAGTGTCTGGTTTACTGTAATTTCATGTATTGCCATTTACTGGAATGGAGTTTTTATTTTTACTTGAGGAAGAATTTGGGAATATTCCTCTGGGGGAAACAAAGGCTTGCTATAATGTCACAGAAAACCTTTTAAAAGTGGATCTGTAATAGAAAATTGTAGATGCACTTTGCAACAGTTGGAAAAGAAAGTGTTGTGATTTGATTGAAATAAAACTAAATGTGTTGTCCTCCTCTAAATCTTTGAGCTTTCGCATTTTGGCACTTTTTATTCCTTCCAGCTTCTGTGTATTTGTCATAGCATAGAAATGCTTCATATTTCAGCACTTTCTCATGTCAGACACTAAGGACCTTTGTTACAGGCAGTGTTAAAGTGCTGGGGGCAGGGAATACAAAGATAAATCCTTTAGGTAACTGTATACTCGGGGAGCACATATCACAAGCTAAGCCTTGGGACAAATAGTGAAAAGAAACTTGGGAAATGGCAAATGTAGTAATAGGTATGGATAGAGTATTGTGGGGATTTAGAAGGAAAAACACAACCTTTTTTCTTTCCTTGTTAAGTATATAATTGTTCCAAATGATACTCAAAGCCATTTTCTTGAAATGGTACAAATAGAAAATCTTACTACTTAGAAAATCTTACTACTTAGAGACTGGGCAATCAACTCTTTTGTTACATTGGTCTTAGGAGACTGCAATTTTTCTTCAAAGCCTTAGTTTTTTCCACATTAGGTATATTTGGACTTCTGTCCTTCTAGAAGGTCTCCTTTCTCTGGAGCATGCCAGAGGTATCAGTATGATTAATAATATACTGCTTCATAGAAAAACTTTAAATTTTCAAAAAAAAAAAACCCTCTAGTTATATTCTCGCAAAGAATTCTTTCTGTATGTTCTGGAAGTTAGAGTCATTAATGATTTATTGACTTAATGCCAGCCATTGGGCTACAGCATTAAAATATAGCATGATGGATTTCTAATTTCATCCTATTAAGATTTTTTCAAACCTGCTTTGTACTCAAATAGTATAGTGGGATTTCAGTAATCCTTATTGCTGTCAGGTATGAAGGCCTCTCAGTGGTATCTGACCCCTCTTTAAGTTAGAAGGATATCATGCCAAAAGGTGAATTCACAGGCCAAAACTTAAGGACTATTTGGCCTTGCATTGCAAATCTGAACCGTGGCTACTTTTGCCTTAAAAGAGTCACTGGGGAGAGGATCATTTGGTGAATTTAAGCTTGGATGAGGGAGATGGCATCTCTTTATTACCATTTGGCTATTGTGACATGTGATAAAGATGGCTCTCTTCAACTTCCTGAACTGTGAAGTTAACTTTCTTCAAGGAAGAAAGGAAAGTGATTAGTTGCTACAGCTTATGTTTTATTTAGCCATTCAGTTCTGTGCAGGTTTTTTTTTCTATTTAGCAGGAGTTCTTTTGACGTGTGATAATGAACTTCACGTGTATGTGAATATCAGCTGCTGTTCCCCTTCGCTCTCCCAGTATTGTACTACCCTTGAGAACATAAAGGCTGGGGAGGATAGGGTAGACAGGTTTGTGTAAGGCCTACTCTTAACTCCCAAATTATTTTACTCTGATAGGCTTCCATACTTGATGATAGTCGGTAATCTCTTCAGGAACAGTGAAGGATGTATGTCACCACTAAGTATCCCACCCTGAGGACAGCCACCTGCTAAAGTGAAAACAAAATGTCAATTGCTTACAGCTTTTAGTGTCAGCCTGGATAATTTCATTGTTGATGTGAAGAACCTATCCAGACCTCTAGCTCAAATTTCTTTGCCTCAAGTCCAGTGACCTTGACTTCTCTACTTAGCAGCCCATTCCCATATCTCGTGATCACAGGTTTAGGAGGGATTGCTGTAAAGCTGTTTTCAGTACAATTAACAGCCTCTTGAGTTTACCTCCCTCCCTCAACCATATTTTTGTATTCTCACAAGTTTCATCTTGAAGCTCTAGTTCCTGTCCTGTACCTGTAGCCCTGTAGCTATAGACCCACTTCGGGTCTATGTGGATTCAGAAGTCCCAACTGGAAGATACGCCTTAGGATAGTAGGTGCATGTGGGGCCCAGAAAATTGCAATTTGATACTTAGACATGTGTGACCCCAGTGGTCCAGTGGCTAAAACACCATGCTTTGGATACACGGGGGGCAGTGGATTGATCCCTAGTCAAGGAACGAAGATGCCACATGCCACAAGGTGCAACCAAAATAGAGATGTAGTTTTTGGTTTTTTTTAAGTGTCCTGGCTACCAGCATCAGTTTCACCTAGGAGCTTGTTAGATATATAAATCCTGGGCCCCCAAATCTTCCAAATCAGAAACAGCTGTAGGGTCTTAGGCCCTCTAGCTGGTTCTGATGTGTGGTAAAGCTTGACAACTTCCTTTAGATCTAAAACAGATTCTGAATAAGTTGGTTCTGCTAAGATGGCAACCCCATCCAGTATGACTGATGAAATTGTTCTGTGTCTGTCCATTGTCTGATAGAGTCAGTGCCAGCTGCAAAGAACTATTGGAAATGTGGCTAGTGTGACTAAAAACTGAATTAATTTAATTTTAACATGTAATCCCATATAGCTAGTGATTACCATAGTAGATAATGTAGATTTAGATGATTCTGGGGCTGGTGGTTCCTGGCCCACTCACTGCAAAAAGTTCAAATTCTTACTAACGATACGGGGAAATTCTTCCAAGAATGATGCAAAATCTACAAGGTACAAAGGAGAGATCTAGAAAAACATAGGTAATCCCTGCTGGTCCAGTGGTTAGGATCCTGTGTTCTCACTGCCAGGCACCTGGGTTCACTCCCTAGTGGAGGAACTAAGGTTTCCCATCCCACAAGTCCTGTGGCACAATCAAAAATAAAATTTTTTAAATTAAATGAACATAACTTTAAACCAACATTTTGTTTCTTGTAATTTTAAAGAAGCAATAGATGGTATACTCATGTTTATAAGATTTCCTTTTTTTCCTTCAATACTGCATGTAATAGCCATTTAAAACAATCCAAATAACCATTAATGGAGTAAGTTATTACACATTTCTGTGCCATAAGGTGTAGCTACAACCAAAAAGGTAAACTGACACAAAGTTCTCAAAAACATAAAGATCAGAAACCTTATGTTTTCTGAAGTGTGCCTCCACTGAAGTTTTTTTAAAAGACAAGAATATATGTTTTATGGACATGGGATGGAATGAAAGTGAATGCATAGATGCAAAATATTTTTTAATGCTTATTTCTGGGAATGAGATTTGGGTAGTGATGAAAGGATTTATCCTGATCCTGTGTGCTTACAATTTGTTCATGTATTAACTTGCATTAAAAAAAAAAAAAAATTGTGGTCTGACAAGAGAATATTAGATTTTTGAGGTACAACTTGAGTAGGATACTTAAGTGGAATGTCAGTTCAAAACTAATTGGAATTGAAAAGATTAAAAAACTCTGAAGCCAGGGAATTGATTGGATTATTTTTGAAATCACCCAACATGATCGTCAAAAAATATGGTAGAGACAAAGTACTGAATGAATATGGGACTTGGCCACTATGAATGGCAGTTGAAATGAGTTTGTAAGGAATTCCCTGGCAGTCCAGTGTTTGGGACTATCCTTTCACTGCTCTGCGTTCAATCCCTAGTTAGGGAACTAAGATTCTGAAAGCTGCTGCTCAGCCAAAAGAAAAGTTCATGGTAAACACAATTTTCACCTTAAGATGAAATTCGTAAGGTTTCCAGTCATAAATTGAGAGGTTAGTTAATTTGAAATTAACTTCAGGTTCAGTCTTTGTGATCTCTCTCATCCCATGGAAAGTAACTTGTATTTTACATGAAATACTACCTGGGCTATCTAGAAATCAAGAAAGTAACAAGACCAAAATATGTCAAAACTCTAAAATGTGCTGTGTTTAGTTGTATCTGACTCTTTGTGACCCCATGGGCTGTAGCCTGCCAGGCTCCTCTGTCCATGGGGATTCTCCAGGCACGAATACTGGAGTGGGCTGCCATGCCCTCCTCCAGGGGATCATACCAACCCAGGGATTGAACCCAGGTCGCCCACGTTGCAGGCAGATTCTTTACTGTTTGAGCCACCAGGGAAGCCAAAGAATACTGGCTGCTGCTGCTAAGTTGCTTCAGTCGTTTCCGACTCTGTGCGACCCCATAGATGGCAGCCCACCAGGCTCCCCTGTCCCTGGGATTCTCCAGGCAAGAACACCGGAGTGGGTTGCCATTTCCTTCTCCAATGCATGAAAGTGAAAAGTGAAAGTGAAGTCGCTCAATCGTGTCCAACTCTTCGGGACCCCATGGACTGCAGCCTACCAGGCTCCTCTGTCCATGGGATTTTCCAGGCAAGAGTACTGGAGTGGGGTGCCATGGCCTTCTCCAGAAGATTACTGGAGTGAGTAGCATATCCCTTCTCCAGCAGAACTTCACCCAGGAATCAAATGGGTCTCCTGCATTGCAGGCGGATTTTAGACAGTATTATAAATTGAGCAGGTTATCTAATTTCAGACAGCAAAGGAGTTAGAAAAACTAAAAATTTACGAACGAGCATAGTGGAGAAATAGCTTTATATATCCACCTCGGTAACATTAAGAGCATTTAGCGTTGCATTGTGATACAAAGATTTGTTTAATGTAACCCAACTGCCCAAGGGAGAAGACAATGGAATGGCAACCCACTCCAGTACTCTTGCCTGGAAAATCCCATGGACGGAGGAGCCTGGTGGGCTGCAATCCATGGGGTCGCGAAGGGTCAGACATGACTGAGTGACTTCACTTTCACTTTTCACTTTCATGCATTGGAGAAAGAAATGGCAACCCACTCCAGTGTTCTTGCCTGGAGAATCCCAGGGATGGCAGAGCCTGGTGGGCTGCCGTCTATGGGATCACACAGAGTTGGACACGACTTAAGTGACTTAGCAGCAGCAGCAGCAGCAGCAACTGCCCAAAGAATAAAGTTTCCTGATAATATCCTAAATATGTAAAAACATTTCAAAAAGTGATGAGCCTCAGTTACCTGGAATTTTATGTTGAAATCTTTCCTTGGACACCTGGATTAAGTGAAGTGTCAGGTTAAATGTTTGATGGTTAATAAAAATTTTGGCCACAACCAAAAGTGATACAGAACCAAAGGATCTTAACACTAAGTCAATAGTAAGTAAAAATACTAGTCAACACAAATATGGTGCTGATTATGTGCCAGACATTTTTCTAAATGCTTCTTTCACATTTTAATCTATTTGATTTTTGAGACAACTCTATGAGATAATTCTCATCTCTTATAATGAGGAAGATGATATACAGAGATTTTAAACTTGCTCAATGATGTCTAGTAAGTGTAAAAAGATTTTAAACCCAGTCTGGTTCCAGGGGCAATACACTTTAAGTATCTTATCCTTTCTATAGAAACTTCAACTCTAATAGTTGAGAAAAGCAAGTGAAATGTATAGGTTCCTATTAAATGGGATGCTGCCCCGAGTAATCGGAAGAGCACAAGTTGCAAAACAAAACTGTATATCCTGCATGCAGCCCACTGAAATTCTTGACCCTGTATCACTGCAGAATGAATTCCTAGTTGCCAAACCCAACAAGTTCTTTTGAGCCCTTATTTTATAGCATAGTTATGTCATTGATAATATTGACCACTTTCTCCTTAATATTCTACTTGATTCTTGCATAGTGTATGTTCTTCAGTCTTCTCCTTATTCCTCTGCTATTTCCCAAGATGGTTTATTTTTTTCTACCTGCTCCATACACATTGCTGTTTTCTTGGGTTCTTTCCCTCTTACTAGGCAAGAGTACCTGTGTGGATGCTAAGTTGCTTTAGACGTGAACTTTTGGGACGCTATGGACTGTAATCCACCAGGTTCCTCTTTCCATGGGATTCTCCAGGCAAGAATACTGGAGTGGGTTGCCATGCCCTTCTTCAAGGAATCTTCCTGACCTAGGGATGCTACCCAGGTCTCTGGTCTGCTGCACTGGCAGGCAGGTTCTTTACTACTACTAGCGCCACCTGGGAAACCACAGGCACTTCAAATTAAACTTTCTCTAGTTCTCTTATGTTCCTGCTTTCTCCTTTTAAGTTCTTTGTAGTTCTTGCTACCAAACAGTAGAAAACCCAACTATCATGCAGAAAAATAAGAACTAATGTGTGCTGGTTGGAGAAAGTCTGGGGAAGTAGCTTCATGCTGACCTGCAGCCATGTTTGTCATTAGCCATGTTTGTTCTAATAGATTAGCAGCCATGTTTGTCATTAGCCATGTTTGTTCTAATAGATTAAGGGTTTCCTCCATCCAGCTCCCAAATACCTTAAAGTCAATACTACATTAAAGGATGTCCTATTTATTTTATGATTTTTCATAAATCATAAATGTGTTTTCATAAATGTGTTTTCATAAATCATAAATGTGTTCAAGGACCACACACTTACCTCTGCCCTGCTTCCACTCCCATCCAAGGCCCTGAGAACTGGTTCTTCTCTCTGTATTCATCTCTTTGCTAAGTCGCTTCAGTCCTGTCCGACTCTGTGCGACCCCAGAGATGACAGCCCACCAGGCTCCCCGGTCCCTGGGATTCTCCAGGCAAGAACACTGGAGTGGGTTGCCATTTCCTTCTCCAATGCATGAAAGTGAAAAGTGAAAGTGAAGTCGCTCAGTCGTGTCCAACTCTTCGGGACCCCATGGACTGCAGCCTACCAGGTTCCTCTGTCCATGGGATTTTCCAGGCAAGAGTACTGGAGTGGGGTGCCATTGCCTTCTCCATTCATCTCTTTACTCGCCTCTTTTTTCCCTTCCTCACCTGAAACCTTCCTCACCTGCAGTACCACAAAAGAAACATGCTGTGTAATACAAATATATAATGGAATAGTCTTCCTACTTTACCCTAGGAATTCTACGGATGTTTCCCAACAGGTCTGTCAACCTCTTCCACTTTAAAGGCAATTCCACCTACATTTCACATTTCTAGATGACCTAAATTTATCCCTTCCTCCATCTGTTTTACCCTGTACTAACCAAGACCTATCACACTTTATTGTATTTTTTGCTCATCTGTTTTTAAGTCTTATTTATCTTTGCCTCCTCAATGCCCAGCACACATTTTTTAAAAGACTGGTTTATATGAGTGTCTTTCATTGTAGCTTTAATTCTGTCCAGATTCCTGACCTGCTGAATTGTCTAAAAAATTCCAATCTCCCTGCTGCGGAAGAAAAACCGTTTGACTCTAGAGAAGACTCCTAACTAGCCCAGGTCAGTCAATGTTGCCTCATGAGGCTACCACTTCCATAAAACCGCCCTTGAGACTGTCACCTAGCTCAAGGTCCTATCTAAGGAGAGAGCCCAAGGACAGCCAAAGACAGCCCACCTGCTTCCGCACAGGAACTCGGCCCCTTTCCCAAACGCAGTTCCTCCAAGAGCTCTCTCCGACTGACATCCCTGTTGTCCAATTATGTTTCAAAGTTCTGAGGGTTGCACCGAGCCAGTCATTGTCCAATAAGAAAAGGAATTCAGATTAGCACGAATTTTGGCCAATGATTGAGAAGATGAGAGACTATTGGCCTATAGCAGCAGCGCCCAGAGTGATAAGCAGAAAAATTACCCAATGGCCGTGCCTACTGCAGAGTGGGTCTCGCCTCCAACTGCTGGCAGTTGGAGGCCAGACCGCTGCAGCGCTCAGTCTCCACCCGGGCTCCGCCATGTTGGGACTTGTGGGTCGTGTGGTTGCTGCCTCGGCCTCCGGGGCCTTGCGGGGACTCAGCCCTTCAGCGCCGCTACCGCAAGCCCAGCTTTTACTGCGGGCCGCTCCTGCAGCGCTCCAGCCTGGTAAGTGCCTTGCTCTAGCAGCTGGGTTCGCTTCTGTCGTCCCATGACCTTGAGCCTGGGGCCAATAGTTGCTCCGGCCTGAGGGATCTGTGGTGCTAGAAGGACGCCAGGGCTAGCGCCCTGCCCTCTAACGGCGGAAGAACAAGAACAGGGACAATGTAATTCCGTCTTATTTTGGAAGAGGGGCGCTGTGTGACGTAATAGTGCGAGCAGGTGCATTGACCTTCCCGTGAAATGGGGGCACTGCTCGCGCTCTCGAATAATGGAGTTTTGTGCATGAGGATGGGAAGATGGTGCAGGCTCGCGCTCCGTTTCCAGCGCGGCCCTCCCTCTGGACCCGCCTTCCGTGCAAGCGGAAGGGGGCCGGGCCTGGGCTGCGTTCACTAGTCCTTGTGAGTTAAGTCCGGGCGTCCGATGACCTTTAACTGTCCTAACCTCAACTTAAACATCTTTTTTGTCGGTTAGCCAGAGACTATGCCGCTCAAGCATCTCCATCGCCAAAGGCCGGCGCCACCACTGGGCGCATCGTGGCGGTCATTGGTGCAGTGGTGGACGTCCAGTTTGATGAGGGACTGCCTCCCATCCTAAATGCCCTGGAGGTGCAAGGCAGGGAGACCAGGCTGGTTTTGGAGGTGGCCCAGCATTTGGGTAAGTAGAATTTGTTAGGAATAGTAAAGATCTTGTTCGACCCAAATATCCCTCAAAACCAGGCTGTCTTCTATGATGATTTTATCAAAATGACTTTCGTTCTTCTGAGTTTGCTGAAGCCACATTTAGGTACTGAGAAGAAGTCTTGGTTGACTTAGTGTTTAATGCCAGCTACAACTTAATTAAATACCACGAAGCCAGTTTGTCCTTCTGTGTAATCCTGCAATGCTTATATCTGACAGGTGAGAGCACAGTAAGGACCATTGCTATGGATGGTACAGAAGGCTTGGTTAGAGGTCAGAAAGTCCTGGATTCTGGTGCACCAATCAGAATTCCTGTTGGCCCTGAGACCTTGGGTAGAATCATGAACGTCATTGGAGAACCTATTGATGAGAGGGGTCCCATCAAAACCAAGCAGTAAGTATTCCTGTTGTTGTATCTACACACAAAGGAACTTTTTCCTAGCAGTTTTATACATTAAGGTGGCACCATCTACTATAGCAGACTTTTTCTGCAGAGAATCCCTAAAATGCTGCTCTAGTCATTTCTTTAAACCACACAATGCAATTTCTTATGAAGAAAATGAATGATGCAGAAAATCTGATTATAAAAAAGAAAACTGAACTCCATAGGTTGATTATTTCAGTTCATCTTAATACCAGTGGTGTTTGTATTTCATATTGGTATGTGAAGAAGTGCTGTTTAGATTCTGTAAAAGGAAAACTTCATGACAGAGTTGTCAGGGAATGGGATTATTGCTTCCTGAGATAATGAAATTCCTTTTATTGGCAGAGTATTTGGGCTCGATGGTGGGTGGTAATTTGTCTAGAGTGTTATATAAAAGATGAGACTGAGTAAAGGGTTAGGCTTGAGAACTGAGAAGAACTTTTTAATAAGATGAATAGACACTGATCTTCTCATCTGCCTTTACAGATTTGCTGCTATTCATGCTGAGGCTCCTGAATTCGTGGAGATGAGTGTTGAACAAGAAATTCTGGTTACTGGTATTAAGGTTGTAGATCTGCTGGCTCCATATGCCAAGGGTGGCAAAATTGGTATGTTAAATGACAGGTAGATATTTTCCAAACCTAATGTGGGAAACAAATCCTACCATGTTATGAGTGGGTACTGAGATAACGTCCCTCACTGATGAGCAGCTTCTGACTTTCGTTCTTCTGAGTTTGCTGAAGCCAGATGCCATTTCTGAGAAGGGAAAAGATGGAAAGAAACAAAATTTTTTTTTGGAGTTTGCTTTTATGGAAATGAAATTCTTAATTTGTTTTTTCTCAACCTCATGTAGGGCTTTTTGGTGGTGCTGGAGTCGGCAAGACAGTACTGATCATGGAGTTAATCAACAATGTTGCCAAAGCCCATGGTGGTTACTCTGTGTTTGCTGGTGTTGGTGAAAGGACCCGTGAGGGCAATGACTTATACCATGAAATGATTGAGTCTGGTGTTATCAACTTAAAAGATGCTACCTCTAAGGTGAGCACTGAGCTGATGTCCGTGTAAGTAGTGTCAGGAAACTGTTGAAGTTGACTTGTTTTGTATTTTCATTTTATTGTCCTAGGACCTACAAAGGAAAGTTCTATCAGTATTTTCCCCTGTTTCTAATACACTCATGTACATTGCGTTTTCCTTTTTAATATTAGAAAACATTTCTTGGGTTTTTGTTTTTTTGATATATAGACCCATCATTTGAAAGCTAATTCTGGGGACATTAAACATGGTTCTTAATGTCTCAACCCTATTTTGTGCCTTTCACATATTTACAGTTTATTTCCTTCCTGCCAGAAGAATGCCTCAGTAGTAAAAGAACTTATCTTTTGTTTTGAACTGCAGCTCTAAAAGGAAAAGGAAATTTATGAACAAAAATCTAGACACCTGAGGAGGAGGGTTTTCTGGTAGTTTCTCTGATTTGGTGACCTTGGATAGATGACTTTCACACTCCTCTGCCAGGATTTCTGATTGTTTATAATTGCTGCAGGTAGCGCTGGTGTACGGTCAAATGAATGAACCACCTGGTGCTCGGGCCCGGGTTGCTCTGACTGGGCTGACTGTAGCTGAGTACTTCAGAGACCAAGAAGGTCAAGATGTGTTGCTGTTTATTGATAACATCTTTCGCTTCACCCAGGCTGGCTCAGAGGTAGGCTTGGGAGAATTTGGTTCATTTGACCTTTCTACGGAATGATGCGGATAAGGCTAGGGATATGGTTTTTCTTTTTTTTTTCCCCAGGTGTCTGCTTTATTGGGCAGAATCCCTTCTGCTGTGGGTTATCAGCCTACCCTGGCCACTGACATGGGTACCATGCAGGAAAGAATCACCACCACCAAAAAGGGATCTATCACCTCTGTACAGGTGAGAACAGTTAAATGGATGAAGGTCTAATTTGTGTAAAGGCATGTACAGAGGTATAAAATCTTGTTACTTTTTTAAGTAAGTACTGGAGCTTAATATTTAAAATTCTGTGTGTGCATGTTAAAGACGCTAAAAGATTAAGAAACCACTCATCTGAACTAATTGAAGGTGTATATGTAAATGTAGATCACAAAATAGTGGTTTCCAACCTGAAGAGAACTTTGAAGTGAGCTTTAAATATGTACTACACTGGCTACTACAATTTTCAAATATATGTAGATGGTATATATAGTAAAATGATCAAAAACTTTGTCTAAATTTTTTTAACTTTCATGATTCATTTTCCTGATATAGTAGGGCGAGTGTTTTGGTTTAGAGTTAAAAAGTGGGATGAAGAACAAAAGGAGTAACAATGAAAATTCTTCCATCACAGCTTGGAGGAACCAGATAATATGTAACCACTAATACTCTGCATTAGGAATGTAAGAGTCTCCTTTGGACTCTTGAATATTGAGAAGATAGAGTAACATAATGAGGAGGGGTCAGAAAGGGGGATGGTTTAAGTAGAATTACTTGGCTTCCTGCTGCTCTTAATGGGTTCTTGATTCACTTTAGGCTATCTATGTGCCTGCTGATGACTTGACGGATCCTGCCCCGGCCAC
Source organism: Bos taurus (assembly GCF_002263795.3). Lineage (NCBI taxonomy): Eukaryota > Metazoa > Chordata > Mammalia > Artiodactyla > Bovidae > Bos > Bos taurus. Next base: position 56,793,456 of record NC_037332.1, read on the forward strand.
TACCTTTGCCCATTTGGATGCTACCACTGTGTTGTCCCGTGCTATTGCTGAGCTGGGCATCTATCCAGCTGTGGATCCTTTGGACTCCACGTCTCGCATCATGGATCCCAACATTGTTGGCAGTGAGCATTATGATGTTGCCCGTGGGGTGCAAAAGATTCTGCAGGTGAGATCAGTGGCCATAAAGTCATAGAGGGAATTTGGGGACTATATTAGGACAAGATCTTCCTGGAAATTTGTGTGATTTGCTTTAGAGCAAGGAAAGAAGAGACTAGAATTCCTAGTGAGTGTTAATGAGGTCTCCTGAGTTTTCAGGTTTGGAGTTTTTTATAACAGCACCGGATAGATTCAGAGTAGGGGAAACAAGATACCAATCTTAGCTGAGGGCCCTCATGTAACTGATTTGTTTCAGTTAAGTGCAGTAAAGTGCTAAAATGCTCTATACAAAGCTCATTGTGAATATAAAGTTGTATTAACCCTTAAGTTTTGTCCAGATTTGAGGAATGTAAATATTTACTTGGCCTCTCTAATCTTGTTTTTTCATAGGACTACAAATCCCTCCAGGACATCATTGCTATCCTGGGTATGGATGAACTTTCTGAAGAAGATAAGTTAACTGTGTCTCGTGCACGGAAAATCCAGCGTTTCTTGTCTCAGCCATTCCAGGTGGCTGAGGTCTTTACTGGTCATTTGGGGAAGCTGGTACCCCTCAAGGAGACCATCAAAGGATTCCAGCAGATTTTGGCAGGTGAGATTTCCAGTATAAGGCTGAACATAAAGTGGCATAGAAGCTGAACTCCCTTAAATGCTGTGCTGTGTTCCTGTTCAAGGAACCATCAAGCAATATATATTGTGCCTAATTACATAATTTATATATGAAAATAAGTTATTCTCCGTCAATTTTCTTTGAAAATACCATCTGAGAGTGAGCCTTAGATTTAGTGAGTCTTAGTTTTCAGTGCCAGCTACTCTTCTAAGTGAATTATAACATCCTTATAAAGAAGGCATTATTATCCTATTTTACACATTAGGAAGCTTGAAGCGTGGAAAGTTTAACTGGCCCCATTATCATACAGCCAGAAAGAATTTGAACCTGAGTTATGTGACTCCAGACCATATATTCTTAATCTGTACTGTAGCATTTCTTGTAAATTGTGAGGCGAGTTTAAGAAAAGAACCTAAGATGACAGGATTTCATCACGTTCTGACTGGTGGCCTCAAGTGGTGAGGTATGTAACCACTGTAGAAGTTAATATCCTTCACTTCTCACCAGTTGGATTTTTTTTTTCCATATAGGTGAATATGACCATCTCCCAGAACAGGCCTTCTATATGGTGGGACCCATTGAAGAAGCTGTGGCAAAAGCTGATAAGTTGGCTGAAGAGCACTCATGAGGGGGTCCTTTTGGCAAATTAAGCACTCATCCTCCATGGTGTCCCTCTCCTCGCCCCTAATCCGGAAATCGCAGTTTTCTCTGTAGGCCACGTGAGGGCCTTGATTGAAGACATTGTGTTCTGTCTGAAGAATATTTAAGGTTTCCAATAAAATGTATATCCCTCAACATCTGTCTGTTTTTCTTGGTCCTGACAACACAGCCAGTACTGAAGTTTTTAATAGTATTTTAGAAAATGGGGTCATCCAAAAAGAAAAGCCATTGTCTTGCATTGTTGAATAGTTGAGTCTTGTGAAGGGGTTTCCTGGGAATGATGGGATCCTAATAGGGCCTCATTTTTGGCCCTTTTATGTCATTTTTCAAGTTGAGTTTTGCTTCTTAAATATGTAGTGCAGTCCTACTTTTTTAAAAAGCAAAAGAATTTTTAGAACATTTTGGGGAAAATGGGTTTAGAAATCACTGCTATTCTAAGAGAAGGCACAGATCAGTCAGTGAATTAAATTTTTTGGAAATGATGCATGTTCTGAGGGATTAAGACTGAGTCAAAAGGGCTGTCTTCTATTACCACCATTTTTTTCAGAAGGTGTCCCTGACTACTACCTCCTAACATATTCTGGGCAAGACTTGTATGTCTGATTCCTTGCGGCAATGCAGAATATAAAGTTCCTTAAGGCCTATTTTGAGGTTTGCTAAAATTCCTTAAGAAAATTGGGGAAAAAATGTTACAGGAAGAGTAATTTTCAGAGACTTCCCTGGTGGTCCAGCAGTTGACCCCTACCACTGTAGGGGGTGCAAGTTCTGTCCCAGGTTGGGGAACTAAGGTCCACATACCCTGTGGTGTGGCCAAAATAAATTGTTTTAAGAGGTAATTTTCAGGGTTGTTGGGCTTGAGTTTCTGAGCTAAATAATGGAATGTAGACAATCTTCCCTTCATTTTAGGCTTCATTTAGGCAAGGATTACAAGAACAGCCACCTAACAAGTGCCTGTTAAAGTGCAAGGTTGGATTTGGTGCCCCTTAGGTGTTCCCTTCGATATTTTTTTGTAGGCCCAGACCCAGACCCATCTGCCCTCTGGTGGTAGGACTGAAGGCTCTGCAAGAACTGATCTCACCATTTTGAAATCCATGAAGGCCATTTGCTGGGATATGGTTCTTTGCTAATGACTGTTTACATACCAGCTGGGGGTTTTGTCCTAAGGAGGAGGCTGAATCTATAAGCTCCACCCTGAGGCTTTCAAGTTGGGTAAAAGCAGGGCAGGATAAACTGAGATCCCAATTCAGAGGCCCCTGGGGGCTGAAGGTTGGGGAGGGGCCCTGGGAGAGGTGCCAGGGGTGGAGTAGGGGCCTTTAAGTTACCTCCCATCTGCCTCTGACGTCCTTGGCACCAGCCTGTCCTGTGTCGCGGTTTGGCCGGAAGGTGGAGCCCATGAGCCGCCTGTGCTCAGTAGTTTGCCTCTAGGAAAGCCTGGATTTGGGGAAATGCTGAGTTATGGGGGTGTGGGCACATCCTCTAGGTTTTGACTCTGGAATGGGTAAGAAGCTGACACAGAAGTCCCCGAGCTACGGGTCCACCCTCTCTGCTCTGTTTTCCCATGTTATCTAGATGCAGAAAGACCTAGGAACTGTGATTCTAAAGGTGGTTTCTCCCATACTTCTACCCCTCCCCCCACACATTTCTGTCTCTTAGCATTCATCGAGAACCTTCTCCTCACTAGCTGCAACTATTTATTTCCTTCCCCCTTCACCACTCCTGGTACCACGCCACTAGGGTGTCAACACAGATCTAACCTTCCTCCATATTTCTCCTGGTTCGGCCCTGTCCTCACCGCCTCCTCCCTCTCCACCCAGAGAAAGCCCCGCCCCTCCCTCCTCCCTCCCCACCCCAGTCTGTCACACAGGGACATCACCCTACAGCAGTTCAGGCTGTGGTTCGCAGGAAGCATACATTGGCTTTTTGATTCGTGCTAGTTCCCAGCTCATAGTTTGGGAGGATCTAACACCAGCCTGCACGTGAAGGGGGAACCAAGGACAGTGAGGAGCTGGTGGTCCCAGCCCTGGAGCCCTGCCAGCCTGACATGAGTAAGTATGAGGACCAGCCCCCGGGAAGGCCTGAGGGATGCCTACCTTCCTCCCTGGCTGACTCAGCAGGGGTGGGGCCTAACCTTTGCTCTTCTGGGGGGAGAAGGAGGGGAAACCAGACTATAGGGGCACAGGACTCAGCTGGTGAGGCTGCTGACCAAGGGATCGTCAGCGTTGGCAAGCACCAGCCTCAGGGAAGAGCCTGGACTGCCCCTTAAGTGGGGGCTTCCTCCCCGCCCCACTCCCGCCCCTTCAACCCCCCAGTCCCTTGTGCCTCCCCATTAAGCTGCTGGGATTCAAGAAATATTTTACAGCACTCATTGGTGGCCTCCCCTTTAAAGTAAAGCCCACTTCTGGTCACGTTGGAGAATTTTTAAGGTGCCTCTCCCTCTATTTTTTCCCAGGCCTTTTTAAGTCCCTGTCTTCTTTCCTCCCCCACCCCGACCCACCACCAGGTGGGGGCTGCACTGAGCAGCTGCTTCCTGTTGCCCCAGAGGTTGCTGCAAGGGTGGCGGTGGTTGGGGGAAAACTGAACTAGAATAAAGCCGATTCTCACGGTCCCACATCAGCTTCATCAGCGCAGCTACTGGCGGCCCCCCACGCTCCAGTCACTGAGAGACAGGGAGAGGCAAGACTGAGATTGAAAGGCCTAGGAGGTCTTTGCCCTCGTGGCTTCCTGATTCCAGAAGCTTTTACACTTGGGTAGTGCCGGGGGAAGGAGGCTGCGTCTCCCCGCAGCGGTAGGGCTTGAGCTTCCGAGGAGTTGAACCTGTTCACCTAGTAGGGCCGCTGTGCGTTACCCGCAGCAGGCTCGGCCGTGAGTTTCCTCTCGGACACCTCTCTATTCCTCCGGAGTCCTTGTGACTCTCACTGCCTTCCTGGCCCTCCTTTGTGAAGAGATCTCGGCCGGTGTCTCCCGGAGCGCGGGTAGAGCTATCCCAGGTCCTCCAGTTCTAACCCACCACCATCCCCCACTTCACCGCAGAAGTTTCTGTCTCTTCTTCCTGGGGATCTGTTCTCTTCCTCCATCTGGGATTCTTCCTGGTTCTGGCCCCTAGGAGACGCCAGCGGCTTCCCCCTCCCCCAGCGGATTCTTCGCGACAGCCCTACCCGAGCGCTTGTCCCTACCCCAGTAGCTCCTGCCCCTTTAAGTGCTACCTCCCCCCCCCCCGCCCCCCGCCCCGCCGGCGGCCCAGGGCTGGGGGAGGAGGCGCCGCCGCCGCCCGGCTCGGCCACCTGCGCTGCCGCTACCGCCCGGCCCTGCTCCAGGTGAGGCCTGGCACCTACGTCCGGTCCCGGAGTCCCCCGGCGGGCCGCCCCTGCAGTCTTCTACCCGGGATCCGCGCTGCCCGGGACTCAGGATCTGATCCTCCCGCTGCGGGAGCTGCCCTTCCTCTCTCCCCCGCACTATCTACTCGCGCATTTCTCCCCTGTCCTCTGCGACCGGAATCCGGAGGCGTCTCACGCCTTTCGGCCAACCTCTCCCGGGTACCCCTCCTATTCTGGACCCAGGATCTCCCCCTCCCCCGCGCCTTCCTCGCCAGAAAAATCTCCCTTGGTCTGGATATCGCTTCCTCCCCTGTGGAACCATCGCTTTCCCACGCCATCCTAACCTCCAATGGGAGGGGGAATAACCGTCACCCCAACTCCTCTCCTTCCCCGTAGTAAGGAGGGTAGGGGTTATCATAGCCTAGAGTCACTTTCAGGCCCTGCTCCGTTTAGCCATTCAAGTTCAACTAACTCTCATCTAAAGCTTTCCTGAAGCCCTCACCATACGTCATTTCTCCGAGACTTAGGGGGTGCGATCTCAGCACCAACCCAGGTGGGAAGGGCCCTTCTAAGCTTGGGGTGGGCCAGTGGTGCCTAAGACAGCTCTTACCCCAGAGCCAGGGAATGGTGGGGGGTGGCCACCCAGAATCTTGTGATTCTGGGCTTAAGGGGCTGTTGGAGAACAGTGGATGAAGGGCTAGGACTAAGTCTCTAAGGGTGTTGGGGGTGGTGAGGAAGGCCTGGGAAGCCCGGCCTTTTCTATTCAGATGCAAAAGAAGTCCTGAGGAAATTAGGTCTTTCCCCATCCTCTTCTGAGACCAGTTTGGATAAGCTCCTTGGAGAGTTTGAAAGAAGACTGCTGAATCTGAGGGGACCATACCAATTTGGAGAGAAGAGGGATGAGGTCCTTTTGATGGCGAGAATCTGGCCTCCCCAAAATGCGGGGGGAGAAGACTGTTTTCCATTAACCTGGAGAGGAGAGTGGGACAGGTTGGAATGGTTAACAGGTTGAAGGCTATCTCCCCACTAGACCCTATTAACATATGAACCCTTCAGCCAGTGAGAGCGAGGGAGGTCTTTAATATTGATAATTATCCTATCTCCATTAGAGAATTCCCCTCTGTCCAAATCCAGCTGGGACCTTAGCTCTGCCCCTTTTCTTCTTGCCCTCCCCATTCCCCGCTGTCCCCAACACACTCCAGAATGAAGGGACAGGGTATCTGGATTTGAGTCATGTTTCACAGGCTGAGAGGGAGCTGGGTGGGGATGGGAGATGAAGGAGAGGGTGGTCAGCAGTGGTGGTTGGGGTTGAATTCCAGGAGTGCCTGGACGGGGAGAGGGAGAGGTAGAGGGATGTAAACGAATCCGCCGTCTCTTGCTTTCTGTCTCTTACCCCTCTGAGCTCCAGCCCTCTGGCTCCTCAGTGGAGCCATGCACTATGGCAGCTGACCCCAGTCAGGGTGGTACAGCAGGAACACAGGGAGGGTGAGAAAGGGAGAGCAGGTGCTAATTTCTCCCTCCCCATTCTCTTTATTACCCGCCCACTGGCCTGGCTTGTTAGAGATTCAGAATATTCTCTAGCTACTCTTCTCACAAGTTGCTGAAAAAAATGACCATTTGCCCCTTCCTGTTTCTAGTAGCTTCCTAAAGAGAGATGGGGTAGGAATCGTCCACATCTGATAGGACTGAGGAATGTCTGGGGATCTAAAGGGTCAGTCTGCCCTCTGTCATCTGGATGTGGGGGAGAAGCACAGCTGCTCTTTGGGGTGGCTTCTGGCAAGAAGGAAACACCCAGCTGTTGGCATATTGACACCCCAGCCTCATCCTTACTCAAAGAGCAAGGAAGACCTCTGATTAGAAGGGACGAGGAGGGGTCTCATTCAAGGAGGAGGGTGATTGTAGTCTTTCTGAATCAGATGGGAAAGAATGGATCCTGCCTCACTTTCTTTTCTAATCCCGAGTAGCCCTTTCCTATCCAACACCCTTCTTCCCAACGGCTCCTGGCTGGGATAGTCCTAGGGGTTGCCCTGGAGACTAGGCCTGAGGCTCGGAAGGGGTGGGGGCAGTCAGTGGGGCACAAGAGTAACCGGCTCTTCCGGAGAGGAGTGGAGCCAGCGGGTGGGTGTGTGTGGGTGGGGGGGGGGAGGGGGCGTGGCTACACCCGTCTGACTGGAGCAGGCTCCTCCCCTGCCGCCCGCCTCCTACTGTCCTGCCCACTGATTGGGGGCGGGAGGTAGGAAGTTCGCCCTCATCTGCCCTGGAAAAGGAACAAGAGAAAAAGAAAAAGGATACCTAGCTCTCTCTCTTGTCCCTTTAGGAAGCCAGTTCCATGCCCTGAGCTCTCTTCTTCACTTGTCTTTATTTGGGGGATGGCGGAGGCATTCCTAGGCAGAAGTTTGCTGGGTCCTTCCTTTCACCAGAAGGGACCCTCCCTCTACCCTGAGTGTGATCCCTATTTACCCAGAGACTTGAAGTTAGTAGGCTTTTAGGGGTCTTGATTTTTTATTCAAGGTGACCCTATAAATTTGTTATTGAGTCGTGGAGGAGAAAAGGATTTTGATTTCTGTCTGCTCCTTCCTGCTGACAACCTATTTTTTTCAGGAGGAGAGACATCCTCCTAACCTCCTCAACCTGTCTCTGGCCTACACACTTTGAGCTTTGCTGAAGTTCACTTCCTTCTTAGCTTTTCTGAGCCATTTATTTGTTGTGGTGAATGAAGTCTGTCAAAACACAGGAAGAACTCACTTCTCTGTGGAGTAAGAAAATCCAATCTAGACTGATGGATTTGGTCCTGCCTTACTCTGGTCCCACCCAGTTTTCAGATCTTCTTCCTCCCCAGACTCCCAGAGGAAAAAAGTATTTGTTGACCCCCGCAACCTGCCAGAGTTTCATCATCCCCACTCTGAAACTGTTCCTCTTCCAGAGAATTCAGCCTGAGTTTTGCACAGTTAGGCAGTTGTTTGTAGAACTGCATTGCAATGAATTGAATAGGAATTATCTTGATGCCTGCAAAGTCTGTTGAGTTGCAAGGAAAAAAAAACCTGGTTTCTGGTCACATTTTATCCACTGTTTGACCTTGAATGAGTTGGTTACTCCCTTCAGGCCATAATTTCTTCATCTAACAAGAGAAGATTGAACTAGAAATTCTCTAAATTCTAACATCACATATGACATTGTTCTCCATTCTGGGCCTCTGCAATAGACGTTTTAGGTGATAGCTAATCTCTAGTGCTCTACTAGATTTTTCCTTCCTTCTCTCAGAAGTTTTCACATATAGCGCTATCAGAAAAAGTACTGGAACTATATAAAAAGTGGTGATTTGGGGCACCTTATTTGCTGGTCAGTTTTCCTGTTACTCCCCTGTCCCTCTGACCAGATTTAGGCTAGACTCTGGCCTTCCCTTTCTCGTCTCAAGTTTCCTTTTCTTACCCACAGGAATCTTCCTGACCCTCAGGGTCCTGCTGATGTCGCCGGGAAATTGGTGATACAGGCAGGACCGGGCTGCCATCCACGGGGCAGGTGAGTGGGCAGCAGATGGAGCTTGCCTTCTTCCACCTCTTTACCAGGATTGCATTTTTTCTAACCTTTCCGCTTCTGCACTTCCACTTTTCCACTACTTATCATGGGAAATAGCTGCCCCCGAAATGATCTCCCTCTCCTATCTCCCGCCCCGCCCCCCCTTAGGGGACTGGCACATGTCTTCGTCCTAGAAATTTGGTGTAGTCTTTGAGGTTAACCTTGGGTTCAGGGCACGCCTTTCAGTATGCTCAACGTGATGCGGGACTACCGCCCACAATGAAACAGTGCAGAGGTAGCTTACGGGTAAGCTAGGGTGACGCCGCGGCGCTAGGACCCAGATCCGGGTCAGGGAGCCGGGATGCCCGGCGCTAGGACCCGGCGGCGAAAGGCGGCTCTCTTGCGACCGCAGCTTCCCCGCCCCCTCCGGCTTCGGCTCACTCCTCCCCCGCCGGCCATGTTGGCTCCGCTCGGGCCCCGCGGTTGAGCCGCGTCCCCCTCCCCCTTCCCGGACCCCAGACCCCCTCCCCCGCGTTCCCCTCCCCTCCTGGCGCCCGGAGCGCGGCCATGTGAACCGCCCGTCCCCCGGGGAGAGACAAGCCCCGAGCCTGGCTGGACGCCGCCGCCTCAGGTCTGTTGGGAATGTGGCTGGGGGCCTGAGGGGAGGGAGCCCCGCTTTCATCCCAGGTTTCCCTCAGGGAACGGAGGCTCTGGAACCGCCTACAGCCTTGCGGGGAAGTCGTGGGGAGAGACGCCGACTTTCTAGTTAGGACCCAGCCCTGGGCGGGGGTCTTTCCGCCCAGGGGGCTGGAAGGAAAAGGGGGCTGGCCGGCCTGATGTAGACCCGGGATGGGGCGGCGGGGGCGGGAGCGAGAGGAGCTGTGGAGGCTCCCGGCGACGGCGGAGGCTGCGAGGAGGAGGCGGAGAAGCCTCCTGGCTGGTGGAGATGACTCCTGTGGGGGACTCAGGGTGGAATCCCCGGGAGGGGCTCCACCTCTTCAGAAGGGGTGGGGATTACCCGAGTGCGAAGGGTAGGTGAGGGGGTTCCCTGGACGGGTTACACACTCCGTTTGTGGGGGTTGGGGCGTTTTGGCAACGGTGAGTGGAGGTTAAGGGCTTTCCAGGGGTCTCGGGGTGTCTCCTTGGCGGAGTGGAGGGGTGGGTGCACGTTCTCTTGAGCTTGGCGAGCAGGAGCGAGCCCTGCTGGAGTGAAGCTGTGCTTGGCTTGGGGCCCTCGAGTCCAGGGAGAATCCCCCACTCCAAGGATGGGGGTTGGTAGGGCCGGTGCTGAGGCGTCCGGATTTGAGCTGGGCTTAGGGGCCGGAGGGAAGAATAAAGAGGGAACCCTTAACAAGCGGGATCCCTCTCTAAGGGGATCCCCATTTCCGTGGCAGAAAAGATGATCCCGCATTATCCCTTTCTTTCCTGAGGTCCCCAGTTTTCAGGGGAAGGCAGTGCCATCAGCAGTCATCCTTTGTAGGATTTGTTGGAGTGAGAGATTTGCATCCTTCGGGGGGCGATGCGGGGGGATAGCTTCCACCTCCATCTGTACACAAACAGCCCCTCCCCCAAGCCTCCCGCAGGAAGTGGCCGGGAAATGGCAGCTGTGCGTTTGCTGCTGCGTCTCTTGTTGTTTTGAAATGTCCATTTTAATCAGATTTGGTTTCAATTTCTGAGGCCTTCAGGCAAGCTTGGATCCTGCCAACCATGTGGTCTGAGAGTCCTTTCTTTCGACTTTTTTTTTTTTTTTCCTTTTTAGTAAACTTAATTTGTCAACTGAAAGTAGTCACTGCGGTTGCCTCACTGATCCCAATCCCCCCTCCAAAGCATCTCTGTCTCCTTGTGTGGATTTTTTTCTCCTGAGCTAGAGGTCATAGAAAATCAAACTCACTCATTCACCAGCAGGGCTACACTTTCAGTACAAGTGATGCAAATTCCCTGAGTGTAAAGAGCAGCCAGGAAGACTTGGGATCTTTTGTGGCATGAGAGTGGCTTTTGGAGATGTGTATATGAATATTAAATATATTCTTACATATGACAGTTGCTGTATTGCAGACCACTTGAGCAAGTGAGCTTGTGAAGAAGTTAATTCTGAGATGTGGAAGAAGAGGAGGGAAGGGGGAAGATTTAATTGAGTGGGATTTATGTGTTGGGGTAGGACTGATTTGCAGAGTGAGGGTGGTGGGCTTGTTCCTCAGTGGTGATTCTAGCCTAAGAATAAGTCCCTGTTGGAAGCCTGCTAGTTAACATCAGGGATGGTTTACCTTCTGCAGAAACAACTCATTAGGAGAGTTAGTTATCATATGACTTACGCCTCAGTTCATAAAAGACATTCTCTCTTATTACCCTTCATGGAGAGCGGTAACCTTTTCCCCTGTTCTATGCAAAGTCATGTGTCTGTGCGAAGATTTTCTTTTTCTCCCACCTGATAATCCCAGGAGATTTTTATTGCAGCGGACAGTGATGGACTCTGTACTATGCCCCCAGGCACTTAGTTAGACCCTGGATTTGGTTTGAGGTGAGTTGGCCACAGGATTTTATTTATATTTTGAGAGATGGAAGTATTGAGATCATTTGAACTACCCTGAAGATGGCTTAAGCCTAACATTTAAATAATCTTTTCAGTATTTTCCACCTGAATTGTAGATTCTTATATTAAAGGTCCAGGATAGGACCTGGTAGACATATATGATGATGTGACAGCGGCATCATCACTGTTAGGATAGCAGCATTGCTCTTTTTACTGGGGCTGTTGGAGTTGATATTCTGGAAACAGTAAAAACAAGTTCAGTGTCATTGTCCTTTTTTTTTGCCCCTCTGCTTGACTGGTTGGCTCCTTTGAGTTGCTTTCTGACAGGGTTGACTTGACACTGATTTTTAAGTTCCCGTTTCTTCAACCTTTGTTTACCTAGATTCGGGCCTGACAGAACAGTAAATTGGTTTTCCCTGTTGGAAATTAAAACAATAAAGGAAGGAGAAAGACTACTCCTGTTTCTTTGGACTCTTTAAGAGAAGTTGATTTTTGAGATAGCTGTGGCTTCATTCGATGTGATTGATCAGAAAACTGAATGAAGTAAAGCTTTCATGTCCTTTTTGTAAAATGGATGTATTTTTCTCTCAGAAGTGGATTTCTGAATATTGACTTTGTTGGTTTTTTTTTTTTTTTTTAAGTCTCTCTGTAGAGGAGAAAATTTGAGATGTAGAGAGAACTATGTGGGCCGACCTCAGAGTCAGTCAGAAATCTAGAATGCCCTGCGAGGCTCATCTTGCAGTCTTGTGGTTCTGGAATTGGGTGTTGCCAAGGGAGAAGCAAAGCTTGTTAGGGTTACTGTGTCTTGCTCCTGTTGACCTTTCTTCTCACCTCTGAAGAGGTCTGCTATATTCTTTTACTAAAATAATAAAATAGTTAAAATAATGTGGAAGTTATTCCAATAACTGGTATGCTGCTCAGTCTTGTGTGAGATGTGTACAGTAAGGCAGTAATGTCAGAAATTTTATTTCCTATGACATAGAGTGACTTATAAAACTCTTGAGGATTTTGTGGGGCAAGTAATCTTCTGGATTTGTTTCTTAGGATATGAATGTTCTCATATACCTCATAGCCCAAGATTATACTTTCTCAGCATTGTTGCACATGGGTCAGAGGGACCATTTTTCACCATCTTGTTGTTTTTCATAATTCTGATCTATAAAATTATAAATTTATAAAACCTGCTTCACTAAACGGGATCTTTACCCTGCCTTCCCAGCTCAGGTGTTTTTTTGTTTGTTTGTTTGTTTTTTGAAGAAAGGGGTGAAGTCTGACTGTTAGAGCTGAAATTGAGAAACAGAGCTTGAAAGGGAAATAACCTTGTTACAGCCTCTGGAGTGTGGCTTTTAATGTCCTGCAATTTTAAAGGCATTTCCAGTTCTCTGGTGAAGTGACCAGAGCAGTGGCAGAAACCTAGCCTAGATTGTTGGTATGTGGTTCCTTTATTCAGTCACCAAAGATTTTAAAACCTGCTGTATACCTTGAGTGTTCAGTTAAATCATTCTTCCCTGTTTCTAGGCCTTATTTTCTGCATGAGACATCTGTCTAAAATATGTCAAGATTTGGGGCCTTTCTTCCCTCTAGAAGAGTTACCTCTATGAACAATGAAACTGAATTTTTTGTGTTCCTACTATTCTCTGAGAATGGTAGGAGCAAAAAACCTATTCTATATTGGATGAGTAAATTGATAGTAACACGAAAAGATAGGTTTATTCATTCATTTGCTTAATCTACAGGTTCAACAAATATTTCCTTTCATTTTTTTATGTACTCAGCACTAAATTAAGTGCTGGAGATATAATGGTAGAACTAATACCTGGTTGATGCTGTAGAACCTACATGTGTGCTCAGTCGTCAGTCTTGTCTGATTCTTTGTGACCCCGTGGACTGTAGCCCGCCGGGCTCTCGAAGTTCATGGGGTTTTCCATGCAATACTGGAGTGGGTTGCCATTTCCTACTCCAGGGGATCTTCCCAACCCAGAGATTGAACCCATGACGAACTCTTGAACTGGCAGGTGGATTCTTTACCACTGCGCCACCTGGGCCCCCTAGACCCTACATGGTATAGAAGAAATAAGAACAGAGAACAATCATCTTTGTGTTCTGTGCAGCTTGGACATGGCAATTGTCTTTGAATAGCTTTCCTTAGTATAATAACCTTCCTTCTTTCATCTTCCTTCTGCCTCGCTGTCCTGACTAGAAAAGGGAGGTTAAGGAAAGGACATTATAAGAGAATGATCCTCAGTCAGTATGGCTATAGTCTGAGTCAGCATTCCAAGGGAAGTCAGTTACCAGTGCTGTCAAAATGGACTATCCTGACAGGAGAAGAAGGCATGTTGATTTTGTGGCTTGACACTTGTAACTCTATTGGTGGAGGAAGACAGCCTAGCCAGGGAAGGGGTTTTTAGATTTGAAAGGCAAGTCATCCTTGTTTGCAGCATCAGGCATTGGGAATAGTGAGAACTTTTGGATCTTCCCCAGAGAATAGGATAGGAATGGGAAATGAGGCTGCTTTTGTATTAGAGCAGAGTTTTTCAACCTTGAGCAAGAGCTAAATAATCCTTTGTTGTGGTGGGTTGTCTTGTGTATTACATGATCATTAGGAGCATCCCCAATGTCGATTTCTTAGATACCAATAGCATATACCTTTCTCCATAACTAAATGTCCCCTGGTTGGGAACCACTGTATTAGAGTATGGTGGGTGAATCCAGAGATATTCAGTGTTCAGAAATATCATAACATGCACCATTACAAATCTAAAATGTAGTCATATGATTTATTTACTATACTGCAAGATTTACATTCACCGTTTAGTAAAGACAGGTGTTTGAAATCTCTTCCTAGGCCCCCATATTAGAAATCTCTCTGGAATTTTAGCATTCTGTATGGGAAGAATGAAGCAAAAAGGTGCAGGCATTGCTCAAGGGTCCAGCTGGGTGGTGTTGATGTGTCTTGTTTGGGGGTAGGTAGCCTCAGAGGTCTGAGTGTTGGTGTTGGTCAGGGCACCTGCAACAGTGTTGAAATTTGCAATGTTTATTTCAATACTTTGTGCATTGTCAGCCTTTTTCTGTTAAAGCCGTGTCACAGGTCCACAGAGTAGTACCTCTTCAGTTGCAACTGAGAGAAAGAGCAGGCTGTTTGGCCATGTGGCAAGAGCTTTACTGCCTCAAGCTTAAGGGGCAGTGTCCCTCCTTTAACTCTTATAAATGAAGCTTAAAGGCTCTTAAGAGATCCATTTACATAGTACTGGGACTGGGCTGGGTGCTGGCCTGATTGTACTTCCTGGTCAGGAGAGATGTCTACTATTCTGGGAGTTGGGCACTAACTGATTTCCTTTTTTTATTTGGCCAAAATCCTGTTAGTTCAAAGGGAGACACTCTCCTTTGCTTTACTGTTCTCATTAGCTCTAGATGGGAAGACATGATTTACCTTCAGGCCTCATCGTGAAAATCATCTTGGGTAGAAAGGTTAAAATAAAATACCTCTGATTTTATTGCTGAGAGTACCTGCCCACATTTTCTTTGCATTCCTGTACTGTGGTGCCATATTTAAGTGACGTCTGAAATTAAAAGGCGCTTGCTCCTTGGAAGAAAAGCTATGACAAACCTAGACAGCATATTAAAAAGCAGAGACATCACTTTGCTGACACAAAGGCCCATATAGTCAAAGCTCTGGTTTTTCCAGTAGTTGTGTACGGATGTGAGAGTTGGACCGTAAAGAAGGCTGAGCAGCGAAGAATTGATGCTTTCGAGTTGTGGTACTGGAGAAGACTCTTGAGAGTCCTTTGGATAGCAGAGATCAAACCAGTCAATCCTAAAGGAAATCAACTCTGAATATTCATTGGAAGGACTGATGCTGAGGCTGAAGCTCCAAAACTTTGGCCACCTGATGCAAAGAGCCAACTCATTGGAAAAGACCCTGATGCTGGGAAAGATTGAAGGCAGGAGGAGAAGCAGGTGACAGAGGATGAGATGGTTGGATGGCGTCACTGACTCAATGGACATGAATTTGAACAAACTGGGAGATAGTGAAGGACAGGGAAGCCTGGCATGCTGCAGTCCATGGGGTTGCAAAGAGTTGGACACGATTGCGCGCTGAACCACAAAAGTATACAGTGAGTCTGGCTGGCAGGATCATCCCTGCTTTTGTAATATCTCTCATAGTAGTAAAATAGTAATGGTTTTAAAGTAACTTGTCAAGGTCACACAGCTAGTGGTAGTAGAGCTGGAATTAGTACCTAAAGCCCACTGTTGTTCCACTGATCTCACTGCACAGCACAGAGTATTTTATGTTTCTTTCTAGGAAGTTTCTTATAAATGAAGTGATTGTGGTACTGGTGACCCCTCAGTAGAGGCTGCTGGGGAAATAGACCTCAGGCACTAGATCACTTCTCATTCCTTTTACTTATCTGATTTCTATAAGCCATCCATTTATGCTTGCTGCTGCTGCTAAGTCGCTTCAGTAGTGTCCAACTCTGTGCGACCCTATAGACGGCAGCCCACCAGGCTCCTCTGTCCCTGGGATTCTCCAGGCAAGAATACTGGAGTGGGTTGCCATTTCCTTCTCCAATGCATGCATTCATGCTAAGTCACTTCAGTCATGTTCCACTTTGTGTGACCCTATGGACAGCAGCCCACTAGGTTCCTCTGTCCACAGGATTCTCTAGGCAAGAATACTGGAGTGGGTTGGCATTTCTTTCTCCCTGTTTATGCTTATTAGTATATAATTTGTGAGACAGGAAATGGTATACTGTCCCAGACTAGCAGAGATGAAAAAGTCACTAGTTTCCTCATGGATTCAAACAGAAAAAGGACAACTAACTGGCCTATCATTGAGTGGGAGAATATAGTCCAGCAGATATAGGAGAGAAGATGTGTGTCTCACACACCCCAGCAGATATGTGGCTGTGCATAAAACTGGAGGAGTGGAGAGGTGGGGATCAGATGAGATTGGCTGTCATCTGATTATCAAGCATAGCATTTCTAGACTTGTATAATGAATTACTGAATATCCTCTCTGTGATGTAAGTTTGTTTATAGCTTTGTTTATTATTATTTTGGCTGTACTACCTGGCTGGAGGGATCTTAGTTCCCCGACCAGGGATTGAACCCAGGCCCCAGTAGTGAAAGTACCGAGTCCTAACCACTAGACAAGCAGGGAATTCCCTGTGATGTACGCTTTCCCAGGTGGCTCAGAACCTGCCTGCCAATGCAGGAGATGTGGGTTTGATCCCTGGGAAAATCCCTGGAGAAGGAAATGGTAATCTACTCCAGTATTTCTGCCTGGGAAATCCCCTGATGAACCGAGGAGCCTGGTGCTATAGTCTACGGGATCGACAATCCATGGGGTCCCAAAGAGTTGGACATGACTTAGTGACTGAGCATGCATGCAACCTAGGAGATAGAGGATGAACTTTTCTTCCTTAATGTCTTTCATTTTGGAAGGATCACTATTCTCACAATGCTTATTTATCAGACTGTTAGTGCTAAGGAGTGGCCTTTAACTATAGGGAAATCTTGGAGGGCCCTGAGGTCTTCTCTGTAGGGACCCAGTTTCTTCATTGATGCCTAGCAAGTTTGGATCTGCTGCTTATTTTAGAATGAAGATGGAAATCCTGTATGGAAAATAAGTTTATCCTAAAAACTTTTCGTTCCTTAAATTGACAAAATACATTGGCTTTTATTTTTCAAATTCTAGTTAAAATTGATGAAGGTGGAGACAATTACAGTATTAAGCATGGAAAATCTTATAGCTATCATACCATATGCTATATTGGGTTTTTGTTTCATGCTCAGGTTCTTAGGTTCACCTAATGGTGGCCGATTTGTATTATCTAGCATGTTCAAGAATATGGTTCTTACAAACCTTGGGCAGTGGTCTTAAATATTCTTAACTAATTTATTCATTCTTTAAAAAGCTTTACTTCTGGTTATTTTATTTTTTTAAGAAGTTATTAAAAAAAAAACCTCACCTAGGGGACTTCACCCTGGTGGTCCAGTGGTTAAGACTCTGTGCTCCCAGATTTGACCCCTAGTCAGGGACCTAGATCCCACATGCACAACCGAATAAAAACAAAACAAAAACTGTAACCTAGGACTTCCCAGGTGGCACAGTGGATAAGATTCCATCTGCCTGTGCAGAGGACATGGGTTCAATCCTGGTCCAGGAAGATTGCACATGCTGCAGAGCAACTAAGCCCGTATGCCACAACTGTTGAAATCTGCGTGCTCTAGGGCCTGCAACAAAGAGTAGCCCCCACTCTCCGCAACTAGGGAAAGCCTTCTCGCACCAATGAAGACCCAGCACAGCCATAAATAAATAAAATTATATATTAAAAAACACACATAACCTAGGTCTGCTTATTATTTCATCTTGGGAGCTTGATAAATCTTTCTACCTGAATTCTTCTGTCCTTTTTCAAAATGTAGTAACCAGAGGAGTTGCTTTTTCTGTATCACAACAGATCATGTCTCTCACAGGTCAAATTAGTATGTGCTAGTATATCCTAAGAATCTGATTGATGTGTCAGACTTTGCCAATAATCCTAGCTTCTGTTTCCTATCTTTCTTCCTTTTTCTCTTTGCTCTATCAAAGGTAAATTTACTCTTTAAAAAAAAATTGTTTGTTTAATTTTTATGAAGATCTATTTATTTTCGGCTATACTGGGTCTTAGTTGCCACACACTGACTTTGTTCAGTTGCAGCGAGCGGTGGCTAGTCCTTGTTGTAGTGTGTGGGCTTCTCATGCGGTGGCTTCTCTTGTGGAGCACAGACTCTGGGGCGGTCACGCTCAGTAGTTATGGGGCACGGGCCAAGTTGCTCCACTGCATGTGGGTTCTTCCTAGACCAGGGGCCAAACCCATGTCCCCTGCATTGGCAGGCAGATTCTTAACCACTAAAGTTCCTCAAAATAATTTTATTTATTTATTTATTTATTTTTGGCTATGCTGGGTCTTTGTTGCTTCAAGGGCTTTTCTGTAGTTTTGTACAGAGGGGGCTACTCTGTAGTTGCAGTGTGCGGGCTTCTCATTTTGGTGCACAGGCTCTAGGGTTCATGGGTTTCAGTAATTTTGGCTCCCTGGCTCCAGAGCACAGGCTCAATAGTTGTGGCGCATGAGCTTAGTTGCTGTGTGGCATGTGAGTTCTTCCTGGACCCAGGATCGAACCCATGTCTCCTACAGTGACAGGCGGCTTCCTTACCACTGAGCCACCAGGGAAGCGCTAAAGATAAATTTATTCTAATCAGCATTCCTACTAGTATATCACCTCATATTCAGTAGAGGGTAAAGAACTTTTTAACCATATTTCTCCCCAATGAGCCACTGCATTTTACAGTTTAAGTACCTAGCAGTTCTCTCAGTGACCCTTTACATTTAAGCCACAAAACCAAAACATGGGGAAGTAGTCATAACAAAATACTGTTCTTTAGTTTTCCAGCTCTGACACTTTTCAGAGCTATGTTCTTGAGAGCGTAGGATTTCCCATGAAAAAGGAGTAGAAGTGTTACTTGATGATTTGAATTTTGCCATTATGATCAGCTTTCCTGAAATGTGTGCTTTTCAAATTCCTTTACTCAGGTAACTATACTGTCTTCTGATGTCTGAGGCTATAGATAGGATAACATGAAAATTAACTCAACTATAATAATACAACATGATATGTATTAAATATACGTTTTCTGCCAACATGTCCATGCTTTCCTGTCAAAAGATGGCTTTGGGAACCTTCTGTAGACCTTGAGAATGGGACTCTGACCTTAATTGAGGGGGAGAAAAAAGGATGGAGAATGTTTGATTGAGGGCTAATATCTTAACACAGAGGGGTAGCCTGGGCTGGGGGTTAAAAGGGTGGAGCTTATACTGGGGAAAGACTCCTCCAGGCAGCTATTTTGGTTTTTCTCCCTAACTCTTTGTATCTCTACAAGGCTGATTTTTAAAAAAATACTTTCTATAGGGTCATTGCCCAGATTGAACGTGAACGTGAAGTCACTCAGTCGTGTCCAACTCTTTGCGACCCGATGGACTGTAGCCAACCAGGCTCCTCTGTCCATGGGATTTTCCAGGCATTAGTACTCGAGTGGATTGCAATTTCCTTCTCCAAGGGATCTTCCTAACCCAGAAATCAAACCCGGGTCTCCCGCATTGTAGACAGACGCTTTACCGTCTGAGCCACCAGGGAAGTCTAGATTAGGAGTATATTTCCTCTTCCTCTTCTCTTTTTCTTCAACCCCTTTTCTCCCCACCACTCTGCCCTGTCCAG